>NC_056732.1:20309950-21002450 GCF_019279795.1 Protopterus annectens | reverse complement strand
TGTTGATCAGGAACGAATGCAGAAATGGTTAAGGAGAGGTGAATTCAAACCAAGAGATGAAACGTTAATATTGGCGGCCCAAGATAGTGGGCTACATACACATTGGTTTACAAAGTCCATTGAACATGTGGGAGAAACAGACAAATGTAGGTTTTGTAAAACCGAATTGGAAACAGTCACACACCTTGTTGCTGGTTGTGATGCACTAATGGCAAACGGACTGTATACTGAAAGGCATTATAATGTGGCAAGGCTGTTGCACTGGGGATTGTGCAAACATTATGGTATCAAAGTGGCTGAGAAACACTGGAAACATGAGCCGCAAAGCATCACAGAAAATGATTAAGTTTATATCACATGGGATCACCCATTACCAACAATTCAAAAGATAGATGCTAGAAAATTGGATATAGTGGTCCAAGAAAAGAAGACAAAAGTAGCATTGATCATTGAAATCACCACACACAGTGACTATAGTGTCTTGCGTACAGAGAGACACAAAGTCATAAAATACCAGGATCTGCAGGCAGAAACGAGAGCCATGTGGAAGAAAGATACCCAGACAGTTCCAGTAGTAGTAGGAGCAGTGGGTCTTATAAAAAAGAATTTACAATCATATTTAGATATGTTACTAATCTATGTAACCCCATACAAATTGCAGAAGGATTCATTACTGGGCACATTGTGGGTGCTGCGAGGAGCACTTTTGTCTGACATCAAAGATTGAAACAATACTAATTTCATGAACTTTATTCGTACTTTGACTTAGGAATGGGGTCCATTCCCATCATGGTATTAGAAACCCAAAAGTTTTGGAGAAATTAGAAAAGGTAAAGACCTTATTAACAAAGATACAGGAAATCTCCAAATGCTCAACTCCACCCAGCCTGGCTTTGTCAAAGAGGGATCATGCCTGTTAAACCTGGTGGACTTCTACGAGACAATCACCAAAGCCCTAGAAAAGTGCAAATCTGTGCATATGGCCTACCTAGACTTAGCCAAGGCCTTTGACACAATCCCACACTCAGGCATCATTGATAAACTCATCATATATCACCCAGTGACTATATTGTCCTGCATACAGAGAGACACAAAGTCATAAAATATCAGGATTTGCAGGCAGAAATGAGATCAGTGTGGAAGAAAGATACCCTGACAGTCCCAATAGTAGTAGGAGCAATGGTTCATATAAAAAAAAATCTACAATTGTACTTGGTTATGTTACCGATGCATGTAACTCTGTATGAATTGCATTAATGGGTACATTGCGTATGCTGTGAAGACCACTGCTGGCTGACATCAAAGATTTAAACAATACTAATTTCATGAACTTCACTCATACTTTGACTTAGGAACATTTTTGTCATGGTATTAGAAACCCAAATGATTTGGAGAAATTAAAAAGCATAACAGAGCTGGATATCAACCCATATATTGTTAAGTGGGTTGCAAACTGGCTCATTGATAGAAATCATACGGTCAAAATAGGGGACTCTACCTCCTTCAGCAGATCCATAACCACTTTCTATGATGCTTTATGTCTCATGTTTCCAGTGTTTTTCAGCCACTTCAATACCATAATGTTTGCACAATCCCCAGTGCAACAGTCTCACCACATTATTATGCCTTTCAGTATACATGTCTTCTGCCGTTAGTATGTCGCAACCAGCAACGAGATCTGCAACTGTTTCCAATTCAGTTTTACAAAACCTACATTTGTCTGTTTCTCCTAAATGTTCAATTGACTTTGTAAACCCACATGTACGTAGCCCACTATATTGGGCTGCCAGTATTAACCTTTCATCTATTGGTTTGAATTTGCCTCCCCTTAACCATTCCTGTGTTCATTCCTGAGCAACATGAGTTTTTTCCAGAAGTTTTCTACACTTACAACTATATTTATGTTTTTTCCACATTTCTTGCCTTCTCATCTGGTCCTTCACCTTATATTATTTCTATTGTTTTTTTTTTGGCACATTTAGTTGCTGTCTGATTTTTATCTATGTCTGGTTTGATTTTCTGATTTTCTGTTATATCGCATGGATCTCTACGAACAGTCCTAATTACTGTGTTCATTTGTTTTATCAGACTCCTGATTTTTTGGGTTATATTAACTTTCTGCAGTCTGTTTCTTTCATTGATCTTGATATATCTGTCCATTTCTATTAAATCAAGCAATTCTTCTCTTAGCTCATTTTTTTCCAAACTGAGGGCACATCCCTTGTTTTCCAATTCCTGCAGGCATTCTATAGAAGGTTCTATAGCATCTTCCTGTGACACAGTCATCTATTTCATCCCTGTGTTATCCGTCACTGTATCATATGGGAACTCACTGGCCTATCACTCCTCAACATTGACTGCATCAGAGTTTCCAGTTTCCTGTTCCTTCCTTTGCTGTCCAGCTTCAAGTGAATGTTTATACTGGTTTCCTGTGGAGAGCTCCAAATTATGTTCATATAGCACCTGATCAATTGCTTCCTGTTCCACTGGTTTCCCCTTAATTTGGATATCCATTACTCTATCCTGTTGTAGTACTTCCTGCATTAGATTTTCTGCACTGAATCCTTCACTTGGCAGGTGCTCCATAACCTCAGTTTCTATTTCTTTGACTTCTCCATTACTAATCTCCTTTTCTGCTTTTCCTCTTTGTCTTCTTATTTTTTGTATTGTAAAGTTTTCCATGTCTGGATTCCTTTGTCTGTATTTCTCTTCAAATATCTTTGGTGCTGCTCTTTTGTATTGGTTAGTTTTCCTTTTTCCTTTGCATAAATATTGCACCATATTACATTTTGTTTTCTTCCCCATGTCCATATTTCTTCTTCAGATGTCTCCTGATCTTCCTTTTACTCCCTGCTTTGGGGACTCACTCCATCCTGCTATGATGTAACCTGTGTTAGACCTTCTACATCAAATCCTTCACTTCGCAGGCACTCCATAACTTCAACTTCTATTTTTTTAACTTCTGCTTTACTGATCATCTTTTCTACGTTCCATCTTTGTAATATTATTTTTTTTTATTGTGAAATTTTCCATATGTGGATGCCTTTGCATGTATTTCCCTTCAAATATCTTTCAGACTGCCTTCTTTACATTGATTAATTTGGCTTTCTCCTTTGCATAAATATTGCACCATATCAACTCTCTCTTTCCCATGTCCATATTTCTTTTTATACTTTTCAAATGTCTCTTGGTTATGTTGTTTATATTTTTGCACTTCCTCATCAGATGCTTCTTTTTCCAAGCAGATCAGGATTTCTTGATCTATATACTGTTTCTCACAAATCTGTTGTATTAATGAACACAACTTTTCGTTTGAAGCTCCTGACAGTTTTTTTTTTTGTGGAAGTATTTTTCTTTCCTCTAATTTCTCTCCTAATAGTTTTGTATATCTTGTGTCTGGAAATTCTGGGCTTTTTGCATAATAGTAACAATAGTGTATTTATTTATTTTATTTTATTTTACATTTGTTGACCAGGATAGTCCGACTGGATGCATGTACATTTTCAGCGGAGGCCCGGGGAGAAAAGCTTCAAGGTAAACAGAAACATTAAAAACATGTTACAATTATAATTTTGACAAAGAGTACATAAACAAACAATAATAAACATGTTCCACAGGTTAGAGTTAAACCCTGGTGAAAGCCAGGAGTAAATTAAACTGTAGCTGATTAATAGATTTTACACAATCTAGAAGAGAGTTAGCCAGGTCTGATACAATGACATAGCCAGTTTAGTGCCAGATGTTGTTTGAGTCTAGTTTTAAATTGACCTAGGGAGGAGAGTAAAGTAATGTCAGCTGGAAGTGAGTTCCATGATCTGCCTACAGAGTTTGCAAAGAGAGAGTCACCAGCTGCATTGTTAATTTTGCTTGTCTGAATTAGTAGTCTGTTAGAGGATCTAAGCAGTCGCAGATTGTGATAGAAGGGTGATAAGATTTTTAAGTGCAGGAGTATTATCTGGATTATAAAGGATTTTATAAGCCATGATCAGTAGGTTATACTGAATTAGACTGGGTAGTTCAAGACACCCAAGCTGGTTGATTGATGCAATGATGTGTCCTAAAAGGCAGCCCAGTGGTAAACCTGGTGATGTGGTTATAGCAGGTTGAGAGTTTAAGTACAGTCTTGTTTATATTAGAGAGTATAGGAGATGTATACAGAAGTGTTGACCGAAGGTGAGAGTGAGCTATGGCAATTTTAGCTGGAGGGGTTAGGAAGGCTTTTATTCTGTAAAGTGACCCTAGTTTTTTATTGATGGTTTTGTGCATGTAGGTCGGATTTTAGATTGTTATCTATAATGACACCTAGCAGTTTTGTAGAGGGGTCAGGGGAGATTAATGTACCATCATTTGCATTTATGGTAAAGGTAAAAGCAGGAGACCTTTGTGTTGGTGAGAATAACAGCATTTTAGTTTTTTGGGGATTTAGTATCAAACAACGTTCAGAAAGCTAGTTTTCTATAGTGTTAAAGGTGGACTGGGTAGCTGACCATAAGTCTGGTGGAGATGTGGCAGAGCAGATCAGGGTGGGGTCATCAGCGTATTAGATACAGCTGACTTTTGGGATGACAGTATACAGGTCATTAATGAAGATATAAAACAGCAGGTGCCCTAGTATAGTGCCTTGTGGTACTCCAAGGGTGTTAGGTAGTAGGTTACAGAGTTTGTTCTGCCAAAGAACAGCCTGCTGTCTCCCATTCATGTAGGATGTAAACCATTGAAGGGCCTTAGTATCTGGACAGAATGTTTGCAGGGTGTGTATTAGAAGTTGATGGTCAACCATGTCAAATGCCTTGGAAAGATCCATGAAGAGGGCAGAGGATATGTGATTGTTGTTGCGATTATGGTTTATGGTGTTGGTGAAAGCTAGTAGGGCTGAAGTAGTGCTGTGGTGTGGACGGAAGCCATGTTGGGTATCTGCCATGAGTTGATTCTGGATTAGGTGGTGCATGAGTTGTCTATGAATACATTTTTCCATAATCTTTGCAAGTGGAGAGAGTATGACTATTGGTCTATAATTGGAGAGTTCAGTAGAGTTGCCTCCTTTATGAAGTTGGATTACATAGGATATTTTCCAGATGGTGGGAATTCTAGCTTCTGTTATGGTTTGATTAATTAGTATCGATACAGGGTAGGCAATAGCATCAGCTGATTTTTGAAGGTACTTGGTGAGGAGTTGATCAGCAGAGAGTGTGGTGGGTTTTAATGTTTTGATCAAGGTATGGATAAGTGACGTGGCCACTGGTTGGAAGCTGAATGAGGGTAGGTTTCTAGGGGTGGTACTTTCAGGACCAGGGGAGCTAGGAGGTAGTTGGCTTGCTAGGGCTTGAATTGTCTCAATGAAGAATCAGTTAAAACTATCTGAAACATCCTCGGAGGGGTTTATTAATAGTAGCAGCTGGGATGGGGTAGAAGTTTGTCCAGGATGATGAAGTAAATTATTCAATCTTGCCCAAAACTTGTGAGGGTTGTTTTGATTTACTGTCTGTAAGTTGCAGTAGTGTTGTTTTTTGTCTTGTAAAATGGATTTTTTGGTTTCATTATTATCATCCTCTTCGTCAAGGTGATGTTTCTGCAAAGTACCGCATCAATTAGCGATACCCTAAGCACACAGTCAGTGGTGAGAGATCTGGGCACACAGATCGACAGCAACCTTAACTTCTACCACCAGGTCTCCACAGTGGTAAGAAGGACATTTTATATAGCTTGTTTCTTCTAAACAAACTGCCCTATCACTACAATGGAAGTTATTTTCATGGAAATTTCTTCGTAGATCTTTTATAACTCCTTATAAAATAGAACTAATGTTTGGACAAGATACCGGATGCTGTAGGTGTAAAGTAAATCTGATGGCAGACTGGCAATATATGCTCTTCGATTGTCATTTACTTAAAACTTTCTGGGAAAAAGTAAATTCTTTTTTTGCAAACAATTTTAATTAATAACTTCAGTTGCCTAAATCTTTAATTTTGTTTAATGCTCCTATACCACAATGTGTTCCTAAAATAAATTTTGCAATTTTATGGACACTCCTTGCCATTGCACACAAGATAATTACAATAAATTGGAAGAAGAAATCATCAGCATCATTTTAAGATTACAGAAACATGGTTTTGACTGTTTCTCAAATGGAATTAACAAAGATTAAGAGAAGAATAAAAAAATACTTCTTATTACAATTCCTGGCAAAAAATTGTGGAAATACTAACCAGAAATGATTTACATAATATATGTACTTAATCTATTTTCTGAAGACATAAACTGTAGTTATTAATTTAGACACCCATGTAAATAGTTTCTTTTGTTGCTTTGTTATGTTCTCTTTCATTTGTTATTTATGTTGTTAAACAAAAATTGCATGTTTATCTCATTACGATATGAAAATTCATATTTTGTCTTTAAAAACATTCACTAAAAAATATTTGCAGAAAAAGGCAGATGTAGGATGTGTCCTCTTCCTTTAAATGACTGTTGTCACTAGTACGAGTCATGTAGTGTAGTTTTCTTTGTATGAGACAGTTTCAAAAATCACTCAAGATAGATGGGATTCAGCAGATTGTGAGAAGGAGTAAATCAGGCCTAAAAATACGAATATCCCTCCAAAATAGGGACAGATGAGAGGTTTGATGGGTGTCGTCATCCAGAACTAATGCTGCAGTGAGTACATAATCTTCGGGTTAGATTTGTTATGGGTGGCATTTAGCATTGTGGCCTCACACTGATTCTTCTCAAATTTAGTTCCCAAATGAAGTGCCTTTTTCGCAGAATGCCTGTCTGGGTCTGCATGGTTTCTTTTTTGTTTTGTTTTGTTTGTTGTTTTTTGTTTTTCTGTTGGATCTCTGGTTTCCTCCTGTATTCCAAAGATGTGCTGATAAGCAAAACTGTGATCCTCTAAATGTGTGTGTGTGTGTGTGTGTGTGTGTGTGTGTGTGTGTGTGTGTGTGTGTGTGTGTGTGTGTGTGTGTGTGTGTGTGTGTGTGTGTGTGTGTGTGTGTGTGTGTGTGTGTGTGTGTGTGTGTGTGTGTGTGTGTGAATCCCAAGGTGTGTGTGTGTGTGTGTGTGTGTGTGTGTGTGTGTGTGTGTGTGTGTGTGTGTGTGTGTGTGTAAATCATAAGATGTGTGTGTGTGTGTGTGTGTGTGTGTGTGTGTGTGTGTGTGTGTGTGTGTGTGAATCCCAAGATGTGTGTGTGTGTGTGTGTGTGTGTGTGTGTGTGTGTGTGTGTGTGTGTGTGTGTGCGTGTGTGTGTGTGTGTGTGTGTGTGTGTGTGTGTGTGTGTGTGTGTGTGTGTGTGTGTGTGTGTGTGTGTGTGTGTGTGTGTGTGTGTGTGTGTGTGTGTGTGTGTGTGTGTGTGTGTGTGTGTGTGTGTGTGTGTGTGTGTGTGTGTGTGTGTGTGTGTGTGTGTGTGTGTGTGTGTGTGTGTGTGTGTGTGTGAATCCCAAGACGTTTCAGCATCCTCTATCCTAGGATAAAGCAGATATCTTAATATAAATGAATGAGAATATCATTTTTGCAGTCATTTAACCTACTTTGTGTCTCAAAAGGCTTGTCAGACTAATTCAACCACAAAGCTACCAAATCACTGAATACATTAATGTCATTTAGCATGCTGAATGTATTCTGCATATGAAATGTTAACTATAGCAACTAGTAACTAATAACTAGAAACATTAAAATATTGTTGCCAAACTCACCAAACTAGGCATAAATCCCTATTTAACTAATTGGATTGCCAGATATCTCACAGATATGATCCAAGAAGTCAAGAATGGTGAGATCACCTCCAAAAGGAGACAGGTCACCAGTGTGCCTCATGGATCCATGCTGAGACCACTCCTGTTTGGCATCTACTTCTCGGAAGTCAAAGCTAATATCAAGGGCCTCTGACTCACAAAGTTTACAAATGACTGTAAATTGGAAGCTATCTGAAATCCCCCCCTGACATTGACACCAGCACAAGGCCTAACACAAACAAATGAGGCAAAACCACAGTTTAAAACTGAACACCAGGAAGTACATTATAGTGCCCTTTAGGAAAACTTCCACACAAGTCAATTACTCCATCAATAAAAGCCCCCAAAGATTTGACTCGGTAGTTAGTGTCTGGGAACAAATGTAGACAATAATCTGGCCTTTCACCAACATGCAGTAAGATAGTAAGAAACTCATTCTATGTTGACCAACTTAAATGTAAGGATATGGCATCCAGGTCCAAGGAAGTTATAGTACCACATTATTCGGCCTTTATCAGACCTGTCAGTGAGCACAGTGCCCCCTTCAACCTGTACCTGACCAGGCATTTGCAACAGTTGGAATGGCCACAGAGTTTCTCCCACCAGGAAGCTAGAGGGTATGTGTCGCTCTCCTACTTTGGACACAATAGAAGAGTCTTCATGGGTTCTGTTCAAGCAGTTTTACTATATACAAACACTTCACGATAGAATAATCAGAATAACCAGGGTTACCATAAGAAAAAACTCCGTGCTGAGCAGAATAACAAATGAAGTAAAATACGAAAAATATAACAGTCGCTCAGTACGGGCTACGAGCCAGAGTCACCAAGTTACAAATAGGTCTGTTCAGACCGGATAAATGTAGTTCAAGGTTGTACGAAGGTGTAAGTCTATTCAGACCAAAGAATGTTCAGACAAAATACCGTCTCTTCAGACCTTTGCAAATGTCCAGGTACAAAGTAGAAAGAAAATATCTTGGATAAAAAATATAATTTATTGTCAGACAGGTGAGCGCTTTCGCTAGAGTAGCTTTATCAAACCATTACAAGCACAATAAATAAGAAACACCTAATTAATAATTAATTAATAATTTAGTCTGGAACCTCTCTCACAGACCCCTAGACCAACATGAAATAGAAGTTCTGAATAAAGGACTTTCCTTTATACCGACCACCTATAGTAATATGATAGATACAATTTTGGATGTTAAACTATTTGCTCGCAACCTACAACTAAAATTGATGTTTAATACTGAATCCCCCTCTATACATCATTTTGAATTTCGTAAACCTAGTGTTTTTGTACCTAATTTACATCTACTTGACGATGCTTTCTGTAAAATGGTAGAGGATGACATTTATTTGATGACTTCATTTACACCTTCAAATTCTAAAAAAGGTCATTTAACATATAAACAAAAAAGGCACTGGATAATCTTAAGAGAGATAATAATATTTCTATTAGACCACAGATAAAGGTGGTCCAGTGGTGATACTGGATAGGATAGACTACATTAAACTTACGAAAGAAATGTTGAGTGACAATTCTTTTTCTACATCAGTTACTATGCAAGTAGTTCAAGAACATATTTCCAAGTGTTTATAACACTTTAGAAAATTTAAAATTTAGTGGTATAATTACTACTGAGATGTATGATTTTTTACTAGTAGAGACCCCTTTATTACCAATCATACAAGGACTTCCTAAAATTCATAAAAATCCACTACAGCCAGCCATGAGACCCATAGTGGCAGGAAGAGGCTGGTAACAGAACATATATCAGTCTATTTAGAAAAGTTATTGAGACCTGTGGTAGATTCTAATCCTCTGATTTTAAGAGACTCTAAACAATTTTTATTAGATTTATACAGAGAAACCAAGAACTTTCCAAACAGTTCTGTTTATTTATTAGTGACATTAGACGTTAAGTCCCTTTTTACGAATATTCTGAATTCTTTAGGGATAGAATACGTCCAACAATATCTATCACAGAAGACAGACTTTCTTCCAGCCAAAATAGATCTAATAGGTCTTCTTTTAGAAACAATCTTAAAAAATAATATTTTCATCTTTGATGATTGTTTGTATCTACAAAACGATGGCGTAGCTACGGGCACTCCTTGTGCCAATAGCTACGCCAACCTAGTTATGGCTTGGTGGGAAACACATAAATTGTTACCCTCACCATATTTTACATGGTATATTCCATTCTATAAGCGTTTTGTGGATGATTTATTTTTTATTTGGACTGGTACTGAACAAGAATTATATATTTTCTTTGAATTAATTAACTCATTTACTGATTTTTTTAAAATTGACTTTAAATTTTTCAGATTTTAGTATATCTTTTCTAGACGTTCACATTGAACGCCTTAGTAATGGTCAACTCAATACAGGCATCTATAGGAAACCCTGCTTTAAAAATTCGCTACTACATAGAGATAGTATGCATCCTAAGCATATCTTTAACAACATAATAAAGGGTCAAGCAATACGAGCATCGAGACTAAATCCTATACAATTTAATTTTAACCTAGAATTAATGAATCTACAGGATAGGTTAACTTCAAGGGACTATAGTTCTGAAGATATTAATATAGGTTTTCGTAGTATTGATAACTTAAGAATGAATAAAGCCTGCCCTTACTTTTCTGAACAAGGGATAGAGTTTTACAATACTAACACTAATAAAATACAGAATAATACATCATTGCAGAAAATATCTTTACATTATATGGATGATTTTTATCAAATTAGGAACATATTAACTGAACATTGGAATGTTCTTACAGTGGATCCTAGTATTAAGAAAATAGTGGGTGAACACCCACAATTCTTATTTAAAAATAAAAATAATTTATGGAGGCTCTTATGAAATAGTAATGAAAACCACTACATTTAAAATAGAGATTTGTTAGGTACCATTTCCTGTAAGGGTTGTAATTTCTGTTCATACATATCTTCCTCAAATATTTTTATAAATCCACGTACATCTCAACTTTATACTTTTAATGTGAATGCTACCTGCAATACTGAACACGTTGTTTATTTGGCTGTTTGCACTTCCTGTCCCTGCTTCTATGTCGGTAAAACCGATAGAAGGTTTAGGGACAGGATAAGAGAGCATCTTTACCAAATTCGTGTCCATTCTACTGTTAATGCACTTTCAAAACATGTTTTGGACACAGATTCTTCACATATTTTTAATTTTTTGGTTATTTATGTCAATATTCCAACTATTAGAGGAGGCAATATTATTAATAATACTGAAAGGAACGAGAATAGTTGGATCATTAGATTACAAGCCCACATTCCTCCAGGGCTTAATGATAAAGTGCTCCTAAAATCAATACTTAAAAACAGGAGATTTAATTATAAATGAATATACAGATCATTTAGATATAGTTCAGTATGCAGACACACACATATACACTTTCTAATTATGTTAATTAGGTAGTATATATTTTTATTGCATTTATTTTCTTTATTATTTAGCAGTATTTTAATGTTTTTTAAATTTTAATTGTTTTTGTTTAATTGCTTTATTGCTAGTTTATGATGTCACTTTATTGGTAATTTGGCTTCATATATAAGGTGTTTCTTATTCATTGTACTTGTAATGGTTTGATAAAGCTACTCTAGCGAAAGCGCTCACCTGTCTGACAATAAATTATATTTTTTATCCAAGATATTTTCTTTCTACTTTGTACTTGGACATTTGCAAAGGTCTGAAGAGACGGTATTTTGTCTGAACATTCTTTGGTCTGAATAGACTTACACCTTCGTACAACCTTGAACTACACTTATCCGGTCTGAATAGACCTATTTGTAACTTAGTGACTCTGGCTCGTAGCCCGTACTGAGCGACTGTTATATTTTTCGTATTTTACTTCACGATAGAAGTTTACTGACTTTAACTTAAGTAACTTGTATACAAACTAACTTCTGGAATCATACATACTCACTCTCAGGCTGCACTCTCAAAATGGCACTAGGAATGGCACATGCCTGGCATTTATATATGCATGCCACATCTTTGACGTGCTTCTTAAAGACACAGCACACAGCACGTGCACTCTGATCTACATCCTCCTTCTTTAAAAATGAAACGTGATGTTACAAATCTGTCTGACATGCAGCTATCACAAAATGTTCTCTGTCATACTTTTACACAAGATAAGGTACTTATATACACAGTTAAGTCCATGTTGCTGCATATTTCACACTGGACCTGGATACTCGTCCAAATCGTGTGACATAAAACTGGGAATTGGGCTTATCAACTGGAGCTGTCAATGTAAAATGTTCGATCTTAGAATTGTTTGGAACATCTTCAGGAATGGAATCAGAGGTAGGAACACACTCTGGGATGGGAACAACATTTGGTTCATTCTGAGATCTAGAGTCTGTGTCACTAGAACAATATTGTGATGATGTTTTTGGTAGAGGAAGTAGATACCTGTGATTCCTCCTGTACTCCATATGCTTGGATTCTACAAGGTAGGATCTTGGGTCGGCACATATTCCAGTAACTTGACCAATCTGGTCGAAACCTTTCGCCATTTGTATTCTCACTGTGTCTCCTTCCCTCAACAGATGAAGAAATCTGCTCAATTTATCATAACTGGACTTCTGAATTGAATGCTTCTTGAATAGTTGAGCCTTTATGGCTCTGTTCTTCTTAGCTTTAGCCCTCAATAAACTGGAACTAATAGGTAGCATCATTCTGGTTTACCTGGAAAGAAGTCTTTGAGCAGGTGAGCCAAGAATATCATCACGGGCTATGTTTCTGAGATTAAGTAAATTCAAAAAGACATTGGTATTATCATACTTTGACAATTCAAGTAATTGCTTTGCACTCTGCACTGCACGTTCAGCTAGACCATTTGACTGTGGATATTCAGGACTGCTAGTAACATGTACAAAGTCCCATTATCTTGCAAATTTCTGAAACAACTGACTAGTAAATTGAGTACCATTGTCAGAAATAACTTTGTGCGGACTACCATGGACTGAGAAATGATGTTTCAACTTAGTAGTAACAGCAGTGGATGTTAGATTAGGTAGTAAATCAATCTCAAACCAGTTTGAATAAGAGTCTACCAATGCGAAGTAGTGTTGATTATTCCACTGGAAGATATCAGTGGCTACTGTTGACCAAGGTAGTTCAAGAACTTGACTTAACTGAAGTGGTTCTCTTTGCAAATGCGATCTAGTATTATGGCATACTGAACAAGAAGAAAGTACTTTATCAATGTCTTTCAGTAATGAAGAACAAAATAATAATTTTCTTGCTCTTCTCTTAGTGGATGTGGAATCTGGGTGACCACAATGCAAAATCTAGATATATTCTTGTTGTAAGGAAACAGGGACAACACTTTTAGGACCTTATTCTGTCTTCCATCGACATCTCATCTCTGTAAGTAAAATAGGTTTGCACTTCAAGTGGTACACTATTTTGCTGTGATGGCCGTCCAGCATTAATGTAGTGATTGAGCTTTTGTAAAATTGGATCAGGCTTTGTGTGATCGCTTAACTCATCAAGCCGAGTGGTAGAAAAATTACACACTGCCATCACATCAAAGTCAAAATTCTCTGTGTCAAGCTGTTCCGTCATGTTTCTGGGCAATCTGGATAAGGTATCAGCCAGATAGAGTAGTTTTCCTTTTGTGTAGACTATTTTGAAGTTGTACTTTTGTAATTTCAGCATCATTCTTTATAATCTCGCTGGAGCTAAATGTATAGGCTTCTTTAGAATAGTAACTAGGGGTAGGTGGTCAGTTTCAATCTGAATAGCTCGACCATAAATATAATCATGAAACTTTGTACATGCAAATACTATTGCCAAAAGTTCTTTCTCAATTTGAACATACTGCATCTCAGTTTGGGTAAGTGTTCTAGATGCATAGGCTACTGGTCTGCCCTTCTGAAGAATAAATGCACCAAGACCAAATTTTGAAGCATCACAGGAAAGAATAATTGGTTTATTCACATCATAATATCTTAATGTAGGTGGGGTGGCAATTTACTGCTTAAGGTCTTTCAAATGCCTTCTGATGATGTTCTAACCATGACCACGCAATATTTTTGCACGTTAGCTCTCATAAAGGTGCTGTCAACTCACTGAAGTTTAGTATAAACTTGCCTAAATAGTTGACCATGCTTAGGAAACACTGTAGAACTTGAATATTGTCTGGTGCTGACATTTCAAAGATAGCTGCTTGCTTGGTTGTGTCTGGTCTGAAGTCAGTACTGGTAAATAAATGAACTACATATGGAACTTCTGGTAGCCTGAACTTGCACTTCAGAGGATTGAGCTTCTCAAGTTCACTTCACGTGATCTGTCTAGAACTCTCTTTAGGTTTCTGTCATGCTCTGCTTCACCACTGCCTCCAACCAACAAATCATCTACTATTATGGCACAAGGATAACCCAAAGAAATTTGCTCCACTGCATGCTGGAAGACTTCACTTGCAGAATTTATTCAAAATGGCATCTTTAGAAATCTGTATCTGCCAAACAGGGTACTAAAAGTGGTTAGTAAAGAGGATTTGCGATCAAGCATCACTTACCAAAATGAACTTTTTGCATCCAAGACAGAAAGGACAGCGGCATTCGGTATTAGAGCTGCAACCTCTTCCACTGTGCACATTGGATGATATGGTCTCTTCAATGCTTTGTTCAAATCTCTTGGGGCAATGCATATTCTGATTTCATCTGAGCCTTTTTTGTGAGCTGCTACCATAGATGACATACATTCAGTAGGTTCTGTATCTGGACAAATTGCACTTTGCTTCACCATTTTATTCAACTGAGCCTTGACTTTATCCTACATAGCTGTCAGAACTCTTCTTGCCAGTCTAACTACTGGAGTGACCTCTGGGTTTAACTTCAAGGAATACACAACTGGAAGTTTGCCAAACTTGTCATTGAAAACATTAGCATACTCTGAGTAAATGTCTTCAGAAAAATTGGAACTAGGAGATGCACTTATGTGATGAACTTCTTTGGCAAAAGAAAGCAGATTCATTCTCAAACTGTCTTTGAGACCCAATAAAGACTGTATTGGTCTTTGGACTACACAGAATAACAAGTTGCAACAGCTTTTGGCCAAATAACATGAAAGCATCACTGGGCCTTTAGTTTGAATTTCTTCACCTCCATAAGCAACAGGTTTTGCACTACTGGCCACACTGAGTTGTTCATTAGCTCTCACTTCAGCAAATGTGTCTGCTGATATAAGATTACACTTTGAACCAGTGTCTACTTTAAGCTTTGTGGATTTACCTGTGATCTGAACAGTACATAACACTTCGCTCTTTGCCAATAAATTTACTGCATCAGCTCTTTCATCAACTACTGATACGTAATCTACATAGAAGGCTGACTGTTGCAGCTCTACTTGATGAATTTGTGTGACCTTTCTTTACAACTGTCTGGGGTTTACTTGATTTGCAAAACTTTTGAAAATGGTTCCATTTTTACACTTGTGATATTGCTGACCAAATGTTAAGCACTTCTCTCTTTTAGACTCATGATTTGCACCATAGTTGCGACAGTTGATAAAGCTGGACTTTGCTGATTCACACTTGGACTGCACTGATGAACATGCTCCTCTAACTGAACTAGCCTTAGAACTTGCTGGAAAACTATGTGGTTTCTCTAGTGAGCCAGCAGGGGCTGTGGCGGCCACGTGCTTAAGCCTACTTCTGTTTGCCATGTGTTGCATACTCTGGAGCCTGCTGAAACCATGCTCTTTTCACTTGCAAGCATACTTGTGTGTTTTTCTGTCACTTCATGGATTTGCCAAATCTGTATGGCTTTATTCAACATTAAATCACTGTCACAAAGCAAGATCTTTCTCACTGCAGCACTATTAATACCACAAATCAGCCTGTCCTTTATTAACTCATCTTTTAAGCCACCAAACCAATACAGTTTTAGCTTTGTTTCTCAGGTCAGTTATATAAGCTGCAAAAGTTTCCCCTGGTTTCTGATCTCTTGTGTAAAACAAATGCCTCTCTAATGCAATATCTGTCTGAGGATTACACATTTCTCTGAACTTGCACTTCAAACACTCGGGGTCTTCCCTTAATTCAGCCTGTACAACAATATGATGATTTTTACCTTCTCCTTCATATACTGCTGGTGCATACACAAATGAACGCTCTCTTTCTATGGCCTCTGACCCGGCTAGGTTTAACAAAATGAATGCCTTGGTGCGTGCATCTTTATCTGAATAAGATGCTTGTATACAAATATCGTACTCTTGCTCAAATATTCTCCAATTCTCTGCAATATTCTGATCAAATACAACTGGTAAGGGCTTTCAAAATCCATCTGCCATATTAACACATACCTGTGAAGGGTTTTGCAAATAAGAACGAACGCATACACATATGCCAGAAATTTATGCCAATATTTCTAACTTTGCCCGTATACTTTTGTGCTTCTGAAATTATGCTCTTGGGTTTTTGAAACTATGCTATTGGGCATACTCTGCAAAATAACTCTCTCGGGCACTGTAACACCTTTGAAATTACTGTATTGCAAGAAATCGCCTCTTATCAGTACAAGAAACATATCAAATAACTGCACGATGCAAGCCTTTATGTAACCGAATTTTTAGAAACTAGTTTCTAGGGCACTCTTAAAATTGTTGTCTTTCAAAAGTAATTTATCATCATTTTAAGAAACATTTCATATAGCTTCACTATGCAAATGAACCGGGCAAGAGAAGCTCGAAGTCAATAACATTTTGAAGTAATTGCACTTTGCGAATAAACTGTACACAGAACACTGAAATTTCTCCAAAATGGCAGTACCCTTGCTAGGCAACTCCTTACAGTGCAAGAAACTCTGCAATGGCGGGCACTTTGCAAATAGGCACACGCAGCACAAGAAACTTTTTGAAATGGCTGTACTTTGTACTTCACTAAATAGTTGCACTTTGCACACAAACTCTTCGGAATACATACATAGTAATAAGCACACCTCTAAGCACTTTCACACACTTTGTGATACTTAAAATAACTTT
This sequence comes from Protopterus annectens, assembly GCF_019279795.1. Lineage (NCBI taxonomy): Eukaryota > Metazoa > Chordata > Ceratodontiformes > Protopteridae > Protopterus > Protopterus annectens. The sequence continues at coordinate 20,985,685 of NC_056732.1, read as the reverse complement.
AATTATGTCCTTGATACAATACGAAGTCGTAGTTATGCCAAAATACAGGACTTTGCAAAAAAAAAAAAAAAAAAACATGTAGTCACCTTGGTTTATTTACGGTTAATGTGCCTTTTTTGGCCTTATTATATTCGTTTTGCTCATTTAATCTCTTTTCTTGCCCGTTGTACTTTTCTTGTGCTCGTTTTACTCGAAACTTGCCCGTTTTGTATTAAACACGCTCGTTTTGCCTTAAACATGCTCATTTAGCTTTTCTGATAACCGTTTTGTCAGATATCTTATTTTAATATTTCCCTTAGTTAATAAACCTTTTGTGCCTCCCTCTTGTTTAATAATGCGGTTTGTGCCTTTGTAACGCTCCATTTTATCCTTTTTATAAATAGTTTGTGCAAATTCTCATTATCTTTCATTCTTTTCTCGTCTTTTTCATGCTCATTTCTCTTAATTTACCTTGGCTGTCATCTCTGCACCTCATGGCTCTGAATATTATTCTCTCCAACCCCAGTTCTGTCACTATGTCGCTCTCCCACTTTGGACACAATAGAAGAGTCTTCATGGGTTCAGTTCAAGCAGCTTTATTTTATACAAACACATTATGATAGAAGTTAACTGACTTTAACTTAAGGAACTTATAAAAACTAACCGCTGGAATCATACATGCTCACTCACTGGCTGCACTCTCAAAATGGCACTACGAAAGGCACATGCCTGGCATTTATACATGCACGCTACTTCTTTGACATGGTCTGCAGTATGTATTCCCTGTCCTACCTAGATCTCCTTAAGGCCCTATCTCTATACTCTGTCTCCTACAGGTTACTGAGAGGCAATCTATGCCTGGCATATGAGGCATCCTCAAATTCAGCCACAACTGCAAAACAAACAGCACTAGAAATACTAGATCCAAGGATTTTAAATGTGATTGCAACATAAATAGAACATACTGCTGAGACCAATATATGTCTCAAGGGATCCCACAGTATGGAAGAGGCTCCCCATTCATGTGAAGCAGAGTTCCTCACTCACCTTAGTCAAACATATCCTTGGCCATTGAATGGGAAATTGTAAATCCACCCCCAGTCTGGGTCCCATGTCTCTAAAGGACCAAGGCAACTAACATATCCACCCATTCACAAAGCCCTTAGTCACCTCCAAACTAAGATACCCCTCCTGAAAGAAACCAAAGTTACAAGAGGGAATAACTGGTTTAGTTGAGTGGCTAGGCCTATAAAGGCTCTGGTAGTCATTAGCTTTGAATATACTTTGTTTATTTGACTGAAGCGCTAGATGTCACGACTCTTGTACTAAAACAAACTGCACAGCACAGCGCTGCACTAAGCACTGATTACAAATTAGACTTGTGTTTATCTTTATTCTGAATACTGTATGCAGGGCTTGTATAGATTTCCAGCAATAATGTTTCAATATTTGTAGTCGGCATACAGTGTTCCCTTAGGCCAGTTAGTGTCACTCAGCCTGCTTTTAGGTTGTGGTTCAGGACCTTCTTGCTTGAACCGTTGTTGCATGCACACCACACACAGATGATCTTTCTATTACACTTTCTTCTACCCTTCTGTCCTTCCTGATATTGGGGTAGATAAATCCAAGTTCTAATGCTGCCCTCACATATACACACTAGTCTTTTGCCATTGCCGAACCTTTCATAATTAGAGCTTTGTACATGACTCATTCCTGACTGTTCTCCTCATTATGTAACTCATACGCACTTAACCCTTCTCCATGTAAAATCAAAAATGCATCAGCTTAGACTTTTTGTTTTTGTTTTTGAATACGAAATCCATACCAGCCTCTACCAAATATAAGTTTCAATTTGTTTCCAGGACTCATATAATATGCCATTTGATTATTAATAATGATCTAATTCAGCACAAATATTTTCAGCATATACTACATCAAACATAAATAAAGCTGTCACCGCAACTGTCTACCAAGAAAACCGATTCAAGACTGGCAACATACTGAAAAGGCTGCCTTACTGTAATAAGACATTCAGTCCTGGCAGTAAAAAAGATAACAAATATAGAGGCTGCGCAGCTTCCCACCGTACACGTGCATGACATGTACAAGATACACGTCACAACACGACAAGCTGATTCTTTTTTATTGTAAGTTGCATGTCAGCGTCTCTCATCACTTTCATCTTGAAGTGCTGTGTTTTCTGTGATATAATCTGGAGCTTGGCGTGCTGACCAAAAGCTACAATGTTGTACTTTTTGGCATTGCTCTTAAGTCCATTTTCAATAATCTAGCTATTGACAAGTGTAAGCTGATGGTGGAGTATGTCAGAGGGAGACAATCATCCTTGAACAATGTTAATCAGCCATTCTGACTTGATAAGTGAGCATTTGTAACACTGAAGCTGAACAGCAGCGGTTCCAGCTCAGATCCCTACAAAACTCCTCTGGTAACCCTCATGCTCTTTAGATCTTTCTGTAACCTAGGTGACTATCTACTAACTAAGCATATACCACATTGATTGATTGATTGATTGATTGATTGATTGATTGATTGATTGATAGCCATTTGTTTACCAGGATAGTCCACTGGACCATAAAGAGTCCATTTTCAGTGAAGGCCCAGAGAGAAAAGCTCCAAAAACTACAAGTAATTATAACAAGCATAAAACAACATGTTAAATTATACATAGTAGCTACAATATTAAGTAAGTTTACTACAAAAGAGTATCAGACATAGATGCATATTAGATATTTTGGTGGAAGTTACAGCAATAATCAACTAGCAATTGTAGTAAAATTTGAAGTAAAACAAAATCATCCGTATGGCATTATATACAATTGTTTGCAGCTAAACTTACAGAAAGTATAAGTGATGAAGGTTTAGAATAAGGTGGTAGGTCAGTCTGGAGCTCCTTCAAATTGCTGATTATATTTGCATATCTTGTGGTACCAAATTCTTTGCTGAGGTTAAGGTACAATATGTGGACAGCTCGTCCACAGTCTACAGCCTGAGAAACCCTCTCAAAGAAGTTTACAAGATTCATTAGACAAGATCTACCCTTGAAAAAGCCAAACCGCTGGGACTCGAGTATGATTTGAATGTTGATATCCTAGTTAATTAAGTTGGTTATGATACATTCCATGGCTTTACATATAATTTTATTTTATTTGTTTTACATTTGTTGACCGGGATACTCCGAGTGGATACATGTCCATTTTCAGTGGCGGCCCGGGGAGAAAAGTTCCAAAGGTAGTTACTGAAGCAAACATAACATAACATAATACAAATTAAGCACAGTTTACAGACTCTGTTGAGACATGTAAGTTATACAATCTCACAAAGTTATGATATAGTTTAACAAATTAAAACACAAATATGTTGCAGGTGAAATAGTATTGGTACACAAATATAACTAAAGACCTAGTCAGGCTTGGAGCAAGGATATAACCAATGAGAACTGAAATACTGCTTGAGACTTTTTTTGAATTGAGTGAGGGTCGTCTCTAGAGTAATGTCAGCAGGCAGTGAGTTCCAAGTTTGGCCAACAGAGTTGGCAAACAGAGAGTCGCCAGCTGAGTTGTTGGATTTGACAGTTTGAACTACCAGTCTGCTAGATGAGTGAAGTGGTCTGGGGTTGCAGTAGGGGTAGATAATGTTTTTTTAAGTGCAGGTGTTTTTTCAGGTTGGTTAAGGACTTTATGAGACACTATAAGTTGGTTGTACTGAATTAACCTGGGCAGTTCTAGCCAACCAAGATAATTTAGGTTTTTACAGTGATGTGTTCTGTAGGGCATGCCAGTGGCAAATCCAGCAATGTGATTATAGCAGCTAGAGAGTTTGTTAACAGGAATTTTGACAATTGGATGGGAGATAGGAAATTGACCCCAGGGATCACATCAGTAGTCCTGCTAGACAGGGGTCCAGGAAAGTAAATATTTGTGGGAAACAATAGCCAGGGAATCATTACAGCTAGGCTTGTATAGGCCCTAAGGCCAATAGCCTAGTACCTACCTATGAACCTATGAAGATCAGTTTTGTTTAAGTTGGTAAGTAAAGGGGAGGCATAGAAAAGGGTAGAGAGTAGATGACAGTGGGCAATGGCAGTTCTAGCAGGTGGGGTTAGGAAAGGTTTAATCTTATATAGTGACCCAAGTTGTTTATTGATGGTTTTGATACTTTGATTGACATGCACATCAAATTTAAGATTGTTATCTACGATAACACCTAGGAGTTTTGTGCAGACATCTGGGGAGATTATGGTGCCATTTTTAGACTTAATGGAGAAGGATAACATTGAGAACCTTTGGGGGGAGGAGTAGCTTTGTTTTGTTGAGGTTTAAAATCAGACGACGATCAGAAAGCCAATTTTCAACTATGTTAAAAGTATTCTGGGTTAATGTCTGCAATACTGGCTGGGAGGTGGCAGAGCAAATCAAAGTGGAGTCGTCTGCATACTGAATGCAGTTTTGCTTCTGGGATGACAACATGGAGGTCATTAATGAAAATAGAAAACAAAAGAGGTCCCAGAATAGACCCCTGGGGGACACCTAGGGTGCTGGGTAAGAGGTTGGATAGTTTATTCTGCCATAGGGCAGCCTGTTGTCTATCACACAGATAAGATTGGAACCACTGGAGAGAATGATTGTCTGAAGAAATTATTTTCAGAGTGTGGATGAGTAGTAGGTGGTTAACCATATTGAACGCCTTTGAGAGATCCGAAAAAAAAGGGCTGAGGATAAGTTGTTATTGCTTATGTTATAGTTTATAGTGTTGGAGAAGGTGAGGAGGACAGAGGAGGTACTATGTTGTGGCCTGAAGCCATGCTGAGAGTTAGCCAGTAGGTTGTTCTGGATTAGATAGTGCAGAAGCTATTTATGGATGCACATTTCCATAATTTTAGCCAGTGGTGACAAGATAGCTATGGGTCTAAAATTAGACAGCTCAGTAGAGCTACCACCTTTGCAAGACTCATTAAGCTGATGGGATGTAATTTCTGGGGGTCTGTGGTGGGGCCATCCTTGAGGAGTGGCATCACAACAGCTGTACACCCTTATTATGGGACAAAGTCAGTCGCTAAATGGCTTAAAACATTGAGGAGAGAGCTTGGTAATTCTTGCTTTGTCATCATCTTCAACCCTGTTTTTCCCATTTTCTACATGGGGTCGGGGTGTCGTGTCAACTGTCGCCACATGGGGTCGGGCTGTCGTGTCAACTGTCGCCATCTCACTCTCTCTGTCTATTCAGTGCCACATTCCTGCCTTCTTCAACACTCCTGCCTGACTGTAGCAGATCTTCTCTCACACAATCCATCTACCTCTTTGCTGGACGTCCTCGTTTCCTCCTACCTTCTTCCAGTCTGTCCCAAATCTTCTTCACTGGATTGCCATCTGCTTTTCTGCACGTGTGCAAACCCACATAATCTGTTTTCTTTTACCTTTTTCTACAAATGGAGCTGCTTTGGCTTCTACTTTTATGCCCTCATTTCTTCGTATGTCCCACAGTGTGCATCCTCCCACCAGTCTCAGGCACTTCAGCTCCATCACCTCTAGCTTTCTCAACTACTCTGCCTTTACTGCCCAGGTTTCTGTACTGTACAGTAGTACTGGTCGCACCACTGTCTTGTACACTTTACTTTTCAGCTTCTTTGGCATTCTTCTGTTATAGACTACACCTGATACTCTATGCCAGTTGGCTGCAGCCCCTCTGATTCTAGGTTTGACCTCTTCATTCTGACTACCCTTCTCCTCAGCTACTCCTCCCAGATACTTGAATCTGTTAACTTGTTACACTATTTTCCCTTCTTTCTCAATTCACAGCTTCTTCTGAACTCCAATTAGATAACTGGGTATGTTGCCAGGCCCAATGGATGAGGTATTCTTCATTTTGAAGAGTACATTGATCACACGGTCTATCACAATGTCTGGAGGCTTGATTTCATCGCAGATACGTGGGTTTGGAGAAATGTCCACTGGATCATAGTAGTACCATTATGAATAAGGTTGGAATAATGTTAGGTCTTGTTTTTTTGTATTTTTGACATAACTAAACAATAATTTGCACTTGTCTTTGGATTCTGTAGCCAGTCTGAGTTCAAGGAATGCTTCTGTTTTTCTTATATCCTTTCTACAATTCTGATCTAGCTGTTTGATGTTCTCCTTAATCTGGAGGTTATTTGTTATGCTTATAGGTTTAGGAGTTTTTTCATTTTATTAAAGAGTTTATTAATGCTTGAGGGCCACCACACCAGTTTGCTTTTAGACTTTTACATTTGACTGTATCTAGTGGGGACTATCAATTTAATACATTTGTCCATGTAAGAGAAGAATTTCTCTGTGTAAGTCTTTGCAATATCAACATTATGCGTTGTATCATTACACCCAAAGGTAGAGACTTTATCATCGGATTGTAGAAGATTTTTATGTTTGAAGTCCTTGAAATCTGTGATATTTACTTCTGATGTTTTGAGTATTCTGATGGAGGAGGTGACTAGTTTGTAGTCTGATATAACCACTGAGGGAGATACTGTGGGAATGGTACATACAGATCCTACGTTTGTTAAGATCAGGTCAATTATAACCTTCTATAGAAAGTTCTTTAACAATATGGGCCAGAGAGTTTTTGTTTAAAAAATCTAAGATTTTTTGAGCATTTCCTATATTGGTGGTATAAGTCACCATTAAGAGGCTGAGTTTTATGTTTTTCCTCACCTTTTCCCAAGTTTGTGCTACCTCACAGTTTAGAGTATGTATATATATATATATATATATATATATATATATATATATATGTGTGTGTATATGCATATATGTGTGTGTGTGTGTGTGTGTGTGTGTGTGTGTGTGTGTGTGTGTGTGTGTGTGTGTGTGTGTGTTTGTGTGTGTGTGTGTGTGTGTGTGTGTGTGTGTGTGTGTGTGTGTGTGTGTGTGTGTGTGTGTGTGTGTGTGTGTGTGTGTGTGTGTTTGTGTGTGTGTGTGTGTGTGTGTGTGTGTGTGTGTGTGTGTGTGTGTGTGTGTGTGTGTGTGTGTGTGTGTGTGTGTGTGTGTGTGTGTGTGTGTGTGTGTGTGTGTGTGTGTGTGTGTGTGTGTGTGTGTGTGTGTGTGTGTGTGTGACTGTGTGTGTGTGTGTGTGTGTGTGTGTGTGTGTGTGTGTGTGTGTGTGTGTGTGTGTGTGTGTGTGTGTGTGGTGTGCATGTGTGGCAGTTGGTGCGGAGGGTAAGGCTGTGCGCTGCGGTACAGGGTTTGATTCACTCATTTGCCTACTGTGTAACCTTGAACAAGCCACTTAATCAGAGGGTGCCCCTGAAAAGGAACTGTGTGACCAGTGGGACTAAATGATTAGGAAATGCATACTATTATTATAAAATCTTAATCTGGATGATTACGTTTTCTTACTAATAGAGTGTTCAGCATGTGAAATCATTGCCTTTGATTACTTTAAGTAGATTGACATCAGATATGTTAGATGCTAAGCACTCAGATCATAGCTCTTCATGTGCACACGCGTTGTCGTTTCGGTAGTAAAGGTCCATTTATCCTTCCTCTTCCTAAGCAGCCATTTTGCATGGTACGGCCTCTTATGTCGTGCAAACAGAAGCCGTGTAGTAGTATTGTGGGGTGGTCTTCAGTGGACCATGGGATTCACTTTAATTGCCATTTCATAGGTGGTTTCATGGATTGCTTCTGCTGACCGCTGAATTCTTGTCACATATCATACAAGGATATAATACTTCCTTTGTTCATTGCCTTACCTGAGTATGTCAGTCTGTCCACTGAGTTCTGACAACATTCAGTGCAGAGAGCTTTTACTTCAAACAGTAAGATGCAAGTGAGCCTGTCTGTCAGGCGTAATTAGACTATTAAATGTGCACTTCTGTAATTGCATTTGTTCTACTTACAAAATAATATCAAACCATTTCTCATTTCAACATCTCACTTCAGAATATTTTACTTTTCTCATAATATCCATGATTTTGCTGTGGGGGTGTGAAGTTTAAAAAGCATGACGTTGTGTTACATTTCAGAATTACAATGTTAATTTCTTTTATAAATCCTGCTGTTACAGTAATATGCTTATTGTTTTGTTTCATACTAAATAAAACGAATGTTGATTACATGACTCTGACGTCTTGCCTTGTCTTTATTCCTCATTCACATGTAAATTGCCTAAACTAGTCACTGAATGTTTGCAAATATTATTTGTAAAGTTTTTAATTACTTATATAAGTTAAAGCAAATGACCAAACACTAGCTTCAACAGTTAAATGCAGACTTAATTACCACCTGTGCCTATTCCCAAATAATACTTTTCATTTCTTCTAACTATAATGGTTATTTGTACACTTGTCAGTGTGCCTTGTTATGAGATAACATTCATCACCTGCAAATGTTTCAAACACTTACTAATCTACAGCACTTTCTGTTCTGACAGAATAAAATACAAAGCCTTTTGGAAGCAGTGAGGCCCACAGATATTGTTGCATGTTCACAGCCTTTTCAGTATGGAGCAAGCTATGGTGCCCATAGGCTTCATCTCACAGTGGTGAATGACACAGTAATCCAGCATTTGTTCGAGAAAATCTATCCATAACTCTGAATCCCTTAGAGAAACAAATTTGGGCAAAGCCAAAAACAATGCGGAGAAAAGGCCCTAAAAGGGGGGCACATTTTAAATATTGCTTTCATTTCATAAGCAGTTACTAGCCTTGTAGTCAGGAGGACCACTGAAGAGTCTAATCCAAATTCTCAATTGTCCCAAAGTACTGTCTAGTTAAGTGACTCAGCCAGGGTCACACAGTAGGCAAATAGGGGCCTAAGAGAATCAAACCCTGTACCACAAGAACTACATCTCAAAACCGTAACCCTCTGTGCCAAATGCCAGATTTCTGCGTCACCTCCCAGATTTTGAAAGGTCTTAGATGAACAAGTTTTGCACTAGCATGCATTTTTCTGATGGGTATGAAGTCTGAAGATATGTTTGTTACGAGATTCTTGCGAGAATCTTGGAAATTTAGCAGCCCCCCCTCCCATGTGTCAATCATTTCAGGTGAATGAGACTTTTGCTACAGTACTTCCTCTTTTATATAGTTTGGAACTCAGTTGTCAAAACTTGATTACTTTCAGCTATTACAAATGGTACAGGCAAACATCTTACTGGTATTAGGAAAGTATACATGTGCAAATTTTGTGTGTGTGTGTGTGTGTGTGTGTGTGTGTGTGTGTGTGTGTGTGTGTGTGTGTGTGTGTGTGTGTGTGTGTGTGTTCTGCTTCTGTGATAACAAATACAAACTTCCCTGTTTTTCTAAATGTTCCCTTCTAATGTTGACCGTTTTCTCTTTTTTAATTTTAAAGCATTGATACATTTTGCCAAAGTTAATATTTTATGAAAACTTGAGTAGTTCAGAAATGGAGTTCACATGTGATTTTGAATGCTTCCGTTTAATTCGTTAGAAATAGTAATGAATGTTTGCTTTGTGCCATGTGCCACCTAGTGGCATTTCTGTATAGCAGGAGAATAAAGACACACAATCTTGTCGTAGAGAATTTCACTTTGTCCTTAATTATTGTATGCATAATTATACATCAGCTACAGATTCATTGAACCCTCACAGAAAATACTGTAATTCTATCACTACTTTATTTCTTGCGGTTTATAGTTATGTAGAAACTGCAATCAAATCAAAGGAATACAAATCCAATTAATGAATTCTTCATGCAGCAAATGTTTTTGCCTATTGTGTTAATTACGAAATTCCCTTCAAACAAATAAATCATCAAGGTGGTCTGATGACTAAAAAGAAAGTCATCAAAATCAAGGGATAAGACATATAAGAAATATCAAAACCAATTAAACTACGTAAAATGTGCACTTTAACATGAAAACATTTTACATTGGGGATACCAAGGGTAGCACAAATGCATTACAGCTTTATAACTGATCATGTTTTTGTAATAGATCTATAACTTTTGTAATGAGCCGAGCAAGCTTCCATGGGCACATTCAGTGCTATCAGTGAAAATTGCTGACATGTAACAACAGCTGTTACTTGCCCATTAGTAACTTAGAGGATTATGACCAGGGCTCAATCATAACCCAGTTGTAGCATGGAGCGGTCATGAATACGCTCCAATATCATGAAAACAACAGCCTAGTTAAGTGCAACTCCAGTGCAGCGCCCAATATTAACAGCACTTAACATTTGTTAAGTATTGTTCTAAGGGATGTTAATATCGGGTGTCATGCAAGGAACCGAGTATTCCAGTGCTCGCTAAGGGATTTACCATCCTTCAAAGCTGGTAAAACACTTTGCATTTTTTTCTATAATCAGTAGTACATGAAGCAGTTAAAGATTCACGTACTACAATGAGTTATGATTGGGCCACCGATCATAACATTCATTGTGTGTTCTTAATATGGATGCCAAGAGTCACCCAAAGTGGTTATGATAAGAGACCCAATCATAATCCTCCATATAGTGTGTCTGAGGCATAGTTATGATAAGAGACCCAATCATAATCCTCCATATTATGTGTCTGATACATAGTTATTATAAGAGACTCAATCATAATCCTCCATATTATGCATCTGAGACATAATTATGATAAGAGACCCAATCATAATCCTCCATATTATGTGTCTGAGACATAGTTATGATAAGAGGCCCAATCATAATCCTCCATATTATGTGTCTGAGACTTAGTTATGATGAGACCCAATCATAATCCTCCATATTATGTCTCTGAGACATAGTTATGATAAGAGGCCCAATCATAATCCTCCATATTATGTCTGAGACATAGTTATGATAAGAGACCAAATCATAATCCTCCATATTATGTGTCTGAGACATAGAGGCTAAGAAATTCATCTTGAGAGCAGAGTGAAGCAAAACTTGAGAAGTAATCTTGGCCACTATGTCAGGAACACATAATAAGATTTGTGATCAGACATCCAGTCATAATTGCTCATATTACATGGAGGTTTTTTTTGTTTTGGCTCCACGTGCCATCAGTAACAGTAATATTTAGGCACAGAGTGTTTTACAAGCTTTGAAAACTAGCAATGCTGCCACCAAGACAGCATGCAGAACCAGTCTTCCTTTGAGGAACTAATGGCTTTAAAAGTTGGAAACACTTTGCTTTGTCACACTTTTAATTTAAAAGTTTAGCGAATAATCTAACAGCTTTTGAAGCTTCTGTTGCTCTTCTTTCCAGCCAACACTGGCCAATGTCAGTCTCTATCTTAGGACAGAAAATGGTGCTTAACATTTTATTTTATTTATATTTGTTTTCCAGGGTAGTGCACTGACCTCCATGGACCTTTTTCAGACTCATACTGCAAGCAGTGCCTGTTAAATGGCTTGCAGAGTTGCACAATTAGGCAATGGAAGGTGAGGAAATCAAACCGCGCACTAGCAGATGTTAAATGGCTTACAAACCGCGCACTAGCAGATGTTAAATGGCTTGCAGAGTCGCACAATTAGGCAATGGAAGGTGAGGAAATCAAACCGCGCACTAGCAGATGTTAAATGGCTTACAAACCGCGCACTAGCAGACCACATGCAACAGCCTGTTAATAGCTCATTAATCCTCTAAGCCAATTGCCAGACACTGACAGCCACGCTTGTCTTTTTCCCATTTTCAGAGCACAGTTGAAGCACTCCATGAATTACACACTGGTTTGGTTGTGGTTTGCAAAAAAAAAGGATCCACAGCCATGGATGTACACTTTCCTACTTTGTCTGTACCCTTGGCTAGATGCAGAAGTAGAGGGAACCAGTGCTGTCGTGACCAAAAGGGAGTCACCAACAAGATTTTGGGACCATCCTGATGAATGTTGAACAGGACTTTTGGAATGAGAGGAAGGGGAGGGAATGCATAAAGAAACATCCCCTTCCAAGAAAATGAGAGGACGTCCACCTTCCATACTAGAGGACTTTGTACTCTGGCACAAAACAGAGGAAGTTGTCTGTTCAGACGGGAGGCAAAGAAATCTACCTGAGGAGTAGCCCACTGGTGAACAATGTCCAGAAACACATCCCCGTGAAGCATCCATTTGTGGGACTGAGTTAAGGACCTCCTCATTGTGTCTGCCACAATGTTCTAATCGGAAGGGATATAAACTACCTGAAAAGTCACTTGATACTTGACAGCAAGATCCCATACCAGAAGTGCCAGCCGGCAAAGATGATAAGATCTTGTACCCCCTTGTTTGTTCATGTGATGTCCCTGCACTGGCCCAGTAACAAAGGAGCCTGAATCCTCACCACTAATACCAGTGAGGGACGTGCACATTGGGAGGATGACAAGTACACACACAGTTGTTGTTGTATCTTTTGGCTTTTCCCGGTTAGGGGTCGCCACAGTGGAACTCGGGTCCGTTAATGATTGGCAGTAGATTTTTACGTATCAAGTTGCCAGCCCTGACGCACAACCTTCAATGAAGGTACGCCAAATCACACATGTCTCCACACAGAAGACGCTTTAGCTGAGAATCTAACAGGACAACATCTTACTGTGAGGCGACAACGCTACCACAGCACCACCACAGCAGCAAGTACAATTTTCCTTAAGAGCACACAGAGAACACAGTCAGTCCAGAGCTGTTTTTTCCCTCTGTCTCCAGATCCTCAATAAGTCTCCACCACTGGCACAGCTATAGGGTTAAGATCTTAGCCAATTGGTCAAGCCAAAACCTCCAGCACCCTCTCCGTCCAACCAGTGCTTTGTGTTCCTGCCCAAGTAGCTGACACACACATACTTTGAGATTTGATTTATATACAAACACATACACACACTCCTGGGAAGACTGGCACAGGTTTACTAGCTATGCCCCCTTCTGCCCAGACTAAAAGGTAGTTATCACTGCCACAAACCAGCTCTACTTATCAGCTACTATAAGGCCCTTCCCAAATGGTGAAGAATTCTACTGTGTAATGTTACTATTATCCAAATGGTAAGTGTGATCAAAACTTTTAATGCTATTTAGGATCGGCCTATATAGTGTCACCAAATACATATGCAAGTACACTAAGAGTTTAAATATCTTTAAACAAACCAGCCACAATTAAAAGGTTTAAATATATTTAATAATAAATAATAAAAGCACAAGACTCAACACAGTGATAACAGAGTTCAGAATCACAGGAAATATTTAAAAAAACATTGCTGAACAGTCTCACATAAATACAGAAAACATCTAAACTAATCTTGTTATATTCCTATTTATTTCTAAGAGAAATCATTGTAATCTAGTACTTACTATTAGCAAGGCAGAAGTGCTTGTGAGATTACGTTTCTAGATCCAAGACAAGATACAAAATGAAGAGACTTTCTCTGAGAGATAGTTCTCAAATTGATAATACACATTACTGCAGGGTTATCTGGATGACATCACTATTTGACACCTCTGTGTCAAACAAACTTACCTCTTACAAGTTATGCCTGGAACTGGAAGTTGTAAAACAGTTAAATACTTTTACCTTTGAAACCTGTAATTATTTTTGTTTCCAGACAACAGAAAGAATCCTCTAGCTGTAGACATCCTGTCTCTTTGCATTAACTAACTTTATAGCACAGTTGTAAACAATGTCAACTTATTTGATCAAAGTTTTGCAAGTTAACTCTGTATGTTCCAGTTTCTACCATGAAAAAAAAATTTTCACAGGTGCATACATTTCTGTTCTTTTTCAGTAGGGTACACTGTGGTTACATTCTTGAAGATCAGTACATAACATACAGTTTTCTTACATTTGTAAAACAAGCATAGGTTCATAGGTAGGTACTAGGCTATCTGCCCGAGGGCATTTATAAGCTTAGCCAAAGTGTGTCGGCTTTCGCCACCCCATTGATTAATTAACTGAGCCTCTGTCAAGCAGAGTCAATGAAGTGATCCCAGGGGTGCATTTTCTGTTACCCATCCACTCGTCAAGGTTACTCTTGAAAAGTGTTAGTGAGGGGCTCTGCCTAATGTAGATAGGAATTTTGTTTCAAAGCATGGGGAGTCTTTGTGACAGGAATCTATCCCTCCACAATGTTCTATTTATTGCTGTGGTGAGGTTTAGCTCACTAGAGTGTGTAGCTCGCAGTGACTTGGATTTCTTTAGGTGGAGCATGTCCATCAATTCTGAGTTGGACATGGCTTTGTAAGTCAGGCAGAGATCACCTCTGAGTAAGCGCTATGCCATTGAGTACAGCCGGAGATTTTCAGTCGGTCTGCATAGGACATATGTTTGAGGCCAGTAATCCTCTTGGTGAGGTACTTTTGTGGTCTTTCCAACTGTTGGAAGTGTCTTGTGGGGTACATCCCAAATGGGGCATTGTACTCTATGATGGGTCTGATGAGTGACGGGTAGAGGGGCACTATAACCTCTTTATTTCTAGATGCAAACCCTTTAGTAATTAGATGGGCGACATAGAAGGATTTCCTAACTACTTTGACAATATGATTGTCAAAGGAGAGATTACTATCTGCCTGGGTCCCCAGATCTCTTATTACCTCTTCTGTATTAAGGGGGCTGCCACCTGTGTGGTAATTCATGGGTGTTTTGTTTTTCCCAAATGGAACGGCTATGCATTTTTTGGCATTTAGCTTGAGGCCATGACTTTGACACCAGTTGTCCGTCTCAGTAAGGCCTTTTTGGAGGATATCCATGTCAGCCAGAGAGTTAATTATGGCTCCCAGTTTGCAGTCACCGGTGAACTTGGTTAGCCATAATCCTCCTCTGTTTGCCTGTACCTCTGAGAAGTATATGCCAAACAGTAGGGGTCCCAGGACCAAGCCTTGTGGGTCACCCCTTGTGACTGGTTTAAAGTCGGACCTGGAGCCTGCTATTCTTACCGTGTGTGCTCTGTCTGTAAGCCAGTTGGCAACCCATCTTGTGACGTAGGGGTTTATGTTCAGGCTGGTGAGTTTTTCTAATACCTGAGTGAGCAATGGTGTTGAATGCCTTGGCAAGGTCAAGGTAGGTTGTGTGAACCACCTTTCCCTCATCTATGGCCTTGGTAACTGTCTCAAATAAGTCAACCAGGTTTAGTAGGCATGATCTGCCCTTAACAAAGCTGAACTGGGTTGTATCAAGTGTTTGGAGGTTCCCAATGTCTTTGATAATGAGTTCCATGATGATGCGCTCCATAGCCTTGCAGACCAGGCTAGTCAGGCTTATGGGGTGATAGTTACTAGGGTCAGTTGTGGCCCCTCCTTTGTGGAGCAGAATAACCGTTGTGGTGCGCCATTCTATGGGCACGTAGCCTGTGGAGATGCTGAGGTTGATCAGTGTGTTTAGCTGGGGGGTTAGTTCATTCTGTAGTTCGTGCAAGATGCATCCTGGGACACAATCTGGCCCCATTGATGCTGTGTTTTTGACTTTTGAAAGAGCTGTTTTCACCTGTGTGTCTGTGATTTCCAGGACACTACACTTTTCCGGTACTGTTGTGGGCCCTTTTGGGGGTGAGAGGGGTTGAAGTTTGCATTGAATCTATCTGCCAGGATGTTGGCAATATCAGCAGGTTCAGTATATTTTGTGCTATTTTTCACTAGCTCAGAGCATATCTGCGAGTTGCCACTTAGATTCTTGACATAGTTAACAAAGGCTTTGTGGTTATCTTTCGAATCCTTGGCTATTTTTCTTTCGATGTTAGCCTTGGATGATTTTATGAGGGACCTTAGTTTCTTACTGATACTGATCAGGCATGTCTTTCCTTCTTGGGATTTGCTTTTTTTCTGAACTAGTTTCCTCCTTCTATTGTATAGCCTGTTTATGGCAGGGGTCCACCAGACTGGTTTCCTTCTCTTAGGGGAGTGAGTCTTGGCTTTGCTAGGGATGGCATGATCCATGCATCCTTGTAGGTGCTCATAGAGTGCATTTGTAAAGGATTCTGCATCTTGGGCAGCATTATCCTTTAGGGTTGGGGCTGTGAAACTTACCACCTCTGTCTTAAGTAAGGTGAAGTTTGCTTTAGAAAAGTTTTTCACTGTGATTTCCTTGGTTGGGGGTGGTGGTGAGGTGTGGACATCAAGCGTGATTAGTTTATGGTCTGATCTAACCAGTGACTGGTTGACCCCCGGTGCGGAACACCTGTCTCCCAAGTGGGTGATGACAAGGTCCAATATGTTTTCACCTCTGTTAGGGGAGTTTACCAGCTGATTCCGGGCATTTGAGTTGATGAATTCCAGGAAGCGCTGAGCTTGGGAGTTTGTACTCAAGTAGTTTTCCCAGTTAATGGTAGGGTAATTGAAATCACCCAATATCAGGGTGTTCGGTAGGACCTTCATGTTTTCCAGTGTCTCCAGAAAGGCAGAGTGGTGGTCCTGGGTCATGGTGGGTGATCCGTAGCAAGCCACAATTTGCAGTGCAGATTTGCCCAATGTTAGTTGCACATGGATGATCTCAGAGGTATCATGCTGCACCACTAACCTGGAGGTGTAGGTATCCTTGATGAATATGGATACACCCCCTCCTTTTGTATTTCGGTCCATGTTCTGTGGCCAAAATGTGTGGTATGAGTTGTAGCCCAGTAGTGCTGGGGTGCTCTCTGGAGCCTTGAACCAGGTTTCAGTTACTGCACAGATGTCGACATTCTCCATACTGAGGAGTGCTTTGAGCGCATGCATTTTGAGATTTAAACTCCTGGCATTGAGTAGCATAAACCTCATTTTTTTATTTATGCTGTTTATGGAGGTGGGTTTGACTTTTGAGCCTTGTCTAAAAAAGGCACTATGGGGGCAACAAGAGCCTTGGCCAGTATTCAAAAGACTAGGGGTGACAGGTGCAAGCCATTTCTTGTGAAGCAATGTGGCTTGTCGAGCATGTCATCCCAGGCTGACAGACACTGGATCCCCTTTGAATGACACCAGAAGCTTAGCCATTTGTTGAAATTGATCATTTTTTTCTTTATACTGAGGTATCATTCTTGGTGAGGGCAGGATGCTACTCAGGGTCAGGGTCATACCCGCCTGGGCTACATGATCAGAGAGCACTTCCATGTCTCTTTTCATGTAGTTCAGGGAGGTACATCTCAGGTCATTCACACCAACATGAACAATGACAGAGTCATATTTGTACTTGTTCTGGAGTGACCTGAGTGCTTGTGTTATGTGGCGGATTCTGGCTCCCGACAGACAGCTAACAGTAACCTTCGCCTTGTCCAGCCTAGTAAGTGGGGCATCAGTGTACCTGACTATAGAGTCACCTATTACTAGTGTGTTAGGTATGTTATTTCACCTGAAGGGCTGTGACTGTGCGGCACATTGATTTTGTGTTTTATGTGTTGTCTGGTTTGTGACGGGAGATGCAGGTTTTGTGGGTGTCTGCTTTGGAGCTCTCTGATGTTTTTGCAGGTTTTTATTTAGAGCCTCTGAGTATGATTTTGTGTATTTATGTGTATTTTTTGCCAGTGCTGGTTTAGTATGTCTATGTGAGTCTGGAGGTGTGGTGCAAGTGTTAACCTTCTCCTCATGACTGTCTGTTCCAGTCTTGGGTGGAGAGACCTTAGCCTCCAGTTTGGCTGTATAATTGCATCTCTCACATATGTTAATGTTTTGTGGTAGGAGGTGAGGGTTGTCTGTGTACATGAGGCAGTTGTATCATTGCGTCAGGATACCCAGGTTCACCAGCTGGACTGGAGAGTACACCTGAAATTTCCCTTTGGTCATGCCTGAATAGTAGGGTGAGCTGCTTAGTCGCTTGGTTGGTGAGGGGTGGATAAAGAGCCTTGCCCTGCTGGGCAATCAGGTGTCGGGGTATATTAGTGCTTGCTATTAGGTCTGAGCAAGTACTGGACTTTAGGATGCTTTTTGAGTGCTTAGGCTGAGAGTTAGACTAGTTTCAAGGGAAAAACTGAAGAAGAGACTTAGTGGAGCCAGGAATAATTTAACTGTAGCTAACCAATGCTGCCTGGTGCGCAAATCCATGCAAATGTGTTTTTTAAACTACTAACTTCTGGGCTGGAACCGCTGCTCCAGGGACAGATGGCTGCTCAAAGTTCCCCTCTCTCACAGGTGAACAGAGAAACTTCCCTCTATCCAAGTAAAGTATGGGCAACTCAGAAGCTTGTAACACAGCCCTGAATTCAGCACTAGCCTGAAAACTGGGCTATACTAGCTTAGAAAGGCAGGAAACAAGGACATTTTTTTTTGTTTGTTTTTTGAAAAGATAAGGTAAAAACAGTAAAAAGTACACTTAAAACAGCTTTAAACAACTACAAGCGATCAGAAGAGGCTATGGCACTTTAGTGTGTATCCTACAACAGGTAAACAAATTATTTAAACAAAAAACGACTTTTTAAAAGTGCAGACAGTCAAATTAATACAATATGTGAAAAAAATAAGCTTTTAAATTACAATAAATGCTGGAAAATCAGTGTTTAGGGGGAAACAGTTAAGTACAGCAAGAAAATACAGAAAACTGATACTTAATCACTCCAAAGTCTCTCTTTTAAGCTAGAAGGCTTGCATCAGTTTAAGGCTTTCTAGTGCTTTCCAGTAGGTTAGTTACAGAAATGATGGGAAACAAGCACAGATGTGGTATTTTAAACCAGAAAGTTGAAAGAGATGGACAGCTTCCCAAATGGTCAATAAACTACAATTCCTGGGCCAAGAACTACTCCGCTCATGGTAGGCAGGCTACCTAGTACTTACCACTCCCACTGATAAGCTAGAAGGCTCCACTCCAACACAAAGGCTTGGGGGGCTCAGAAGCTTACAAACAGTCCTGGATACAGCAAATCTGTACCTGGACTAGACTAGTTATGGGAAAGGTGGGGATCAAGACGGGTTTTAAAACCAGAAAGTTGGGAGAGATGGAAAAACTGCCCAAACGGCCAATAAATAACAATTTCTGGGCCAGAAACCACTCCTCTTGTGGTAGATAGGCTACCTAGTGATTATCACTCCCACTGATAAGCTAGAAGGCTTCCTTCCAACACAGAAAGGCTTGGGGGCTCAGAAGCTTACAAAGAGTCCTGGATACAACAACTCTGTACCTGGACTAGACTAGTTACAGGAAAGGTGAGGAACAAGTACAAACACAGGCTTTTAAGCTAGCAAGTTGAAGGAGATGGAAAACTGTCTAAACGGCCAATAAACTACAATTTATGGGTCAAAACCCACTCTTCCCATGGAAGATAGGCTACCTAGTGCTTACCAATCCCACTGATAAGCTAGAAGGCTTCCCTCCAACACAGCAAGGCTTGGGGGGGCTCAGACGCTTACCAACAGTCCTGGATCTGGACTAGACTAGTTACAGGAAAGGTGGGAAACAAGTGTAAATGTGGCTTTTAAACCAGAAAGTTGAAGGAGATGAGAAAAAAACTGCTCAAACAGCCAATAAGGTACAAGATCTGGGCCAGGAACCACTCCTCTTTTGGTAGATAGGCTACCTAGTGCTTACCACTCCCACTGATAAGCTAGAAGGCTTCCCTCCAACACAGAAAGGCTTGGGGGCTCAGAAGCTTATAAAGAGCCCTGGACACAGCAAATCTGTACCTAGACTAGACTAGTTACAGGAAAGGCAGGAAACAAGCGCAAGTGCGGCTTTCAAACCAGAAAGTTGAAAGAGATGGAAGAAAGCTGCCCAAAACGGCCAATAAACTACAATTTCTGGGCCAGAAACCACTCCTCTTGTGGTAGATTGGCTACCTAGTGCTTAACACTCCCACTGATAAGCTAGAAAGCTTCCCTCCAACACAGAAAGGATTGGGGGCTCAGGAGCTTACAAACTGCCCTGGTGAACTAGACTAGTTACAGGAAAAGCAGAGAACAAGCTTAGAATTTTTTTTTTTTTACAGAAAAGCAGCTAAAACAGCAGTAAATACAATTCAAATGAGTGCAGGCTAGCACACGTATATCAATATTACGGCATATACAGTTTAATCAAATGCAATTAAATTAACAAATGACTAAAAAAACAAGTGCAGAAGGCATTAAATTATAAGGCTACTAACAAGCAGTAATAAGTGCAGAGTAAGAACAACTGAACAGATAGCCCGCAGAACAGCAACTAAGACAGTTACAGTAAGAACAGCTGAATATCTCTCTCTCTCTCTCTCTCTCTATATATATATATATATATATATATTTTTTTTTTTTTTTGAGGGAGGGAACACAGCAGGATTAAGAGGCTACAGGGGTTGTCCTTCTCAAATGCGCTCTTTGTATACAGTAGGAGTGCCTGAAATCTGAATATGATCTCACTGCACTCAGTTGAGTGAGCAAATTAGATGGGCCCAGAAGGAGTATCCAAATACAAATTTACAAGAGGTGCGGGCAGTTTCAAAGCCACCAAGATTACCACCAAAACAAGAACACTGAGGGTGGATGGGAAACACAGTGGAGACAACAAGGGACAGAAACAATACAGCACCACTATAAATAATAAGCAAATGTATAAATACAGCACAGTGCAAATTAAGCTGCAACCATATTACTATTCACAAATGTTGTTGTGTCTTTCGGCTTTTCCCGGTTAGGGGTCACCACAGTGGAACTCCGGTCCGCTAATGATTGGCAGTTGATTTTTACGTACCGAGTTGCCAGCTCTGCTGCACAACCTTCAATGAAGGTATGCCCATTCACGCATGTCTCCATGCAGAAGACGCTCTAGCTGAGAATTGAACCGGACACCGTCTTATTGTGAGGCGACAATGCTACCGCAGCACCACCACCGCAGTATTACTATTCACAAATAACATAGAATTATTTACAATATTCCAGCTAGCTGGGCTGACAGCCTTCACAATCCCCCCCTCCCTCGCCCACACACACACACACACAAGAACTCAAGCTAGTTTTTCAAGTGACCCTTGAGAGGGTTCAGCCTACCTGGGAATACCTTCCTTACCACATTCCCTGTCTTGAGAGCCCATCTGCATTGGCATTGCTAACCCCACTGCAATGCTGCACTGTCATGTCATATGCCTGCAACCCTAAGCTCCACATTAGTAACTTGGCATTTTGTTGGCTGACTCAGTGTAACCATGTTAGGGGGATTGTGTTCTGTAACTACAGTGAATTTCCTTCCATACAGATAAGGCTGAAGTTTCTGCAGTGCCCACACTATGTCTAGGCATTCTTTTTCTACAGCTGCATAGCATTCCTTCCTGGATTGGAGCCTACGACTGAGATATATTACTGAGTGCTCTTCTACCTCTGAGGAAAACTGGCTGAGTACAGCCCCCACCCCGTGGTTTGAATCATCCACCTGCTCAACACAATCTTTGCTGTAATCTGGACTGGATAACACAGGGGGCCCTCCCAAACCTCCTTTAAGCTTCTGTAATGCCTGCTCGCATGCTGGGGTCTGCACTACCTTATCTGGCCTGTTTTTCCTTGTCAGGTCTGTGAGGGGAGCAGCTCCACTTCATGAAAGTGTTCCAACACCCTGGTGAGTGTTAGCATCTGTGCAGCTACTGAGACATGGTTTAAAGCCACAGACAGTACCCTGGCAGTACAAGGCTATAATGCCCTCCTCACATTTATACCAGCTACTGCATAAGAAATGACATATCAATCTACATAAAAAGTAAGAACACCTCAATACTGGTCAAAAAAGAACACATGCTTGAGCTACTCAATGTCCAACTGACCTTAGATAAAATATCATACCATATCCTTGCTAGCTACAGGTCCCTGTCTCGGACCCAAAATAACCATGCCACATACTTATAATGTATTGGAGTCACTCACAATTCAGTCCAACACCATATTCATGGGTGATTTCAACTATCCCACCACAAACTCACTGCAAAAACTCAGCTCTCAAAAACAAGTAAAAAAAACAGAAAATGATGTAAATATTACTTAAAATAAGCAAAATTATCTGCCAACAGAACAGGAACATTTCACTTGCCAAGAATATTTTAAAATAAGTAAATATTTCTAGCCTCCAAACCCCCCCCCATGGGCATCTTAAAACTAGTGTACTCAGACTTAAAAACAAGTAAATAAACTAGTGCATTCAGAATTAAAACAAGTACATTTGTTTAATACAGAGAAAAATGAAAACAAGTAAATTTGTTTAATACAGAGAAAACAGATTAATATTTATTTTCTGAATATGTAGGAAAGTTTACTTTAATTTAGAAAGTGCTAGCCATTGTCTTGAAACATTTTTACGAATCACTATATATTTTAAAACCATTGCAACCAGACTAAAACCAAGTATTTTGTTAGATGCAAAGTAAAAGATAAGCTTTTTTGTCTAAAACTGTAGGACATTTTGCTTGAATTTAACATTCAGTGCTGGTTTAAATGCCTTGAAATGAGACAAAATACCCTGGAATTTACACAGAAAGGTATACTAAACTACAAATTGACTGACTGCTTAAATATTTCTTTTTTATCCAGAGGCATATGTGGCAGAACAACATGCAGAAACAAGGCCATTGCTCACTGTGAAAATGAGAATATCAGCGTATGTAATATATCAGATATAATGACCTTATGAATAGACAAGCAGCAAACTAAACCAGCAACCTGCCAAAAAAGATGAAATCAAATTTGAAGTTTGTTATGTCTTGTACTACAAGGGACACAATAAGACAGAATGAAAAAAAAGGTTTTGTGCATTTCTACTCATCAAGGAACTTTTTTCCACTCAGCCGTAGCACTTCTGTATGAAGAGATGATGTCACAGTCATGGATGGCATCTGACAGTACTTCAGTCTGCCGCAGAGACAGAGAAGTGTCACAATGCACTTAGGATATGTAAGGTGAAAGGTGTAATAACATGCCATGAGATAAAGCATACTTTCATAAATGTCATCTTTTGGGAAGGTCATCAAAGGCATGGTTCCAACAGCCAGTAAGCAGCTGGTTTCACCAACAACCACAACCGGGCTGAAGAATGGCCTTGACTGAAGAAAGGTGTTGGGGCCTTGTTTACACTGACCAAAACAAGGAAAAAAATAAAATGGCTGACCACAAAAATGATCCATTGTAATTTATGCTGAAGTAATACATAAAATTATCAAAAATTCATAAATTTCTTACCTCAAGGATGTGAAGCATAGCCTCACTTGCATGTAACTCCTCTGGTGGAGCCACAGGTGATGGGAACATGTCTGGTAAAGCCTTCATCAAGGCAACTGAGTGCTTCACTGTTAAAAAACAAAATCAGACATCTGATTTACTGTGGCAAATTGCTTTCAAAACTCATGGTAGTTCAGATGTTTTGTATACGCTTAGCAGGTTGTGATGTCATGATACAGGAAATTTTACATTTTGATACAATACCAATAAAGTACTGAAATTCAATACTATTTTCCATACTCAACACAGTATATCTAAATTAAAGTGTATTTACATTGGCGTTTTGTTTGCATGCAGTAAAGTCTTTTCAGTGATAAAGAAACACTTTGACACCTATGCAGAGTTTAATTTTTTGATAGGTTTGAGGTAATTATTGTGTGGTGGTAGCCCAGTCTCAATAGTCAAGACTGGACTGGAAGTGTATGTTGTAGACTAGATGCCATGGAAAAATGAATTGAAATACATGATCAAATTGATACTTTCCAAATGTTTCAGAACCCTAGTAGGAGGTAGTTATTATCCATACTCAGAATGTTACCTACAGTATGATGGTATAAGCCCAAGTTTGCAGAAGCAAACAAGAACATAGAAGCAAATAAGAGCTAATAATTACCTTTTCCAGCAAGGATGGCTTCATGAGTTTTCTGAATACTGCATAAAACTGTGCCTTCTCATAAAATGTTCCCCAGCAGGTCTGCAGATCAGTTAAATAGGAGTTCTCTCGATCTAGGATCTGTCGGAGCTAACGCATAAGCTGACATACACACATAGCCAGAGAGAGAGAGAGAGAGAGCACAATATCACATATATATAAAAGTTATAGCTACGTGAGTAAGGATTAGCTAGAAAAGATGAAAAGTTTTAATATTTTTGTAGGTATTCAAAAATAATACATTTTGTATCTTTTGTTCTGTTATTGTGACTCAGCTGATATTGCTACACCATATCTCATTTAAAATTTGGTTACATATATGTCTTACATGTGCCATTTCCCTGAAGCAAGGCTATGCTTGAAGAATCTTGGTAAGCTTGTCGTACCCCTTAGTAACATTAGGGTCAATGAAGGCATGTCATGCTTGGAATTCAAGGTCCAGGAGCTGTGAAACATCCTTCTTGTTAAGTCTGACCTTTCCTTTGTACATCTCCTGTAGATTTGTATAATGTCTTGCCTGCTTCTTTAGAGCATCTGTAATAGCAATTAACACATACTGTGAAATTTAATGTTTTGTTTCTAGAAGTTGCATTTATACAAACATATTATATTTCAGTTTGTGTTCTTACCATCCAACTGGTCGAGCTCTGGGGTGCTAAATTGCAGTGTTCTCTCTATCACAGATGTGGTAGAGTCATCAGTATCATCAGTGAACATCTCCTGGCAGTTTTGAAAGCTAAGACGTCGTGGTCTCTTTCTTGAAGGAGTCTCTCCCTGCTTCTTTTTTTTTTGGGAGGGGGGGGTCGTCATATTATGACCTCTTTTTAACAGCTGCTTTTTCACCGATTCCTAAGAAGAAACAGACAAAATAGTTAGTGTTACGAATCTCATTTAATAAAACTGAATCCAGAAATTAATAGACACAGACACATGTTGGCCTGAGTTATATATAAAACACCCAACACCTGTGTCAGATGTTTACACTTTGGTGGGCAGGTATACAGTGCTGTATTTGGAAGTGTAAACACTAGCGAAATGTGAACAGACTATTGACATACCCATGCAGCTCCACTGGGTGCAGATTTGTCCCGCAGCATTGGGTAGTACTCTATGAGACACTTTACCATAACAGAGAGTTCATGGCTGCTAAGGTACATGTGAAAATGTCTCAAAAATGTGATTATCTCACTTTTACCATGAGTAAGTCTCCAAATGGGTCTCCTTCTGAAAAAGTGCTCTGGCCCAGGAAAGAGATCACATAAATCCTCCTTAGATTGGCTGGGCAGCATGTCTGTGGTTATATTAGCAGCTGAAAAACATATTTACTCACACATTAAATGATCAACCAACTTATTATTTTCAACAACTTCAGTCTTAAATTCATTTAAAAGTGAAGTTTTGTAGTAATGCACATCATTATAATATCCAACATTCTAATACATTTTATCCAGCTTTTATATCAATGAATAAAAGAAGTGTAATGTGTCATGAAGTGCAAAAACACTAAATTAAAATTATAATGTGTCATGAAGTGCAAAAACACTAAATTAAAAGTATAATGTGTCATGAAGTGCAAAAACACTAAATTAAAAGTATAATGTGTCATGAAGTGCAAAAACACTAAATTAAAAGTATAATGTGTCATGAAGTGCAAAAACGCTAAATTAAAAGTATAATGTGTCATGAAGTGCAAAAACGCTAAATTAAAAGTATAATGTGTCATGAAGTGCAAAAACACTAAATTAAAACTATAATGTGTCATGAAGTGCAAAAACACTAAATTAAAAGTATAATGTGTCATGAAGTGCAAAAACACTAAATTAAAAGTATAATGTGTCATGAAGTGCAAAAACACTAAATTAAAAGTATGTGTCATGAAGTGCAAAAACGCTAAATTAAAAGTATAATGTGTCATGAAGTGCAAAAACACTAAATTAAAATTATAATGTGTCATGAAGTACAAAAATACTAAATTAAAAGTATAATGTGTCCTGAAGTGCAAAAACACTAAATTAAAAGTATAATGTGTCATAAAGTGCAAAAACACTAAATTAAAAGTATAATGTGTCATGAAGTGCAAAAATGCTAAATTAAAAGTATAATGTGTCATGAAGTGCAAAAACACTAAATTAAAAGTATAATGTGTCATGAAGTGCAAAAACACTAAATTAAAAGTATAATGTGTCATGCAAAAACACTAAATTAAAAGTATAATGTGTCATGAAGTGCAAAAACACTAAATTAAAAGTATAATGTGTCATGAAGTGCAAAAACACTAAATTAAAAGTATAATGTGTCATGAAGTGCAAAAACACTAAATTAAAAGTATAATGTGTCATGAAGTGCAAAAACACTAAATTAAACATTTCACCCATGTGACCCTTTCAGTAATATTTCCAGATATGCACAAGCTCTAAAATCAAACATTTCACAAAAGTAGATTACAAAATACAAGGAAAGACACCACGTCTTACAACCTTGTCATCTGAAAGAGAAAAACTTGTCACTCGTTTGCGGTATGGGAATGGCCCAGTAAACAACTCTGTACTTGCTTTTTAAATGTAGAAAACCTGCACCGTCAGCTAAAAAGTTGATCTGGATTTCTCCAGTCATTGCAGTTATTTATTGCTAATAGTCGACTTTACCAATTAGCACCTAGGTGGGCCCAGTGGCATAGCTAGAGTTTGTGCCGCTCAGTGCAATATTTGTGTTTGCCACCCCTTGCCTCTCCCCTTCACAAAATAAAACATAACTTTTGTGGGGATTTTTCTGATCATACCTGTCAGTCCACAAACATTTAAAACATAAAAGAGAAGCCATGTGCTCTGGATTATGCAGAACACTGTACATTCAACCATAAAGGAACCCACTTTTATGCTTTGAACAGCTTTGGCTCTGCTACACAGCTTTTGATTGGTTCATATACTGCAATTACTGTCAAATGGCATTGGGCCCCCCAGAGCAGCCCCTTTTGCAGCAACCCCCTACCCCTCCAAAGCAGTCCTAGCCATTCCAGTGTTCATGACTTGGCTATTTCTCCACAGTTACCATAGACACTGTTCAAACCTGTTGCATACTGCTTTCTTATTTACTTCAATAATGATTATAGATATTGAAACAAAATAGCACAAACACTGATAGCCATTTGCTAAATAAACAATACAGTCGCACAATGACAATAGACTTAGCATGATCAGTAACCTTCTCTACCTTGAAACTCACTGAAACAGCATTAAAACTCACATTCAAATAAAATGCATTTGGCCAGTGGAGTATTACATTTACCTTTGGACATTTTCAAACCATAGGCTCCTTGCACACATTTTTAGGGCCATGCATATATGTATGTGTTCTTTGAATCACCTTCCTGATTGTATTAAATTATATTCCTTGTATAATACAGCACACTTGTTAGAATGGTTTTTAAATTTGTAGTTTTGAACTCTCTTTCAGTAAGCAATGAAACAAAATGTATGAAACAATAATGACAAAACTACCCATTTCAGAAAAATTTCAAACATAAAACGACATTCAGACATCTGTCATTACAATCCACCAATATCAGTCAATAAGCACAATCTCTGCAGAAGTAAAAATCATCTGAATAATTCCACAGTAAAAAGAACTATAAGATGTTGCTACTGGCAAAGAACTTTACATTTCAGTGTTTCATCTACAAATTCAGTAACTGCTGCCCTTGAAGAATTAAATTGCTGATGTCACATTAAAAAAAAAATGGTAAGCTGGTAATATTGCAATATGGTATGACTGACAAACCGACATGTTCATAGTTAATAGGCACAATGGTGCAGAGGTTAATGTTAACATTGTCGCTGCACAGCAACAGGTTCTCCAGTTCAATTCTCGGCTGGGGTGCCTTCTGTGCGGAGTCTGCATATCCTTCCTGTGTTCATGTGGGTTTCCTCTGGATACTCCGGTTTCCTCCCACAATCCAAAGACAAGCTTCTGGAGCATTTCTCACCGGGACCCACTGAAAACAGGCTCTGTCCTAGTCAGACTTTTGTTAAATAAATAAATAAAACAAATAATAGGCATCTCATAGAAAGGAGGGCACACTCAGAAGTACAGAACCATACACCCCTTAAAATGTACCAAATAATCATCATTCAAAAGGGGATTGCAATACCAGCACTCAGTCTGCATGGTGTGGGAGCAGAACCCACAGCCTTCTGCATTATAAACAAGTACACTCCCTTCTGTGCTACTAATGCTTTAACACAATACTAGTGATATCATTTGCTAAACAACAGTTGCACATTGTAAACAGACTTAGCATACAAACAGCATTAAACTTCTCTTGCCCTGAAGCTCTCAACTCCTTGTAAAATGTATTAGACACTCACTTTCTTGTAAAATAGATGACACTCAGCCATATCTCTCAACTTTGTAGCACAAGACATCTGCAAAAAGCTGAAATATATGGGGGAACAAAGGCCCAAAACCAGGGATACATTTGAAATATTACTTGTATATCTTAGAAAGTTGCTAGAATAAAAGGTTTTAATTACCATGCATTTCCTGAAAGTGCTAATACTGTATAAGCTAACAAAGTTGTGACTAGACACAAGCTATAGGCAGAGAAATGCAACAAATTCAACCATCAGTCAGTTAAGTTTACAATGCCTTTACAATCAATGGAGACAACTAGAACAAACCATTAATCTCACCATACTGTAGTGATTCAAGTAGCTAAATCAACATGTAATAAACCAGACCTCTAAATTGATAACATGGTTTATACTGTATGAGGTTTATCTGCTAGGCAGGTTATTGTATAGACACCTGAAACAGTTAGGAGACTCACAAATATCCCAGAAATAATCCTGGATAGATAAAATGAAAAATAAACATTAAATGTAGAGCTAGAAATCACTACAGTACAGCTGAATAAATACCTACAATGGAGTATTGTTACTAAAGCAGATTTCAAAAAAGAAAAATACAATATGTACATTAAATAAAAATAATAAATTACCTTAATCTGGTAAAGTATCCAAAAACCTATAGTAAAACCATTGAAATAATGGCTTATACATATCATTAAGGCTTTCAGGAGACAGTTGTTGTGTCTTTCGGCTTTTCCCGGTTAGGGGTTGCCACAGTGGAACTCCAGTCCGCTAATGATTGGCAGTAGATTTTTATGTGCCGAGTTGCCAGCTCTGATGCACAACCTTCAACGAAGGTATGCCCATGCATGCATGTCTCCACACAGAAGATGCTCTAGCTGAGAATCGAACAGGACAATGTCTTACTGTGAGTCGACAACGCTACCGCAGCACCACCACCGCAGTACAGCACTTAAAAGTGAAAGAAAAGACGGCACCAAACACTGGCTGAGACTGTTTGAAGGTAGCGAGGCAGTATGGGAGTAAAGAAATGAAAGTACAGGACAGGAATGTGTCCAAAAAGGCTAGGTACAGGAATGCATACAGAAAGTGGAACCAGACTGCATCTATTAGCAGAATCCTATCACTGGAAATGTAAGAAGATTAACAATCAGTCGTTAGACTGTTATAGAATATTTAGGAATGCAAAGGAAAGGTTAACAGGAAGAGAAAATGTGTGGTATTAAGCTGCAGTATAAGGTAGGTTTACGAGATATCACAGAGTTAACACAAAGCAGTGAGAGGGGGTAAAAAGGAAGGAAGGAAATTTAAGGGGGGGGCAAGTGTTTGCAGAGAAATAGAAACAAACAAGAAGGGTGATAGTAAAGGTGGTGCCCAGTGGTGTGCAGAGAGTCTTATAAAGAATGTATAGGTTTCATGAGAATGATAAAATTAATTTCAAACATTTATTTTATTTCTGTGTGCTGCAGACCAGAAATGTAAAGCACTGAGCTTGGTGTAGGTGTTACTTGAAATTCATGTTGGGTGATTTGTAGACTTTTTACAACCTTAATCTGCTAAAGTATCCAAAACGTTACAATACAACCACTGAAATAACTGTTCATACACACTACTAAGACTTTCAGAAGACAGTAGAGCAGTTAAAAGTGAAAGAAAAAGATCATGGCTTATCAAGTGGAAACCACACACATTGCACAGGCCACTGTGTTTGTAGATGCTGAAAATCTGGTTGATTTTATTTCTTATTACACAATTCACAACAACAACCAAACTTTTGTACATATCAAATACTATCTTGGGGATAAGGAAAAAAGTTGCTGCAAACTTGGATAAACCACCGTTCACATAAACAAAATATATAAACAGGAAATAAAATAAAATATGCACACTGGAAGCACGGATGACAAATATACAGTAAAAAACACACTTTTATTATGATAAGCACTTTCATGATAAATGAAACAATCACTTCATCAGATCAAAACCAAGTCCTAAACATTCAGTTTAAATAAAATATTTCAACCAATCAGAAAACAACCTTAAAAACACTCTCCTTGCTTAACAATCTAATAAAGAGATATGGTACCAGAGAACAGAATATAAACATATATATAAACAATTTTTCTCTAAGACAAACCATACATAATTATAAAAAGGAACACGCATTAATAATGTTCACATATTCACTACTTATTTAACCTGCATGATTTCAGAACAGATTTTAGAAAGACAAGTTCATTAAAGCCAAAACCCTTATTGGAATAGGAACACATATATAAAAAGAGATACACGTTAATAAAGCTCACATATTCACTATCTATTTAACCTGTGTGATTTCAAAACAGGTTTTAGGGAGACATATTCATTAAGCTCAGAAGCTTTGTTAGAACACATCCTCAGGATCCATTCAAATTCAGCTGCTTCAGTCCTATTTCTAATCAGGGGTGGCTCATGCTATTGGACTGTAGGACTGCAGCCCCCCACCTCAGCTGTAAATCAAATGAAATTAAAAGAAAATGAAATAAAAATGTGTGATGCCCCATTTACATATACCTGGTGGGTAGAGAGACTCATAACCCTTCTGCTTGGGAAGTAGGAAGCTAGAGCTTAGCTTCCCTACCCACTACCACTTGTGAAAGTTTTTCCTCATATTTTTGTTCTGTTCCTCATAACATCGGTGTATTTTTGGATTTTGAATTCACTAAATTATGACAGGCATTTGAATTTCAGACTTCATATTCTTCAGAAAGAACATGGTACCACAAAACCTTTTATTCTAGCAATTTTCTGTTTATATGATCAATATTTGAAAATTGTCCTTATTTTTGGGGCTGTATTCCCCCATTATTGGCTTTGTCCAGGTTTTTTGTGCTAAGAGGTTGAGAGCTATGGTGAGAACTAAATTCACTGAATATGTTTGGGGGCTGTATTCCCCCATTATTGGCTTTGTCTAGATGGTTTGTGCTAAGAGGTTCAGAGCTATGGTGAGAACTGAATTCACTAAATGATAGCCATTTAAGTTTCAGTCTGTCTTTCAAGAAACAGCTGATTTGGTATAGTCGTATGTTGCTCTGATTGTAGTGCACAGGGTTCTGGGTTCAAGACTTGGCAGTGAAATACATCGTGATAACATATCGTTTTATTCTGGCAACTTTCCAAGATTATACAACCAATGTTTAAAATGTGTCCCTATTTTTGGGGCTTTTGCCCCCCCCCCCAATGAATTTTGGCTTTTTCCAGATTTATTGTGCTTCAAAATTGACACATACAGTTGAGTGTTGAGTGGATTTTACAAGGAGCTGAGAGCTTGAAGAGAAGTTTAGTGCTGCTTATGCTGAGTCTGCTTCCATTGTTAATAGCACATCAGGTAGTATACTTGATTTTGATGCAAAAGGCTGTAGGTTCTAATCCCCCAGTTATACAGATGCATTGCTGATATTTATTTATTTTACATTAGTTGACTGGGATTGTCTGACTCAGCTGAAGAGCCCTTTTTCAGCAAAGGCCCGGGGAGAAAATTTCCAGCATATTACATAATTTTCATTATAAATTAGCATTAAAACAGCAATGTTACAGGAATTATTATGAGACATTAAGTAGCAATACAATGTTATACAGTGCTGATAATGTTATACAGCATCAATATGATACTGTACTGTGTTGTACTTTTAAAGGGGGTGGATGGTGCAGTCCTGAGAATGTCCTCTTTGGTGGAGATACCTAGTAATGATGAACATGTTATCAGTTTGCCATCCATTCCCTATTACAATATTACTAGTTTATCATTTTTTATTGTAACATAAGCAATTTATTCCCCAAGGGCAACAGGCACTTTATTTTTAAATGATACAATGAAATATAAAGTTGTTTGCTCGCAGCAACCTCTTCATTAGTTACAGATCTCTTTAATGTGGAATTATTTAGATGACTTTTACTTCTGCAGAGACTGATACTGGTGGATTGTAGACATTTGAGTGGACTTTTATGATGGAAATGTTCTGAATAGGGCAGTTTTGTCATTATCGATGCATGCATTTTGTTTCATTGTTTACTGGAAAAATGTTCAAAACAATAAATTTAACCCCCCTCTAACAACAGTACTGTATTATACAAGGAATGTAATTTAATACAATCAGAAAGGTGTATCAAAGAACACATATATGTTTCCTGTGCAAGGGGCCTATGATTTGAAAACAGCCCAAAGTTAATATATATCTGCAACTGGTCAGATGTATTTTCTTTGAATGTGGATTTCAATGCTATTTCAATGAATGTGAGTTTCAAGGGCAGAGAAGTTTTAATGCTAAGTCAATTTTCATTGTGAGATTGCATTGCTTTGTTTAGCAGATGTCTATTAGTGTTTGTGCTGAAAAATGTAAAATAAAACTTTTAAATGAAATCCAAATCATCGTAGAAGTAAAGCAGTATGCACATTACAGTGTTTGTGGTAAATGGGGCAAAATAGCCAAGTAATGGGACATTAGAATAGCTGCAGGGGGAGGCCCCATTTAACCATGATTTTGTGAGGGGGGGGCAGCAAACTCAGACAGCCCCAGCTGAACAATACCTCTCAACTGTCCAGATTTTTGCAGGCTGAATAGATTTTTGCTTCTTATTTTTGGTTTGTACCTCATAAAATGTGTGGTTTTCTGGCAAATCATTTAGGAATGAAGTCACTAAATAATGACAGACATTGGGTTTTAGACTTCATACCCTTCAGAAAAATGCATGCTAAAGCAAGACATGTTATTCTGTCAACTGTCTTAAGTTTATACAAGAGCAATTTTTAGTACTGTTTGTATGTCCCCCCCAATATATTTGGCCTTGTAGAGATTTCCTGCGTTAAGAGATACACGCAAATAAATAACTTTATATAATTAGGTATATCCAAACCTCTCAACTGCCCCAGTTTTTGGATCAAAATTATGCTCTCCCCCTAATAATCCCTCCGCAAAATGGCAAATTTGGAAGAAAACGTGGAAGGTTTACAATTAATAAATAATTTTAATGATCAGAGTTATAAATTACTTTTAATTTCAGAAATGCATGTAGATTCTCTTATTTTGTCAGCTGCTCAAGTTAACAGTACTAATATTTAAAAAAATGACCCTTCTGTGACAGGTTCCCAGCTGTATTGTGTGGCTAGTTTATATTTTTACATCACATTTGTGGTCCGTTTTTCATAAATTTGTGGTTTTCTGTCAAATTAGTGGCAAATCATTAAAGAATGAAGTTAGACAATAATGACAGACATTTGAGGTTCAGATCTCATACCCTTCAGAAAATTCATACTAATCCAAAACCTACTATTCTATTATCTTTCTAAGTTTATAAGAGCAATATTTAAAAATTGTCCTTATTTTTGGGCCTTTATCCCACTTCTATTTATGGCTTTGTCCAAATTTCTTGCCCTGAGGTTCAGAGGTATGACAAGTGTGTCAAGGCCATCACCATCAGCCAGAGACATTTCAAATTGTGACATACTTGTTGCACCCAACTCCCCCATGTATTGACTCTGGATGTCTCCAAGCAAGACAAGGAGCAGTTATACAGTGTAAGTGTGCAGAGTATTCCCCCATCCAAGGTAGACACAAGTACTAAAGTGGCTTTTCATCTGTCCTTGATTTTGCAGAATTTTCAGGTTTTCTGTCATATTTTATACTGTTGATTTATGCTTATTATTATTCAGAAAATGCATGTTGTTGCAGTGTCGGTTGCTCTGTGTTTAAGTAGCAATGCTTTAATGGCCATCAGGTAAGCTTGTCTGAGACTGTAAGATGCAAGTAAGCTTTAATAAGCATACTGTTAAAAAATTACCAACATCAAAAGGCTTTTTGTTGTTGCCATGCAGAGAATATTTACATAACTAGATAGCGTATAAGCTTTAGGTATTGAAATGCATATGATAGTATGTGTAATAAAGGACAGGATTACAGTATTTTCAGAAGCTCATTACATTTGTTCGAGACTTGCAGTCATCTTTGAAGACTTTACCCATAAACTAAACAGAATGTTAATCTGGCATGTGTGGTCCATAACCTGTGCAGTAAACCTTTAAGCAATGTATGTTGAGCTTGTTTCTTTCTCCTGTTCATTTTTTACTTTGATCATGTTTTCCCCATGAAACAAGTAGATAGTTGTTGTCAGGCAGCAGGTCTTTTTTTGGATAAGAAACATTTCTAGAAGTAGAGTTATCACATAGACTGCTACTTTCAGCATGTTACTTGGTACTTTTATAAAGCTGAATATAAATTATAATTAGAACAGCAGTGCAAGGAGAAGTGGTTTGAGTTGAGTGCTGCTTGTTTTTTTATAATTGATTTTGACTGGCATTTATAAAAATTAATTTTTCCATGCCACAAATCCTTTTTGTTTCCATCTAGATATTAAGTAAGTTGTCATGTAGCCAATGCATTGAAATATTTTTTTTCTTTTAAAATTCATTTTGTCTTGATTGGGCTCTCATAATGATGGTTTGGCACCCAGGGCAGCATATAATGTCCCAGTTTTTGCATTTTTTAGCATAGCTCCACCCTTTTCTAGTTGACCACATCCCTTCCTGTTGGCCCCATCCATTTAGCTGTCTCCTGCAGCCCCTCCTTTGATTTGAAGTCACCAACCGCCACTGCTTCTAATATCACCTAACCTAGGACTCATAAATACTTTGTCTATGACACAAAACTTGAACTCATGAGCAACCCCCTTTTCAACTACGTTTTGCCAACGCATTGCATATATACTGTATATTAATACAATAAGTATGCTCCCTAATACGTTCTTTCAACTTTCAATTGCTCTTCCCAACATAGAACGACAAGCAGGAGATACAGTGAGCCAAATATATGACATCCTTTGTATTACAATCAGCTCTAACATTGAAGCTCAACTTAATACTAGTGTCTGGATTAACAAAACAACTACTGAAAGGTATCAGGGGTACCATCTACTGATCTAGCCTTCCTATTTCTTCCTGGATAGCACAACATCTTTTTAAGGTTTATCTTATTCTTAAAGGCAAACACCGGATGTTCCCCTATGGTACCCGTTAATCTTCTCATCTGTACGTAAAACAGGCCAATGCTTCCTATTAATATTGGTAACAATACTAACATCACTACTATACTGGAGGGAAAAAGTAAAACCCCTCTCATTCTTTATGGAAATATCACTCATGCATGTGCTGGTAGCCCCTGACAAATAGGATCTAGCACATGTGGACCTTAACTGCATACTTGACATTAAACCTTGCTGTACCTCTTTACTTTTATACCCTCAATCCCTAAAATGATGCTTGAGGGTGGCCAGTTCATTACCAAAACCTTCCTCTTTAATGTGTGTTTCTTTTTATACTTATGTATGGTTTGTCTTAAGGAAAATTTGTTTATATACATGTTTATATTCTGTTCTCTGGTATCATATCCCTTTATTAGATTGTTAAGCAAGGGGAGTGTTTTAAGGTTGCTTTCTGATTGGTTGAAATAGTTTATTTAAACTGAGTGTTTAAGGCTTGGTTTTGATCTGACCGAGCAATTGTTTTTAATCGTGAAAGAGCTTATCATAATAAAACTATGCTTTTTACTGTATATTTGTCCTCCATACTTCCAGTGTGCATATTTTATTTTATTTACTATCTTGGGGATATAATAGAATTGTACAACAGTTCAAATGACTCATAGTGTGTTCCCAGATGTAAAGTCTCTCAATTCGCTGCGACTGCTACTGGGGATATTTCACACACACACACACACACACACACACACACACACACACACACACACACACACACACACACACACACACACACACACACACACACACGCACACACACACACACACACAGATACACAGATGCTATCAAAAAACACTTTTTCCCATTTCGGGGTCACAGTGAGCTGAAGCCCATCTCCAAAGAGCATAGAGCACTAGGCAGGGTACACCCTGGACAAGTTGTCAACTCATTGCAGGGCATGGACTACAATACTCACTCGCACACTATACACACAGTCAATTTTACATCACCAGTTCACCTAACCTCCATGTCTTTGGACTGGGGGGAGGAAACCAGAGTACCTGGAATAAACCCATGCAAATACGGGGAGAACATTGAAACTCCACCCACATGCGATTTGAACCCAGAACCTCAGCAGTGGGAGCATGAGTGATAACCCCCCAGCACAGTGCTGCCCTAAGGATATTTCAAACACAAAAACAATGTGCAAGGTTGCTATGCTCAAGTAAAAATGGCGAAATGTAATTACAAATGGTTGAAATGTTTTGTTTGCATTTCCTGGTGATGTCACCATCCAAACCACATGTTCTTCATGTCATCGGAATTGGAGCAGATGTATCCTTTACTGTCACAAACTGCATTGTTATTTGTGGAGATTATGATATTATTTGCATATTTGTGGTGTTTAACGATTTTTCCAACAAATATTTTACTTTAAGTAGACATGCATATTTCTAAGATAATCCTTCAGTGGCTTGAATGTCGGCTATAAAATGTATTTCTGCTTGTGTTCATGTTGACCAGATGAATAGCAAACTTTATTTTTTAAATATCTTACATCAATAAAGGCAGACTGAACAGATAAACCTGTTCCTAAAAGAAACGTTGTGCTATTTGAATGTTTGCAATACATTAATGAAGAGGTAAAAGAAAAAGATACTTGAAATAAGAAATTTTGACTACAAAAAAGAATTCTGCATGCTTGAGCATAGTTATAAATCTTATAGTTCTAGTTTTAAGCATCTGTTTACTTAGAATTGGTAATAAAATCTCAGTAACAAGTTAAATAATTTTATGAAGCTAATTAAGGACAAAATGACTTGAAACAAGCAAACTTCTCTTTCGTAACAACTAGAAAAATCTTGTCAAGCAAAAAAAAAAAAAAAAACAAGCATTATTCTTTGATTTAAGATATTTACTCTTACATATATTTCACTTTTTGCAGTGCTGGGATACATACGCAACCTAAAAACAAAAAACACAAGCCAACCCAGATGAATACAAGCTACACTAGCCAGGGAATACAGCCACACTGCAGAAAACGTATTTAACAAGCACTTTCATTATTTTATGAATAACTTCTTCAGATAAAACCCATAGTTTAAAAGTAATTAAATAAGACTTAAGCAAACGTGATAGCCGAGCCTCCTCCCGCCACCAATCAGTTTTCTCCTTTTAAAAAATATTTGCTGTAAACGTGCAGAGTTTATGAATGAACACCACTTGTTTTATAAGATTACCTTTAAGAATAGATCATCATTTTTTCATAACTTTCATTGTAAAAAAAGGTACTTAGTTATTAAACCACAGTCTTTGCTAGCCTGCCCTATCCACCCAAAAACTATAAAACCAAGTCTACTAAAAATAGATCACATTACTTTTAAGGATAGATTATGATTTTTTTCATAACTTTCATTGTGAGAAAAACTAAGTTCTATAAACTCAGTCTTTGCTAAGCCGCCCTATCCATTCAACAGCTATAAATACAAGTCCACTAAAAACAGCCAAATATGTATACAAGACTACTTGGTCTCAAAGGGATAACATTACTGTTCAATGAATATATATCCTTTAGACTGGTTTGTAATGTAAGTCTTGTTTTGTTTAGAAGTTCTTCTGTTAACTTTCCTGTCTGGCAAGGGCTTTTAATCTTAACATTGGGACAATGGAGATAGAGTCATTCAAGCCTGGCCATTCTCCTGCATTCAGTTTTAATTGCCTGTATAGTTCTTTTTGTTCAAAATTTACTGCCCTTGGTCCATCTCTCATACTTTTTGCCACTTTTTCCAGGATGGTAAACTTGAAGTTGTGCCCTGGGTTGTCCCTGTATGTTTAAACAGGACGTTTGTTTATTTGTTTGTTTTCTCCTCCTGATGTCATACAAGTGTTCATAGATTCTTCCCTTTAATTTTTGTTTGTTTTTTCCTATGTAAAAACCCAGACATAACTGGCACACAGCAATGCAGACTGCCCCAAACATTTCACAATTGTGGTCCCCTGTAAGTTTCAGTGTATGTGAATTTACCTGGAATGACTCCCCTGTGCCAATATATTTACAATAGGAACAATGCACACACTTGTTCATCATAAAACTGTTTGCAGTCTGACTCCCTTTATTGCTGGTTTCAAGGATACTTTTCATGTTCATCCCCCCTTCTGTAAATTACTATTGGTTTATCCTCCATCGTTTCACTGTCAGTTGTCTCCTCGTATATTATTATCCAATTTTTGTTAAGGCTCCATTTTATTAAGCCTTATCCTGAGTAAATGTGGTGACAAATGAATTCTTAAAAACCATATTACCCTCATGGGTGTTAAAAGGTGGGTAATATTCCCTAATGATGTTGGGGTCATCTCAGTACCATAGAATTGGGGTGAAGTGACCCCCTCTCCCTCTTATTGATTATCTTGTACATAAGGTTATTGATGCATTTCTCTGGATAGCTCCTTCTTTTAAACATTCCTTTACATAGCATACATTCATCCAGGAAATTCTCTTCTGTTGTAGTCTATTAGAGCAGCTCTCACAAACTGACCCTTAACAACCGCCTTTTTCTGAGTGACCGGGTGTGCACTGGTGTAATGGATGAAATGGTTGGAATATGTAGGTTTCCAATATATGGTAGCAATATATGCTTTATTTGTCAGTTTCTTTACTGATTAGAACATCCAAGTACGAGATTTTTACTTCTACTATTTCATATGTAAACTAAAGGAAATCGGAGGTGTTATTAATGTAGGTTAAAAATTCTATGATTTTTTTTTTACTGTATCTTTCCATATTATGAAGATGTCATCCAGGTGATGTGCATAGAACCTACATGATTCCATTATCTCATTATTAATAAGTATTTTGTTTCCCAGTAAAGCATTACAAGGTTTGGCAATAATGACACTTAGGGGAACCCATCACCACCCCCTTGTTTTGAAGATAATATTCATTCTCAAACAAAATGTAATTGTTTTCTAGGCTCTATTCAAGCGCTTCTTCATATAAGTTTACTTTCTCTTGTGAAACACCTTTTCTTATTAAATATTCCAAGAACCATTGGGTACCTAATTTATAAGCTATGTCCATATATAGATCTTTAATGTCCATAGTTAGAAATATATCTTTATCATGATATTCAAGCTTGTTTATTTTAGCTAGGAAGTCCCAAGTATCTTTACCTATCCATTCTTCCTTGCTGATGTAATACTTTAATCTATCATGTATGAATTGTGTACTGGAGTAAGTTATCGATCCATGAACATCTGGAATCGGCTGCATAGGAGGTTTTGGATGTCCTTGTGTAACTTTGAGACTCCAAAGATTGCAGGTATTATTGGAGTTACAATATTTAGGTAGTTGAATTCTTCTATTGTGATCTGTTGTTTGACAAATAAATCTTTCATTTGCCCTCTAATTTCCCCATAAGATTTATTCAATTCATTCAACGATGTCTTTTTATAGGTATCTTCCATACATTTTTTTTCATCCTATTTCATATGAGGAAAATGCATTAAATAATAATCTCTACAATGTAATTACTAATACTGACGGAGATTTCAAAATGTACAATTCTTCTACATTTCCCATTGACAAACAATGTGGGAATTTGTTTTCGAAAGGCCTAACATTCATCCCTACAAAAAAGACTGATATTGCCACTGTCTTAATTGACCTCTAATCATATATCAGAAAACTTAACTTTAATTTAATGTTTGACAATTTATCTTAAGCTATGTAAGGGCTCAGAATCTCAAGCACCTGTTGTTGTTGTCTTTCGGCTTTTCCCGGTTAGGGGTCGCCACAGCGGAACTCCGGTCTGCTAATGATTGGCAGTAGATTTTCACGAATGCCAGGGTGCCAGCTCGACGTTCAACCTTCAACGAAGGCACGCCCATTATGCATGTCTTTCGAGTGCCCACCAACCCTCAAATAAATCCAGTACTACAGTCATATGAAAAAAATATGTGAACTGGACATGAGAAATGTGTTAAAGAACAACCATCAGAGGGCAGATTCATATAATTTAAGTATACAGGAATGTGCCAAATTAAACAAAGTGAAAAACTTGATTTTTTCTTATACTTCCCAGATTCTCTGGTGCCATCTTTTAAACTTTTTGGCTGCTGTGCTCTTCTGGCTTCAGCGTCGGAACACTTTAGTCCCTGCTCTCCCCTATTTGGATACACCTGTGTGGACTTCCAGACCTACATCTCAAGCCATCCCAGCTTATCCAGTCCGCCAAGCAACTCAACAAACTGTGCTGCTCTTTCCCTCTATTTGGACTAGAATCAAGCCTCCCCTTGAAGAAACCAAGGAAGTATGTGCACCATCTGCTAAACCTACTGTTCTTTAGTTATTTTAGCCCCGCTAGGTGTTCTGAACGCTTCCCTGCCAAGAAGCCAGCAGTCAGCCCTTCCTCTTCTTTTTTGTACAGCCACCCTTCCTCTTCTACTAGCTCCACTTATCTACACTGTCCTCATCCTCCTCCTTTTACTTATTCTACCCCTTAGACAGCCTCAGTGGACCTTAGTCGCATCCCAGCACCTGGCCACTAGATGGCGCCCTCTCCCTATTAATCTAATTACTGCCTTATACTCTATTTCATCTTTATCTTCTTCCCCTTTAATCTCTAAAGCCCTATTTCTTACTTTACTCTCTTAATCCACTATAGTCCTCTCTATCCTACTACATCTCTGTCCCCTGTACTTACCTGTTGCATTCCCCACTCCAACGACAGATTCTTGATCTTCCCTTGCCTTCCTGGACCTCTGCTGTCCTACTCTCCTACCTTGCTGCATTGCTCTTTCTCTCTCACTCCCACTTCACCCCTGTGTGGTTACACCTGTGTAGACCAGCCCCCCTTGAAGATACGTTTATCTTACATTTCTCTGTCCGCTATCACTACTGGTAAGGCCCTTACCTTCCTCCTATACCCAAACTTTCCTTATCTCTTCAGCTCTCCACTGATAGTTTTTTCTTGGCCTCTCTCCTTCTGTGGCTCTTCCCGCTCCGTTCGCCCTGCGGGCTCACTCCGCTCCCCTACCCTACCCCAAAATCTCACCCACCCCCAGTGCATCTACATTTATAGTCCCCTCCTATCCCCTCCCCTATTGCACTCAGCCTATCCCATCACATTGCTCCTCCCCCTCCTAGAGATTTCTCTTTAAACCTCCCCTCCCCCTCTCACTCCCCTTTCCTGACTGCTCTCTCTCATACATCCCCTCCTTATATCTCTATACTCCCCAGCCTACCCCAACCCACTCTTCCAATATCTATCCTACACTACTCTTCCATGTCTCTTCCACACTATCTCACCTCATTTACATGCCTTTTCATTCTTACCACTCTGTATAATGCAACTTCCTATTCCTATACCACACTACCCGCCTCTTTTCCACTCCACTCACCCTCCACTATTTCCTATCCACATCCTTCATCCCTCCATTTTTATTTGATATCCCCCTCCCTCCTTCAACCAAATCCATTGCATTACTTTAAACTAAAACTCCATACACTCTACATAAAATCTCCCACTTTCAAATTTAAATTACATCTCCCTCTTACTTTACTCCTCAATTCTAAGTTTCAACTCCTCTATTCCTTCTCTTGTCTTGCTCTTGCAGGAGATGTCCATCCTAACCCTGGGCCAACACCAACTAACATTCTCTCTCCCACTACCTCCACAAATAGGCACAATAATAAATACCTTAAATTCATTACCATTAATACCCAGAGTATTAATAACAAAATAACAAACTTCCATGCCTGGCTAAATGTAACTGAACCTGACATAGTAGCAGTAACAGAAACCTGGCTAAAACCTCAAACTAGTAACTCTGAAATTTTACCACCTGGCTACCAAGCACTTAGGTCCGATCACCAAAACAAAAAAGGAGGTGGTGTAGCCTTAGTCTACAACTGCCTGCTAAATCTCAGCCCATACCAAAATACCATTCCTAACTTTAATAATGCTGAACTAGTCATAGGAATCCTCAGAATAAACAACTTCAAAAGTATCTGTATAATAACCATCTATATCCCTCCTGGAGACAACTCCTCCACCCTAGAGAATATTCTCTGTTGGGCTTCAAACAATATTAAACAGGAGACTTTCATTCTAGGTGATGTAAATATTGATTGGAATACAATTAATAATAATACTCCCCTTCAGTCTATCAATCTTTATAATTTTACTCAACTAATAAACAACATTACCAGACCTAACAAAACTAACCCTCCAGGGTCCATCTTGGACTGGATTCTAGTCAGCCACCCTAACAATATCTACAACTCGGGTACCTTACCAGATTCATTAAGTGATCATCTCCCAGCCTTTACTAACCGAAAAACCCAACAGCTCCCACACCAACAACAATATGCCCACTCTCGCAACCTAACTAATTTTAATCCTTCAATATTTTCGGAAACCCTTAAACTAACAAACTGGGATTCACTAAACACTCTTCCCCTAGATGAAGCCCTAGAACTCTTCAATACTACCTTCCTTAAAATCCTAGATTCCCAAGCCCCTCCCATTACAAAAGGATAAAGTTCAACTCTGCCCCTTGGCTAACTAAAGACACTAAAACTCTAATGCGACAAAGGGACAAAACTTGGAAACTATACAACAAAAATAAAACTCAGCCTCTTTACTGCAATTTAAGCAACTCCGCAATCTTGCTAAAAAACTTATTATGAAGGATAAGAAATCTTACTACGGCAAACTTCAGTCTACCCTCACAAATAATCCCAAAAAATTCTGGAATTCCATCAATTCACTCTTACATCCAGGTACAAAATCCAATCCCTGTCCAGACAATAATAAGACTGACACTGAAATCGCAACTCTCTTTAACTCCTTTTTTACTGGCTCAATAGCTGAACTAACTAAATCCTTCTCCGCTTCCACCCCTACCCCTAACCCAAAGCATCCTTCTACACCCATCCCTCACTCCAGCTCTCATAACCCCCCTCCCACTTTCATTCTACATCCCGTGTCTACCACCAGTATCAAACAACTTCTCCTCAAACTCAAACCATGCTCCAATGCCCCTGACAACATCCCATCACTCTTTCTCAAGCTCGCAGCAGATGGCATCGCCATACCTATCAGCATTCTCATCAATAGATC
The DNA here is from genome assembly GCF_019279795.1 of Protopterus annectens. Lineage (NCBI taxonomy): Eukaryota > Metazoa > Chordata > Ceratodontiformes > Protopteridae > Protopterus > Protopterus annectens. The sequence continues at coordinate 20,942,533 of NC_056732.1, read as the reverse complement.
CATCCAAGAATCTTATGTTCCCAAACTTTGGTGAGCTGCCCACATTCTGCCCCTCCATAAAGGAGGCAAAAATAACACCATCTCTAACTTCTACCCAATAGCAATTCTTTCCCCAATTTCAAAAATTCTTGAAAAATGTATCCACCAGCAACTCATGCCCTACCTTCTCAATAACCATCTCCTCACTCCTACACAACATATGTTTCAGCCTGGCCACAGGTTTGTGGTGCTGCAACAAATGGAGTTTAAACAGAGAGGGGGACCTTGGGAACTTAAACTGGAAGAGGCAGAACTGGAATGGCAGGTTAGAACAGCAGCGCACATTTTCCCACCATAACTGCTCTTCATTCCTTCCTAGAAATTGTCAACCAAGCCCGTGACTCTGGAAATATTGTCTCCACTGTTCTTCTTGACCTTTCTAAGGCCTTCAACACTATATCCCACACTCTCCTTCTCAACCACCTCTCTAACCTCAATCTCTCCCACAACTCTCTTTCTTGGTTCAGAAGTTATCTCTCTGATAGATCCCAAGCTGTGAAATGGAATACTGGTACCTCAAAATTCCTACCTACCCCTACTGGAGTCCCTCAGGGTTCTATTCTCAGGTCTCTGCTCTTTAACATCTTTATCAATGATCTCCACTCTTCTATTCCTCTTTCTCAAATAGTACAATATGCAGACGACTCCACTGTTATCTGCTCTGCCCCTAGCCTTCTCAAGCTCCAAGCCAAAACCCAATTGGCCTTCACAACCACAGAAAATTGGATGCTTCAAAATCATCTTTCCCTTAATGCCAATAAATCCCACATCATTCTCTTCTCCCCCCCTCAAAAGCTCTGACTCTTGATAAATCATCCTTCATAATTTCCAGCCTCTCCCAGTCCTCAATAGAAGTTGTTAGTAGTGCTAAATTACTCGGAGTTACCATTGATGAACACCTGAAATTTAATAATCATATTCAACTAAACATAAAGAAAACTCATCAGAAGCTCGGTATGCTTTATAGAAATGCAAACTTTCTTACTCCATATTCAAGACAAACTCTCGCCACTACCTTCCTTCTCCCTTCTCTACTGTATGGTGCTCCTCTTCTATCCAATCTCTCCACTTCTATCTCCTCAAAACTTGAAAGTTGCTACAACAAAATTGCCAAATTCGCTACTAACTCCACTCATTCTACACACCACTGCATCTGCCTCCATAGACTTCAATGGCTAGAACTCCATAATCAACTCAATTTCCTCCAACTTACTACTGCACACAAACTAATTTTTAAACCCACTGCTTGCCCAGCATTATCTAATATCTTAACCATATACACTCCTCCAAGGCCCCTAAGATCTAGCCACCAAAATCTTATTTCAGTATACAAACCCAAACGACCCCCTGTCCAACTCCTACTTTCCTATACTACAGCAAAAACATGGAACTCACTTCCTTCCCTTCTAAGAGTCACTACAAGCTATGAACACTTCAAATCTCTTCTCCATTCTCACCTCTTCCAAAATTGGAAATGTAATTGTATACTTCCTACCTAGATCTCAATTTATCCTAGTTCCATCCCCCCCCCCCGGTTCCCCTTCTTCAGACACTCTCCTTAGCTCCCCTCTCTCTTCTTCATTATCTCCTCCTTCCTCCCTGATTAAACCCTTTATTTTCCTTCAAGTGCTCTCATCCCACTGCCCACTTGTATACTTACTCTCACCTTTAAATCTTTTGCCTTTTTCTCAAGGTGTTCTCCTGGACTCAATCACAAAATGAACATTAGTTTATCTGTTCTTTTTCTATCCTCTTCTGGACACCTCTTCTCCTTTAATTTATTTGCTTCTTCTTCACTTCTCCCATGCTTCTCTGCTCTTGCATTCAAACTCTATCTATAATTTCCTTTTTCTTTCCTACTATACTAACATTACAGTTGCATTAATATATCATTTTCTTATGTATAGTGCCCAATGCACTTCATTTTTTTTTTTTTTTTTTTTTTTTGGAGATTGTTAAAGTATTATGCTATTAGAACAGAGAGTGTTTTTGTGTGTAATGTATTAGTTTAGAGCTTTTCTGCTGTGTTTTTGTGTGTAATGTATTATCATGGAGCTTTTCTCCCCGGGCCTCCACTGAAAACGGGCTTTCGGGCCCAGTGGACTTCCCCAGTTATCAAACTGGAAATAAATAAATAAATAAATAATGAAGCTGGATAAGGGGGAGGTATGGTTGTCATGGAGAGACCAGACTACCAAAATATGATAAATATTTAATAACAAAAGATGTTTCACAAGAGAAAGTAAACTTATATGAAAACATGCTTGAATTGATCCTGGAAAACAATTACATCTTCTTTGAGAATGAATATTATCTTCAAAACAAGGGGATGGCGATGGGTTCCCCTGCAGGACATTACTGGCCAACATTGTAATGGTTTACTGGGAAACAAACTACTTATTCAACAATGAGATAATGAAATCATGTAGGTTCTCTACACATTACGTGGATGACATCTTTATAGTATGGAAAGATGAAGAAGAGAAAATACCAGAGTGTTTAAACTACAGTAATAATGCAACCAATTTCCTTAATATGAAACAGGAGAAGTGAAAATCTCATACTTGGATGTCTTAATCAGTAAGGAAACTGACAAAATAGCATATATTGCTACCATATATCGGAAACTGATGCATTCTAACCATTTCCTCCATTACACCAGTGCACACCCGGTCACTCAGAAAAAGGCAGTTAACAAGGGTCAGTTTATGAGAACTGCTCAAATGGGTACAACAGAAGAGAACTTCCTGGATGAATGTATGACACATAAGGGAATGTTCAAAAGAAGGCGCTATCTGGAGAAATTTATCAATAACATTATATATAAGGTAATCAATAAGAGGGATAGGGGTCACTTCACTCCAATTCTAAGGTACTGAGATGACCCCAACATCGTTAGGAAATATTACCCACCTTTTAACACCCATGAGGGTAAACTCACTTATCACCACATATAGTCTGGGTAGCGGCTTAATAAAATTGATTCTTACCAAAATTGGATAATAAAAAAGAAAAGAACTGCCAATGAAAAGATGGGGGGATAAACCATTAATAGTTTATAGAAGGGGGTGAACATGAAAAGTATCCTCGAAACCAACAATAAAGGGAGTCACACTACAAACAGTTTTATGATGAACAAGTGTGCACATTGTTCCTGTTGTAAATATATCAGCACAGGGGGGTCATTCCAGGTAAATTCACATACACCGAAACTTACAGGGAAATACAGATGTGAAATGTCTGGGGTGGTCTACATTACCGTGTGCCAATTATGCCTGGATTTTTATGTAAGAAAAAACAAACGGAAATTAAATAAAAGAATCTATGAACACTTGTCCGACATCAGGAGGAGAAAGAAATGAACATCCTGTTTAAACATATCAGGGACAACCTGAGGTACAACTTTAATTTTACCATCCAGGAAAAAGTGGTAAAAAGAAAGAGAGATAGACCATGGGCAGTAAATTTGGAACAAAAAAACTTTACTGGCAATTAAAACTGAATGCAGGAGGACTGCCATGATTGAATGACTCTCCATTGTCCCAAGAGACAGGAAAGTAAATAGAAGAACTTCTAAATAAAACAAGACTTACATTACATACCAATCTAAAGCATATATATTCACTGAACATAATGTTATCCCTTTGAGACCAAGTTTTCTTGTATACATATTTGTCTATTTTTAGTAGACTTGTCTTTATATTGTTGGATGGATAGGGCAGCTAAGTTTTTCCTCACAGTGAAAGTTATGAAAAAAATCACAATCTATCCTTAAAGGTAATCTGATCTGTTTTTAGAGATCTTGGCTTTATAGCTTTTGGGTGGATAGGGCAGGCTAGCAAAGACTGTGGTTTTATAAATAAGTACTATTTTACAACAAAAGTTATGAAAAAAATATGATCTATTCTTAAAGGTAATCTTATAAAATATGATATTCATTCATAAACTCTGCACGGTTACAGCAAGTGTTTGTTAAAAGAAGCAAACAATACTCTGATTGGTGGCTAGAGGACGCTCAGCTATCACATGTTTGCTTAAGCCTTATTTAATTGGTACTTTTAGACTACAGGTTTTATCTGAAGAAGTTATTCATAAAATAATGAAAGCGCTCATTAAATAAAGTTTCTGCAGTGCGGCTGTATTCCCTGGTTAGCGTGGTTTGTATTCATCTGGTTGGTTTACATACACAACTTCTAACATGCAGGCTTAAAGATTCCTAGATTTTATACATGTAAACACACTGGAACAGCTAGTCTGCACACCTACTAGGAGTGCAAATATCTTATATCTGGTACTCATCTATATGAGGGAATGTTGCGCACCCCCACCCAGTTTTATATCCTCACTAAGATCAGATCACAAAGCAGTCACCCTTGAGATAAATAAATAATTTATATACTTATATATTTATTAATAAATTTAAAACCCGAACTCCCAGCAAACTACAGAACCTTTAAGAACTTTCCAAGGCTAACTACCTCTTATTAAGTGAAGGCATAGCTAAATTCCAAGCCCCCCAAACTCAGGGAACACTGTGGCATATAGGTTCATAGGTTCATACTAGGCTATCTGCCCTAGGGCATTTATAAGCCTAGCCAGAGTGTGTTTGGCTTTCGCCACCCATTTTAAATTAATTTTGCTATGCCCTTTTTCGAGGTTAGTATACTGTGCCTCTGTCTAACAGTGACACAGAAGTGATACCTGGGGTAAACCTACGATCTCCCATCCACTCATCAAGATTCCTCTTGAAGAGAGTCAATGAGAGACTCTGTCTAACCTGGACTGAGATTTTATTCCAGAGTGAAGGGAGCCTCTGGGTTATGACTCTGTCCCTCCAGCATGTCCTATTTATTTCACTGCTGAGGTTCAAGTCTCTCGAGTGCATAGCTCGATGGGATTTGGATTTTCTGAGGTGCAGCATGTCCATTAATTCTGGGTTGGACATGGCTTTATACGTCAGGCACAGATCGCCTCTGAGCAGGCGGTATGCCACTGAGTAGAGCTGGAGTTTCTTTAACCGGGCAGCATATGGCATCTGTTTGAGCCCTTTGATCCTCTTGGTGAGGTACTTTTGGGGTCTTTCCAGTTTCTGCAGGTGTCTGGTAAGGTACATCCCAAAAGGGGCATTGTACTCAATTATGGGCCTGATGAGGGATGAGTAAAGAGGCACGATGACCACCCCTGATCTAGATGTGAATCCCTTCATGATTAGCTGGGCTATATAAAATGTTTTTCTAACCACTTTGGCCACGTGGTTGTCAAATGAGAGATTGCTATCAACTTGGGTCCCCAGGTCCCTAATTACTTCTTCTGTACTTAATGGATTACCACCTATGTGGTAATTTGTGGGCACTTTGTTTTTGCCAAAGGGAATGACTATACACGTTTTGGCATTTAGCTTGAGGCCATGGCTCTGGCACCAGTTGTCTTTTTCTATGAGGCCTTTTTGGAGGATGCTTGTGTCGGCTGGAGAGTCGATTATGGCACCCGGTTTGCAGTCATCTGCAAACTTGGTCAGCCACAGTCCTTCCGTGTTGGCCTGTACCTCCGAGAAATATATACTGAACAAGAGAGGTCCCAGGACTGAGCCTTGTGGGACGCCACTTGTAGCTGGTTTGGAGTCTGACATGGCTCCAGCAATTCTAACCATGTGTGTTCTGTCCTTGAGCCAATTTGCAACCCATTGAGTGACATAGGGGTTTATATTTAAGCTGGTGAGCTTATCTATAATGCCCGAGTGGGGTATTGTATCGAAGGCGTTTGCGAGGTCCATGTAGGCTATGTGGACCACCTTCCCCTCGTCAATGGCCTTGGTGACTGTTTCAAAGAAATCGGCCAGGTTTAAGAGGCAGGATCTGCCCTTAACAAAGCTAAACTGGGTAGGATCCAGTGTCTGTAGGTCCCCAATATCTTTATTTATGAGGTCCATGATGATCCTTTCCATAGCTTTGCAGACCAAGCTAGTCAGGCTTATGGGGCGATAGTTTGCAGGATCCGTTGAGGCACACCTTTGTGGAGAGGGACCACTGTTGCTGTATGCCACTCTTTGGGTACATATCCTGTAGTAAGGCTGAGATTGAACAGTAGTTTTATGTTTGGGTTTAGCTCTTCTTGGAGTTCATGTAGGACGCAGCCCAGGACACCGTCTGGTCCCATTGATGCTGTGTTTTTTGCTTTGCAGAACTGTTTACAGAAACCATGTACAAGCATCTAAATAACTGAGTGGAAACAGCAGCACCAAACCAAAACAGGCTAAGAACAAACTCCAAAACCAGACCCCCTTGGTTGACTCTCAGTATAAATAAGCTATACAACAAAAGAAAGAAAATCTTGCCAAAAAATTGGAAGGGCTTTGCCCAGCAGATGAAAAACTCCCTCATCAGTCTCAACAAGCAACTCAGAGGGCTAATCAAATCCAGCAAAGCCAACTTCGAGGCAAAAATAGCCTCAAAGACTAAGGATAACCATAAGACATTTTTCATATATGCATGCAACCATAAGAAAACTATCAACAGTGTGCGGAACTAATAGTAAATGGGCCTCCTGACACTAAACTGGAGGACATAGCAAATTTGAAATGCCTAGTCGAGAGGTCTACAAGAACTTCTAAAACAAAGTTGGGTATGACTAATTGTGGCAGATGCCATCAATGTAAGCACATAAAAATAACAAACAAAGTCAAAATTAGAGACAGAGAATACCATATTTATGGTAGACACAATTGTGACTCTCGGGGGGTAGTTTATGTAGCCACCTGTGACCAATGTGAGGCGTTCTACATCAGAAAAACTGAGAGGAAAATAAAATGAAGGATTTATGAACATCAGTATAGCATTAATAACAAAATGAATCTTAATGCTTTACCTAGACACACCTCAGCTTTTCCTGCCCACTGTTTTATGTTTGTGGTGCTGCAACAAATGGAGTTTAAACAGAGAGGGGGACATTGGGAACTTAAACTGGAAGAGGCAGAACTGGAATGGCAGGTTAGAACAGCAGCGCACATTTTCCCTGGTTTAAATGAGGCCCTATCCATTAAATGTTTATTAAAACTGAAGGCCCTTACTAGGTAGGAATAGTTTTCATATATACATATATATTGTTTCCTTTGATGATATTTTTTCTTTGAGTTTTTGTTGCGTATTTAAAAACAAGTTTGAGCTTGGCTTTTGGCTGCTTACTGTGTAAATTTTTTCATTTCCATTGGGATTTTTTCTAGTTAACACAATATATATAACATGTGGCAAGTTTTAGAAATAACACAATGTTGTGCATATATTTATATGGCCTTTCTGTTTAACACAATACATTTAATATGTGTTAAACTTTTATAAATAATATAATGTAGCATGTGTGTTTATACTTTTTATTTAGATTTTTAAATAACTTAATACATGCTTAGGTAGTTTATGCAGTTATGGTGCATAATTTATTAGTGTTTTGCATACTTTTTATATGTTTTTTGTATAATAGGAGTGGTAATACTTTATTAAGTGTTTCAAACTTGATTCTTAGAAGAATATGTTTGACTGAGATTTTAAGTAATGATTGCAAAGGTTTTTTATTTCTTTATTGGAAGCAATTTTTCATAGTACATAGCATTTAAAACTTTTAAAAATAGGCAATTTTGTTTTAATCCTGAACTTGTAAGATGACATCACCTTTGTGGCCACTTGTTCATTGGCTTTGAGTTTTATGGGGAAGTTTTAAACTGGGAGACTGCGAGTGAGTTCTTTTACTCATAGGTTCATAGGTTCATAGGTAGGTACTAGGCTATCGGCCCAAGGGCCTACGTAAGCCTAGTCAGCAAGGTTCCATGGCTTACGCCACCCATGAAAGTTATTTTCCTGTGCCACTGTTGAGTAGAGACACAGAAGTGATCCCCAGGGTGCATTTCCTATTTCCCATCCACTCATCAAGATTTTTCTTGAAGAGTGCTAATCAAGAACTTTGCTTGACATAGATGGCTAGCTTGTTCCAGAGTATAGGAAGTCTCTGGTACAGGAATCTATCCCTCCAGCATGTCCTGTTTATTGTAGTGACAAGGTTTAGGTTCCTAGAGCATGTAGCTTGGAGGGATTGGGATTTCTTTAGGTGTAGCATGTCCAACAGCTCTGGGTTTGACATAGCTTTATATGTTAGGCAGAGATCACCTCAGAGTAGGCGATATGCTACGGAGTAAAGCTGGAGTTTTTTGAGGTGGTCAGTGTAGGGCATTTGTTTGAGGCCAGTAATCCTCTTTGTGAGGTACTTCTGTGGCCTTTTCAGCTGCTGCAGATGTCTTGTGAGGTACATTCCAAAAGGGGCATTGTACTCAATAAAGGGTCTAATGAGTGACGAGTAGAGGGTAACAATGACCTCTTTTTTCCTGGATGAGAACCCTTTTATGATGAGGTGTGCCACGTAGAAGGACTTCCTGACTACTGTGGCGATGTGACTATCAAAGGAGAGACTACTGTCCACCTGGGTCCCAAGGTCTCTTATCACGCATTCAGTGTTAAGTAGATTGCTGCCTATGTTGTAGTTCATGGGTACAGAGGTTTTACTCAGTCTGAAGAAGCTGATGCATTGGTGTCAGTGAAAGCACTAATGTGAATAAAGTGTTGAAGAATCTGTTGCCTGCTCGTTTTTTGATTTACTTAGTTTGGCAGTAGTAGGATTTGACATAGCAAATTTGCTTGTCGATAAATTAAGTTCCAATTTCACCCCCTATCACTCTTAGTTACCCCCCAGGAAATACCCTCCATCATTTCTCCCCCAACTATTACTAAAGAAGATGTCATCACCACACATAACTTTCAACCTCTTATCATAAGAAATCTGGACAAAGCCTAAAATAATGGGGGGAACAAAGCCCTACAAATAGGGAAAGATTTTAAATATTGCTGTTACAAATTTAGAAAGCTGCTAGAATAAAAGGATATGAAGTCTGAAACTGAAATATATGTCGTTATTTGGTGATTATTTAGTGACTTCAATATTCTGTGCTTTGCCAGAAAACCAAAGATTTTATGACAAACAGACCAAATATTTTAGACAAAAATCAATACATTTTGCAAAAATTGGTACAATTGTGAGATATGTCACCGCATTCTCCAAAGCTAAAAACATTGCATCAGTGGGTCCTGATAATATCCCAGGATGTCTGCTAAATAGCTTGAAACATGATCTCTGAGGCCCGCTAGAATCTCTGTTCAACCCCAACCTCCAGACAGGCTTTTTCCCAAGAGAATGGAGGAATACAATTGTCATCCCGCTGCACAAAGGAAGGCCATCAACTGACCCAGGGAACTACATAGTAATCGTATTTGCAAGACCATGGAAAGAAATATAGTGGACCTGATAAACAAAGACAGGAAATCTTCAAACACTGGACTCATCCCAGATCAGTTTTATCAATAGCAGGTCATGCCTACCAATCTACAGGAATGTCCCCAGGAATAGATGGTATTCTTGTGGAAGTTTGCAAGCTAGGAGGGAATAAATTGATAAAGATCTGGAAGGTTTTGTTTAACAGAATTGTAAGAGGAGGAGAACAACAACCTGGAAGAAAGCAGTGGTAGCTGTAATACATAAAGAGGGTAATGATCCCTCAGATCCAGCTTCATACAGGTCCATTTCAATACTAAACCATGATTATAAAGTGTTTACGTCTATAATGGCTAAAAGAATGGTGAAGGTGATGCCAAAATTAATACATATGGATCAGTGTGGTTTTGTGGAGAGGAGGCAAACATTTGACAACATTAACAGAATATTAATGATCCACAGGGAAGCAGAATGTAAGAAAATACCCCTGTTGTTGTTGGGTCTTGACGCAGAAAAAGTATTCTACAGAGTAAGCCGGGATTTTATGAGCAGGGAGATGGAAGCATTCTATTCCCTGATAAAATTATAAGGTTAATTAGGAGGATATATTAGGGATTGCAGGCAAAAAATGAAAGTGTGAACGTTCCTCTTTGATAAGTGCTGTTTGAGCAGAGGAACCAGGCAGGGGTGTTATTTGCACTATATTTGGAACCACTGGCAAAGACAATAAAGGACTCAGAAATTCAAGGATATAATTGGTATGGTAGTCAAGAAAACCTGGCTTTATTTTCAGATTATATTAGTTTATACCTGGTAAAACCAGGAAAGGACATTTCAGTGTTTTGGAACATTGAGACAGTTTCAAGTGTTTTCAGGATACAACATTAATAAAGATACAACAAAGGCAATAGCTGTAAACTATGTACCCAGACATGAATTGGGTCAGTAATACCCATATTTATGGAGACATGATGAAATGAAGTATTTAGCAGTATGGATTAAGAAGACTTCTGGTATGGCAGATAAGGATATATGGAAAGAGACTAAACAAAAGATAATGCAAAGACTGAGAAACTGGAAGTTGAGCTTTATGGCTATGGGATAACAAGAAGCAATCAGTCAGAATGGTTTTAGTCCCGTTAGTTTCATGCACAGCTCAGGCATATGTTTATCAACCAGAGCAGAAGTTGCGGATCACAACTAACAAAGAGATGAAGGATTTATCTTGGAGGGGAAGACAGCAAAAGTCAAGTGGGATAAATTGATTCTTCCAACAGAACAGGGTGGATTGGGATTACCCGATTTAAAGGGGTATTTCAGAGCTACACAATTAAGGCTCCTATGCATAGCACAAACAGAAAGCTATAATTTGAAGTGGAAAGAGATGATGATGAAACAGGGGGGTAGCTCTAAAAGCAAGGAGAGAGTAGGATTTTGGATGCAGATCCTTAAGGAGACTAACAATAACAACACAGAATGTTATATTCATAAAGTAGCAGAAAGTAGAGTAACTACACCAACACAGGAATGGAAAAAGGAGATGCTGTCAATAGGGATGCCTGCAATTAGGGATTCAGACAATAGGCAAGAGGGGCTGGAATTTCAATTAGGGATTCAGAAAATAGGCAAGAGGGGCTGGAATTTCAATTAGGGATTCAGACAATAGGCAAGAGGGGGCTGGAATTTCAATTAGGGATACAGACAATAGGCAAGAGGGGCTGGAATTTCAATTAGGGATTCAGACAATAGGCAAGAGGGGCTGGAATTTCAATTAGGGATACAGACAATAGATAAGAGGGGGCTGGAATTTCAATTAGGGATTCAGACAATAGGCAAGAGGGGCTGGAATTTCAATTAGGGATTCAGAAAATAGGCAAGAGGGGGCTGGAATTTCAATTAGGGATACAGACAATAGGCAAGAGGGGGCTGGAATTTCAATTAGGGATACAGACAATAGGCAAGAGGGGCTGGAATTTCAATTAGGGATACAGACAATAGGCAAGAGGGGGCTGGAATTTCTTGGAGAAAAATGGTAAACGAACCAAGGTACTGAGAGTAAATAATTAGAGAGGGAAAGATAATAGAATGGGAAGAGGCCAAGAACTTATTTGGACTACAGGTTAGAGACTTTCTTTCCCATCAACGATTATTATCAGAGTATAGACAAAGAGAAGGAAATAGGGGGAGTCATAAATGAAAGACCAGCACTGATAGAGTTTTTAGTAGAATCTAGAACAGATGCTGCTGTTAAAAAAGGGATAATTAGTAGAGCATATAAAATATTTCATGATAACTATAAGAGTCAATCAGAGGATTTTGGAAAGGACTAGGAAGAGAGACTGGATAAGCAATTCAAAAAGACACAATGAGGGGATATAGGTATGTCTCCCAAATATGAAACAAAGTCTAGAAGATTTAGGATCTTTGCTTGGAAGTGCTTACATGGGTATTTTTATATCCTAAGTAGACTTCAAAGAATTTTTCTTCAGGTAGATAACAAATGTTGGAGGTGTGATGGGGAAGAAAGAGATAATTGAGAACACATTTTTGGGAGTGTAATGAGCTGACAGACTTTACAGATTCCTTGCAAACTACTCTATCAGAAATACTGGGTGAGCAAATTGGTATAACTAAGGAAATTATTTTTTTGAATGATACAGAATTGGAATTGCCTAGACATAGAAAGGCCTTGTTGAGACTAATTACAGCAGCTGCCAAAAAAGCAATTACTAAAAAATGGAAATCAAAGTCTAAACCAACTGTACTAGAAGAAGAGAATAAACAAAGAGATAAAATGATTGAAAATTGGATCTTTAAAAAAGAGTAGGAATAAATTACATAGAAAAAATGGGAATTGTGGGAACAATACACTCAGAATAACATTTTGGAGGAGGAATGAGGTTTAAAAGACAGGATTTGAATGAGCTATGTAATGTCAGACTGAAAAATGACTGGAGAGATTATAAGTGATGTATAATGTTTGCAACTAAAAATTTGTCAATATGGTTTGTTTCCATTCATATAAAGGTATGATTGACTATGTCATAAGTGATAATTTAATAAACCCATTTCTTGTTTCAAAAAAAAAAAACAAGAGCAGGTCATGCCTTCTAAACCTAATGGATTTATTCATGAAGGTCACTGGAGCCATGGGTGAGGGCAAAATGATACAGACTGCCTACCTCAATCTGGCAAAGGCATTTAACACAATACCTCACTCGAGCATTATAAGCAAGCTCGCAGAGTTAGGCATAAATCCCTGTGTCACTAGATGGATAGCCAAATGTCTCTAAGATAAGACACATCAAGTTAAAGTGGGGGAATCCACTTCCACCAAGAGGCCTGTTACTAGTGGTATCCCACAGGGGCCAGTACTGAGGCCTCTCCTGTTTGGAATATACTTCCCTGAAGTCAAGGCAAATGTAGACAGCCTTTGGGTGACCAAATGTGCAGAAAAGTGCAATCTGGGTGCAATCACTGAATCCATGAGAGATGTAGATATCCTCCAGGAGGGTCTGACAAAGACAAATAACTGCTGCCAAAGCCATGGACTAAAACTCAATGCCAAAAAGTTGCATAATTATACCCTTTGGAAAGATGACCACTCCTGAAAATTACAACATTGAAAACACTCCCCTAACAGCAGACCCAGTGGTATGGGACTTGAGGACTCAGATTGACAGTAACCTAAACTTTGATTAGCATGTGTCTATGGTGGTGAAAAAATCCTTCTACATGGTGCAACTGATAAGAAAGGGCATGGCATCCAAATCTAAGGAGATGGCATTTGCGTTATACGCAGCCCTAATTAGACCAATAATCAGCATGTATCTGATCAGGTATTCGCAGTGGTCACAGAGGTTCCTCACTAAAGGAATACAGGGTGTAAATAACCTGTTCTCTGCAGAGCACCTCACAGCACTGTCACTGTACTCAGTCTAAAACAGACTACTGAGGGATGATCTATGCCTAATCTGCAAGACATTCTACGATCCAGCCATGATGGATCTGCTACACATTTGCAAACAAACAGCACTAGAATTACCCAATCTAAGGAAGTAAACCTCATCAGTGACATAAACAAGACATATTGGAGGGCCAGGTATATGTCTCAGAGATTATCCCATCTCTGGAACAGACTCCCCATTCATGTGAAGCAGAGATCTTCCCTAAGCCTATTTTAATGCAGTTTGGACCATCACAAATTCACCCCTGGCTTGTCATCTGTATCCCTTATGGACAGGGGCAACTTGTACATGCCCTAAAGCACAAGCATATACCAAAACTGTTCTAGTCTGTAACATTTATAAATGGGAAAATTAGGGCGTAAATGACTAGGCTTTAAAAGGTTCTGCCTAGTAACCTCTTATGAGCCTATGAGCCTATCATCCTATGAAAAGCTGCGTCGTTACTGGTTGCACTGCTGTTTCCTGCACAGACATGCTAGTATTCCTGCTAATCGTTGTGTTAGTCCAGGGTATTTGCTAGTGTTTACTCCTTTTCCTTTAATATCTACCTAGATTAGTGCCTGAAAAAGGGTGCATTATAGCTATGTTGGCTAAGTGGTTTAGTATGGAAAGTCTTTCCAGGAGTCAGGCATCTTCTTCAGGTATACCACTGCTATTCTACTATTTGTGCTACAAACAAGCAGAAGGCATCAAATACAAACCATGTTACGTTGTCCTTCTGGAGCTGTGCAATTGCTACAATAGATTCATGGCTTCACAGAAGGTTACTAGACTAATGGTCATAAAGCCCTTACAAGCTTAGCCATATTTATTCCAAGTTGCTCCAATTCTCAGTGGTTAGGTTTGTGAAGTTCACAGAGGTAAGGGTCTATGGTAGTTAATACTGACTTCCTCTGTCCAGGAGGGACATGGGCACCACTCCAGGAGTGAATTTGCAGTCACCCATCCATTGATCTAGCTTGCATTTGAAGAAGATCAGGGAGGAGGTCTGTTTCACTTGAACTGGAAGCTTGTTCCAGAGAAGTGGCCATCTCTGGGAGATTTATCTATCTCTTCAGCAGGACCTATCCATGTCAGAGGCTAGGTTAAGATCCCTGAAGCGAGTGGCCCTCATGCAGTTTGATTTATGAATGTGTAGGATTTCCATCAGGACCGAGTCAGAGACTGCCTTGTAAGCCAGGCACAGATCACCCCTTAGCAACCTGTAGAAGACAGAATAAGTGTCAGGGCTTTCCATCTTTCCATGTAAAATGTATTTTGTGTACCCTGTAATTTCTTGGTGAGAAACCTCTGTGGTCTCCCCAATTATGACAGGTGTCTGATGAGGTACATCCAAATGGGAACATTGTGCTCAATTATTGGTCTGATGAGGGCCGAGTTTAATGGAATTATAACATCCTTAGATCTAGATGTGATGCCTTTACTTAGGAGATGTGCCACATAGAAGAATTTCCTTACTACTGTGCATATATAGTGGTCAAAGTTCAGATTGCTAATAACCTGCCTAAATTCCCAGATCACGTACCACTGGGTCTACACTTAGGTGGGTGCTGTCTGCAATGTAATTAGCAGGAATGTCAGCTTCCCAAATGGAATAATAATGCATTTTTTTTGCATTTAGCTTTAATCGTGGCTTTGCACCAATCATTTCTTTGTGTCAACCCTGTCTGCAGTATATTAACTTCGATGGGGAAACTCGATGATTGTTTCCAATTTGCAATCATCACTGAACTTGGTCAGACACAGGCCATGCAAGTTTGCCTGGACTTCTGAGAAATAAATTCTGAATAGTAAGGGTCCCAGCACAGAACCCTGTGGTACCTCACTGTTAGCTGGTCTTTTGCTAGAGGTGAAGTCACCCATTTAGACAGTATGTGTCCTGTCAGTGAGCCAGCTGACTACCCATCTGGTAATATATGGGGTTAATTCCCAATTGAGAGAGATTCTCTATAATACCTGTGTGGGGATTGTGTCAGATGCCTTTGCTAGCTCAAGATAGGCAGTATTCACTGTCTTTCCCTCATCCAGGGCCTTCCTAACTTTCTCAAAGAAGTCAACCATGTTTAACAGGCATAATCTGCATTTAACGAATCTAAACTGGTATGGGTCCAGAGTTTTAATATTACCTATGTCCTTGTTAATAAGGTCCATAATGATTCTTTCCATGGGCTTGCAGATGAGGCTAGCCAGCTTATGGGCCTATAATTCCCAGGGTTGGTTGATGGTCCCCTTTTGTGTAGAGCGAGATTACTGTTGCTGTCCTGCATTCTTCCGGAACATGGCCAGTACACAGGCTATGATTAAACAGGGATCCAAGTGGATCTAAAAGGTCATGTTTTAAGTTGTTTAAAAGGCAACTTGGGATTTTGTCTGGTCCCATTGATGCCGCGTTTTTGGCCTTGGAGAGTGCTGAGATGACCTGCTCTCTCTTGAGATAATAGGCTGTGGAATGGTGGCAGGTATACTTTGGGAAATGACCGGAGGGGACAGGTGGGTGAGGTTTGCTCCAAATCTGTTAGCTAGCAGGTTGGTTATTACCTCCGGTTAAGTTTGGGTGGTGCCATCTACAACCGGTTCAGTGCATAGCAAGGCATTCCCTTTTAGATTTTGGATGTAGTTAAAGAATGCCTTGTGATTATCCTTAACTAGGGAAGCTATTTTTGCTGTGGAATTATCTTTGGAGGCTTGACAAGGTCTCTAATTTGTTTAAGCTAGAGGGGTTTCTTCCTCTGCTGAGGCAGTTCTCTCTTGGTCTTGGACATCAGTTTCTTGTTTTTGTTGTTTAACCTGTTTATACTAGGGAGCCCACCAGGGTGGCTTGTTTTTTCGGCAAGGCCTGGTTTTATTACAGTCAGCTGCAGCCGATTCTATACAACTGCTTAAGTGTTACAGAGGTCATTGGTTTACACCTCTGCATAGAAGTCTGTGTTATCTCTGTTTGAGGGGGGCTTTGAAACTTCTTATACCACCACGTAGGCAGTAATTTGTTTTTGAAAAATTCTTAAGCATTTTTTACCTTGATGGGGTATCTGGTCTTAAAATTACATTGAACGAGACTGATTTATGGTCTGATCTTAGTGGGGGGGGGGGGGGTAATGCTGTCCCATGTTAGTGAGTACTATGTCCAGAACATTTCAGCCTCTTGTGGGTGTTCTGACTATCTGTTCCAGAGAATTTGCACTGACAATGTCCAAGAATCTCTAAGCCAGCATGTGTTTGGTCATGTATTTTCCCAGTCGACTGTAGGATAATTAAAATCACCCATGAGTAAGGTGTTGGGCTGTATGGCAAGACTCCAGTTAGTTCAGGTATGCAGTATGTTTCTCCTGTTTCATGGTGAGGACCTGTAGCTAGCTATGATGTGGTAGGGGGCTTTGCCTATAGTTAATTTGACATAGAGTAGCTCAAGAGAGTCATACTGATTAACCAGTCTCAAGATGTACTTACCCTTAATGAAGATCGTACCTCTCAACCTCTCAGTGCAAGAAAAACGGGCAAAGCCAAAAATAATGGGGGTGGAAAGGTTCAAATATAGGGACAGATTTTAAATAATGCCCCTATAAACTTAAACTTAAACAAATCCTAGAATAACAGGTTTTGCATTATTATGTATTTTCTGAAGGATATGAAGTCTGAAACTCAAATATCTGTCATTATTTCGTATTATTTAGTGACATCAATCTTCAATGATTGCCAGAAAATAAGAGGAGCAGACCAAACATATGAGGCAAAATCTGGACATTCTCCAAAAATCTGGACAGTTGACAGGTATCAACTGAAGATGGATACACCCCCTCCGCCTTTGGTTCTTTCATGCTCAGCTTATGATCTGAATGTATGGAAGGCATTGCAGCCCTGCACGGCTGGGGTGTTTTCTGCACCTTTGAACCATGTCTCAGTGACTGGCCAGACATCAGCATCTTCCAAAGAGAAGACTGCTTCTAGGGAGTGAGTTTCTTGTTTAGACTCCTAGCATTAAGCAGCCGTACCTTGAGTTTATCTAGAGAGTTTCTTGTTCAGACTCCTAGAATTAAGCAGCCGTACCTTGAGTTTATCTAGAGAGTTTCTTGTTCAGACTCCTAGCATTAAGCAGCCGTACCTTGAGTTTATCTAGAGAGTTTCTTGTTTAGACTCCTAGCATTAAGCAGCCGTACCTTGACTTTATCTAGAGAGGTTCTTGTTTAGACTCCTAGCATTAAGCAGCCGTACCTTGACTTTATCTAGAGAGGTTCTTGTTTAGACTCCTAGCATTAAGCAGCCGTACCTTGAGTTTATCTAGAGAGTTTCTTGTTTAGACTCCTAGCATTAAGCAGCCGTACCTTGAGTTTATCTAGAGAGTTTCTTGTTTAGACTCCTAGCATTAAGCAGCCATACCTTGAGTTTATCTAGAGAGTTTCTTGTTCAGACTCCTAGCATTAAGCAGCCGTACCTTGAGTTTATCTAGAGAGTTTCTTGTTCAGAATCCTAGCATTAAGCAGCCGTACCTTGAGTTTATCTAGAGAGTTTCTTGTTTAGACTCCTAGCATTAAGCAGCAGTACCTTGAGTTTATCTAGAGAGGTTCTTGTTTAGACTCCTAGCATTAAGGAGCCGTACCTTGAGTTTATCTAGAGAGGTTCTTGTTTAGACTCCTAGCATTAAGCAGCCATACCTTGAGTTTATCTAGAGAGTTTCTTGTTCAGACTCCTAGCATTAAGCAGCCGTACCTTGAGTTTATCTAGAGAGTTTTTTGTTCAGACTCCTAGCATTAAGCAGCAATACCTTGAGTTTATCTAGAGAGTTTCTTGTTTAGACTCCTAGCATTAAGCAGCAGTACCTTGAGTTTATCTAGAGAGGTTCTTGTTTAGACTCCTAGCATTAAGCAGCCGTACCTTGAGTTTATCTAGAGAGGTTCTTGTTTAGACTCCTAGCATTAAGCAGCCGTACCTTGAGTTTATCTAGAGAGGTTCTTGTTTAGACTCCTAGCATTAAGCAGCAGTACCTTGAGTTTATCTAGAGAGTTTCTTGTTTAGACTCCTAGCATTAAGCAGCCGTACCTTGAGTTTATCTAGAGAGGGTTTTGCTATGTTGGGAGGTTGGCCATTTTGACACTGCCCAAAAAGGCACAACAGGGGTGGCTAATGCCTTTGCCATTATCCAAAAGCTTAGAGGAGACAAGTGCAGACCATCTCTAGCAAAGCAGCATGGCCTGTCAACCATGTCTTCCCAGGGTGACAGATATTGGATCCACTTGGACTGACACCAGAAGCTAAGCCAATTGTTAAAGTCAATCATTTTTTGTTTGCATTGTGGCATCATTCTTGGAGAAGGTTGAATACTGCTTAAGGCTAGGCTTATACCTGCCTGTTGATGGATCCTGACACCTGACAGGCAGCTAACCGTAACCCGCTCCTTATCCAGCCTGGTGAGGGGAACATCTGTGTGTCTCACAATGGAGTCACCTATGACCAATACATTAGGTTTTGTGGTGTTACGCCTTATGGGCTTATTTGTTGAGACACTGTGTGTGTAATTATTTTATATAGTTGTTTTTTTGCATTCTTATATGAGTAAGTGGTTTTCATTTGGGAGGCCTTTGATATTTTGGTAAGTTACTAGTGAGTACCTCTACATATATGTGTGTGTGTGTGTGTGTGTGTGTGTGTGTGTGTGTGTGTGTGTGTGTGTGTGTGTGTGAATGTGTTGACAACCTGGTTGGCATTTGATTTGTTTTTATATGAGAGTCTTGCCTCCAGTTTCATAGTTCAACTACATTTGTCATATCCTGTCCAGTCTGATCAGTACTTGGAAACTTAGAAAATTAGTAAACATGGATGCGGTTGCATGCTGTGTGTACCAACATTGTTACCCAGATAGGTTCAAGGAGACACAGAGATGAGCCATTCAGCTACACATAAAGATGACTTTACAAAATGTGAGAAATACTCATCTGACATGAACATACAGCCACCAGCAGTTGTGAGCACTCAGCCCTACCCAGCTCTGATATGATAATCGAGAGTGACTGATTGGATGGAGTAACAGAAGATATAACTGCAGTGCTGTTATGGTACATAGTGGATCAGAGAAACAAGAAAATGCAGAATTAACCCAAGCAGTGAGTGTGTGCTTCATTACTAAACTGCTGTAATAATATGGAAGGTCATGTACAGTCCAAGAGATTATTTGTGCAAGGTGTGGAGGTTTGTGCCAATGAGAGCTACAAAACACAGCACTCCTGTGAAGTGCATTTTATGACTATTGCCCAAGAGGTAGCCAAAATTACACAGCCACTCTTATAACTGTTACAGTTTGAGGACAGAAGTATATAAGACAATATATACAGGCAGCAATAATACTACAGCAGCAAAAATGTGTTGAACTGATTGTGAACAATGTTACCTACACTGATGTTGACGGTATTGAGAACCTATTGGATGATAAATTCAGCTCAAATATTACTTCTCTCTCCCCTCCATTTGTCCTAAAAGATGTACTTAAAACTAGCTCACCTCTAGTTCTGACACAAGACTGAGTCCTCAAACTCTCAACTGTCCAGATTTTCACAGAAAATGAACAGACTTTTGCCTCATATTTTTGGTCTGTTCCTCATAAAATTTGTAATTTTTCTGGATTTTTGTGACAAATCAGTGAGGACCAAATTCACAAAATAATGCCAGGCATTTGAGTTCCAGACTTCATATCCTTCACAAAATGCACGCTAACATAAGACCTTTTACTGTAGCAACTTTCTAAGTTTATAAGAGCAATATGTAAAATTTCCCCCTATTTTGGGGCTTTGTCCCCTATTATGTTTGGCTTTGTCTAGATTACTTGTGTTAAGAGGTTGAGTGATGCCTCAAAGTGCTATCAAAAGCTACAAATACTATATCGGTGAGTCCTGGCAATATCCCTGGATGCATCTTAAATAGCATGAAGCACGATTTAGCCACCTCTATCATTACTGTTCAATCACATAATCCATACAGGTTTTGTACCAAGTGAATGGAGAATAGCTACAGCCATTCCTCAGCAAAAGGGAGGACCTTTCACAGACCCAGGCACTCACAGACTCATAAGTCTGACCAGCCTCATATGAAAACCTATGGAAAGACTTAAACTGGACCTAATCAGTAAGGACATAGGGAACACCTGACTCATCTCAGTTTGCATTCATCAAGGGCAGATCATGTTTACTCATCCAGGTTGAATTTTTGAAATGGATGAAGGCAAAATGGTACACACTGCATACCTTGATTTGGCCAAAGTTTTTGACACGATCCCCCACTTAGGCATAGTAGAATAGCTAAAGAAATTAGGAATAACCCCTTGTGCCACTTGCTGGATTGCCAACTGACTGACAGATACAACACAGGAGATAAAATAGGGGAAGTTACTGCCACAAAGAGACCAGTTTCCAGTAGAACCCCCCCCCCCAGGGCTGTGTGCCAGAACCTCTCCTGTTTGTCATCTACATCTCTAAAGTAAAAGCCAATACCAAAGGGTTCTGGCTAACTAAGTCTGTGGATGACTGCAAGCCAGGTGAATTCACAAATGACCCGGTCATCTTGCAGGAAGATTTGTCCCAAACAAATAACTGGTGCCAAAATCATGGACTGATACTAAATACTAAAAGAATGCAATATTGCATCCCTTGGGAAATCATCTATGCTGGGGAATTACCACATGAACAATATTACTGCAAGAGTTGACCCACATGGAGAGTGACCTAACTTTCAACCAACATGTGTCCTCTGTAGTAAGAAAGTCCTTCTAAATAAAGCGATTGTTTCCAGATCTAGAGATGTAACTGTCCCCCTTCATTCCTTCATTAGGTCAGTCATTGTGTATAATGCCTGCTTTGGCATGTATCTGTCTAGACACATGGAACATCTAGAATGCCACAGAGTTACTTTACTAAAAGGATGCAAGGCCTAAACAATATGTCCTATGTGAACCAACAACATGTCCTATATGGACCAATGCAACACCCAGTCACTATACTCAGTATCCTACAGATTACTAAGAGCTGACCAGTGTCTGGCATCAAAGTCATTCCCCAGCCCACTACTGATGGATCTGCTTCACATCAAGTCAAACATCATCAGAAATACTCGTTCCAGGGATCTAAACCTCTTCTGCAGCATCAACAAAACAGTTTGGAGAGACAGGTATATCTCACAGAGGATACTACTGCTCTGGAACAGACTCCCCATTTACATAAAACAAAGTTGATCTCTGTCAATATTCAAGCACAACTTAGATCTATGGATGGGAAGCAGAAAATTTATCCCAGGACTGTCCCTGTACTACTAATGGACAGAGGCAGCTCCTAATGACTTTATCCCACTCATGCGTCCCCTCAGACCATCTATGGTATGATCTTAGTTATTCCTATTAGGGTTAATATATACTTATCAATCATGGGATGACTAAGGTCAGTCTATAACTAAATGGAATAGCTTAATTTGAGCACAAAAAGGGAAACTAGCTGGACTTAAAATGACCTGCATGGGCAGCTAGTCTAGTCATTACCTATGTACCTCTACTATGAAATACTGATGAGCAACACACAAGGGGAACAAAGACAATACTGGTAAATGATAGTGGGAGGGTAGGGTACACTTTTTTGGGGGAAAGAGCCCCTTTCGTTTGTTGTTGTTTTTTTCGGCTTTTCCCGGTTAGGGGTTGCCACAGAGGAACTCCGGTCCACTAATGATTGGCAGAAGATTTTTACATGCAGAGTTGCCAGCCCTGATGCACAACCTTTAACGAAGGTACGCCCATTCACGCATGTCTCCATACAGAAGATGGTCTAGCTGAGAATCAAACCCGACAGCGTCTTACTGTGAGGCGACAATGCTACCACAGCACCACCACCTTTCATTTGTATAAAGAGAAAAGGAATGAAGGGTTTGTTATGCAAGGGAAGACTCATCGTCTGAGAGCAATCCAAAACAGACAATGAGAATCAGTAAAGAGCTCTGCTATTAAAACTAGTTTTTCAATGAAAGAGGCATGAACTGTGAAAAAAAAAGAAGTGAAAAGATATGAAAAAACTTCTGAAGAGGTCTCTTGAGAGAATTTGTAAAAAGCTTGAAAATTACCTATATATTTTCTTTCACTTTCCTAAAAATCTTACTAAGAACACATCTTCAAAAGAGTTCCTCAAAATCTCCCGATGGTGACACATCCCTGAATAAAGACTTTCAACAGGTACTGAATTCTTTATAGAACTTCACTATGAAAATGCTTAATTTTCAGACAAACCGTGACAAAATACAAGACAGCAGCCTAAAATAAATAGAAAGATTAAAATCCATGATATCAAAACAGAATCCCCATATTAAAGACGTGGACATTGTTGTGAAATATATTGCTGGAAGGATAAACAAAGAATAACATGCTGAATTCTTATAACAGGAGACACGGCTACTTAACAAAATTGAATATTTGGAAAATAGTGAATGAAGTGCTAATGCCAGAATCTTTTGGGCACCAGAAAAATCTGAAGGAAATGATATGAAAACTTTCACTTCATATAATCCACAGATGCTAAACTTACAAGAAGATCACACTTTTTGGAATAGAAAAAGCACACTGGGCTACTGGTAAACTAATTCCTCAAATCCAACTGACCTAACCAGATCAATAGTTGTGAAATTCCTTCCATTTTTGGACAAAGAATTAGTCCAGAAGAGAATATGGTCTAATTTTCCTTTAACAATGGGACAAAATAACATAACATGTTATAATGATTGGGTTTTGAAAACCCTGGAAAGAAAAATAGTTCTGGCCATTAATTAAGCTTGTTAAAGAAATACAATATTAAATTGCATCTGCCATATCTTACAAGGTACAAATATTGTATTGAGTGTTAATGAGGATTCACAAAAGAATTCAGGCACTTTGTCAAAAATAATAACTTCCTCTCACTCTGTGTACATATGGTCTGCCCTACATTTATCATAAAGAGAACTTCAGAGAAAAATATTAGAACTGAAGCTAGAAGCATAAAATTTAAAGTGGCACCTACCTGAATAACAATAGCTAACGAGAAAGGAAAAATAAATGTAACAGGCATGTTGTTTATATATGTTACTTGTATCTCAAGGATTACTTTCAAGAAAAATGGGAAACATGTTTTAATAGCTGCATCTCTTATTAGGGCTTATTCCACTTACATTAATCTCCTCTCCGGTCCAGCTGGTGAATCTGGGAATCTTGAGGCAATGTTACAACTGCCTCATGTACACAGACAACCCTCTCCTCCTCCCAACAAATTCCAACACATGTGAGAGATGCAACCATATAGCCAAACTGGAGGCTAAGCTCTCTCAACTCAGTACTGGCGTAACCAGTCAGGAGGAGAAGGAAACCACACTCACTACAATTCCAGTCTCAGACAGACCTACCACGACAGCAAACCAAACACATAAACACACAAAAACATACTTGGAGGCTCTAAATAAAAATCTGCCTAAGCAGCAGAGACCTCCAAAGCAGACACCCAAGCAACCGCTATCCCAAAACAAAACACATGCAACACATCGCTCACAAAGCCAGTGTGCCAAACAGTCACAGCCCTTAAGGCTAAAAAACACACCTGATACACTTGTAATAGGTGACTCTATCATCAGGCACACTGACATCCCGCTCACCAGGCTGAACAAGGAGAAGGTCACGGTGAGCTGCCTGTCGGGCGCTAGGATCCGCTACATAACACAAGCACTCAGGTCACTCCAAGGCAAGTACAAATATGACTCAGTCATTGTCCATGCTGGTGTGAATGACCTGAGACGTACCTCCCTGGACTACATGAAATGAGACATAGAGGAGCTCTCTGAGCATGTAGCCCAGGCTGGTATGACCCTGACCTTGAGTAGCATCTTACCCTCACCAAGAATGATGCCACAATATGAAGACAAGATGATCAATTTCAACAATTGGCTTAAGTATTGGTGTAATTCAAAGGGGATCCAATGCCTGTCTGCCTAGGATGACATGCTTGACAAGCCACGATGCTTCGCTAGGGACGGCTTGCACCTGTCACCCCTGGGCTTTCAGATATTGGCAAAGGCTCTTGCCACCCCCATAGTGCCTTTTTTTAGGCAAGGCTCAAAAGGCAAACCCACCTCCATAAGTATCCCAAGGGATAAGAAACTAAGAGTAATGCTACTCAACGCCAGAAGTCTAAACCTCAAGATGCACACACTCGAAACTCTCCTTAGCATGGAGAACATCGATATCTGTGCAATAACAGAAACCTGGTTCAAGGCTCCCGAGAGCACCCCAGCACTACCAAGTTATACCTCATACCATGTTTTTCGGCCCCAAAACTTGGACCAAACCACAAAAGGAGGGGGAGTATCAATATTCGTCAAAGATATCCACACCTCCAGGTTGGTGGCACAGCACGAAGCATCAGAGACTATCCATGTGCAACTAACAGTGGGTAAAAACTGCCTTCCAGTTTATAGCCTGCTACAGACCACCCTCCCAAACCCAGGAACCCCACTCGGCCTTCCTGAGAACACTGGAAAATATGAAGGTCTCTCCAAACACCATTATACTGGGCGACTTCAACCACCCTAACATAGACTGGGAGCATTCCTCTAGCTCCAACACCCTAGCCCTAAGGTTCCTAGAATTTATAAACTCAAATGCTATGGAACAACTTGTTGCCACTCCCACAAGAGGGGAAAACATACTGGACCTGATCATCACCAACATGGGGACTCTATGCTCCAGACCAGAAGTGCATCTCTCACTGGTAAGATCAGACCATAAACTAATCTCACTAGATATTCACATCCCGACCCCAGCCCCTGCCCAGAAAACCACAGTGAAAATCTTCTCTAAAGCAAATTTCTCACTCCTCAAAACCAAGGTGGAATCCTTCAAAGCCCCCGGGCCTGTGGAAAATACGGCCCAGACCACAGAATCCTTTATAAACGCATTCTATGAACACCTTCAGGAATGCATGGATCATGCAATCCCAAATAAAACCAAGACCCAATCCTCCAAAGTTAGTCGTCCTGCCTGGTGGACCCCAGCCATAAACAAACTATACAATAGAAGGAGGAAGCTACTACATTATAGAGCAAAATCCCAAAAAGGGAAAGCATCTCTGATCAGTATTAGCAAAAAACTACGGGCACGCATAAAATCGTCTAAGGCCAGCTTCGAGAGAAAAATTGCACAGGACACTAAGGATAATCACAAGGCTTTCTTTAGTTATGTTAGGAACCTGGGTGGGAATTCACAGATATGCTCAGAATTAGTCCAAAATGACAAAAAATACACCGAACCCACAGACATTGCCAACATCCTAGCTGACAGGTTCAGCGCAAACTTCTCCCCCCCTTCCCCACCAAAAGGGCAAATATCTATCCCAGCAGAGTGCTGCCCCCCTGACATCTCAGATGCTCAGGTAAGAGCCACCCTCTCCAAAGCAAAAAACACAGCATCAATGGGACCAGACAGTGTCCCGGGCTGCGTCCTACATGAACTCCAAGAAGAACTAAACCCAAACATAAAACTACTGTTCAATCTCAGCCTTACTACAGGATATGTACCCAAAGAGTGGCGTGCAGCAACAGTGGTCCCTCTCCACAAAGGTGGTGCCTCAACTGATCCTGGAAACTATTGCCCCATAAGCTTGACTAGCTTGGTCTGCAAAGCTATGGAAAGGATCATTATGGACCTCATAATTAAAGATATTGGGGACCTACAGACACTGGATCCTACTCAGTTCGGCTTTGTTAAGGGCAGATCCTGCCTCTTAAACCTGGTTGATTTCTTTGAAACGGTCACCAAGGCCATTGACGAAGGGAAGGTGGTCCACACAGCCTACCTGGACCTTGCAAAAGCCTTCGATACAATACCCCACTCGGGCATTATAGATAAGCTCACCAGCTTAAATATAAACCCCTATGTCACTAGATGGGTTGCAAACTGGCTCAAGGACAGAACCCACATGGTTAGAATTGCTGGAGCCATGTCAGACTCCAAACCAGTTACAAGTGGTGTCCCACAAGGCTCAGTCCTGGGACCTTTCTTGTTCGCTATATATATCTCGGAGGTACAGGCTAACACAGAAGGACTGTGGCTGACCAAGTTTGCAGATGACTGCAAACTGGGTGCCATAATAGACTCTCCAGCTGACACAAGCATCCTACAAAAGGGCCTCATAGAAACAGACAACTGGTGCCAGAGCCATGACCTCAAGCTAAACACCAAAAAGTGTATAGTCATCCTCTTTGGCAAAAACAAAGTGCCCACAAATTACCACATAGGTGGTAATCCATTAAGTACGGAAGAAGTAATTAGGGACCTGGGGACCCAAGTTGATAGCAATCTCTCATTTGACAACCACATGGCCAAAGTGGTTAGAAAAACATTTTATATAGCCCACCTAATCATGAAGGGATTCACATCTAGATCAGGGGAGGTCATCGTGCCTCTTTACACATCCCTCATCAGGCCCGTAATTGAGTACAATGCCCCTTTTGGGATGTACCGTACCAGACACCTGCAGCAACTGGAAAGACCCCAAAAGTACCTTACCAAGAGGATCAAAGGGCTCAAACAGATGTCATATGCTGCCCGGTTAAAGAAACTCCAGCTCTACTCAGTGGCATACCGCCTGCTCAGAGGTGATCTGTGCCTGAAGTATAAAGCCATGTCCAACCCGGACATGCTGCACCTCAGAAAATCCAAATCCCATCGAGCTACGCGCTCGAGAGACTTGAACCTCAGCACTGAAATAAATAGGACATGCTGGAGGGACAGATTCATAACCCAGAGGCTCCCTTCACTCTGGAATAAAATCCCAGTCCAGGTTAGGCAGAGTCCCTCATTGACTCTCTTCAAGAGGAATCTTGATGAGTGGATGGGAGATAGTAGGTTTACCCTGGATATCACTTCTGTGTCACTGTTAGACAGAGGCACAGTATACTAACCTCGAAAAAGGGCATAGCAAAATTCATTTAAAATGGGTGGCGAAAGCCAAACACACTCTGGCTAGGCTTATAAATGCCCTAGGGCAGATAGCCTAGTATGAACCTATGAACCTATGAACCTAATAGAAATTATTGACTCCCTCATAATAAAGCACTAATTGAAGAATACATAAGGAAAGACATCTTTGTTACAAATGTTATTGTTGGATGAGAAGTTTTTCTAATCATTTATAAAAAAATATAATGTTTTCATAACAGTAGCATTGACTATTTGAAACACAATGAATGTATAACTTTGAAGTCTAACTATCTCAGCTACTTTAGATTCATATATTTGTATAATCAGTAAAATAGTTTTCACAGAAATAGTATATATGTAAAAAGATGCATAAGCTTCTAGGCATAATAAATGCTTCATAATAGTTTTCATAGCCAAGCAACATGTCTCGGTAGTTAAAACTGAACACTTTATTTTATATGACGCTTTGACGGTTTACCTCAGTCATACACATTAGCTTGCTTCGGATTTCACAGTGCAGATATGGCCATGCAGAACTTAACAGCCCTACAGACTTTACATTTCTTCCCCTCTTGCACAAGAGAAGTTATACAGATGTTTTTAGAACCTTTGCTGTTTGCACTTTTTTAATGTTTAAGGGTCTGGAGAAACAAATAAAATATGTAAATAAAAAAAAATGGTTGCTAATCAGAAACAAGTATGAAGTCCTTTAGAAATTCCTGAAAGCCCTTTGCTCTTGCTACTCCAATGACAGACTAGATAAGCATCTCCCACCTCTTTACTGAAACACATAGTCTAAGCATGCATAACTCTCATCACACTATCTAAGCCCTTCTAACTCTCATCACACCATCTAAGCCTTCTTAACTCTCATCACACTATCTAAACCTTCCTAATTCTCATCACAGTATCTAAACCTTCCTAATTATTATCACACCATCTAAGCCTTCCTTACTGTCATCACAATATCTAAACCTTCCTAACTCTCATCACACCATCTAAGCCTTCCTAACTCTCATCACACTATCTAAGCCCTCCTCTCATCACACTGTATAAGCCTTAACTCTCATCACACTATGCAAGCCTTCCTCTCATCACACTATCTAAACCTTCCTAACTCTCATCACACTATCTAAACCTTCCTAACTCTTATCACACACTATCTAAGCCTTCCTAACTCTCATCACAATAGCTAAACCTTCCTAACTCTCCTTACACCATCTAAGCCTTCCTAACGCTCATCACACTAAGCCTTCTTAACTCTCATCACTCTATCTAAACCTTCCTAACTCTAATCAAACCATTTAAGCCTTCCTAACTCTCATCACACTATCTAAGCCCTCCTCTCATCACACTATCTAAACCTTCCTAATTCTCATCACACTATCTAAGCCTTCCTAACTCTCATCACACTATCGAAACCTTCCTAACTCTCATCACACTATCTAAGCCTCATCACACTATCAAAGCCTTCCTAACTCTCATCACACTATCTAAGCCTTCCTAACTCTTAGCACACTATCTAAGCCTTCCTAACTTTCATCACAGCATCTAAGCCTTCATACCTCTCATCACACTATCTAAACCTTCCTAACTCTCATCACACTATATAAGGCTTCCTAACTCTTATCACACTATCTAAACCTTCCTAACTCTTAGCACACTATCTAAGCCTTCCTAACTTTCATCACAGCATCTAAGCCTTCATACCTCTCATCACACTATCTAAACCTTCCTAACTCTCATCACACTATCTAAGCCTTCCTAACTCTCATCACACTATCTAAGCCTTCCTAACTCTCATCACACTATCTAAACCTTCCTAACTCTCACCACACTATTTAAGCCTTCCTAACTCTCATCACATTATCTAAGCCTTCCTAACTCTCATCACACTATCTAAACCTTCCTAACTTTCATCATACTATCTAAGCCTTCCTAACTCTCATCACACTATCGAAACCTTCCTAACTCTCATCACACTATCTAAGCCTTCCTAACTCTCATCACACTATCTAAACCTTCCTAACTTTCATCATACTATCTAAATCTTCCTAACTCTCTTCACACTATCTAAACCTTCCTAACTCTCATCACACTATCTAAGCCTTCCTAACTCTCATCACACTATCTAAACCTTCCTAACTTTCATCATACTATCTAAGCCATCCTAACTCTCATCACATTATCTAAGCCTCATCACACTATCGAAGCCTTCCTAACTCTCATCACACTATCTAAACCTTCCTAAGTCTTAGCACATTATCTAAGCCTTCCTAGCTCTCATCACACTATCTAAGCCTCATCACACTAGCTAAGCCTTCCTAACTCTCATCACACCATCTAAGCCCTCCTAACACTCATCACAACATCTAAGCCTTCATACCTCTCATCACACTA
Organism: Protopterus annectens; assembly: GCF_019279795.1. Lineage (NCBI taxonomy): Eukaryota > Metazoa > Chordata > Ceratodontiformes > Protopteridae > Protopterus > Protopterus annectens. The sequence goes on along the minus strand of NC_056732.1, from coordinate 20,912,857 downwards.
TCTAACCCTCCTAACTCTCACACTGTCTAAGCCTCCTTAACTCTCTTCACACCATTTAAGCACCCCTAGCTCTCATCACACTATCTATGCCTTCTTAACTCTCATCATATCATCTAGGCCTTCTTAACTCTCATCACACCATCTAAGCCCTCCTAACTCTCATCACAACATTTAAGTCTCATCACACTATCTAAGCCTTCCTAAGTCTCATCACACTATCTAAGCCTTCCTAAGTCTCATCACCCTATCTAAGCCTTCCTAACTCTTAGCACACTATCTAAGCCTTCCTAACTTTCATCACAGCATCTAAGCCTTCATACCTCTCATCACACTATCTAAACCTTCCTAACTCTCATCACACTATCTAAGCCTTCCTAACTCTCATCACACTATCTAAACCTTCCTAACTTTCATCATACTATCTAAGCCTTCCTAACTCTCATCACACTATCTAACCCTCCTAACTCTCATCACACTGTCTAAGCCTCCTTAACTCTCTTCACACCATTTAAGCACCCCTAGCTCTCATCACACTATCTATGCCTTCTTAACTCTCATCATATCATCTAGGCCTTCTTAACTCTCATCACACCATCTAAGCCCTCCTAACTCTCATCACAACATTTAAGTCTCATCACACTATCTAAGCCTTCCTAAGTCTCATCACACTATCTAAGCCTTCCTAAGTCTCATCACACTATCTAAGCCTTCCTAACTCTCATCACACTAGCTAAACCTTCCTAACTCTCATCACACCATCTAAGTCTTCCTAACTCTCTTCACACCATTTAAGCACTCCTAGATCTCATCACACTATCTAAATCTTCCTAACTCTTAGCACATTATCTAAGCCTTCCTAACTCTCATCACACTATCTAAGCCTCATCACACTATCTAAGCTTTCCTAACTCTCATCACACCATCTAAGCCTTCCTAACTCTCATCACTCTATCTAAACATTCCTAACTCTAATCACACCATTTAAGCCTTCCTAACTCTCCTCACATTATCTAAATCTTCCTAACTCTCACCACAACATCTAAGCCTTCCTAACTCTCATCACTCTATCTAAACCTTCCTAACTCTAATCACACCATTTAAGCCTTCCTAACTCTCATCTTTCCACTTTCAGATCTTATACTCTACCTCTACCATATGGCATCTAGTTCATTTATTTCTACATACTCATGAAAATGTCTTCCTAATTATCCCACAATGTACTTGTTAAAACTGTACTTGCATATTTCTATTTGTGAAAAGTGTACCTAGTATGCCATAATGTATGCTTGGGAAAATTGTACCTGCATATCTCATAATGTATGGCAGCCTATATTCCTTTGTGCATAGTAAGTATATAATAGTGTCATCTATGTTTATTAATATTAAGGTACTGATTTGTAAAACTGCACATCTAAAAAATTGTTTGCATACTTAACAAAAGAGCTTTTCTCTCCAGGCCTCTGCTGAAAATGGGTCTTAAATGACCTAGTCAGATCATCCCAGGAAAACAAGTGTAAATAAATAAATAAATATAGAGTTACTCAGAATCATCAGAATCACTCAAAATATTCAGAAAGATGTAAAGGACTGCATATGATAAAACAAAGTAGAATTAAAGAAGCATTAATCTCATTTGGAGAATATACCCCCTGTGGTTCTACTTTCTAAAAATGCGTTAATCAGGTAGACCTAACAGGTACACAGGTATATCTTTGGTAAACTGACTTGCTTAAAGTCACTGATAGAGTGAACCAGACCTGGAACTTCTGAATGAAACTCATTAGCAGCTCAAAGCCTTGTCAATGCCCAAAATTGCCAATTACTGCACATTTTTTAACTTTTGTCTTGGCCTCTGATATGCACAAAATGCTTGCACTACAGTGAGATTCATTTTAGGTAATCCATGAAGGTACAATATTCTGATATGCATCTAGCATAAAATGATCGTTACATACCCTAAGTTATAGATCCATTTTTGTACAAGGTTTTGGAATCCTGGATGCTTAAGAATATGCTAGATGTATCAAAAGCTTTGTGTTGGTGCATAATTTCTCCTGCAGATTTTTAGTTTAGAAATTATTTTTACAATTGCTTTCATGTCAGAGCTTCCTTACTGTCCATTTATATAAATGTAGCAATTATTTTGATCTCCAGACATAACAAACTTCACAAAGTCTCGTACCTCATGTTTGCTTTCATTTTCCAATAAGCTTGGTTATTTGTTTAGAATTCCACTTCCTTTTTCCTACCTACATATTATAATTTGGTGATGATGACACTTCCAATCATAGTGATTTAACATTGCAAGCTATTTTTCCCAGCACACAGAGGTGATCACCTGATAGTTCTTTGCTTGAGAATACTGTGACAAAAGCTTGGGAAGAAGTTAAGCTATAAATGGAAAATGTTGTCACCATTTGTTTTCTTGTTTTACTGCAGAATGGAGCTTGACAGAGAAAGAACTGCTTAGTTTTAACCTAAGAGCAGGCTCATATTTGCTTATTATATTATTGTTTAGCTGAGTAGAGCTAAAAGCACTACAGTAAATTAGCACTGCATTCAATTAACATTTTAACTCAGTTATTACTGTCATTATTTTCTCTGAGTTGTGATAGTTTATAGACAAGCTGTTCCTTTTCATTCCTAAAACACAAGATGACCTTACAAGACAAAACAACACTGTTTTGCATGGTTAATGTATGAAGTTTAATAAGGCCTTTGCATTGTTCTGCACCAAACGTTTTGTGCATGGAGACATACAGGTCCTACTGCCTGCTATTTACTTTAATTAAAGATTACTGGGGTGTGAAATGGGATCATTTTTTGTGTGATATTCCTAACAAAATGTTTGATGAAGAGAAGCATCCTGTATCTGGGCATGCCATTTATTTTAGTGATGACTCAGTCTTGTATTGATTGGTAATTAATCAATAGCTGATAGCAGTAATTCAAAGTAGCAAAAATATGTAAGACAGCAACAAATCCAGAATCGTGAAAACTGCTACATGGTGTCTGAACAACCTGCTTCTTCGATTAGTGTCAATGAAGGGAAATTGGCTCCTTAATGCTACAAAAGTAATATAAATATTTTATTCACGTTTTTACCAGATTAGTTCTACTAGGCGTGTATCTATTTTCAGGGAAGATCAAATGTGCTTTTTTTCTGGCACATCTAGACTACACAAATAGTCTTAGCTGGGATTCAAGAATACATGAGCATGCAAGCTACAGAAAGGATAGCAGAGGTAAAACAGAAGAAGGAGAAATCCTTTAACTAAGGGAAGGGTCCATCAGCAGAAATGAGAATGAAATGGGGAGAATACAAATCTAGCGTACATGAGTGACTACCAAAATCATTTATCGTGAAGAATATCCACACATGCATGCACACACATACACGCATACACATACAAACACATATGCATGCACACACGTACACGCATACACATACAAACACGCACGCATGCATGCACACAAGCGCACACACACACACACACACACACACACACACACACACACACACACACACACACACACACACACGAGTAGGAGAACGAAGCTAAGCCAAGCATAGCAGACTTCCTACCTTCTGGCTTATTATTACAGAAAGAAATCAGTTTTATAGTCGGTGCTGAACAATTAGAAAGGAGGCACAAAGCAGAACAAGTTTCCTTTCTTTAACTGAATGCAGACACCAAGAAGCTAGGGAGACAAAGTAACTGACATATGGAAGGCAATCTAATGGTCAAGAGAAAGGGCAGTGGCCAACTTGGTAAGTGGTCCTTACAGTGCATGGACTATTACTTTTGGGGGGGGGGGTATCACAGCCACTTTTCAGCACATGCAAGCAGGTATCTGATTAAAGTTAATAATCAGAAGGGCTCTTATGTAAACCTGCATACATTGCACAATGACAAAAACCTCAGTGAAAAAGTCAGCAGACTTGTGCTTTGTGGCCACACTCCAGCTATTTAAGGGACAGTGGCCAATGTAATGTCTACAGGATTGGGAGGGTGGCCTAATGGTTAAGGTGTTTGCCTTACAACCACAAGGTGCAGGGTTTGAGTCTCACAAGGGATACTTGGCTAGGCTTAAAATGGCTCGCAAGAGCAGTTAGCCTAGTACGAGTCTATGAGAATCTGTCCTGAGAAGAAAGATGGTGACAGGGTGGATGTGGGGACCTAATCCTTAACATGCTCAGGTAATCAGCAATGACTGGTAATCTTTAAATGTCAGTTTAATAGTAACTGAGTTCCAAATCAACTCACTATGAAGGATCTTGATCAAATTAAAATTTTCTTGCATTATAAGTGTAAGAATTGTCATTTAAATCAGCAAATGCAATTGTAAGTTGTACATGATACATAAAACCACACCACTATTTCTTCTTCATTTGTATATAGCTTTGACAGTCTTTCACTTGTATTGCTATGATTCCTAGTAATTGAACACTTTGCCATTGAAAGTTACAACTAACAGAAAGTACACAGTTGTTCTGTTCTTCTTACTTTCCCATTCCCACATAGGACTTTATTACTATAAGATAACAAAATATAAATTAACCAGGGATCTAATATTTTGGGTATCTTATAGGTTCATAGGTTCATACTAGGCTATCTGCCCAAGGGCATTTATAAGCCTAGCTCAGAGTTTTTGTGGCTTTCGCCACCTCTTTAGTTTGAAGAAAACTATGCCCATTATTTTGCTGTGCCTCTGTCAAGCAGTGACACTGAGGTAATCCTGGGGTATATCTGCGATCTCCCATCCATTGGTCAAGATTTCTCTTGAACACGGCCAGCGAGGTGCTCTGCCTCACATGTACCAGGATTTTGTTCCACAGCATAGGGAGTCTCTGGGTGATGAATCTGTCCCTCCAGCACGTCCTTTTAATAACCGTGTCATGGTTTAAGTCTCCCGCCCTTGTAGTTCTGAGGGATCTAGATTTTTTGAGGTGAAGCATGTTCATCAAATCTGGGTTTGACATGGCCTTATATGTCAGGCACAGGTCACCTCTGAGCAAGCGGTAAGCGACTGAATAGAGCTGGAGTTCTTTCAGTCGGGCAGCATAAGACATATTTTTGAGACCCTTTATCCTTTTAGTGAGGAACTTTTGGGGCCTTTCCAGCTGCTGCAGGTGTCGGGTCAGATACATTCTGAATGGGGCATTGTACTCAATCATTGGTCTGATGAGTGATGAGTACAGGGGGACGATGACCTCCCTTGATCTAGATGTGAATCCCTTCATGATCAGGTGGGCAATGTAGAAGGTCTTCCTAACTACTTTAGCAACGTGAGTGTCAAATGAAAGGTTACTGTCAACCTGGGTCCCCAGATCCCTGATAACTTCTTCTGTGCTCAGTGGATTGCCACCTATATGGTAGCTAGGGGTAACCTTGTTTTTCCCTTAGGGTATGACTATGCATTTCTTGGCATTTAACTTTAGGCCATGGCTCTGACACCAGTTATCCGTTTCTGTGAGACCCTTCTGAAGGATATCTGTGTCAGATGTGTTTTCGACTATGGCGCCGAGTTTGCAGTCATCTGCAAACTTTGTCAGCCATAACCCTCCTGTGTTTGCTTGTACTTCAGAAAAGTAGATGCCGAACAAGAGTGGGCCCAGGACTGAGCCCTGTGGGACACCACTTGTGACAGGCTTTGAGTCTGACATGGCGCCAGCAACTCTGACCCTATGGGTTCTGTTACTCAGCCAGTTTGCAACCCATCTTGTAATGTATGGGTTAACATTTAAGCTGATGAGTTTTTCAATGATACCTGAGTGGGGTATTGTGTCGAAAGCCTTTGCCAGGTCGAGGTAGGCTGTATGGACTGCCTTTCCCACATCAATGGCCTTGGTGACTGTTTCGAAAAAGTCAACCAAGTTTAAAAGGCATGATCTGCCTTTGACAAAGCCAAACTGGGTTGGATCCAAAGTCTGCAAGTTCCCTATGTCTTTATTTATGAGTTCCATTATGATCCTCTCCATGGCTTTGCAGATCAGGCTTGTCAAGCTGATGGGACGGTAATTTCCAGGGTCGGTGGAGGCACCGCCTTTGTGAAGTGGGACCACAGTTGCCGTGCGCCACTCCTTGGGTACATATCCTGAGGTGAGGCTGAGATTAAACAGCTGTCCTAACTGCGGGTTTAATTCCTCATTGAGTTCGTGGAGCACACAGCCGGGGACACCATCCGGTCCCATGGATGCTGTGTTTTTGCCTTAGAGAGCAGTTCTCACCTGGGCGTTAGAGATGTTTGGGGGGCTACAATCCTCTGGTATAGATATCTCTCCTTTTGGGGGGGAGAAGTTTGCACTGAACTTGTCAGCCAGTATATTGGCGATGTCTGTAGGTTCAGTAATTTTCACATCATTTTGAACTAATTCTGAGCATATCTGGGAGTTTCCTCCCAGGTTTCTAACATAGCTAAAGAAGGCCTTATGATTGTCTTTTGAGTCCTTGGCAATTTTTCTCTCAAAATTTGCCTTGGATGATTTTATGAGAGCTCTTAGTTTTTTACTTATAATGATCAAAGGTGTCTTACCTTTTAAGGATTTTGCTCTATCTTGTAGTAGCTTCCTCCTTTTGTTGTAGAGCTTGTTTATGGCTGGGGTCCACCAGACTGGATGCTTGCCTTTGGTACAAAGAGTCTTTGTTTTGTTTGGGATTGCCTGATCCATGCAGTCCTGTAGGTGCTGGTAGAAGACATTTGTAAGTGATTCAGCGGCTTGAGTAATGTTTACTGCTCGGGGGCCTTAAAAGAGACCACACTAGTCTTTAGAAGTGTGAAGTCGGCTTTTGAGAAGTTCTTCACTGTGGTCTTTTTTATCTCAGGTGGGGGCGGGATGAGGACCTCCAGTGAGATTAGTTTATGATCTGATCTCACCAGTGAGGGGTATACTTCGGTGTTGAACATTGTGATCCCATGTTCGTGATGATGAGATCAAGTATGTTTTCACCTCTTGTGGGGATGGTGACTAGTTGTTCCATGGCATTTGAGTTTATGAACTCCAGGAACCTTTGGGCTAGAGTGTTTGGGCTTGAGTAGTGATCCCAGTCTATATTAGGGTAGTTGAAGTCACCTAGTATGATGGTGTTTGGAGATACATTTATCCTCCAGTGTTTTCAGGAAAGCTATGTGAGTTTCCTGAGTTTGAGAGGGTGGCCTGTAACATGCTACAAATTGCAGAGCAGTCTTGCCTGTGGTTAATTGCACCTGGATGGTCTCCGATGCATCGTGCGTTGCCACCAACCTTGAGGTGTGGGTGTCCTTGATGAATATGGACACCCCCCTCCTTTCTTGGTGTTGTCCGGATTTTGGGGCGGAACGCATGATATGAGGTAAAACCTGATAGTGCTGGGGTGCTCTCAGGAGCCTTGAACCAGGTTTCAGTCACAGCACAGACATCGATGTTCTCCATACTGAGAAGGGCCTCGAGTGTGTGCATCTTGAGGTTGAGACTTCTGGCATTGAGCAGCATTACCCTTAGTTTTTTCCCTTTTTGTGTTCTAGGGTGGTAGGTTTAGAATTTGAGCCTTGCCTAAAAAAAGCACTATGGGGGTGGCAAGAGCCTTTGCCAATATCCGGAAGCCCAGTGGTGACAGGTGCAAGCCGCCTCATGAAGCAGCGTGGCTTGTCCAGCATGTCATCCCAGGCAGACAGACATTGGATCCCCTTTGAATGACACCAGAGTTTAAGCCAATTATTAAAGCTGATCATCTTATCTCTGTATTGTGGCATCATTCTTGGTGAAGGTAGGATACTGCTCAAGGTCAGGGTCATACCTGCCTGGGCTACATAATCAGAGAGCTCCTCAATGTCTCTTTTCATGTAGTCCAAGGAGGTACGTCTCAGGTCGTTTACACCAGCGTGGACAATGACTGAGTCGTACTTGTACCTGCTGTTGAGAGACCTGAGTGCTTGCGTTATGTGGCGGATTCTAGCGCCCGACAGGCAGCTTACTGTGACCTTCTCCTTACTCAATCTGGTGAGCGGGACGTCAGTGTGTCTGACTATGGAGTCACCAATGACGAGTGTGTCTGGCATTGTGTTTGGCCTTACACACAAAGAAGTGCACTTTTTCATAATTTTGGTTCTTTTATGATAGGGTGGCAAAAAATATTAATGACAAGAAACATCAGGACAATTATACATGTACAACAGCTATTTTGTTTACGAAAATTAATGAAAGCAAAATACAGAAGATAAGTTTGGGTTACAGAACAGTCCTTGCCTTAGTTTAAACTGTCTGACTTAGGTGTGAGGAGTCTTTCCTTATGGGTTATTTCATGGCCTTAATACTTAGGCTCCAGGTACTTCTAGTGAATCTGACATCTTAACAACTGGTATTTAACCTTCAGTAGGGATAAGCTGGATTTCTGGTTATGGAGCATCACTGAGAGGCAGCAAGAAACGTTTAGCCAGCTGAATAAATTAAAGTTGCCTACATTTTTTGTCCGGAATTCAACAGCAGCTGTTTATCTCTGAACTCATGGCAAGCTTTAGCATATTAGAGGCAAAAAGTTAAATTAAAATTAAGCAGAATTTGATTGTGAATTTGATCAATTTTAAAGACATTGGTCAATGATAAAACGAATCTCGTGGGGCAAATAAGATTTTTTCATAGTTGGTATGATCAAAGGTAGCCAAGGTGCATGAGATGTACTCAGAATTTTAGGAACAATAAATTCCTTAGTTCGTGGATCAACACTTCTTGCGTATTTGGTCTAGTGCCCTGGACAGCGTCACAAAATACCGTGGTTCAGCTGGATGATAAAATGAAAGAAACAGACAGAACACTGACTAACACAGAATGAGACACAGATCGAGTTTCTTGGCTAGTATCTATGTCAAAAGCAAGGTAAACAAGAGAAACAAATCTGGGGGAATATTATGCATTTATGCAGATTTGCTGGAGCACAGCGTGACATAGTATGGTAGGGTTCTCTTCCTTTATCCACCCAGGATTAGGTTTACTTTTTATACTATATATATATATATATATATATATATATATATATATATATATATATATATATATAAAGTTTTTATTTATTTGTTGTTATCTGTAATAGAAAATAAAACAAAAAGCTTGATCTTTAATATGTAAATACAAGGAGAAGCCAGAACAAGGGTAATCAATAGAAACTGGCAGGAACATGCATTTGTAAGCTAAAATATGGAAGGTGGACACCCATCTGCATTATGGAGAGGGATGAAGCCCAGGCTGTCACCCAGGATGCCAGAGTTCCATTAGTGAGCCAGGACTAGAAGAACGAGGAAGGGAGGAAAAGGTGCGAAGGGATATGGACTGCTGACCAATGCAGGGGTGAAACAGAGATGGATTCTCATGCTCAGTGAGCACACTAGGTTGGTATGATTTTTTCCAATAGAAACTGGGGAAACCTCCACCTGTGACTAAGGATGAGGGAGCTGGGTTCATTGACATTTGCTGAACTGAGAAGTGTAGTCAACAGATTGCAAGCCCCTTTCTTTTATGTAAACTCAGCACAGGGGATAGAGAGTTAATATAAAAAATCTGAACCACTCCTGATGGGTGTCTTAATGCCTTTCTCAGACAAGCCTTGCCCCACTGCAATGGGGAATGAATGAACCACCTGGCTGAGGGGAGCTGATGATCAGCAGACAGGAAAGGCAAAAAAAAAAAAAAATCAATGAATAAAATAAAACGTGAACGGTGGAAATTACCCTCACTTGTGAAAGGGAAGAAAAAAATCAGTGGGGCAGAATTGCTGGTACATTGAATAAGAAGAAAAATTAGCAGATTGCAGGGGAAGGTTGATATGTTTATCTCAAAGAAAGAGGGAGAGAAAATTAAGAATTAAAGAATCTATTTATAAGCCAAAAAATAAACACAAATGCCCACAGCTTGTGAATCCGTATTTTTAAAAGCCTGGAAAGAAAGGGAAGATGGACACGAATGCAAACACACACACACACACACACACACACACACACACACACACACACACACACACACACACACACACACACACACATACAAAACAAAACAAATGTATGCATCTCTCACATTCATACTTTATTGCTAAATGGATTTCAAATGACATAAAGACAAGGAGACACAATATATATATTTTAATAACTCCATGAAAATATAAACTTAAATGTCCTGAGCAGCATAGCCAGTACAAAAATGTGACATTTTTTGTTCTGTGCTGTATAGACTGGGATGTTAGCCCTGCTGCTGGACCTTATTAATGAAAGTAAGATTTAGAGTTAACTCTAAATACACTGCAAATTCAGGAAAATTACTTCTTTGCAAAGCATCTTTCTGTCATAAGAAAGGTGCATAAGGACTTCTTTTAAACACTTCTCAGTGTTGTTAAGCTCTAGTCCAACACTTGAGTGTAACAACTGCCTGTACTGGGCACAACAGAACATCAGAGAAACGTTAAACAGCTTTAAAAGCTGTAGGTAAACAAAAAGTGTTGAGGAGTGTCTGTGTGGCAGCACTGTTCTACAGAAATTTCTTTGTTTCTTGTAAGTTGTACATCAAAGCAGCTAGTTCTCCATGTACTACAAAGAATTGTATTTCTCCAAACTTATTAGTTATATGTTCTCAGCATGGTTGTCAAGCTTCTGCTCTTGAGCTTTGCTTCAATCAACTTTTAAGGCGAATGTCTTGATATCCAGTTCGGCAGCAAATAACAAATTGGTTATGATCAGAGACCCAATTTTAATTCTCAATGTAGTGCATGAAACACCACAATTATGCTCTTAATTTAGGAAAATAACTTTATTAAGCACATTTCTGATATAAAAAAGATGCTTAAAATTTTGTTTAACATTTTTTTAGCATTGTTACGCTCTTGTCTCACACTATAACATAACAGTGACCACCAGAGAACAGCATCTGAAGCATGTTCTACAACTTTAAAAGTAGGTATAATATTTCTATAATACACAGACAAAAAGTGACAGAGTGTAGTGTTTAACAGTTTTTAACCTGTTTGTTTAACATATGGACACTTCATTTCGATTTGTTGTCTATGTGTGGTTACGCTAAGTGTTTTATGGCTTTCACTTCACAATCCTACACTTTTTTGTGTAGCTACTAGTAAATGAAGCAGGTTACCACAGATAGTTATGATTATGTCTCTCTCCAGTGTTGCCTACTTATGTATTCTCAACATGGATATGAATTCCTTGACAAGTTACCCAAACACATAAGCTGTTTAAGATTGGAGGGTCGATGTACATTTGGTTGAATGCTTCTTCGATCAACAACGTGTAGTATATGAAGATTGACAGATAACTGCCATTTGGCCAACTGTATGTTTGTTGACAAAGGTAAGTGATTATGTATTATAGGTTCATAGGTTCGTATGAGGCTATCTGCCCTAGGGCATTTATAAGCCTAGCCAGAGTGTGTCTGGCTTTCACCACCCCTTAGGATGAGAATACTACTCCTATTTAGGGTTTAGTTTGCTGTGCCTCTGTCTAGTAGTAACACAGAGATGACCCCCGGGGTAAACCTACGATCTCCCATCCACTAGTCAAGATTTCTCTTGAATAGAGTTAGTGAGGGGCTCTGCCTAACATGGATTGGGATTCTGTTCCAAAGTGTAAGGAGCCTCTGGGTTATGAATCTGTCCCTCCAGCACGTCCTATTTATTTCTGTGTTGAGGTTTAAGTCTCTTGCTCTCGTGGCTCTGATGGATTTGGATTTTCTGAAATGGAGCATGTCCATTAATTCCGGATTGGACATGGCCTTGTACGTCAGGCACAGGTCACCTCTGAGTAGGCGGTATGCGACTGAATAGAGCTAGAGTTTTTTCAGTCGGGCAGCATATGACATATGTTACCTTTATCCTCTTGGTGAGGAACTTTTGGGGTCTTTCCAACTGCTGCAGGTGTCGGGTAAGATACATCTCAAATGGGGCATTGTACTCAATCATTGGCCTGATAAGAGAAGAGTACAGGGGCACAATGACCTCTCTTGATCTAGATGTGAAACCCTTCATGATAAGGTGGGCAATATAGAAGGTCTTCCTAACCACTTTGGCAATGTGAGTGTCAAATGAGAGGTTACTGTCAACCTGGGTACCTAGGTCCCTGATTACCTCTTCTGTACTTAATGGATTACCACCTATATGGTAATTTGTGGGTACCTTGTTTTTCCCAAAGGGTATGACTATACATTTTTTGGCATTCAGCTTAAGGCCATGGCTCTGGCACCAATTATCCGTTTCTATGAGGCCTCTCTGAAGGATGTTTGTGTCCGCTGGAGTATCAATTATGGTGCCCAGTTTGCAGTCATCTGCGAACTTTGTCAGCCACAATCCTCCTATGTTTGCCTGTACCTCTGAAAAATAAATGCCGAACAAGAGGGGTCCCAGGACTGAGACCTGTGGGACACCGCTTGTGACTGGCTTGGAGTCTGACATAGCTCCAGCAACTCTGACCCTGTGGGTTCTATCCTTGAGCCAGTTTGCAACCCATCTCGTGACATATGGGTTTACATATAAGCTGGTGAGTTTGTCTATGATGCCCGAGTGGGGTATTGTGTCAAAGGCTTTTGCAAGGTCAAGGTAGGCTGTGTGAACTGCCTTACCCTCATCAATGGCCTTAGTGACTGTTTCAAAAAAGTCGACCAAGTTCAAAAGGCAGGATCTGCCCTTGACAAGGCCAAATTGGGTAGGATCCAATGTCTGTAGGTCCCCAATGTCTTTGTTTATGAGTTCCATAATGATCCTCTCCATAGCTTTGCAGACCAGGCTCATCAAGCTTATGGGGTGATAATTTCCAGGGTCCGTAGAAGCACCACCTTTGTGAAGTGGGACCACTGTTGCCGTACGCCACTCCTTGGGTACGTATCCTGTAGTAAGGCTAAGATTAAACAGCAGCCTTATGTGTGGATTTAGTTCCTCTTGGAGTTCATGTAGCACACAGCCCAGGACACCGTCCGGTCCCATTGATGCTGTGTTTTTAGCTTTAGAGAGGGCAGCTCCCACCTGGGCATCTGAGATGTTAGGGAGGCTACACTTTGCTGGGATAGTTATTTCTCCTTTTTGGGGGGGGAGGAGAAATTTGCACTGAACCTGTCTGCCAGAATGTTGGTAATGTCAGTGGGTTCAGTGTATTTTGTGTCATTTTGGACTAACTCTGAGCATATCTGGGAGTTTCCACCCAGGTTTCTAACATAGCTAAAGAAGGCCTTGTGATTGTCTTTTGTGTCTTTTGCGATTTTTCTCTCAAAGTTGGCCTTGGATGATTTTATGAGTGATCGTAGTTTTTTGCTAGTACTGATCAGAGATGCCTTCCCTTTTAGGGATTTTGCTCTGTCATGTAGTAGCTTCCTCCTTCTGTTGTAAAGTTTGTTTATGGCTGGGGTCCACCAGACCGGGTGCCTGCCTTTGGGGGAATGGGTCTTGGTTTTATTTGGGATTGCATGATCCATGCATTCTTGAAGGTGTCCATAGAAGGCATTTGTAAAGGATTCAGCAGTGTGGGTTGTGGTTTCCACTGGCCCAGGGACCTCGAAGGATACCACTTCAGTCTTAAGAAGTGTGAAGTTGGCTTTTGAGAAGTTCTTCACTGTGGTCTTTTGTGCAGGGGGTGGGGCGGATGTGGATTTCCAGTGAGATTAATTTATGGTCTGATCTTACCAATGAGGGATATACTTCCGGTGTGGAGCATTTTGTCCCCATGTTTGTGATGATCAGGTCTAGTATATTGTCTCTTCTTGTGGGAATGGTGACTAGTTGTTCCATCGCATTTTAGTTTATGAATTCTAGAAACCTTTGGGCTAGGGTGTTGGGGCTTGAGTAATGTTCCCAGTCTATGTTTGGGTAGTTGAAGTTTCCCAATATGATGGTATTTGGAGAGACATTCATACTCTCCAGTGTCTTCAGGAAGGCTGTGTGGGGTTCCTGAGTTTGAGAGGGTAGTCTGTAGCATGCTACAAACTGTAAGGCAGTATGGACACTTTATTTCAATTTGTTGTCTATGTGTGGTTACGCTAAGTGTTTTATAGCTTTCACTTCACAATCCTACACTTTTTTGTGTAGCTACTAGTAAATGAAGCAGGTTACCACAGATAGTTATGATTATGTCTCTCTCCAGTGTTGCCTACTTATGTATTCTCATGACTGGATCTACAATTGATTATACCATTAGGCGTGAGAGTGCATGTGAAAGATTATATGTGTTAGAGATAGAGGAATGGTTACATATAGGGATAGGTTTAGTGTTTGTATGTGTGTTTGCAGGTTTAGATTAAAGGTTAGATAAGGGAATAGATTATTGTTGTTCAGGTATGTGTGCACGGTGATTGTCCAAACTATCTTGTGTAGTGCAAATGCTACAGAAAGTTTTTTTCTAAGCTAAGGCATATGGTTAGGATTAGAACAAGGCAGAGGCAGGATTGCAGTTAGGGTCGGTATACATTACTAAGGTGGAACAATTTGGCCTGAATGGTTTAGTAGAGTTAAAGTTTGTAGACTGGAAAAGGAATTTGTTTTCCTTTTTCAATCTACTGTTTTTCAGATATTTGTGTTGTCAGTGAAATGAATGTTTGGCATGATGTGGTCAACCTTTTGTGTGTCAGCCATTTAACATGTAGCATATTCATGGTATAATCAATTGTAGATCCAGTCATAATCCTGTACATTTTGCAGTTAAATGCCATTTAGCAGACCAAAAGACACATGTAGGAATTCTGCCAAAATACACTCTTTCAGTAGACTTGGAAACAGGCAGGATTTTAGACAACTTCCAATGCTGATTATTGGATGGCTTACAGCCAGCAGGAGACATATTTGTGAAAAAGATGGAGTGTGATTTGTCCAGCAGTAAAGGACAGCAATGCAGCAACTTTCCTACTTAGCAGATTTAAATACCAAGTTTGTTTTAAAAAGGCCCTGTGAATGTTGTAATCTGATAATGCTCAAAGAGCTTTAATACAGTCATCACTTTCCACTTTCTACCTGAGTCAGGTTTTCATATCAACTGCCACCATTTCTCTCATTTCAGTCTCACTCTCCTACCTTTTTTGATGGTCATGCCTGACTACCACAGATGTTCCCTCATGAAAGCTGTCATTTTGCTGAACATAGGTTCATAGGTTCATAGATTAATACTAGGCTAACTGCCCTTGTGGGCCATTTTAAGTCTAGCCAATTGCCCCTTGGAAGAATCAAACCCTGTACCTTGTGTTTGTAAGGTAAATACCTTAACCGTTATACCAACCCAACATAGGGCTATCTGCCCAAGGGCATTTATAAGCCTAGCCTATAGTTTATGTGGCTTTTCCCCCTTGGTTTGAATCTGTCAAGCAGTGACGCTGAAGTAAATCTGGGTATATCTGCAAGGTGCTCTGCCTCACCATGTACCGATTTTTGTTCCACAGCATAGGGAGTCTCTGGGTGATGAATCTGTCCCTCCAGCACGTTCTTTATATTTAGTGTCAAGGTTTAAGTCTCCCGCCTTTGTGGTTCTGAGGGATCTAGATTTTTCATCAAATCTGGGTTTGACATGGCCTATATGTCAGGCACAGGTCACCTCTGAGCAAGCGGTATATGACTGAATAGAGCTGGAGTTCTTCTCAGTCGGCAGCATAAGACATTTTTTTGAGACTTTTTATCCTTTTGGTGAACTTTTTTGGGGCCTTTCAATGCTGCAGCAGGTGTCTGGTCAGATACATTTCAGGGCATTGTACTCAATCATAGGTCTAATAAGGTGGGTGATATAGAACATCCATGTTTTCTCTTGCCCTCTTCCTGTGTCTCTCAAATCTTCTTCACCAGATTGTCTTCTGCTTTCCTGCACATGTACCCGGACCACCATCATCTGTTCTCTTTGACCTTTCCTGCAACTGGAGCAACTTTTTCTTCTGTCCTTATTTCTTCATCTGCCCCACAGTGTGCATCCTACCACCCATCTTAGGCACTTCATCTCCTTCACCTCTAGCATCCTCAGTTGCTCTGCCTTTATTGCCCAGGTTTCTGTACCCTACAGTAGTATTGGTCTCACCACCGATTTGTACACCTTAGATCAGTTGGCTGCAGCCCTTCTGATTTTAGCTTTGATCTCCTGCTTCAGACATCCCTTCTCATCAACCACACCTCCCAGATACTTAAAGCTGTTAATCTTTTCCACTGTTTTCTCTTCAGTCTCAATTTTCAGCTTTTTCTGATTTCTCTATTTGTTACCATGACAATTGCCTTGTCTGTATTCAGTTTCATCCCATGTGCCTTCCCTCTGGTATTCCATTCTCCAATCATTTGCTGAGGTACCTCTTCAGAGTTCTGTTTGTAATGCCATATCATTTGCATACAGCAGGTTTGTTGATCTGTCCTCTCTGGACTATCTCCATCACCTGTATGAACAACAGTGGACCCAGAGCTGAGCCCTGATGCATTCCCATTCCCACTGGGAAACCCTCTGTGAGTCTGAACACTATTTATACGTTTGTCAGTGGGTCCTTTTACATAGCCTGCACTAATTCTACCATTGTTTCCAGGCCTTTAAACCACATCAGGGTTGCCCAAATCAGATTTGCTGGGACCTTGTCATATGCTTTCTCCAAGTCTAGGAATGGCCAGTTGGATTCTTCTGTCATTTCTAGCTTCTTCTCCACTGTTATGTCTCACTGCAAATATTAGGCTGGTTGCCATAATGGCTAAGGTCTTTGCCTCCCATGCACAAGGTACAAGGTTTGATATTGACTGCCAGCAAATGCCTGTGGAAACTTTGCTTGTTCTTCCTATGTCTCTGTAGAGTTCCTTCTTCCTCCCAAAAGCATGCAGGGTGCTTCCGCCTAAAAATTTGAATGAAGCTGTTGACAGCAGCACAGACTCCAGGTGATGTCTAGTGGGGGGGGGGGTGTATAGGCCAACCACATTAGGACATCAACTAAGGTGTGCAATATCTCCTGAATCGGAGAACATGGATCACAGACTGTGTACTGTGTCAAGTCACTTGAATGTATAGTTATTGGCTCTAGGTGATTTAATGTAAAGTGTGTACTAAAAATAATCAGACCAGGCAAATGTACTAAAGATACAAAAGTCAACATAGTGCACATCATTTGTTTGTCCCCCCCAGACCTCATTATCAGCAGCCCATCCCCAACTACCCAATGTCCCCACCAGGTCTACCAGCTAAGTTCCAACCTCCCCAGTCTTAGTTCAGTTTTTTTTTTTTTGCTGGAGCTGGTCATGGATCCTGAGGGTGTCCTGAGGGCTTGGCTCATCTGTGCTTCTGTCTTGGGTGGATTTTTTTATGACCTACACATCCACTTTTCCTGCCCTCACATTCATTGATTACATCTGAGGGCAGCTCCCCTCTTTGGACCACACCTCTCTTTAAAGAGCATATTAATGAGCACCCTCCCCATCTTAGATGGGCATGTCCATCCCTTCCCTGATGCTCTGTCAGTTGCCCAAACTACTAACCAACCTTGGGTTGGCTGTGCCGTAGTCAGGGCTTTATCTCTCTACACTACCAGAGTGCCATAACAAAGTATACATCTCCAATACATAGAATACATCTCTGATACATACTACACATCTGTGATACATAGTACACATCCGTGATACATAGTACACATCTCCAATACATAGTACACATCTCTGATATATAGTACACATCTCCGATACATAGTACACATCTGTGATACATAATACACATCTCTGATACATAGTACACATCTGTGATACATAGTACACATCTCTGATACATAGTACACATCTGTGATACATAATACATATCTCTGATACATAGTACACATCTGTGATACATAGTACACATCTCTGACATATAGTACACATCCGTGATACATAGTACACATCTGTGATACATAATACACATCTCTGATACATAATACACATCTCTGATACATAGTTCACATCTGTGATACATAGTACACATCTCTGATACATAGTACACATCTCCGATACATAGTACACATCTCTGATACATAGTACACGTCTGTGATACATAGTACACATCTCTGATACATAGTACACATCCGTGATACATAATACACATTGCCTCTAGCCTACAATCTCTGTGACCCTCTCTGTTCTTACCTAACGACTACAGTAAACAAGTGCTAAATCCTCCATACTTTCCTTACCTCTGAGCTCACCTACCTAACCACTGATTGTTCTTCACAGTCTTGCCTTCTTCCTTCTCCTTGGGTCTACCTGCTCCATTCGCCCTGTGGGCTCACTCCGTTCACCTACCGTACCCCATATACCACCCACCCCCAATGCTCCTACCCTTATCCTACCCATTAGTCCCCACCCGCCTGTATTGCCCAATCCACTCTCATCTGATCACTAACTCCTCCCCTCCCATCCTCCAATACTCTTTCACTCCACCCATCTCTAATCCTTAAAGCTCTAGAAACACTTCCATACTCCGCCCTCCTACACTTTCAACAAGTATCCTATTACATCCTCAACACCTAACCCACAACTATGCCATCATACCTACACCACACCATGTCTCGTCCAACCATTCCCATCCCTTCCCTTAGCCTACTACTCCTAATACCTCTTTACCATGCCACCTCCTATTCCTCTTACAAACTACCCCCTTTTTTCCTATCCCCTCCTCACCTCACCATCACCCCTGACACAAATCACAACACTGCCACATCTCATTTCCACACTATATCCTCCTCCTTAATGCTTCCAAACCCACTTCTCTGCTTTAAACTTAAACTCCTATCTAGCTCAATGAAGCATCATCTTCCCAAAGTACTATCATACCTCCCACCAAACACATGGAGCAAAGCCAAACCCCTGCTCTCTTTCCATTTAATTTCCTATGCCTAGCATGAGACATACACCTCAACAAAGGACCTAGTACCAGGAGTAATCCATCTCCCCCCATTACTACCCATATTACCAACCCCAAACACCTGAAGATCTTGACCATTAATACCCAGAGCTTAAGAAACAAATTATCCCATTTCCATGCTTGGCTATCCCAAACCCAACCTGACATAGCAGCAGTCTCTGAGACATGGCTAAAACCCCATATTTCAGACTCTGAAATACTACCCCCAAGGTTTCAAGTACTTAGACAAGACCACCTAAAAATGAAGGGTGGAGGAGTAGCCTTAATCTACTCTAGCCTACTCTCTATCACTCCCTACCAAAACACTATTGCACAGTTTAACAACGCTGAACTAGTCATATTAAATCTCAAACTAAATCACCAGAAAAGCATTTGCTTTATAGCGCTCTATATCCCCCTGGAAACAACATTAATACACTTGAGGAAATCCTTCTATGGGCCTCGTATAATATCAAGCTTGAGACATATATCCTAGGAGATGAGAATATCGACCGGAATAAAATTACTGCCAATAACCCTACCATTTCAATCAATCTGTGTAATTTTACTCAACTCACAAATGCTATAACCAGACCTAAAAAAATAACCCCCCAGGATCCATACTGTACTGGATCCTTGTCTCCCACCCTAACAAAATCTTCCTCTCTGGCACCTTACCGGACTCCATCAGTGATCACTTACCAACCTTCATCCATAGATCAACCCCCACTCCTCTGCATCCTCACCAATATATCCATACTTGGAATCTCCACAACTTTAACCCCACAAGTTTTTCCAATTCTCTTAGACTGATAAAGTGGGACACCCTAAAATCTCTACCTCTTGATAGTGCTGTCGAATTCTTCAACTCTACCTTCTTAGACAGTCTTAACTCCCAAGTCCCACCAAGCATAAAAAACAATTCCGCCCCTTGGCTTAGTAAAGATACCAAAACACTCATGCAACAAAGGGACAAGACCTGGAAACTCTATCATTGTGATAGGCACCCTAATACCCTTCATAAATACAAACAACTCAGTAACTTAGCAAAAAAAGTATCATACAAGACAAAGAAGCATATTATATCAACCTCCAGTCTAACCACTCCTCTAACCCCAAACAATTCTGGAAATCCATCAACTCACTTCTCAACTGAGGCACCAAAAACAACCCCTGCCCTGACACTAGTAAATCTGACCAAGAAATAGCCACTCTGTTCAACTCCTTCTTTACTAACTCTATAGCTGAACTCACTAAAACATTCCCAAACAACAGCACCTCCCCCAAATCAAACCCTCTGCCCAACCTTCCACCCCAAACTCACCTTCCATATTCCACCTCATACCCATCCCCACCTCTTATATAAAAAACTTCTCTCTAAGCTTAAACCCTGCTCCAGTGTTCCTGACAATATCCCCTCACTCTTTTTAAAAATAGCAGCAGACAGCCTCGCCATCCCCATTAGCATACTCATCAACAGATCCATACAAGAATCTTATGTTCCCAAACTGTGGCGTGCAGCCTTTATCCTTCCCCTCCATAAAGGAGGCAAAAATAATAACATCTCCAAGTTCCGACCCATAGCAATCCTCTTCCCTATTTCAAAAATTCCTGAGAAATGCATCCACCTCCAGCTCATGCCATTCATTACACATAACCAACTCCTCACCCCAACACAACATGGGTTCTGTCCTGGCCATAGCACAAAAACAGCTCTTCTCTCCTTTCTAGACATCATTAACCATGCCCGTGACTCCAGAGAACTCATATCCACAGTCCTCCTTGACCTCTCCAAGGCTTTCGACACAGTCTCCCATACCCACCTTCTTCACCACCTTTCCAATCTTAACCTCTCACAAAACACCATTACCTGGTTCAACAGCTACCTCTCCAATAGATCTCAGGCAGTAAAATGGAAGACTGGCCCCTCAGCCTTCCTTCCCACCCCAACTGGAGTACCCCAGGGATCCATACTTGGCCCTATGCTCTTCAATATCTTCATTAATGATTTCCATGCAGCCATTCCTAACACTAAGGTAGTACAATATGCAGATGACTCAACTTTAGTTTGCTCTGCATCAAACCTCCCTGAGCTCCAAACAAAAACCCAAACTGCCTTCTCAACTACTGAGAACTGGATGTTCCAAAATCACCTCTCTTTGAATGTCACCAAATCAAAGATCCTTCTATTCTCTCCCTCAAACTCTATCCACCTCTTTCAAGATTACAAGCCTTGCCAACTCAACTATAGAGGTTGTTCCTTTTGCTAAACTTCTTGGAGTTACTATTGATGAACACCTAAAATTCGATACCCATATTCAGCTAAATATAAAGAAAACCCATCAGAAACTTTGCATGCTGTATAGAAACTCCCACTTCTTCTCCCCATCAACAAGACAGACCCTCGCCACTACCTTCTTACTAGCTTCATTAATGTATGGCGCTCCCCTACTAACCAGCCTATCTTCCTCCATCTCTTCTAAACTAGAATCCTGTTACAATAAAATCTCAAAGTTCGCCACCACCTCCAATTACTCCACTCATCACTGTAAACCTCTCCACCAGCTGCAATGGCTAGAACTCCCAAACTACCTTGACTACCTCCAACTCATCACCACCCACAAGCTCATTTTCAAACCAACTATATGTCCCGCACTATCAAACATCCTAACATTATACACCCCTGACAGAACTCTAAGATCTACCCACCAAAATCTAATCTCTGTTTATAAACCAAACCATCCTGCTAGTCAGCTCCCGCTATCCTTCTCCATCGCCAAAAAATTGAATTCTCTCCCTCCATCCTTAAGAACTTCTGAACACTTCAAAACCCTGCTGCATTCTTACCTCTCCCAAAAATGGAAATGCAATTGCACTCCACCTACCTAAGCTGCTCAAAACATAAATACTTTATCACACACAAAGTTTGTTCTTCCTTACACACTATTGTTTAACCCTCTGTACCGCCTTCATGTAAATGTTTCCTATCTACCACTTCAGAGGATTAAACCATTGTATTAATCTAACTCATGCTAGCATTCATGCATAAAGAACTCATCCATGCTAATGTTACTTCTGTATCATTGTATTATGTTATCCTTGCAACACTGATCTCAGCCACTACATCTGTAAATATGCTCACATCCTTCTCTAAGCTACTGTTTAACATTTGTTTAGTTTTTTTTTTGCTATTTTGTATGTAAAATTTCCTGAACTTGTTTCTGTTTCCACTATGCATTGTACATTATATTATAGAGATTATACTATGCATTATTGGAGCTTTTCTCCCCGGGCCTCCACTGTAAACAGGCTCTTTGAGACCAGTGGACCTCCCTGGTCATCACACTGGAAATAAATAAATAAATAGTACACATCTCTGATACATAGTACACATCTGTGATACATAATACACATCTCCGATACATAGTACACATCTGTGATAAATAGTACACCTCTGTGATACATAGTACAAATCTCTGATACATAGTACACATCTGTGATACATGCTATACATCTCCGATGCATAGTACACATCTGTGATACATAGTACACATCTCCGATACATAGTACACATCTATGATACATAGTGCACATCTGTGATACATAGTACAAATCTGTGATAGTGTCAGTCTTAGCCTGTTTCCAAATAAGTAACTTGTAGTTTAATCCACAAGGGCAGTATCTGTTATAAAATATGTAAAAAGATGGCATCGTCTAAAAAACCTGTGGTTCAGAGGTGCATTCCTGTGGTCAGGAGATGCAAGGTTTGAGTCCCCCAGCTTCCGTTGTCTGACTGGGTGACTCTGAGCAAGTCACTTAACCAGACACTGCTCCTAGGCTGAGTCTACAGAGATCAGTGCTCTACCGTAGAAAACAAAAACTAATAAATGAGTCTACAGAGATCAGTGCTCTACCATAGAAAACAAAAACTAATAAATGAGTCTACAGAGATCAGTGCTCTACCGTAGAAAACAAAAACTAATAAATGAGTCTACAGAGATCAGTGCTCTACCATAGAAAACAAAAACTAATAAATGAGTCTACAGAGATCAGTGCTCTACCATAGAAAAAAAAACTAATAAATGAGTCTACAGAGATCAGTGCTCTACCATAGAAAACAAAAACTAATAAATGAGTCTACAGAGATCAGTGCTCTACCGTAGAAAACAAAAACTAATAAATGAGTCTACAGAGATCAGTGCTCTACCATAGAAAACAAAAACTAATAAATGAGTCTACAGAGATCAGTGCTCTACCATAGAAAACAAAAACTAATAAATGAGTCTACAGAGATCAGTGCTCTACCATAGAAAAAAAACTAATAAATGAGTCTACAGAGATCAGTGCTCTACCATAGAAAACAAAAACTAATAAATGAGTCTACAGAGATCAGTGCTCTACCGTAGAAAACAAAAACTAATAAATGAGTCTACAGAGATCAGTGCTCTACCATAGAAAACAAAACTAATAAATGAGTCTACAGAGATCAGTGCTCTACCATAGAAAACAAAACTAATAAATGAGTCTACAGAGATCAGTGCTCTACCATAGAAAACAAAAACTAATAAATGAGTCTACAGAGATCAGTGCTCTACCATAGAAAACAAAAACTAATAAATGAGTCTACAGAGATCAGTGCTCTACCATAGAAAACAAAAACTAATAAATGAGTCTACAGAGATCAGTGCTCTACCATAGAAAACAAAAACTAATAAATGAGTCTACAGACATCAGTGCTCTACCATAGAAAAAAAACTAATAAATGAGTCTACAGAGATCAGTGCTCTACCATAGAAAAAAAAAACTAATAAATGAGTCTACAGAGATCAGTGCTCTACCATAGAAAACAAAAACTAATAAATGAGTCTACAGAGATCAGTGCTCTACCATAGAAAAAAAACTAATAAATGAGTCTACAGAGATCAGTGCTCTACCATAGAAAACAAAAACTAATAAATGAGTCTACAGAGATCAGTGCTCTACCATAGAAAACAAAAACTAATAAATGAGTCTACAGAGATCAGTGCTCTACCGTAGAAAAAAAAACTAATAAATGAGTGTACAGAGATCAGTGATCTGCCATAGAAAACAAAAACTAATAAATGAGTCTACAGAGTTCAGTGCTCTACCATAGAAAACAAAAAATAATAAATGAGTCTACAGAGATCAGTGCTCTACCGTAGAAAAAAATACTAATAAATGAGTCTACAGAGATCAGTGGTCTACCGTATAAAACAAAAGCTAATAAATGAGTCTACAGAGATAAGTGCTCTACCATAGAAAACAAAAACTAATAAATGAGTCTACAGAGATCAGTGCTCTACCATAGAAAAAAAAACTAATAAATGAGTCTACAGAGATCAGTGCTCTACCATAGAAAAAAAAAAAACTAATAAATGAGTCTACAGAGATCAGTGCTCTACCGTAGAAAACAAAAACTAATAAATGAGTCTACAGAGATCAGTGCTCTACCATAGAAAACAAAAACTAATAAATGAGTCTACAGAGATCAGTGCTCTACCGTAGAAAACAAAAACTAATAAATGAGTCTACAGAGATCAGTGCTCTACCGTAGAAAAAAAAACTAATAAATGAGTCTACAGAGATCAGTGCTCTACCATAGAAAACAAAAACTAATAAATGAGTCTACAGAGATCAGTGCTCTACCATAGAAAACAAAAACTAATAAATGAGTCTACAGAGATCAGTGCTCTACCATAGAAAACAAAAACTAATAAATGAGTCTACAGAGATCAGTGCTCTACCATAGAAAACAAAAACTAATAAATGAGTCTACAGAGATCAGTGCTCTACCATAGAAAAAAAACTAATAAATGAGTCTACAGAGATCAGTGCTCTACCATAGAAAACAAAAACTAATAAATGAGTCTACAGAGATCAGTGCTCTACCGTAGAAAAAAAACTAATAAATGAGTCTACAGAGATCAGTGCTCTACCATAGAAAACAAAACTAATAAATGAGTCTACAGAGATCAGTGCTCTACCATAGAAAACAAAAACTAATAAATGAGTCTACAGAGATCAGTGCTCTACCATAGAAAACAAAAACTAATAAATGAGTCTACAGAGATCAGTGCTCTACCATAGAAAACAAAAACTAATAAATGAGTCTACAGAGATCAGTGCTCTACCGTAGAAAACAAAAACTAATAAATGAGTCTACAGAGATCAGTGCTCTACCATAGAAAACAAAAACTAATAAATGAGTCTACAGAGATCAGTGCTCTACCGTAGAAAAAAAAACTAATAAATGAGTCTACAGAGATCAGTGCTCTACCATAGAAAACAAAAACTAATAAATGAGTCTACAGAGATCAGTGCTCTACCATAGAAAACAAAAACTAATAAATGAGTCTACAGAGATCAGTGCTCTACCATAGAAAAAAAACTAATAAATGAGTCTACAGAGATCAGTGCTCTACCATAGAAAACAAAAACTAATAAATGAGTCTACAGAGATCAGTGCTCTACCATAGAAAACAAAAACTAATAAATGAGTCTACAGAGATCAGTGCTCTACCATAGAAAACAAAAACTAATAAATGAGTCTACAGAGATCAGTGCTCTACCATAGAAAACAAAAACTAATAAATGAGTCTACAGAGATCAGTGCTCTACCATAGAAAACAAAAACTAATAAATGAGTCTACAGAGATCAGTGCTCTACCGTAGAAAACAAAAACTAATAAATGAGTCTACAGAGATCAGTGCTCTACCATAGAAAACAAAAACTAATAAATGAGTCTACAGAGATCAGTGCTCTACCATAGAAAACAAAAACTAATAAATGAGTCTACAGAGATCAGTGCTCTACCGTAGAAAACAAAAACTAATAAATGAGTCTACAGAGATCAGTGCTCTACCATAGAAAACAAAAACTAATAAATGAGTCTACAGAGATCAGTGCTCTACCATAGAAAAAAAACTAATAAATGAGTCTACAGAGATCAGTGCTCTACCATAGAAAACAAAAACTAATAAATGAGTCTACAGAGATCAGTGCTCTACCATAGAAAACAAAAACTAATAAATGAGTCTACAGAGATCAGTGCTCTACCATAGAAAACAAAAACTAATAAATGAGTCTACAGAGATCAGTGCTCTACCATAGAAAACAAAAACTAATAAATGAGTCTACAGAGATCAGTGCTCTACCGTAGAAAAAAAAACTAATAAATGAGTCTACAGAGATCAGTGCTCTACCATAGAAAACAAAAACTAATAAATGAGTCTACAGAGATCAGTGCTCTACCATAGAAAACAAAAACTAATAAATGAGTCTACAGAGATCAGTGCTCTACCATAGAAAACAAAAACTAATAAATGAGTCTAGAGAGATCAGTGCTCTACCGTAGAAAAGAAAAACTAATAAATGTGTCTACAGAGATCAATGCTCTACCGTAGAAAACAAAAACTAATAAATGAGTCTACAGAGGTTAGTGCTCTACCATATAAAACAAAAACTAATGAATTAATCTACAGACATCAGTGCTCTACCGAAGAAACAAAAACTAATAAATGAGTCTACAGAGATCAGTGCTCTACCATAGAAAACAAAAACTAATAAATGAGTCTACAGACATCAGTGCTCTACCATAGAAACAAAACTAATAAATGAGTCTACAGAGATCAGTGCTCTACCATAGAAAAAAAAACTAATAAATGAGTCTACAGAGATCAGTGCTCTACCGTAGAAAACAAAAACTAATAAATGAGTCTACAGAGATCAGTGCTCTACCATAGAAAACAAAAACTAATAAATGAGTCTACAGAGATCAGTGCTCTACCATAGAAAACAAAAACTAATAAATGAGTCTACAGAGATCAGTGCTCTACCATAGAAAACAAAAACTAATAAATGAGTCTACAGAGATCAGTGCTCTACCATAGAAAACAAAAACTAATAAATGAGTCTACAGAGATCAGTGCTCTACCGTAGAAAACAAAAACTAATAAATGAGTCTACAGAGATCAGTGCTCTACCATAGAAAACAAAAACTAATAAATGAGTCTACAGACATCAGTGCTCTACCGTAGAAAAAAAACTAATAAATGAGCCTACAGACATCAGTGCTCTACCATAGAAAAAAAACTAATAAATGAGTCTACAGAGATCAGTGCTCTACCATAGAAAACAAAAAATAATAAATGAGTCTACAGAGATCAGTGCTCTACCATAGAAAAAAAAACTAATAAATGAGTCTACAGAGATCAGTGCTCTACCGTAGAAAACAAAAACTAATAAATGAGTCTACAGAGATCAGTGCTCTACCATAGAAAAAAAAACTAATAAATGAGTCTACAGAGATCAGTGCTCTACCATAGAAAACAAAAACTAATAAATGAGTCTACAGAGATCAGTGCTCTACCATAGAAAACAAAAACTAATAAATGAGTCTACAGAGATCAGTGCTCTACCGTAGAAAACAAAAACTAATAAATGAGTCTACAGAGATCAGTGCTCTACCATAGAAAACAAAAACTAATAAATGAGTCTACAGAGATCAGTGCTCTACCATAGAAAACAAAAACTAATAAATGAGTCTACAGAGATCAGTGCTCTACCATAGAAAAAAAACTAATAAATGAGTCTACAGAGATCAGTGCTCTACCATAGAAAACAAAAACTAATAAATGAGTCTACAGAGATCAGTGCTCTACCGTAGAAAACAAAAACTAATAAATGAGTCTACAGAGATCAGTGCTCTACCATAGAAAAAAAAACTAATAAATGAGTCTACAGAGATCAGTGCTCTACCGTAGAAAACAAAAACTAATAAATGAGTCTACAGAGATCAGTGCTCTACCATAGAAAACAAAAACTAATAAATGAGTCTACAGAGATCAGTGCTCTACCATAGAAAAAAAACTAATAAATGAGTCTACAGAGATCAGTGCTCTACCATAGAAAACAAAAACTAATAAATGAGTCTACAGAGATCAGTGCTCTACCGTAGAAAACAAAAACTAATAAATGAGTCTACAGAGATCAGTGCTCTACCATAGAAAACAAAAACTAATAAATGAGTCTACAGAGATCAGTGCTCTACCGTAGAAAAAATACTAATAAATGAGTCTACAGAGATCAGTGCTCTACCATAGAAAAAAAAAAACTAATAAATGAGTCTACAGAGATCAGTGCTCTACCGTAGAAAACAAAAACTAATAAATGAGTCTACAGAGATCAGTGCTCTACCATAGAAAACAAAAACTAATAAATGAGTCTACAGAGATCAGTGCTCTACCATAGAAAACAAAAACTAATAAATGAGTCTACAGAGATCAGTGCTCTACCATAGAAAACAAAAACTAATAAATGAGTCTACAGAGATCAGTGCTCTACCGTAGAAAACAAAAACTAATAAATGAGTCTACAGAGATCAGTGCTCTACCATAGAAAACAAAAACTAATAAATGAGTCTACAGAGATCAGTGCTCTACCATAGAAAACAAAAACTAATAAATGAGTCTACAGAGATCAGTGCTCTACCATAGAAAACAAAAACTAATAAATGAGTCTACAGAGATCAGTGCTCTACCATAGAAAACAAAAACTAATAAATGAGTCTACAGAGATCAGTGCTCTACCATAGAAAACAAAACTAATAAATGAGTCTACAGAGATCAGTGCTCTACCATAGAAAACAAAAACTAATAAATGAGTCTACAGAGATCAGTGCTCTACCATAGAAAAAAAAAATAATAAATGAGTCTACAGAGATCAGTGCTCTACCGTAGAAAAAAATACTAATAAATGAGTCTACAGAGATCAGTGCTTTACCATAGAAAACAAAAAATAATAAATGAGTCTACAGAGATCAGTGCTCTACCGTAGAAAAAAAAACTAATAAATGAGTCTACAGAGATCAGTGCTCTACCATAGAAAACAAAAACTAATAAATGAGTCTACAGAGATCAGTGCTCTACCATAGAAAACAAAAACTAATAAATGAGTCTACAGAGATCAGTGCTCTACCATAGAAAACAAAAACTAATAAATGAGTCTACAGAGATCAGTGCTCTACCATAGAAAACAAAAACTAATAAATGAGTCTACAGAGATCAGTGCTCTACCGTAGAAAACAAAAACTAATAAATGAGTCTACAGAGATCAGTGCTCTACCATAGAAAAAAAAACTAATAAATGAGTCTACAGAGATCAGTGCTCTACCATAGAAAACAAAAACTAATAAATGAGTCTACAGAGATCAGTGCTCTACCGTAGAAAACAAAAACTAATAAATGAGTCTACAGAGATCAGTGCTCTACCATAGAAAACAAAAACTAATAAATGAGTCTACAGAGATCAGTGCTCTACCATAGAAAACAAAACTAATAAATGAGTCTACAGAGATCAGTGCTCTACCATAGAAAACAAAAACTAATAAATGAGTCTACAGAGATCAGTGCTCTACCGTAGAAAACAAAAACTAATAAATGAGTCTACAGAGATCAGTGCTCTACCATAGAAAACAAAAACTAATAAATGAGTCTACAGAGATCAGTGCTCTACCATAGAAAACAAAAACTAATAAATGAGTCTACAGAGATCAGTGCTCTACCATAGAAAACAAAAACTAATAAATGAGTCTACAGAGATCAGTGCTCTACCGTAGAAAACAAAAACTAATAAATGAGTCTACAGAGATCAGTGCTCTACCGTAGAAAACAAAAACTAATAAATGAGTCTACAGAGATCAGTGCTCTACCATAGAAAAAAAAACTAATAAATGAGTCTACAGAGATCAGTGCTCTACCATAGAAAACAAAAACTAATAAATGAGTCTACAGAGATCAGTGCTCTACCATAGAAAACAAAAACTAATAAATGAGTCTACAGAGATCAGTGCTCTACCATAGAAAACAAAAACTAATAAATGAGTCTACAGAGATCAGTGCTCTACCATAGAAAACAAAAACTAATAAATGAGTCTACAGAGATCAGTGCTCTACCGTAGAAAAAAAAACTAATAAATGAGTCTACAGAGATCAGTGCTCTACCATAGAAAACAAAAACTAATAAATGAGTCTACAGAGATCAGTGCTCTACCATAGAAAAAAAACTAATAAATGAGTCTACAGAGATCAGTGCTCTACCATAGAAAACAAAAACTAATAAATGAGTCTACAGAGATCAGTGCTCTACCATAGAAAACAAAAACTAATAAATGAGTCTACAGAGATCAGTGCTCTACCGTAGAAAACAAAAACTAATAAATGAGTCTACAGAGATCAGTGCTCTACCATAGAAAACAAAAACTAATAAATGAGTCTACAGAGATCAGTGCTCTACCATAGAAAACAAAAACTAATAAATGAGTCTACAGAGATCAGTGCTCTACCATAGAAAACAAAAACTAATAAATGAGTCTACAGAGATCAGTGCTCTACCATAGAAAAAAAACTAATAAATGAGTCTACAGAGATCAGTGCTCTACCGTAGAAAACAAAAACTAATAAATGAGTCTACAGAGATCAGTGCTCTACCATAGAAAACAAAAACTAATAAATGAGTCTACAGAGATCAGTGCTCTACCATAGAAAAAAAACTAATAAATGAGTCTACAGAGATCAGTGCTCTACCATAGAAAACAAAAACTAATAAATGAGTCTACAGAGATCAGTGCTCTACCATAGAAAACAAAAACTAATAAATGAGTCTACAGAGATCAGTGCTCTACCATAGAAAACAAAAACTAATAAATGAGTCTACAGAGATCAGTGCTCTACCGTAGAAAAAAAAACTAATAAATGAGTCTACAGAGATCAGTGCTCTGCCATAGAAAACAAAAACTAATAAATGAGTCTACAGAGATCAGTGCTCTACCATAGAAAAAAAAACTAATAAATGAGTCTACAGAGATCAGTGCTCTACCATAGAAAACAAAAACTAATAAATGAGTCTACAGAGATCAGTGCTCTACCATAGAAAACAAAAACTAATAAATGAGTCTACAGAGATCAGTGCTCTACCATAGAAAACAAAAACTAATAAATGAGTCTACAGAGATCAGTGCTCTACCGTAGAAAAAAAAACTAATAAATGAGTCTACAGAGATCAGTGCTCTACCATAGAAAACAAAAACTAATAAATGAGTCTACAGAGATCAGTGCTCTACCATAGAAAACAAAAACTAATAAATGAGTCTACAGAGATCAGTGCTCTACCATAGAAAAAAAAACTAATAAATGAGTCTACAGAGATCAGTGCTCTACCGTAGAAAACAAAAACTAATAAATGAGTCTACAGAGATCAGTGCTCTACCATAGAAAACAAAAACTAATAAATGAGTCTACAGAGATCAGTGCTCTACCATAGAAAACAAAAACTAATAAATGAGTCTACAGAGATCAGTGCTCTACCATAGAAAACAAAAACTAATAAATGAGTCTACAGAGATCAGTGCTCTACCGTAGAAAAAAAAAACTAATAAATGAGTCTACAGAGATCAGTGCTCTACCGTAGAAAACACAAAATAATAAATGAGCCTACAGAGATCAGTGCTGTACCATAGAAAACAAAAAATATTAAATGAGTCTACAGAGATCAGTGCTCTACTCTAGAAAACAAAAACTAATAAATGAGTCTACAGAGATCAGTGCTCTACCATAGAAAACAAAAACTAATAAATGAGTCTACAGAGATCAGTGCTCTACCGTAGAAAAAAAACTAATAAATGAGTCTACAGAGATCAGTGCTCTACCATAGAAAACAAAAACTAATAAATGAGTCTACAGAGATCAGTGCTCTACCATAGAAAACAAAAACTAATAAATGAGTCTACAGAGATCAGTGCTCTACCATAGAAAACAAAAAATAATAAATGAGTCTACAGAGATCAGTGCTCTACCGTAGAAAAAAATACTAATAAATGAGTCTACAGAGATCAGTGGTCTACCGTAGAAAACAAAAACTAATAAATGAGTCTACAGAGATCAGTGCTCTACCATAGAAAACAAAAACTAATAAATGAGTCTACAGAGATCAGTGCTCTACCATAGAAAACAAAAACTAATAAATGAGTCTACAGAGATCAGTGCTCTACCATAGAAAACAAAAACTAATAAATAAGTCTACAGACATCAGTGCTCTACCGTAGAAAAAAAACTAATAAATGAGCCTACAGACATCAGTGCTCTACCATAGAAAAAAAAACTAATAAATGAGTCTACAGAGATCAGTGCTCTACCATAGAAAACAAAAACTAATAAATGAGTCTACAGAGATCAGTGCTCTACCATAGAAAACAAAAACTAATAAATGAGTCTACAGAGATCAGTGCTCTACCATAGAAAACAAAAACTAATAAATGAGTCTACAGAGATCAGTGCTCTACCGTAGAAAAAAAAACTAATAAATGAGTCTACAGAGATCAGTGCTCTACCGTAGAAAAAAAAACTAATAAATGAGTCTACAGAGATCAGTGCTCTACCATAGAAAACAAAAACTAATAAATGAGTCTACAGAGATCAGTGCTCTACCATAGAAAACAAAAACTAATAAATGAGTCTACAGAGATCAGTGCTCTACCATAGAAAACAAAAACTAATAAATAAAAATGGGTCTATATTAGATCACCAAACATTCAAAATGTCGAGTGTTCTAATATCGAACCCTAGCAATCGGAAAAAAAAAAAACATTGAATATGCGGAAGAGTGACTTTTTCCTAGAGAAAAAATGTGCTGTTCCAAAACACATACACACAACATGAACACACCAAACAAACAGCAATCCACACACATACACCTAAACTCTAACATCTAACCCTACACTAAACTATACAAACAGCACTAACTATCCACTTACCTTAACCCAAACCCTAAGGTCCGTCACTATTGCACAGTCACCTCACCCGCGCCCTAACCCTAACTCACCTAACCTGCCCTAACCTACACGTCCACACAATCGCACACTTACCTGACCCACGCCCTAACCCTAACTCACCTAACCCTCCCTAACCCACATGTCCACACAATCGCACACTTACCTGAACCCGACCCGTAACTTTCTACCAGAGTGCTGAAAATACCGAAGCAACAGAAACGGACAACCAAATTCTTTCCCTAGGAAAGAATTTGGTTTCCTGTTACTTCGATATTTTCAGCGTTTGTTGAAAACGGGTCGATATTAGAACCCCCGACATTTCAAATGTTCGGTGTTTTAATATAGACCCAATAAAAACAGGCTGCTGACATTTCAGGGGCAATGAGTCAACTTTTCTGTTTTTTTACTGACAGGATGGAGGATGTATACAACAGGAGCTATTAGGTTAAAAATACAGACAGAAAGTAAGCACACCTCTGAGAAACAAAAGATTATTTTTAATGTGGTGGGGAAAAACTAAGTTGCCCATTAAATGGAATCTAAATTTTATACAGGAATTAATCAAACATGATGGAGTAGATTGTATATTTTAATATCTATCCCTCAGGGTGTGTATTCATTCGGGATAAACACCCTGGATTTGTTTTGGCTAAGTAGGTAACATGCTGACATTATAGGAAAGTGGTTTAATGCCCAAGGGTATTGTAAGACCCAATGATGCAGGTGGAGAGTTTCCTGACCCCTAGAAGGTTCTTTATTTCTCAATAGTGTTCATCACAGAAGGCATTATGTCACTTACAAACTAATATTTTTTTTAGCTCTAAATAATTGTTTTGCAACTTCAAAGGATGTTTTTGTTTGTTTCTTGGACATATTTTTTAGAAAAAGTAGTCCCTTTCCTCATCCATGTATAGTGGAATATTTCACATATTGTACATTTAGAAATGGTTAGAAAGTAAATAAGGTCAGCGAATTTGTGCATTTGATTATACAACTGCTGAAGGGAGTGTTTTTGTGTGTGTGAGTATGTGTGTGTGTGTGTGCGTGTGTGTGTGTGTGTGTGTGTGTGTGTGTGTGTGTGTGTGTGTGTGTGTGTGTGTGTGTGTGTGTGTGTGTGCGCGGTCTGTTTGTGTGTATGTGTCTGTGTCTGCTTTCTGTATTTCTGAAAACATCATTTGTCCTCTTACATTCTTCCTTACCTAGACAAAGACAACAGACGTCATTCTGCCTTTTCAAGCACGCTTTATACTTTAGAACAGCCTTGTCAAAACGTTAATCAAGATCCTGCATTTTCAGTCACATTCATATGTTTATAAACCTTGTATGTTTTATTCACCATGCTTACTGCTGACATTTCAACAACTGTATTGTATCCAATTCATGATTGCTCCAGTTGGGTGGGATCAAGGAGTGCTTGCCATGATGCCAATGACCTCAAAACTCTGCCATCCTATGGCAGCCCTTCACTCCTACTAAATTAATTTGACTGACAATTGCCTTGACATACCAGTTTAGATGTCTGTCAATTCTCTGTGGCAGCCTATCTTTGCCAGGGTAGTGTTCTTATATCAACACTGACCTCCGTCCATATTTGTTAACCTTTTAGTCATCTGTTTACCATTCCAATGAAGATAGTGCTATCTGTCTTCCCCCACATTCAGAGAAGTAACCAGTTCTCACTGATGTTCTGATATAAATTCAGATGCCTTAATCATTACGCATCAAGTCATACCCTAAATTTCCAGTTAATCTTCTAAAGCTGCTGCCTTGCTTTTTAGATGATCATGGCAGAACTCGACCCTACAAACTTCTAAACTCTTCAGACCCCTATCTCAGGAGCTTCTTTCTGTCTTTGCTGGCCAGATCCAGAGGGAGGATATGTTGTTTTGCTTGCTTGTTTCACGTGTTCAGAGAGACAGACTGCCCAGACTCTGGAATATAAACCTTTGTTATCTGCATCTCTTCTTCATATCCTCACATTTGCCACTTTTGAGATACCTGCTTCTAACCCAGCTTTTGTTGTTGGCTGATTGACAGCAACCGATATGACATTATCTTGCTTCCTGTCATCTCAACTGGCCTGCCAGCTGAGCCTGAGGGTAGTAGGAAGGAAGCTCAGAGCAAAGCAGTTTATCTTTGTTCCCTCACTACCCTCCTTAGCAACACAAAGACAACAGACACTTTTCTATCTTTTCAACTAAGCCTTATTATAAACTTGTGAATATCTTTGTCAAATTTCCAGATCCTTTTTACATCCTTATTAAAGCCTGCATTCTTTATTCATCATGCTTTTAACGATGTTTCAAATGTTTTGTTGCATTCAACTTAAGATCCTTTCAATAATAGCCATCCGGAGGCAGAAAATGCCTGTTATGTGTCCAAAGGCATGAAACCTCTCAATTGTCCAGATTTTCGCAGAATGTCCAGATTATTGACTCATATTTTTGGTCTGTTTCTCAAAAAATTTGTAGTTTTCTGGCAAATCACTTGGATGATCTGAGGACTGAAGTCACTAAATAATTACATACATTTGAGTTTCAGACTTCAAATCCTTAAGAAAATGTATGTTAAAACAAACCGTGTTACTCTAGCAACTTTCTAAGTTTATAAGAGCAATATTTAAAATATGCCTCTATTTTTGGGCCTTTGTACCCCCATTTTATTGGGCTTTGTTCATATTTCTTGCACTAAGAGTTTGAGATGTATGCACGCCATTATGTGGAATATTGTTACTCCTACCAAATTTGGTTGGCTGCCATTTCCACTTCCAGTTTAGATCTCCACCAGTTTACTATGGCTGTGTGTCATTACTAGTCTATCACTCTCAGACCCACTATGCCTGAGGGTTAGCCCCCTCCTTTGTCTCTCTCGCATACCTTCTGAGCTCACATAAGACCATATTTGTTAGCCTTTGATTCATCCATTTTCCATCACATGGAATGCCATGTGCCTTACCTCACATTTAGGGAACTAACAATTGTTCTCTAGATCTGTTCAACCCACCAAGTCATAATGAGTTTTCTTTCTATCCACTGGTCTGCTTTCTTTGAAGTACGTCCTGTTCCCTTATTAACCCACTCCATAGTCCCCCCCCCTATAGTTTTTCTCCACTTCCTTTTATGGCTACCCTGCCCTACCCTCTGTGTGAGCTGCATGTTTTCTTTTTTTTTTTAAATTGGTCTTCGACCAGTAGGTCCTTTAATTACAATTTCAGAGGTATACTAAATACGTCAAAGCCAATGTCAGCAATATTGTTCAAATGTACCCCCAACCTCTTGAAATTATGTTTTGTCTGTGTTATCAAAATTTCAGTGCTCCAGAATCACAAATCTTAACTAGAGCTGGATTTAAGCCAATTGAACCTATTTGGTTGACTAGATCCCTGCTCCCTCAGAGGATCCTGCATTAGGCTGTCATAGGATGATGATATGTGATGTGGCCCACAACGTTTGCCTGAGAAATACTTCAGCAAAATGCAAGGCATTTTCTTACTAGTGTCCTTCCTCTGACAGTAGCCATACATCTCATTGGTGGGGCAGACTACATTTCCTATCATGCATCACACTAGTAGTTAGCCATACATATCATTGGTGGAGCAGACTACATTTCCTATCATGCATACACACTAATGGATAGCCATATGTCTCATTGGTGGAGCAGACTACAATTCCTATCATGCATCACACTAGTGGATGGCCCAGTATTATTAACTGCAGCTTAGCACGGCTTGTATGGCTCAAAGTGCCACCTTCCCCTGCTGCCATAGTAGTTAGTCATTATTGCTTTCAGTAGGGTATTCAGTCCAAAAAAGATGCTGGATTAATCATCTGGCTTTCTGTATCGCTCTGGTTACACCTCCAGAAGATAATAGCAGGTTTAATTTGAAGACCGATAGAAAAGTATTTGTTGCTAAAGAATACAGTTGTAAGAAATAACTGGACTAGTCAGTCTCATCCAGTATGACAACAAACACTAGTAAGCCTAAACAAAAAATTGAAGAGATACTGTGATATGAGGTAACTTTTGGTCATAAGATTTGTGACTGACTAACATTGATTCAACGGTGCGGTAGAGAAATGTTTGCTGCTGCTCTCACGAAATATTAAAGATATTCCCAAAGAAGTGAAACATGAGGTGTGTGTGTGTGTGTGTGTGTGTGTGTGTGTGTGTGTGTGTGTGTGTGTGTGTGTGTGTGTGTGTGTGTAGTGTCAGTAGACAAAGGTGTATAGAATAAATGAATCACAGCAGTTGGACTCATAAATGTACTGTAGGGTAGCATAGTTTCAGTCACATACAAAATGGGGGAAGGAAAATGCAGAAACATAAAGCTGCAAGTGGTTGAAATGTTATATGGAGGAATTTTTGAGTGAAGAGTATCACAGAAAGCTGAACAGACTGTGTGGGTATTAAAGGTTCTCCTTATATCCATATGCATTTCCTTTAGACATTCTTTTGCCAAAACATGGTGATCAGTAGCTACTCTAAACTTTCCCTGCACATAATCTTTGCTGTTGCCCTTGTAGCTTGGGCTATGACTGAAAAAGCTCTGCCATGTATTAATCCACTTACCTTATGAAAACAAGTAATTAAATGCATAAAATAAGCTTTAGGAAATAATTCTAAATGGGGTGGCAGGTGAACAGTGCTATTTCTAAAGAGAGGCCTGAGATATTTAATATTAATGCTGACAATTTAGAGAAAGATGAAGGGTTTCTGCAGTTTTGAGGAAACACACTGACCGTAACAAGATATGAGAATGAACTACTCTAAGACTCCAACAATTCACAGCAGTTTTAGAAGGTGATTGAAAGTCCATGAAGGAAGAAAGGGTTGTTTTGAGATGAGAATGTATAATAGAGTTTAGACATCCATCCATACATCCTGGCATCAAAGCACATTGCTCGTGGGGGAGAGAGGTGGAAATAGTGATGTCTCACAAGATGTTACCAGGTTTCCTGCTACTTCAGAGTAGCATAGTCTGCTTAAAGATGTCTGCAGCACATCTCAAAGTCATTGGTGGGTGCAGAGTAATTAGCTTACAAAGATATACACACACACACACACACACACACACACATATATATATATATATATATATATATATATATATATATATATATATTTTTTTTTTTTTTTTTTTTTTTTTTATTTTATTATTTAAAATGTATTTGCCGGAGCACTGGTCCACCCGGATCATTTTGAATCCTAGCCTGAGGCAAATACAGGCAAAGAAACAGCAACTTTTAATCAATTTCTGTGTAACAGTGGTAATATAATGGAAAGCATGCATTGCTGTACAAGACAGAATGGTACATAACATTAATGAACACAATCATAACTAGACGTGATACAAGAATTTAGTCAGTAAAGCGTGTAAGAAAAGTAAGAGCGTATGAGCGCACTGTCATACCATCATATGCAACCCTGTTTCTATGCACAAAATAATTTAAAATACATGCAGGTGTTGGGCACTGGAGATGAAGGAAAGGAAAGTGTGAGTCAAGTGAGACAAAGAAGGTGAAGGAGGACAAGAGAAAAAAATGAGCAAGGAAAGAGACAGGGAGAAAGTACGCAGAGTACCTTTCCACAGCAGGTTCAGGAGATCTGGCTAGTACAACAGGAGTGTGGAGATATGTTTACTGATAAGCCAACGTGTACTCATTTGGTAGGTGGTGCAGTGGTGCAGCGGTTAACATTGTGACCTCACAGCAAGAGGATCTCCAGTTTGATTCTTGGTTGGGGTGCCTTCTGTGCAGAGTAGGGTTGCCAGCTGTCCGGTTTTTGACCGGACTGTCCGGTTTTCTCACAAATTGTCCGGTGACAAATTTCTTTCAAAACCGGACACGTGAAGTCCGGGTTTTGTGCCACTGCCACCCACAGTCTCAAGCGTTTCTCCTGAGTCCAGTGCCATCTTTACTCTCTCTCTCCCCTCCTTATTCTGTGCGGTCCCGGTGTGCTTTTTTAAGGGTGTTCTGCTTTAAGAACGCCCTTTGCGTCTGGTCGCGCAGACGCAGAAGAAGCCGAAATTGTTTACATGACATCTTCATCTTCTGCGCGGTGGAATTTGAATTCCAGTCTCCGACTCCACTCCAGAAGACGTTTGGACTTCGCAGCGGAGTGGACCACAATGAATGGTTGGTTGGACAGGACAAATCAGAGAGGTAGGTGTGTGTGTGTGTGAGGCTGCCGCTGCTATGAAAAGGAGAGCAACTGAAATGTAATTAACTTAAGGGGAAGTTTTTTTGTTTTATAATTTGATAATTCAGAGGCCAGGAAACATTGTATGGTTGGTACAGTCTCATTGTCTTTGTATTGCATTGAATGCCTTTTGACAGACAACGTTTAGAACTGATGTACCATTTTAGATTTGTGTTATTTGCAGTACCGGGCTTGCTTAGGAGTTTTTTTTTTCTTTTTATAAGTATTCGCATTGTATAAAATCTAGGCTGCAGGCCTGCAACAACACTTGCGGCCTGTGTTTTGCAGGAGGACTTGACATTTGAAAGGTTGCTGTGTGTTGCCACTGAGCAGTGAAGTTTGTTTATTTTAGATGCACCCATTTTCTAGTTAACTTTAGCAGTAAAGCCACGTCGGAGAGGATACTTTACTAGATTTAGAAGCAGCAATGCTATTTTGCTGTAGAACATTTGTGATTTTGAGTTGGTGAGTGTGGGTTGATGTTGGTCGGAGTAACGTGGTATTAAGTTACTGCTTTCTCACCCTATCTTGTGTATGTTGTTTAAAGTGTGTTTGTTCTTTTGTCTGACTGTATCTTAATTTTTTTATGGTGAACTTTTTGTTAACATTTAAAAACTATTAATTGTTGTTTAAAAGTAGCACATTTTAAAACATTGCATAATAACCAAAACAGGTGTAGTTCTTGTCACTAGTTTGTAAGTACTCTTTTTTTGATACATAACCTTTCCTACCAAAAAGCTGCTTCAGCACTAGATTAGTATAGAATGAACACTTGATTATTATGAAATCAAGCCCTAAAATTCCAAGTCTTTTTCTTAGAGTTCAAAACGTTCCATAGTAAAGGCGACCCTCTTTTTGTCACATTAAATGGCTACATATTAAGCCGTATGACACAATTAAGTTATATTTTGTCACATTTCTAAAAAATGCTCATATTTTTGGATCATAGGCGGTAAAAAATAAGTTCAAATGAAAAACTATTCAATGCTAACTAATCTCTTCTAGGCCTTGAACTTAATTGTGTAAAGCACTATAAATACAGTAAATCTTAATATTTTGTAAGCAACTTTAGAATACTTACATAAATGCTCAAAGCAAAGGTAAACGTAATCCACAACCACAACTGGTCACTTGGCCAGATGCATTTTCTTTGAACATGGGCTTCAATGCTGTTTCAGTGAATGTGAGATTTAAAGGCAGAGTAGTTTTAATGCTAAGTCTGTTTTCATTGTGAGACTGTAATTGTTTTGTTTAGCAGTGGCTGAAAGCAGGCATCCAGAACAGAAAAAGAGGGCGTTCCCATCAGCTGATGTCACAGTGATGTTCCAA
This sequence comes from Protopterus annectens, assembly GCF_019279795.1. Taxonomy (NCBI): domain Eukaryota; kingdom Metazoa; phylum Chordata; order Ceratodontiformes; family Protopteridae; genus Protopterus; species Protopterus annectens. The sequence continues at coordinate 20,872,658 of NC_056732.1, read as the reverse complement.
AATGGGTGGAGAATGGATGGGAGAGGGGGTGAGAATGGGTGGAGTTGTGGGTGATGCGAGGGGCGCGACCTTAGTCCGGTTTTATCCACAAAGAAAGCTGGCAAACCTAGTGCAGAGTTTGCATGTCTTCCCTACATTTGTGTGGGTTTCCTCCCACATTCTAAAAGACGTGTCTAGAGTGTTTCTCCTCAGGCTCCACTGAAAACAAATCCAGTCCTAGTCGGACTTTCCCAGTCAACAAATGTTAAATAAATAAATAAAATGTTGGAGCTGGGGGCAGTCCAGAAGTTTACTTCTGTTTTAACTTGTTTTATGACAAAATATTAGCTGCTAGATAGGCTAGATAGATTTATTATTTTTCCATAGACAGGAATACATTCCTGAGACCTAATCTGAAATGGTTTAAAGTCCAGGAGGCCAAAGAGTGGAGGAGAGATTGAGGTGATAGGTGGAGAGGGGGGTTTGCTCAGCTGGAGGGCCCACCACAGTGGTCCTAACTGGATCTCACAATTGCCAAGTCCAGAGCCGTGGCAGGTGCATTTGACACGTGATGCCCTTTCTCAATCTGATGCCCTCTAACTGCACCTAGAGGAGCAAAAAAAAAAGAAGGGTCTCTCCTTCAGTCTGGCAGACCACCCTTCTGTAAGGCGGTCACCAGGCCTTAATACCCTCAGCCTCTACTGTTTCACAGAGGACATGTAAATGACAAAAATAAAAAAAAAAGTATCTGCCAACTTTGTACCCAGAGTTGCTGCCCCCTTTACTCCTCCCTAGCTATGCTTCTGGTTAAGACCTAAACTCCTTGCAACTCTAGCTGTTTTGTGACTGATAAATTTCCTCACCCTTTCTATTATCTTATAGTTGAAGGTATGTTTTCACCATTCCAGTCTAATAACAATTGTTGACCCCACTTCAGAGTATGACCCAGGGTATTTACTCCTAAATACCAAAAGACAACGTGTAGCTAACCAACTCTGCTGAAATTGTCCAATATGGGGTGAAACTGAGACCAGGTCATTCATTTCAGTCCCTTCAAAAAACCTTCCAGATACTGGGATCAAGGCCAGCCTTCCTCCCTCTAGGATGCCCTGCTAGCCTCTTCTCTGCTGTAGAAATACCATTTTGGGCCAGCCTTCCTCCCTCTAGGATGCCCTGCTAGCCTCTTCTCTGCTGTAGAAATGCCCTACCAGAAATACCATTTTATAACCTAAGAAGGAAACAAAAAAATCTCTGTTGTTTCAAATGCAGAGCTTGGAAATGACTGCCCACTCTATGTTCTGCCCGAATCCCAACCTGACTGCCTATGCTCCCATGATCCCTTGTTCTTTCAACTTCCCTTATCCTTCACATTGACCTACTTCCCCACATCCATCTTTTTTATCAGATGTATTTTAAAAAGGCCTAGAAAACCATTGCTAGTCTTGCTTGGTCACATCTACAGAAGCTTCTTGCATTACCATGTTCAAAGTTCAACCACTGTGAAATAAGTGTGTAAAGCAGGGAAGCAGGCCAATACCTTGGGCTTCCTGGCCTTATTCACAAAACCATTAAACTCTGTCATCTGTAACTCCTTGCCTGCTGGCAGCTTAAATGCCAGCTCCCTATAATTGACTGGGGTCCTTAAAGCTAACAAGGTACACGCCCATGTGACTGTCCACATCAGGGGGTCCTCAGTGAGTCCAAGTATAACTTGCTATTCTTTTCACTACTGATGAGGTCAAGGTTTGATACCTACTGCAGGAGTATGACTTGAGCCATAATTAATATGTCCTCTTATTGTAACTGTTGTCCTGCAATACCACCAATGCTGTCTAGAAACTCACTAATGCTACACACCTCATGGAATACAGATAGTGCCATATGACCAGCTGGATGCACATCCTGTAATTTGGGTTAACTTATACAACTTTCCATGTCTAAAGCCATACCTTCCCACTATCCTTAATTGGGTTCCCTTTAAATCATCGAATGTTCAGAACATCGAAGTTCTGATCATCGAGACCAGAACATTGATCTTCAGAACATCGAAGGTTTAAAGTGGAAGTGCCAAGTAAGTGAAATTGTGGAATGTTGGGTGTGTATGTAGGGCAGCAAGGTGCCCTGCATGTTGTGTGTGTGTGCCATCTGAGTGTTGGCATTGCAGGTAGGGTACGGGAAATCTCCCGTTTAGCGCTACCGCATATAGCGGTAAATGGGAGATTTCCCTTACCCCACTGTAGTGCGATCTCGAACTTGGAATAGTAAAGTAGGGGGGTCTGGGGGTGCAGGGGGGGCCGCCCTGCATAACATAGTGTTTGTGTGTTTTTTTTTTTTTTACGGTTTATTTTGAATTTTCGATGTTCTGGTCTCGATGATCAGAACGTAGATGTTCTGAACATTTGATTATTTAAAGTGAATCCCCTTAATGTTACAGATTCATGGGTTCATTGATAATCCAAGGTCAATGAGTCCTATGACCATTCACTGATTGCCAGTACCCTTCTTCATGTTGTTCCTCGTTTCTGCAGGAGAACTGTACTGGTCAGTCCAGAGTAAATTGTCTGGATATCCAGCCAGTCATCCAGGCTATATTTACAGGAGGATAAAGTGAGGCACTGCTTAAAGTGGAGGATACATTTATTCCAGAGGTTGGGAGGCAGTGGGTTATAAATCTATACCACCACCATGAATTATTTATCTGTTGTTCATAGGTTCCTAGATTAGTACTAGGCTAATTACCCTTGCGAGCCATTTTAAGCCTAGCCAATTATCCTTTGTGAGACTCAAACCCTGGACCTTGTGTTTGTAAGGCAAACACCTGAACCATTAGGCCACCCTCCCAACCAATACTGTACTATATTATAGTACTGGTGGAGATAGTGGACTTGTGGAGATACTGGAGGTACTGTGAGATAAAGATCTCCCCTCAAAAGAGACATTAAATAGAAGGATAGAGCTTCCAACCTGTCTTTAGGTTAACCTAAGAACTATAGGCCTGTGATCCTTTTTTAGGAATCGTTGAGGTCTTTCCAATTGTTTATATGTTTACTGAGATAACTTTCCAAAGGAGGTAAAAATTCACCTGATCAGTGCTGAGTATAAGGGAGTGATACCTCTGTAGATGTCAATGATATTCCAGAACTAAATAAAAGGATTTTCTGACAACCATTGGCAGATGATGGTCAAAACAGAGGGAACTATCAACCCAGGTACCTAAGTCCCTGACTACATTTCATTTTGTAGTGGTATGTTGACTATACAGTATGATGAGGGGATAGACTGACTACCAAAAGGAATGATGTTGCAATTTTTAGCATTTAGTTTGAGACCATTTTTAGTACATCAAGAGTTAACTAGGTAGAGTTCATAATAGAGGGTTTAGGTGTCACATGGTGACTTAATACAGAACTGCAGGTAGGGCAGGGAAAAGTGGCAGCCAACCAAGATGCAAAGTGTTAGGGGGCATGACTACCAATTGCAGATGGGATTTTATTGCAATACCAGCATTTAAAAAAATGCCAGTACTGTAATTGGTAAGGACTAAAGTGCTGATGTGGTTTGTGGTTGTTATTGTAATTGTAGCAAGCCACTTATTACATTTGTGGCAAGCAATTTGCTACAGTTTGAAGCAGAAGACTTTTTTTGATCTTCAACTCTGGCAGAATACCTTTTTTGCTTTGAGCTGAGGCCAGGGTAACAGATCAGGGAACAACATTGGCTGCTACATGAGCTAGGTATGGATCTGATTTAACAACAACCCACAATTTGCAGCCGTTTGCAAACATTGTTAGCCAGAGGTCTTAGCTCTCTTCTTTGAACATCTGAGAAGTCAATACCAAAAATGAGATGCCCCAGCAGCAAGCCCTCAGGGACACCACTGGTCACTTTCATATTTTCTAATAAGGCACCTGCAACTTAGACTTTGTGAGTTCTATCTTCCAACCGGTTTGCTATCCACGTTACCACATGTGGAGCATTTTTAAAGCATTTAGTTTTTGTATGATGCCAACATGGGAAATGGTATCAAAGCCTTTGGCCAGGTCAAGATACACTGCATTCACAGGATGACCACCATCTTCAGCCTCCATAAGCCTTTCAAAACATTTACCCAATAAAATGAATAAAACCTACCCTTTATGAAGCCAAACTGTTGAAGGTCTAATCTAAAAAAGTTCTTAATATTGCAGTTTATGAGGTCATTTATAATACATGGCATGGCTTTGCAGATGAGGTTTGTAAGGCCAATAGGTCTGTACTTAGCTACTCTTATGGAGGGTCATCACTACTGCAGTATGACACTCATCAGGGACAAATCCAGTAGCTAAATTTTGGTTAAATAGTTTAAGAAGTGTGTCTGCAAGAGAATGTTTAACAATATTAGTGAAGCAAACTGGTATATTAATATGTCCCATGGATGGACTATTTTCAGTTTTGCTTAGACTTTCAGTGAATGCTATTTAGAGATAATTGTTAGAATTAGGGATTCAGATATTTTGGGGCTTTGAATAAAAGTCTTGGGGGTGAATCTGGTACTAAATTTGTTTGCAAGATCATTAGCAAAGTCTGCTGGGTCAGAATAACTTTGCAGAATGTTCTTCATTTACCACTTATATTTGTCCTGTCCCTCATTTATTTCTTGATTTTCTTGTAAATCACAGAGGATTATAGTTAATAATCTCAGGGTTTAGAGCTTCATACTTCTCATTATTCAAAAAAATCCATTTTGTGCAAAAACTATTGTTCTACAACTCTTTAAGTGAATTAGAATAACATTTAAAATTGTTCCTGATTTTGGGCCTTTACCCCTCACACACACTATTTTTGGCTTTGTCCCCAATTCTTGAACAAAGAAGTTAAGAGCTAACCATGAAATGCAAAGCTTAGAGCCTTCATATATATTCTTATGTCCATGCCACTTCACCAAAGCAGCATCTGGTCTTCCTCCTGGCTCTGTCTTGGGTCTCTTCCTCTTGGGCACTGAATACTCTAATGAAAAGCAGATGTCAAGCTCTATGGCTAACCATGTATGTTGATGACTGTAGACTCACTGCTATCATAGATTCCTCCACTGACTCTCACAGTTTTATTTTATTTTTATATTTTTTACCTATTTTAAGCCCAGTGGGCAAATTATTTTTTTGCAGAGAAAAACAAGAGAGCTGTCTAGTAAGAGTCACAAAGTAGGCAAAACAATGTAGAAAAAAGCAAATTGCTAGGAAATCCTTCTACCTTACCAGTTAATTATCAAAGGTATATCCTCCAGGTCCAAAGATGTCATAATAGCCATCTGTTCTTCTGTCATCGGACTAGGAAGGGAATATAAAATACTGTCTAGAACATACATCTCCAAAACCTTGTCCAGCTGGAAACACCACAACGTCTTCTAACAAAAACAATCAAAGGACTAAAGTCCCTTTAGCTACCAGGAGATGCTAAAAACCCTCTTGCTTCTTTTTATCTCATGCTGGCTCCTACATGGTGATCTCCGCCTACCTGGATTATGAACGGGCCTGTTTTATTAGTCCTCCACCACCTCAGAAATGCAGTTAATACTAAAAACAAAACTCCCCCAAAACACCTTAGCCTTAATCACAAAATAAGCAAGACCTCTAGGAGATATAGGTTCCTCATCCAAGGAATTCCCTGCTAATGAAAGAAGCTTCCATTGTATCTCAAGCAACGTAACATGTTGGTCTCCTTCAGGCTCTGCTATGACGACTGGCTAGATATCCACAAGTTTACTTCTGGAGTAAGCAGTGCAGCCCTCATCAAATGGGGTGGTAAATCTGCCAACTAAATCTGGGCTGCATGATTAGGCAGAATACTGTTACCAACAGCACTTGCCTAGTAAAAATGTATGACTTTATGAAACTAAACAGATTGCTAAACACCAGGGTTATATCATTTTATTTTATTTATGTTTGTTGTGCTTTTGATTACTGAGATTGCTTTTCAGCAGAAGACCAGGAAGAAAATCTTCAACAAGGAAGGGGTCCGATTCAGTATGTAATAATTTAAGGAAAGTATCGTACAGATTTAAAGTCTGGATATAAATCGTCTTACTACTGAGAGCCCAAAATTCCCTTTTCAACAAATTTGCATGTATTTTCCTGTTTCCTGGACCTCCTGTGGTATAGTTCTAGATTCAAACTCACTTTGAGAGCCAGTGAGTGGACCTCGTGTAACTGGACGCAGGAGCAGCTGTCAGCAATCACAGTAATCTGCCCTGGATATTAATATGTGACAAATTGCATGTTAATCTTCAAAATGTGCAGTGCCAAAGCATCAACAGGGCCTGGTGCTAACTGATTTGGAGGGCCTTGTTTTCAAGGCAAAAACTATTGTTTGATTGTCAGAATAGAATGATGTCTTCATTTTAGACATTTCCCTAACCCAGACCATTGAAGCTACCCAGATAGGCATCAGCTTCAAGAAGGATATGTCCTTAAAGTCATCAAAACACACTGCAGAAGGAATGAACAAAATCCAATGAACTCTTCCAAGGGTGTAGTCGAATACTTTATTTCGAAACGAACAACACAAAATAAAAGATAAATCCAATCAAGCGCTTTCGCCTGAGTCTATGTCGGGCTTTTTCAAGATGAACAGCAGGGAACTTAGCTTCGTTTAAATAGAGTAGTTAATTGTCAATTAACAACAATCAAGTGCAATTAATTAGTCGTACATTAGGGTGTCTTTTAAAAAGTTACTATAAAACTTTGTGAATGTCCTAGATGCTATTATCTCAATGAAAAACATTTGATAATTTGTATTTCATAAAAGCACATATCTTGTTTGATAAATATAGGTACAATAAAATTGTCAATTCTTAAAACTGTTCATTAAAATGTTTTTTGTATAAATAGTAAAAGAAAACTTACTATTTGCTAATTCTAGTCAGTGTGCACATAACGTAATTGTATGAAATGATACTTGCTGATCAATACAAATGTATACCAAGGTCAAATAAAATAAATTGATTAAAAAAGTTAGGAAAGATAAAACATATACATATGTGTATTTGACCCTCAAAAAAGGATATGTCCTTCCTGATTGTATTGTCTCAGTTTACTGACAAAGGAATGGTCAACCATTGTCCACTCAAAGTAAGACCCTATTCCTACCAAGACAACTGCAGTGGTATGTAGCTTGATATCCATACTGTTAACCCACTCCTCTTGTCTAAAAAGAACCCCCTCATTGTACTGCTGCCAAAAGTGGGACACGTGGCCATGTCCTGCCCATCCCATTCCAGTGCACTAACCCAGTGGCACTTCTGTCATACAACTGCCACATTTTTAGCTAAAGATGTTATAAATTGTCATCTAGGAACTACTGCTCTGCATGTGAAGTTTAACAGTCCTGACATCATGATCACCTCATCTACTGTAGTATTGCGTCTGCCTTATAGTTCTCTGATTTTCTTCCTCAACTTGGTCTTACACTGACAAAATTGTGAAAGGGCATCAATGTCCAGGCCTTTAATGTCAGACTTTTACAGCTCCCTTCATCTTCTCTTTTTTTCTGCCAACAGAACCACCGCCCTCTCACATACCTGCTGAAACAACTTGACACCTGCTTCTGTAGCTTCCCTGCCCTCATCCACTTGCAGAAAGTCATCCAGATAGTGCATTGCTTTGCAGCCCTGGGTGTGGGACTCTCATAGCCAGTGAAGGGCTATAATGAACTTCTCAAATATCAGATACGCCAGGACACACCCCAAACTACTTCAATATCACTCAAAACAGAGCGCACCCTGAACCTCTCGAATATCACACAAACCACAGCACACCTTGAACATCAAAAATATACTGCACAAGACAGAGCACCTCATACGCACTATCTTCTCAAAGAAGTTTCCATGCAACTGCATCCTTAGAATGTGCATCAGCCTTACTTCCAAATGTTGCAAGTGAGCGATTTCTATCATTACCGCAACTATGTGTCTGGGTGCCTTCAGTTTGCCACGCTGATGGTCATTCCTGTCAGGCCAATCCACACCTCACCTTCTGTCCTTCCCAAATCATGATGAAATAAGACAACATTGGTGTTGTTTGCTGTGGGTGTTCTCAGTCCTCACTGACATTAAATAAATGAAGCCCATTGTCCAGTTGTCCTATAAACTTCCCTGGAGCCTAGCCAACCTATGCCCGCCAAGAGCTGTGCTAGCTTTCTCAAGTTTTCTGGATAGTAAGACGTCATCCTTAATTGTCCTTGTTCTAATCCAGACCCCTCCCTTACCTCCTCCCCACCTAGACTCTTAACCCAACTATACTACCACCACTACTAACCACAGTCAGAAATAGCTAGTTGTCTTTACATACTTTAAAATCTTGTCTGATAACTTTGTTACTAATATTATAAACGACAAGAAACTATCTTAACTTGCAACATTTACTGTATATACTGTTGCTAATCAATATCTTGTTATTGTATTAAAGCCAACAACCTGTAATGTTGTTGCCTATTGCTGCAACTTTGTATCTCTATTTATCATGTACTTTTCTCCCTGGGCATCCGCTGAAAAAGGACCTGCGTCCGGTCAGAATTTCCCAGTAAATAAATAAATAAATAATTCTCTGCACTGTATCGGTGTCCAACAATTCAGATATCCATGTAAATGTGCCCTCCATTTTTCCTTTTTCTGCTTGCAGGATGGGAGCCATAATGTGCTCACAGTGCCTGCTGCCAGATGGAACTTGTTGCTCTCCTCTCCAAGTTCTGGGCACTCACATTCAGGGCTGGTAGCTGTGCCAATGCTGCTACCCACCCCTAAACCTAGTACAAGCAGGTTTGGAATTCAGGGAGATGAGGAACCCCACAATTCCCTTCAGCCAATAAGGATATGCCTTACTCCCATGCTGTATTCTCCACAGCCAGTGTCATGGTCTCTTTTAAACTACTTGCTGTGGTTGAGACCTGAACTTACAACCTCAGTATTCCTTTGCACTACTCACTGATTGCATCAGTGGAACATTGGGAACCTATTTTGTGTAGTTTATAGCCTCCTTACCCTCAAAATACAACATTTTTAATGCAGATGAGAATATAGCAGTGAGACCATTTGTATATCAGTATTACACTACAGATGAATGAGAAGACAAATTAAACTGATATGTAAATTATCTGCAAAGCTATTGTACAACTTCACATGCATTGCTAAACTGCTGGTGTTTCACCATAGATATCAGCCCCATCAAGATGCAGTGGCTTTTATATCCTTCATAACATTTTCCTTCAAATAAATTCTTGTTCTGCCATGCTTATCTAGACCTATCATTTTGTAAAGCTCTCTGGGAACACTACACCAAGGAACCAGAACCAAGCAAAATGGACCACAACCAGCAGAGTTTTAATCACTTGATTTACACACACACATGCACACACGCACACACACGCATACAAACACTTACAGTCATTATCCCCTACCTAACGTCCATAGTGCAACCATCCAGACGCGTGCGCACGCACACACACACACACACACACACACACACACACACTTATGTATATATATATATATATATATATATATATATATATATATATATTATAGATATATACATATATATCTCTCTCTCTCTATATATATATATATATATATATATATATATATAGATAGATACATATATATATCTATATCTATATATATATATATATATATATATATATATATATATATATATATATATATATATATATATATATATATATATATATATATATATATATATGTATGTATTATTGTAACATACTCAACCTCTTTACCATCATACACTCCATATAATCCAGTAAGTTTAGTTATTTAGTTTGTTTACTGGGATGATGCACTGATCACAATAGACCATTTGTAGTTACATTATGATTAAGTTCTTGTTTCCAGTGTACAAGGTTCAAGATTCGATTCTAACCTCCAGTCAATGCCTGTCATGAGTTTTTATGTTCTCCCTTTGTCTCGGTGGGTTTCCACCCCTTCCCAAAAAATGCTAACTGTTTCTAACTTAAAACTCACCCAAGAATGGAGTTGTAGGCATCAACACAGGCTCTAAATGGTGCCCTATATGGGGAATAATTGTATAGACCAACTGCTTTGGGCATCAGTTGTGGTGTGCATTATCTTCAGCATAGGAGAACATAGACCACAGACTATGCACCATGGCAGGGCTAACCATTCTAAGGCAATTGGTCATGCTGACTAATGTTACCAAATCGGCCATTCTAAGGCATTTGGTTATGCTGACTAATGCTACCAAATCGGCCATTCTACGGCATTTGGTCATGCTGACTAATGTTACCAAATTGGCCATTCTAAGGCATTTGGTCATGCTGACTAATGTTACCAAATTGGTCATTCTAAGGCATTTGGTCATGCTGACTAATGTTACCAAATCAGCATGACTATTTCTCAGTGATATGTGGGTTAAGGACCCGGCATACTCTGATGTATGCTGGGGAGGCATGCTAAAGGTGGGAGGGGTTTTATGTGCCTCTAATGACCATTATGTGCCTGCCATAATGCCCAGCAGCCCTGGATCAATAAGCTACTGGTTGTCTGGTGTCCATTTGCTCAGCTTGGGTTACCTAGGATAGCTCTGTTAAGCAAGTGCTTGACATAAAACCAATCAACCTGCTAAACATGAACTAAGAATGGCTTATTTCAATCTGGGTTCATTGACAGGATGCAGCCTGGAAGTGGATGACATGATGGTACGGAGGAGGCTAGACATCCTATGTATTCAAGAGACACGCTAGAAGGGCAGTGCAGCAGACACTTGGCTTGGGATCCAGAGTCTGCTACTCAGGAAGATGACAGACTAGAACAGATGTGTGAATTGTGGTGAGGGAGAGGCTTCAGGAGACAGTGAAGGATGTCATCAGAATTAGTGACAGACTCATGGCAATCATTGTAAGGATAGGGCAGTATTCATAATCTCAGGCTATGCCCCACAGCAGGGTTGTGATAGTGAGGGATAAGACTGCATTCAGACAGCAGTTGCAGGACCTACTAGATAAAGCAGGACAAAAGGAATTGATGTTGATAATGGGTGACCTGAATGCACATATCAAAACACCAAGAATAAGATATGAGTACTGTCTGGGTTCATATAGGTGGGGTAACAGGTATAAAGAAGAGGCCATTCTAGACTTCTGTCTGGTAAATGGCTTGATAGTAGCCAACACGTGGTTCAGAAAAAGAGACAGTCACAATATCACACACAAGAGTGGCCAATATGCAACTCAGGCTGACTTTCTCCTAGTAAAGAAAGGGCACTGGGGCAGAATCAGCAGTTGCAAAGTCTCATCCCGCAGCATAGACCAATCAGATGCAAGCAGTAGTCAGAGAAGGTCCTAAGATCAAGAGAGACTAGGACTTGGAAATTGCCTGGATAGAAAGCAGAAGCGTTCAAGGAATTACTCGTGCACCTCAGGAAGAAGAGGAAATATGTGGAGTTCATTGGTGAACAATAGGCTAACTGTCCTGAATGGCTGTTTTAAGCCTAGCCAATATCCCAAGGTTAGAATTAAACCATGTACCTTCTGTCTGTCAACCCAAATTTTACTGAATACACTTGTTATGGAGAATTTCAATTTCTGATCATCTGGGAAACCTATGCTAGCCCTAAATTGCTAGTGCAAAAGTTTCTTGACTTTGTTAATTTAAATGCCATGGAACACATTGTCCATATCCAGACAAGGGGAACAAACATTCTGGATCTGGTCCTCACTAACATGAGAAACAGATGCACCACCTCAACTGTCAGACCCACATTAGTTAAAACTGACCACAAATCAGTCACCTTTGAGTTGGCACTAATACCAGAACTCACAAAAGGTGAAACCAGGCTAAACAACTTCAGCAAGGCAAACTATACCCTCCTAGGTGAAAGTATAAATGCATTCCAGGCCTCATCCCAAGCTGGAAGTGGTAACTACACTGAAGCTTATACTAAAGCCCTGTACAGTCACTTGTATAAGTGTAGAGACTGGGCTGTATGAGAAAGAATCAAGCCCAGAGCCCCAAGTAAAAACAAGCTGCCATGGTGACATCCAGCATCAACAATCTTTGCAATAAATGCAAAAAGTTGCTTTCTAAGAAATCAAAGGCAAGGCCCTAACAATGGAAAAGCATCCTCCTCAGCCTCAACAGGCAAATGAGAAACTTAGCAAGTACTGCCAAGGTTAACCATATGGCCTTTTACAACTCGTACATAACCAAAAGGGTAGGACCCAAGCATGTGCAGAACTAGTGGCCAATGGTATCACACACACTGACCACCACAAAGACAGCAAACCTGCTAGGAGATAGGTTTGGGAAAGATTTCACTCCCTTATCCCCTCCTAACTTAACCCACCCCCAAACACCCCCCCCCCTTACAAATCTGAACAGCAGGTCTTCAAAGCCCTGTCCAAGGCAAAAAACACAGACTCTGTGGAACCAGATGGCATCCCAGACTGTCTTCTAAACAGGCTAAAACATGAACTAGCATCACCACTAAGTACCCTTTTCAATCATAGTTTAATCAAAGGCTTTGTTCCTGCGGAATGGAGAACAGCAACAGTTATTCCCCTCCAGAAAGGTGGCCTAGCAACAGACCCAGGGAATTACAGACCCATAAGCCTGACCTGTCTCATCTGTAAGCCCATGGAATCCTACACAGATGCACTCTATAACCACTTACATGAGTGCATGGCTTGTGCTATCCCACACAGAACCAAGACACTATCCTCCAAAAAAAGGAAGTCAGTCTGGTAGTTCCCTGCCATAAACAAACTCTACAACAGAAGGAAGAAACTGTTGCAAAAGAGAGTAAAATCCCATGAGTGGAGGAGTTCCCTGGTCAGCTTCAGTAAGAAGCTGCGATCCCTCATAAGATACTCCAAAGCTAGCTATGAAAACAAAATTGCCACTGATTCTAGGGACAACCACAAAACATTCTATAGCTATGTCAAGAATCTCAATGGCAACACCCAGATCTGCTCTGACTTACAGCACAACGGCATGAAAATTACAGAACCAACTGATATTGCCTACATCCTGGCATATAGGTTCAGTGCTAACTTTACCACCCTCTCACCCCCTAAGTGACCATATCTATACAGGAAGAATGAAGAGTCCCTGTAATCACAACTATGCAGGTAAAGACTGCACTCTCTAAAGCCAAAAACACAGCATCCATGTGACAGGAAAACATCCCAGGCTGCATTTTACATGAACTTCAGAATGAACTGGCTCCCCACCTAAGCACCATGTTCAATCATAGTCTCACATCAAGCTTTGTGCCCAATAAATGGTGCACAGCAACAGTTATCCCACTCCACAAAAGGGGAGCCACCACTGATCCTGGGAGCTATCACCCTATTAGCCTGACAAGCCTGGTCTGTAAGGTCATAGAACATATCATCATGGAACTCATAAACAAAGACATTGGTAACCTCCAAACTCTGGATCCCACCCAGTTCATGTTTGTGAAAGGCAGATCATGCCTCCTGAAACTGATCGACTTCTTTGAGGCAGTCACCAAAGCTGTAGACGAGGGTAAGGTGGTTCACACAGCCTATCTTGGCCTCGCCAAGGCTTTTGACACCATTCCCCCAGTCTGGAATTATAGCTAAACTCACTAAACTAGGTATAAATCCCTACATCTCAAGATAACATAAATCCAAATGCTCAGCGTTCAAAGGAAACAAACAGAACTAAATACAACAGAACGCCACTCCTCTAAGTGTCTTGAGCCTCCTACCTGGTCAACCAAAAGAACAATACCAAGCAGTGAAATAAAATAACATGAAATTTATTGTTTAAAAGTTAAGCGCTTTCACTCGCTAAAATGCGAGCTTCTTCAGAACTCCATTGCATTGTAACTGTGTCATTTAAATAACTTTTTTGGCGCCAAAGCGCTACATTTGAACTGTTTTAAAGCTATATACACAGAATGTTATTACAATCAATGTCATGATGGTAGATAGCAAGCGCTAAATACATTCCACACTAAATGCCAACAATACACAGTATCAAACTTAGTAAGCAATAATAATAAAAATAAAAATACATTCCACACTAAATACCAACAATACACTCTATCAAACTTAGTAAGTAATAATAATAAAAGTAAAAATAAAAAATCGACCTAATATTTCTATACTGCTTATTATCTCACAAATACTTAAAAATCAATAGTTATTTAAATACTTTATCTTGGAATAATTTATTTGAATTAAATTAACAATGCTGGCTTAATAGTAATGAAATCACTCAATCCTGGTGCAGTCGAAGCATCTGTATGTAACTGCCACCATATTTCTTTATAGGACAATAGTCCTTTGAAATTTCCCCCTCTAGATTCCAATAAAATACTTTCAAGAATGGCAGATTTAAATGTGTGAGTGTGTCCATGTTTTTTAACATGTTTATACAAGGCATTTTTCTCATCTCTTCTCTTAATGCTATATAAATGTGCATATATGCGTTTCTTCAGCTTTCTTTCCGTTTTACCTATGTAAAATCCGGAATAGGCTGTACACTTAGCCAAATATACAACCCATCTGGTATTACAATTTCCATGAACAAATCTTATATGTGTCTTGTGTATATTATCCAAGGTGACACTACATTCGTCTAAGATGGCGTGACATTGTTTGCAGTTCCCACACGTGGTGGTCTTCCTATATGTCAAGTGTTTGCCAATGTCTCCTCCTTCCAGATAACTTTTTATATTCTGACCCATTTTATTAACAAAAGCAGGTTGGGATCCCAATATTTTAACTATTTCTTGATTTGTCATTATAATTTTCCAATTATTAGTTATAATCCTCTTAATTTTAATAATATGTGGACCGTATTCCAAGACACAAGCTCTTCCATAATTGGTAGTAGAAAGTGTAATGTCATGTGCCTGTTTAACACTATTATGGTTACTCATATGTAGTTTATAACCCAATAGGGGTATATATTTTTACCCCATTCTCCTATAATGGTTTTACATATACAATTCATCATATTTATATCATAACCTGTGTCTCTAAAAAAGAGAAGTGATAAATGTAACTTCTTCCAACATCTCAGAATATGAGGAGGTCATTCTAATGGCCCATATAATTTGACCCCTAAATATGTTAACAAATTGTTCTCTTGGATGATTACTAGAAAATTCTAAGTAACTGTTGGAGAATGTATGCTTCCTATACAATCGAGATTTAAAACTACCATCACCTTTAGAAATATATGTGTCAAGATACGGAAGTCCTTCCATACGGTTTGAATAAGTGAACTTCAAGAATTGACTACTAGAGTTCAAAAAATTCACAAATTGGGCTAGTATATCCTTGTCACCGTCCCATAATATATAAATACCATCAAGGTAACGTGAATAATACCTGATGTATTTAAAAAATTCACTAGTAAACAGCTTAGTGTCCTCCCATTCAGGCATGACTAAGTTTGCATAGATGGGAGCACATGCAGCTCCCATAGCTACACCTTTGGTTTGCCTGAAGTACTCACGCTCATACTCGATATAATTATGTCCCAATACAATGGACATTAGCTCAATAATCAAACATACTCTGTCCCATTCAAGTCCACCATATTTTCTAATACTATATGCAAATCCTCCAATCCAGCATCTTTGGGAATACAGGAAAATAGATCTATAGCATCCACGGTGACAAAACGAAGCTCAGAATACCACAGATTAACTGGATAGTTTTTCAACAATTCCCACAAATCTTTAACTAAGTGTGGAATTCTATCATAGATGTGTTTGAGAAATCTATCAACAGCTGTTCCTAGTGGAAAAGTTTTGGCTCTACTTCCGGATATGATGGGTCTAAATGGTGGATTATCAGTACATTTGTGTACTTTTGGTATGCCCACTATAGAGGCCAAAATTGGGTATTCAATCTTTAAATAGTTATATGTTTCCATCGTAATTCTTTGATCAATAAGAAATTCTTCTATATGTAAATCTATGTGTCTGTAAGCAATATTAATTTCATTTAATAAAACTATCTCATAATTTCCAGAATTATATAATAGTTCATGAATTTTAGAAGTGTATTCCATACTGTCGTAAAGGACAATCCCTCCCCCTTTGTCGGGTTTCATGATTCTGATGTTCTTATCTCTCCTAAGTTCTTGCAAAAGTTTGTATTCATCATCTGGCAAATTATAATTCATTTTGACACCTTTAAGATGATTCTGTAATTGATATAGTTGTCTAGAAACTGATTTGTCATATACTGAGATAATAGGGTGCATGGAAGACATAAATGTGCTGCGCCCCCCACACCCCCCGAAACTTAAATATATTAACTCCAGGATTGCACTTAGTGTAGTTAAGTGCAATCTTGAAGTAGATATATATAAGTAGCAGGGGGTGTGGGGTAGAAAGTGCTATGATTTATGTTGTTTAAAGTCAGTATATGTATGATGGGTATTTTCAGTGTTTTTAGTTTCAGTGTTTTCAGTTTTCAGTGTTTTGAAGTTTTTTGGTCTTCTATATTATGAAGTTTTCTCATTTTCAGTGTTTTGATATTTCAATGTTGTGAAGTGAATCCATATATATATATATATATATATATATATATATATATATATATATATATATATATATATATGGTTCCCATTCAGAAGCCTGAAACATCATAAGCCTGAAAATCAAAATCCTGAAACCAAAAGCCTGAAAATTCAGAATCCTGAAAACTCAAAATCCTGAAAGCCCAAAATCCTGAAAGACCAAAATCCTGAAACTCAAAATCCTGAAAACACAAAATAGACATACTGATGTCATTGTGGCTTTGCTATTGTTGGCCCTGTGGTGTTAGGTCATGCGTTGCGGTCAGTTAAGTGTGGTTGGTTTTATTTTAGGGTTAGGCGGTTTAAGTGAGTTAGGGTTAGAGCAGGTTAGGCATGTATGCAATAGTGACAAATATTGGGGTTAGGGGTTTAAGTGAGTTAGGTTTAGGGCGCGAGTCAGGTGAGTGTGCGATAGTGACGGACCTTAGGGTTAGGGTTAGGGTCAGGGTCAGTTGGTAGATATTAGTGTCTTTATAGTGACATATTAGCATTATTTGTGTTTTCAGGATTTTGAGTTTCAGGATTTTGGTCTTTCAGGATTTTGGGCTTTCAGGATTTTGAGTTTTCAGGATTCTGAATTTTCAGGCTTTTGGTTTCAGGATTTTGATTTTCAGGCTTATGATGTTTCAGGCTTCTGAATGGGAACCATATATATATATATATATATATTGTTAGAATGACTAAAATTGTATATAATGATATAACTCTATAGAATTATCCAGATGTATAGTTTATCTTGTAACCTAGTTTACGTTCTATCAGCTTATTTTTGTATAGCATTCCTCATGTCACTTGTATTGTTTTTGGACTGTAATGTATTTGTATTGCACTGTATATGGAGCTTTTCTCCCCAGGCATCCACTGAAAATGGGTTCTGAAAACTCAGTTGGACCACCCTGGTAAACAAATAAATAAATAAGCCTAATGAACTTGCTGCATAGCTGTAAATCAAACAGGACTAGGGCTACCTGTTCCAGGGACCTAAATATGACCTGTGACTTAAATAGGACATGCTGGAGAGACACATTTATCTCCCAGCGACTGCCACATCTTTGGACAGGCTACCAATTCATGTGAAACAGAGCACCTCTATGACACTGTTCAAGAGGAATCTGGACGTGTGGATGGAGCACCACAAATTCTTACCGGGGATAGTACCCACAACCCACCTGGACACGGGTAGTCATCACTAAATTCAATCTTGGTTTTGACAAGCATTTCTATGGTATTACATTGGGATAAAACATCTAGGCTTCAAATGACCTCTGGGTCGATAGCCTAGTAACTTCCTATGATCCAATGATCTTGGGAGTCGATAGCCTAGTAACCTCCTATGATCCAATGATCTCAGGGATCGATAGCCTAGTAACCTCGTATGATCTTATGATCTCAAGGGTCAATAGCCTAGTAACCTCCTATGATCCTATGATCTCGGGGGTCGATAGCCTAGTAACCTCCAATGATCCTATGATCTCGGGGGTCGATAGCCTAGTAACCTCCTATGATCCTATGAGCTTGGGGGTCGACAGCCTAGTAACCTACTATGATCCTATGATCTTGAGAGTCAATAGCCTAGTAACCTCCTATGATCCTATGATCTCGGGGTTCAATAGCCTAGTAAACCCCTATGATCCCATGATCTTGGGAGTCGATAGGCTAGTAGCCTCCTATGATCCTATTATCTTGGGGGTCGATAGCCTAGTAATCTCCTATGGTCCTATGATCTTGGGGATTGATATCCTAGTAATCACCAATGATCCTATGATCTCGGGGGTTGATAGCCTAATAATCTCCTATGATCCTATGATCTTGGGGGTCGACAGCCTAGTAATTGCTTATGATCCTATGATCTCGAGGGTCGATAGCCTAGTAATCTCCTATGATCCTATGATCTCGGGGGATGATAGCCTAACAATCTCCTATGATCCTATGATCTCGGGGGTCAATAGCCTAGTAACCTCCTATGATCCTAAGATCTCGGGCGTCAATAGCCTAGTAATCTCTTATGATCCTATGATCTCGGGGGTCGATAGCCTAGTAACCTCCTATGATCCTATGATCTTGCAGGTCGATAGCCTAGTAATCTCCTATGATCCTATGATCTCAGGGGTCGATAGCCTTGTAACCTCCTATGATCCTATGATCTCAGGGGTCGATAGCCTCGTAATCTCCTATGATCCTATGATCTCGGAGGTTGATAGCCTAGTAACCTCCTATGATCCTATGATCTTGGGGGTCAATAGACTAGTAATCTCCTATGATCCTATGATCTCAAGGGTCAATAGCCAAGTAAACTCCTATGATCCTAAGATCTTGGGGGTCAATAGACTAGTAATCTCCTATGATCCTATGATCTCTGGGGTCGATAGCCTAGTAACCTCCTATGATCCTATGATCTCAGGAGTCAATAGCCTAGTAATCTCCTATGATCCTATGATCTCAGTGGTCGATAGCCTAGTAACCTCCTATGATCCTATGATCTATTGGGTCAATGGCCTAGTAACCTCCTATGATCCTATGATCAAGGGGGTTGATACCTAGTAACCTCCTATGATCCTATGATCTCGGGGGTCGATAGCCTAGTAACCTCCTATGATCCTATGATCTCGGGGATCAATAGCCTAGTAATCCCCTATGATCCTATGATCTCAGGGGTCAATACCTAGTAACCTCCTATGATCCTATGATCTCAGGGTCAATAGCCTAGTAATCTACTAAGATGATATGATCTCAGGGGTCGATATTCTAGTAACCTTCTATGATCTTGGGGGTCGAAAGCCTAGTATTAATCTCCTATGATCCTATTATCTCAGGGGTCGATAGCCTAGTAATCTCCTATGATCCTATGATCTTGGTGGTCGATAGCCTAGTAATCTCCTATGATCCTATGATCTTGGGGGTAGATAGCATAGTAATCTCCTATGATCCTATGATCTCGGAGGTTGATAGTCTAGTAACCTCCTATGATCCTATGATCTTGGGGGTCAATAGCCAAGTAAACTCCTATGATCCTAAGATCTTGGGGGTCGATAGCCTAGTAATCTCCTATGATCCTATGATCTCAGGGATTGATAGCCTAGTAATCTCCTATGATCCTATAATCTCTGGGGTGGATAGCCTAGTAACCTCCTACGATCCTATGATCTCAGGAGTCAATAGCCTAGTAACCTCCTATGAGCCTATGATCTCGTGGGTCAATAGCCTAGTAACCTCCTATGATCCTATGATCAAGGGGGTTGATACCTAGTAACCTCCTATGATCCTATGATCTCGGGGGTCGATAGCCTAGTAACCTCCTATGATCCTATTATCTCGGGGATCAATAGCCTAGTAATCCCCTATGATCCTATGATCTCAGGGGTCAATACCTAGTAACCTCCTATGATCCTATGATCTCAGGGTCGATAGCCTAGTAATCTCCTAAGATGATATGATCTCAGGGGTCGATATTCTAGTAACCTTCTATGATCTTGGGGGTCGAAAGCCTAGTATTAATCTCCTATGATCCTATTATCTCAGGGGTCGATAGCCTAGTAATCTCCTATGATCCTATGATCTTGGTGGTCGATAGCCTAGTAATCTCCTATGATCCTATGATCTTGGGGGTAGATAGCATAGTAATCTCCTATGATCCTATGATCTCGGAGGTTGATAGTCTAGTAACCTCCTATGATCCTATGATCTTGGGGGTCAATAGCCAAGTAAACTCCTATGATCCTAAGATCTTGGGGGTCGATAGCCTAGTAATCTCCTATGATCCTATGATCTCAGGGATTGATAGCCTAGTAATCTCCTATGATCCTATGATCTCTGGGGTGGATAGCCTAGTAACCTCCTACGATCCTATGATCTCAGGAGTCAATAGCCTAGTAACCTCCTATGATCCTATGATCAAGGGGGGTCAATAGCCTAGTAACCCCCTATGATCCTATGATCTCAGGGGTCAATAGTCTAGTAATCTCCTATGATCCTATGATCTCAGGGGTTGATACCTAGTAACCTCCTATGATCCTATGATCTCGGGGGTTGATAGCCTAGTAACCTCCTATGATCCTATGATCTCGGGGGTCAATAGCCTAGTAATCTCCTATGATCCTATGATCTCAGGGGTCGATACCTAGTAACCTCCTATGATCCTATGATCTCGGGGTCGATAGCCTAGTAATCTCCTATGATGATATGATCTCAGGGGTCAATATTCTAGTAACCTTCTATGATCTTGGGGGTCGATAGCCTAGTATTAATCTCCTATGATCCTATGATCTCAGGGGTCGATAGCCTAGTAATCTTCTATGATCCTATGATCTCGGTGGTCGATAGCCTAGTAATCTCCTATGATGATATGATCTCAGGGGTCGATAATCTAGTAACCTCCTATGATCTTGGGGGTCGATACCCTAGTATTAATCTCCTATGATCCTATGATCTCAGGGGTCGATACCTAGTAACCTCCTATGATCCTATGATCTCGGGGATCGATAGCCTAGTAACCTCCTATGATCTCGAGGGTCAATAGCCTAGTAATCTCCTATGATCCTATCATCTCAGGGGTCGATACCTAGTAACCTCCTATGATCCTATGATCTCGGGGTCGATAGCCTAGTAATCTCCTATGATGATATGATCTCAGGAGTCAATATTCTAGTAACCTTCTATGATCTTGGGTGTCGATAGCCTAGTATTAATCTCCTATGATCCTATGATCTCAGGGATCGATAGCCTAGTAATCTCCTATGATCCTATGATCTCGGTGGTCGAAAGCCTAGTAATCTCCTATGATCCTATGATCTCGTGGGTCAATAGCCTAGTAACCTCCTATGATCCTATGATCTTGGGGGTTGATAGCCTAGTAACCTTCTATGATCCTATGATCTCGGGGTCGATAGCCTAGTAAACTCCTATGACCCTATGATCTCGGGGGTCAATAGCCTAGTAATCTCCTATTATCCTATGATCTCGGGTTCGATAGCCTAGTAATCTCCTATGAGCCTATAATCTTGGGGGTCAGTAGCCTAGGATTAATCTCCTAGGATCCTATGATCTCAGGGGACAATAGCCTAGTAATCTCCTATGATTTTGGGGGTCGATAGCCTAGCAATCTCCTATGATCTTATGATCTCAAGTGTCGACAGCCTAGTAACCTCCTATGAGCCTATGATCTCAGAGGTTGATAGCCTAGTAATCTCCTATGATCCTATGATCTCAGGGGTCAATAGCCTAGTAACCTCCTATGATCTCAGAGGTTGATAGCCTAGTAATTCCCTATGATCTTATGATCGCAGGGGTCGATAGCCTAGTAATCTCCTATGATCCTATGATCACGGAGGTCAAAAGCCTAGTAATCTCCTATGATCTTGGGGGTCAATAGCCTAGTAACCTCCTATGATCCTATGATCTTGGGGTTGATAGCCTAGTAATCTCCTATGATCCTATGATCTCGGGGGTCGATAGCCTAGTAATCTCCTGAATCCTATGATCTCAAGGGTCGACAGCCTAGTAACCTCCTATGAACCTATGATCTCGGGGGTCAATACTCTAGTAATCTCCTGTGATCCTATGATCTCAGGGGATCGATAGCTTAGTAATCTCCTATGATCCTATGATCTCGGGGGTCGATAGCCTTATAATCTCCTGTGATATCAGGGGTCGATAGCCTAGTAATCTCCTATGATGCTATGATTTGAGGGGTCAATAGCCTAGTAATCTCCTATGACCTTGGGGGTCAATAGCCTAGTAACCTCCTATGATCCTATGATCTCATGGGTCGATAGCCTACTAATCTCCTATGATCCTATGATCTTGGGGGTCCATAGCCTGGTAACCTCCTATGATCCTATGATCTCGGGGGTCAATAGCCTAGTAACCTCCTATAATCCTATGATCTCGGGGGTCAATAGCCTAATAATCTTCTATGATCCTATGATCTCAGGGGTCGATAACCTAATAATCTTTTATGATCCTATGATCTCGGGGGCGATAGTCTAGTAACCTCCTATGATCCTATGATCTTGAGGGTCGATAGCCTAGTAATCTCCTATGATCCTATGATCTCGGGGTTGATAGACTAGTAATGGCCTATGATCCTATGATCTTGGGTGTCGATGGCCTAGTAACCTCCTATGATGCTATGATCTCGAGGATCGAAAGCCTAGTAACCCCCTATTATCCTATGATCTCAGGGGTTGATAGTCTAGTAATGTCCTATGATCTTATGATCTCGAGGGTCAATAGCCTAGTAACCTCCAATGACTTATGAACTCGAGGGTCGATAGCCTAGTAACCTCCTATGACCCTATGATCTCGGGGGTCGATAGCCTAGTAATCTCCTATGACCCTATGATCTCAGGGGTCGATAGCCTAGTAACCTTCTATTATCCTATGATCTTGGGAGTTGAGAGCCTAGTAACTTCCTATGATCCTAGGATCTTGGGGGTCGATAGCCTAGTAACCTCCTATGATTCTATGATCTCGGGGGTTGATAAACTAGTAACCTCCTATGATCCTATGATCTCGTGGGTCAATAGCCTAGTAACCACCTTTGATCCTATGATCTCGGGGGTCGATAGCCTAGTAATCTCCTATGATCCTATGATCTCGGAGGTTGATAGCCTAGTAACCTCCTATGATCCTATGATCTTGGGGGTTGATAGCCAAGTAACCTGCTATGATCCACTGATATCGGGGGTCAATAGCCTAATAATCTCCTATGATCCTATGATCTTGGAGGTCGATAGCCTAGTAACATCCTATGATCCTATGATCTCAGGGGTCAATAGCCTAGTAATCTCCTATGATCTTATGATCTCGGGGGTCAATAGTCTAGTAATCTCCTATGATCCTTTGATCTCATGGTCGATAGCCTAGTAATCTCCTATGATCCTATGAGTCTGGGGGTTGATAGCCTAGTAAACTCCTATGATCCTATGATCTTGAGGGTTGATAGCCTAGTAAACTCCTATGATCCTATGATCTTGGGGGTCGATAGCCTAGTAGTCTCCAATGATCGTATGATCTCAGGGATTGAAAGCTTAGTAATCTCCTATGATCCCATGATCTCAGGGGTCGATAGCCTAGTAACCTCATATGATCCTATGATCTCGGGGATCAATAGCCTAGTAATCTCCTATGATTCTATGATCTCGGTGGTCGATAGCCTAGTAACCTCCTATGATCTCAGGGGTCAATAGACTAGTAACCTCCTATGATCCAATGATCTCAGGGGTTGATAGCCTAGTAACCTCCTATGATCGTATGATCTCGGGGGTCGAAAGCCTAGTAATCGCCTATGAACATTTGATCACGGGGGGTCGATAGCCTAGTAATCTCCTATGATCCTATGATCTTGGAGGTCGATAGCCTAGTAACCTCCTATGATCCTATGATCTCGGGTTTTGATAGCCTAGTAATCTTCTATGATCCTATGATCTCAGGAGTCAATAGCCTAGTAACGTCCTGTGATCCTATGATCTTGGGGGTCGATAGCCTAGCAATCTCCTATGATCCTGTGATCTCGGGTTCGATAGCCTAGTAACCTCCTATGATCTCGGGGTTGATAGCCTAGTAATCTTTTATGATCTCAGAGGTCAATAGCCTAGTAACTTCCTATGATCCTATGATCTCGGGGTTGATAGCCTAGTAATCTCCTCTGATTCTATGAACTCAGGGGTCGATAGTCTAGTAACCTCCTATGATCCCATGATCTTGATGGTCGATAGACTAGTATTAATCTCCTATGATCCTATGATCTCGGAGGTCGATAGCCTAGTAATATCCTATGATCCTATGAACTCAGGGGTCGATAGCCTAGTAACCTCCTGTGATCCTATGATCTTGAGGCTCGACAGCCTAGTAACCTCCTATGAGCCTATGATCTCGGGGGTCAATAGCCTAGTAATCTTCTATGACCCTATGAGCTCAGGGGTTGATAGCCTAGTAACCTCCTGTGATTCTATGATCTCAGGGGTCGATAGCCTAATAATTTCTTATGATCCTATGATCTTGGGGGTTGATAGCCTAATAATCTCCTATGATCCTATGATCTTGGGGGTTGATAGCCTAGTAACCTCCTATGATCCTATGAACTCGGGGGTTGATAGCCTAGTAATCTCCTATGATCCTATGATCTTGGGGGTCAATAGCCTAGTAACCTCCTATGAGCCTATGATCTCGGGGGTCGATAGCCCTGTAATCTCCTATGAGCCTATGATCTCGGAGGTCAATAGCTTAGTAATCTCCTATGATCCTATGATCTCAAGGGTTGAAAGCCTAGTAATCTCCTATGATCCTATGATCTTAGGTGTCGATAGTTTAGTAATCTCCTATGATCTCGGGGGTCGATAGCCTAGTACCCTCCTATGATCCTATGATCTCGGGGGTTGATAGCCTAGTAATCTCCTATGATCCTATGATCTCGGGGGTCAATAGCCTAGTAATCTCCTATGATCCCATGATTTCAGGGGTCGACAGCCTAGTAACCTCCTATGAGCCTATGATCTTGGGGGTCTATAGCCTAGTAATCTCCTGTGATCCTATGATCTCAGGTGTCAATAGCCTAGTAATCTCCTATGATCCTATGAAATCAGGGGTCGATATCCTTTTAATCTCCTATGATCTCAGGGGTCGATAGCCTTGTAACCTCCTATGATCCTATGATCTCGGAGGTCGATAGCCTTGTAATCTCCTATGATCCTATGATCTCGGGGGTCAATAGCCTAGTAACCTCCCCTGATCCTATGATTTGAGGGGTCGATAGCCTAGTAATCTCCTATGATCTCGGGGGTTGATAGTCTAGTAACCTCTTATGATCCTATGATCTCATGGGTCGATATCCTAGTAATCTCCTATGATCCTATGATCATGGCAGTTGATAGCCTGGGAACCTCCTATGATCTTGGGGGCCGATAGCCTAGTAACTTCCAATGATCCTATGATCACGAAGGTCGATAGCCTAGTAATCTCCTATGATCCTATGATCTCGGGGGTCGATAGCCTAATAATTTCTTATGATCCTATGATCTTGGGGTCGATAGCCTAATAATCTCCTATGAGCCTATGATCTTGGGGGTTGATAGCCTAGTAACCTCCTATGATCCTATGGTCTCGGGGGTCAATAGCTTAGTAATCGCCCATGATCCTATGATCTTGGGGGTTGACAGCCAAGTAACCTGCTATGATCCACTGATCTCGGGGGTCAATAGCCTAATAATCTCCTATGATCCTATGATCTTGGAGGTCGATAGCCTAGTAACATCCTATGATCTATGATCTCAGGGGTCAATAGCCTAGTAATCTCCTATGATCTTACAATCTCGGGGGTCGATAGCCTAGTAACCTCCTATGATCCTTTGATCTCATGGTCGATAGCCTAGTAATCTCCTATGATCGTATGAATCTGGGGGTTGATAGCCTAGTAACCTCCTATGATCCTATGATCTTGAGGGTCGATAGCCTAGTAAACTCCTATGATCCTATGATCTTGGGGGTCAATAGACTAGTAGTCTCCAATGATCGTATGATCTCAGGGATTGATAGCTTAGTAATCTCCTATGATCCTATGATCTCAGGGGTCGATAGCCTAGTAACCTCATATGATCCTATGATCTCAGGGTCGATAACCTAGTAATCTACTATGATCCTATGATCTTGGGGGTTGATAGCCTAGTAACCTCCTATGATCCAATGATCTTGGGGGTCAATAGCCTAGTAACCTCCTATGATCTCAGGGGTCAATAGCCTAGTAACCTCCTATGATCCAATGATCTTGGGGGTTGATAGCCTAGTAACCTCCTATGATACTATGATCTTGGGGGTCAAAAGCCTAGTAATCTCCTATGAACATTTGAATGCGGGGGGTCGATAGCCTAGTAATCTCCTATGATCCTATGATCTTGGAGGTCGATAGCCTAGTAACCTCCTATGATCCTATGATCTTGGGTTTTGATAGTCTAGTAATCTTCTATGATCCTATGATCTCAGGAGTCAATAGCCTAGTAATGTCCTGTGATCCTATGATCTCGGGGGTCGATAGCCTAGTAATCTCCTATGATCCTGTGATCTTGGGGTTGATAGCCTAGTAACCTCCTATGATCTCGGGGTTGATAGCCTAGTAATCTTTTATGATCTCGGAGGTAAATAGCCTAGTAACCTCCTATGATGCTATGATCTTGGGGTTGATAGCCTAGTAATCGCCTTTGATTCTATGATCTCAGGGGTCGATAGTCTAGTAACCTCCTATGATCCCATGATCTCGACTGTCGATAGACTAGTATTAATCTCTTATTATCCTATGATCTCGGGGGTCGATAGCCTAGTAATCTCCTATGAGCCTATGATCTCGGGGGTCGATAGCCTAGTAATCTCCTATGATCCTATGAACTCAGGGGTCGATAGCCTAGTAACCTCCTGTGATCCTATGATCTTGAGGGTCGACAGCCTAGTAACCTCCTATGAGCCTATGATCACAGGGGTCAATAGCCTAGTAATCTCCTATGATCCTATGAGCTCAGGGGTTGATAGTTTAGTAATCTCCTGTGATCCTATGATCTCAGAGGTCGATAGCTTAGTAATCTTCTATGATCCTATGATCTCAAGGGTTGAAAGCCTAGTAATCTCCTATGATCCTATGATCTTGGGTGTCGATAGCTTAGTAATCTCCTATGATCTCGGAGGTCGATAGCCTAGTACCCTCCTATGATCCTATGATCTCGGGGGTCAAGAGCCTAGTGATCTCCTATGATCCTATGATCTCGGGGGTCAACAGCCTAGTAACCTCCTATGAGCCTATGATCTTGGGGGTTGATAGCCTAGTAATCTCCTGTGATCCTATGATTTCAGGGGCCGATAGCCTAGTAATCTCCTATGATCCTATGATCTCAGGGATCGATAGTCTTGTAATCTCCTATGATCTCAGGGGTCGATAGCCTAGTAACCTCCTGTGATCCTATGATCTCAGGGGTTGATAGCCTTGTAACCTCCTATGATCCTATGATCTCAGAGGTCGATAGCCTTGTAATCTCCTATGATCCTATGATCTCGGGGGTTGATAGCCTAGTAACCTCCCCTGATCCTATGATTTGAGGGGTTGATAGCCTAGTAATCTCCTATGATCTTGGGGCTTGATAGCCTAGTAACCTCTTATGATCCTATGATCTCATGGGTCAATATCCTAGTAATCTCCTATGATCCTATGATCTTGGGTTTTGATAGTCTAGTAATCTTCTATGATCCTATGATCTCAGGAGTCAATAGCCTAGTAATGTCCTGTGATCCTATGATCTCGGGGTTCGATAGCCTAGTAATCTCCTATGATCCTGTGATCTTGGGGTTGATAGCCTAGTAACCTCCTATGATCTCGGGGTTGATAGCCTAGTAATCTTTTATGATCTCGGAGGTAAATAGCCTAGTAACCTCCTATGATGCTATGATCTTGGGGTTGATAGCCTAGTAATCGCCTTTGATTCTATGATCTCAGGGGTCGATAGTCTAGTAACCTCCTATGATCCCATGATCTCAACTGTCGATAGACTAGTATTAATCTCCTATGATCCTATGATCTCGGGGGTCGATAGCCTAGTAATCTCCTATGAGCCTATGATCTCGGGGGTCGATAGCCTAGTAATCTCCTATGATCCTATGAACTCAGGGGTCGATAGCCTAGTAACCTCCTGTGATCCTATGATCTTGAGGGTCGACAGCCTAGTAACCTCCTATGAGCCTATGATCACAGGGGTCAATAGCCTAGTAATCTCCTATGATCCTATGAGCTCAGGGGTTGATAGTTTAGTAATCTCCTGTGATCCTATGATCTCAGAGGTCGATAGCTTAGTAATCTTCTATGATCCTATGATCTCAAGGGTTGAAAGCCTAGTAATCTCCTATGATCCTATGATCTTGGGTGTCGATAGCTTAGTAATCTCCTATGATCTCGGAGGTCGATAGCCTAGTACCCTCCTATGATCCTATGATCTCGGGGGTCAAGAGCCTAGTGATCTCCTATGATCTCGGGGGTCGACAGCCTAGTAACCCCCTATGAGCCTATGATCTTGGGGGTCGATAGCCTAGTAATCTCCTGTGATCCTATGATTTCAGGGGTCGATAGCCTAGTAATCTCCTATGATCCTATGATCTCAGGGATCGAAAGTCTTGTAATCTCCTATGATCTCAGGGGTCGATAGCCTAGTAACCTCCTGTGATCCTATGATCTCAGGGGTTGATAGCCTTGTAACCTCCTATGATCCTATGATCTCAGAGGTCGATAGCCTTGTAATCTCCTATGATCCTATGATCTCGGGGGTTGATAGCCTAGTAACCTCCCCTGATCCTATGATTTGAGGGGTTGATAGCCTAGTAATCTCCTATGATCTTGGGGCTTGATAGCCTAGTAACCTCTTATGATCCTATGATCTCATGGGTCAATATCCTAGTAATCTTCTATGATCCTATGATCATGGCGGTCGATAGCCTGGGAACCTCCTATGATCCTATGATCTTGGGGGCCAATAGCCTAGTAATATCCTATGATCCTATGATCTCAGGGGTCAATAGCCTAGTAACCTCCTGTGATCCTATGATCGCAAGGTCGATAGCCTAGTAATCTCCTATGATCCTATGATCTCGGGGGTCGATAGCCTAATAATCTCTTATGATCCTATGATCTTGGGGGTCGATAGCCTAATAATCTCTTATGATCCTATGATCTTGGGGGTTGATAGCCTAGTAACCTCCTATGATCCTATGAACTCGGGGGTTGATAGACTAGTAATCTCCTATGATCCTATGATCTCGGGGGTCAATAGCCTAGTAACATCCTATGATCCTATGGTCTTGGGGGTCAATAGCCTAGTAATCTCCTATGACCCTATGATCTCGGGGGTCAATAGCCTAGTAATCTCCTATGATCCTATGAGCTCAGGGGTCAATAGCCTAGTAACCTCCTGTGATCCTATGATCTCGAGGGTCAACAGCCTACTAGGCCTATGAGCCTATGATCTCAGGGGTCAATAGCCTAGTAATCTCCTATGATCCTTTGCGCTCAGGAGTTGATAGCCTAGTAACCTCCTGTGATCCTATGATCTCGGAGGTCGATAGATAGTAATCTCCTATGATCCTATGATCTCAGGGTTGAAAGCCTAGTAATCTCCTATGATCCTATGATCTCGGGTGTCGATAGTTTAGTAATCTCCTATGATCTTGGGGGTCGATAGCCTAGTACCCTCCTATGATCCTATGATCTCGAGGTCGACAGCCTAGTAATCTCCTATGATCCTATGATCTCAGGGGTCAATAGCCTAGTAATCTCCTATGAACCTATGATCTCAGGGGTCGACAGCCTAGTAACCTCCTATGAGCCTATGATCTTGGGGGTTGATAGCCTAGTAATCTCCTGTGATCCTATGATCTCAGGCGTCGATAGCCTAGTAATCTCCTATGATCCTATGATCTCAGGGGTCGATAGCCTTGTAATCTCCTATGATCTCAAGGGTCAATAGCCTAGTGACCTCCTGTGATCCTATGATCTCAGGGGTCAATAGCCTTGTAACATCCTATGATCCTATGATCTCGGAGGTCGATAGCCTTGTAATCTCCTATGATCCTATGATCTCAGGAGTCGATAGCCTAGTAACCTCCCCTGATCCTATGATTTGAGGGGTCGATAGCCTAGTAATCTCCTATGATCTCGGGGGTTGATAGCCTAGTAACCTCTTATGATCCTATGATCTCATGGGTTGATATCCTAGTAATCTTCTATGATCCTATGATCATGGCAGTCGATAGCCTGGGAACCTCCTATGATCCTATGATCTTGGGGGCCGATAGCCTAGTAACCTCCTATGATCCTATGATCGTGAAGGTCGATAGCCTAGTAATCTCCTATGATCCTATGATCTCGGGGGTCGATAGCCTAATAATCTCTTATGATCCTATGATCTTGGGGGTCGATAGCCTAATAATCTCCTATGAGCCTATGATCTTGGGGGTTGATAGCCTAGTAACCTCCTATGATCCTATGAACTCGGGGGTCGATAGCCTAGTAATCTCCTATGATCCTATGATCTCGGGGGTCAATAGCCTAGTAACCTCCTATGATCCTATGATCTTGGGGGTCGATAGCCTAGTAACCTGCTATGATCCTATGATCTTGAATGTCGATAGCCTAGTAACTTCCTATGATCCTATGATCTCGGGGGTCTTTAGCCTAGTAATCTCCTATGATCCTATGATCTCGGGGGTCAATAGCCTAGTAACCTCCTATTATCCTATGGTCTTGGGGGTCGATAGTCTAGTAACCTCCTATGAGCCTATGATCTCAGGGGTCGATAGCCTAGTAACCTCCTATGATCCTATGATCTCAGAGGTCGATAGCCTTGTAATCTCCTATGATCCTATGATCTCGGGGGTTGATAGCCTAGTAACCTCCCCTGATCCTATGATTTGAGGGGTTGATAGCCTAGTAATCTCCTATGATCTTGGGGCTTGATAGCCTAGTAACCTCTTATGATCCTATGATCTCATGGGTCAATATCCTAGTAATCTTCTATGATCCTATGATCATGGCGGTCGATAGCCTGGGAACCTCCTATGATCCTATGATCTTGGGGGCCAATAGCCTAGTAATATCCTATGATCCTATGATCTCAGGGGTCAATAGCCTAGTAACCTCCTGTGATCCTATGATCGCGAAGGTCGATAGCCTAGTAATCTCCTATGATCCTATGATCTCGGGGGTCGATAGCCTAATAATCTCTTATGATCCTATGATCTTGGGGGTCGATAGCCTAATAATCTCTTATGATCCTATGATCTTGGGGGTTGATAGCCTAGTAACCTCCTATGATCCTATGAACTCGGGGGTTGATAGACTAGTAATCTCCTATGATCCTATGATCTCGGGGGTCAATAGCCTAGTAACATCCTATGATCCTATGGTCTTGGGGTCAATAGCCTAGTAATCTCCTATGACCCTATGATCTCGGGGGTCAATAGCCTAGTAATCTCCTATGATCCTATGAGCTCAGGGGTCAATAGCCTAGTAACCTCCTGTGATCCTATGATCTCGAGGGTCAACAGCCTACTAGGCCTATGAGCCTATGATCTCAGGGGTCAATAGCCTAGTAATCTCCTATGATCCTTTGCGCTCAGGAGTTGATAGCCTAGTAACCTCCTGTGATCCTATGATCTCGGAGGTCGATAGATAGTAATCTCCTATGATCCTATGATCTCAGGGGTTGAAAGCCTAGTAATCTCCTATGATCCTATGATCTCGGGTGTCGATAGTTTAGTAATCTCCTATGATCTTGGGGGTCGATAGCCTAGTACCCTCCTATGATCCTATGATCTCGGAGGTCGACAGCCTAGTAATCTCCTATGATCCTATGATCTCAGGGGTCAATAGCCTAGTAATCTCCTATGAACCTATGATCTCAGGGGTCGACAGCCTAGTAACCTCCTATGAGCCTATGATCTTGGGGGTTGATAGCCTAGTAATCTCCTGTGATCCTATGATCTCAGGCGTCGATAGCCTAGTAATCTCCTATGATCCTATGATCTCAGGGGTCGATAGCCTTGTAATCTCCTATGATCTCAAGGGTCAATAGCCTAGTGACCTCCTGTGATCCTATGATCTCAGGGGTCAATAGCCTTGTAACATCCTATGATCCTATGATCTCGGAGGTCGATAGCCTTGTAATCTCCTATGATCCTATGATCTCAGGAGTCGATAGCCTAGTAACCTCCCCTGATCCTATGATTTGAGGGGTCGATAGCCTAGTAATCTCCTATGATCCTATGATCTCGGGGTTGATAGCCTAATAATCTCCTATGATCCTATGATCTTGGGGTGATATCCTAGTAATCTCCTATGATCCTATGATCTTCGGCAGTCAATAGCCTAGTAACCTCCTATGATCCTATGATCTTTGGGGCATATAGCTAGTAACCTCCTATGATCCTATGACGTGAAGGCCTATAGCCTAGTAATCCAATATGATCCTATGATCTTGGGGTGGATAGCCTAGCCTAGTAACCTCCTATGATCCTATGATCTTGAATGTCGATAGCCTAGTAACTTCCTATGATCCTGATCTCGGGGTCTTTAGCCTAGTAATCTCCTATGATCCCTATGATCCTGGGGGTCAATAGCCTAGTAACCTCCTATTATCCTATGGTCTTTGGGGGTTGAGTCTACTTCCTATGATCCTATGATCTCGGGGGTTGACAGCCTAGTAATCTCCTATGATCCTATGATCTTGGGGGTCAATAGCCTAGTAACCTCCTATGATCCTATGATCTCAGGGGTCGATAGCCTAGTAACCTCCTATGATCCTATGATTTTGGGGGTTGGTAGCCTAGTAACCTCCTATGATCCTATGAACTCAGGGGTCAGTAGCCTAGTAACCTCCTATGAACCTACTAACAGCAGTTTGTCAAGTCTGACCATAAGCTAATCACTCTTAACATCCACATCACACCCCCACCCCCCAGTAAGGAAACTTCCATAAAAAACTTCTCCAAAGCCAACTTCATGCTACTCAAGTCAGAAGTGACAAACTTCATGACACCCATGCAGACACGAACGTAAAGTTCAACTGCTGAATCCTACACTAAGGCACTGTACGAGCACATCCACTCATTCATGAATTGTGCCATCCCAAATAGAACCAAGAAGCTTTCATCCAAAAAAAGGAAGCCAATCTGGTGGTTCCCTGCCATAAACAAACTTTACAACAAAAGGAAAAAAACTGTTGCAGAAAAGAGGAAAATCCCAGGATGCAAAAAACTCCCTTACCAGCCTCAGTAAGAAACTGAGATCCCTCATAAAATACTCCAAAGCTAGTTATGAAAATAAAATTGTCAAAGATTCCAAAGACAACCACAAGGCATTCTATAATTATGTCAAGAATCTAAACGGCAATGCTCAGATCTGCTCTGAGCTAAAACAGAATGGCATTAAATATACTGATCACAAGGATATTGCCAATATCCTGACAGATCGATTCAGTGCCAACTTCACCCCCCTCTCACCCCCTAAATGGCCCATCTCAATACTGGAAGATTGCCAAATTGTGGTAATAACGGCCACACAGGTAAAAAAATGCACTCTCCAAAGCTAAGAATACAGCATCCGTGGGACCAGATGACATCCCGGACTGTGTACTACATGAACTACAATATGAACTGGCACCTCACCTAAGTGTCATGTTTAATCATAGCCTCACCTCAGGTTTCATGCTCACTGAGTGGCGCAGAGCTACAGTTATCCCAATCCACAAGGGGGGATCCATCTTGGATCCCAGAAACTACCATCCCATCAGCCTGATGAGCCTTATCTGCAAGGCCATGGAGTGTATTATCATGGAACTTATAACAAAGACATTGGCAGCCTTCAGACACTGAACCCCACCCAGTTTCAGTTTGTGAAGGGCCGATCTTCTCTCCTGAACCTGATTGACTTCTTCGAATCAGTCTCTAGAGCCATGGACAAAGGTAAGGTGGTTGACACAGCCTATCTAGATCTTGCCAAGGCATTTGACACCATCCCCCACTCTGGAATCATAGATAAACTTACTAAGCTGGGCATTAATCCCTACGTCACCCAATGGGTTGCTAACTGGCTTACTGATAGAACCCACAATGTAAAAGTAGCCGACTCCAAATCCACCTCCAGACAAGTGACAAGTGGAGTACCTCAGGGTTCAGTCCTGGGACTGCTCTTGTTTAGCATCTACTTCTCTGAAGTACAGGCCAACACTAAGGGACTCTGGCTAACAAGGTTCACAGATGACTGCAAACTGGGAGCCATTATTGAATCCCCAAATGATGTGGATATTCTACAAAAGGGCCTTACAGAAACAGATGCTTGGTGCCAGGGCCATGGGCTCAAGCTCAATGCCAAGTAATGTATAGTTACTCCCTTTGGGAAAAAACATGTACCCATGAATTACCATATAGATGGCAGTACACTAAACACCGAAAGTGTGATAAGAGACTTAGGGACACAGGTGGACAGTGGTCTCACCTTCGATAACCACATCACCACAACAGTCAGGAAATCCTTCTATGTGGCACACCTCATCACTAAGGGCTTTTCATACAGAAAAAAGGAGGTCATTGTCCCACTCTACTCATCCCTCATTAGACCCATTATAGAATACAACGCCCTGTTTGGTATGTACCTCTCAAGACATCTGCAACAACTGGAAAGGCCACAGAAATACCTCACTAAAAGTATCACAGGCCTAAAGCATATGCCGTACGCTGACCGCCTTAAAAAACTCCAGCTATGCTCTGCCACATATCGTCTACTCAGAGGCAATCTCTGCTTAACATACAAGGCCATGTCAAACCCAGAGTTGTTGGACATGCTACACTTAAAGAAATCCCAATCCCTCAGAGCCACACGCTCCAGTGATCTACACCTTGTCATCACAATAAACAAAACATGCTGGAAGGATAGGTTCCTGACCCAGAGACTCCCCAGACTTTGGAATAGATTGCCCATACATGTCAAGCAGAGTGCCTCTTTGGCCCTCTTCAAAAGGAACCTTGATGATTGGATGATAGAAAGGAAATTCACCCCGGGGATCACGTCAGTTGCCCTTCTAGACAGGGGTCCAGGGAAGTAAATAGTGTGGGAAGAAATAGCCAGGGAATTGTTATGGCTAGGGTTGTATAGGCCCTAGGGCTGATAGCCAGTACCAACCTATGAACCTATCAACCTATGAACCAATGAACGAAGGAAAATAATATCATGGAAGGCAGCAGGCTCAGATAAGGCCACAGCAGTGGTGATAAAGATGTTTCTTGATATAGGGAAGAAATTCCTCCTGAATGTACTCATAGCAGCATGGAGAGAAAAATGTATTCTAGATGACTGGAGAATAAGCATACTTGTGTCAGTGTTCCAGAACAAAGGGGACATTCACAACTGTGGGTAGTATAGTGGTATCATGCTCATGTCACATGGCATGAAAGCCCAGGAGAGGGTGACTGATAAATGAATATGCAGAGTAGCAGAAAGGAAGATGGGAGATGAGCAGTTTGGATTCAGATCAAGATGGAGCACAACTGACCCGATGTTTACAATGAAAAAGATAAGGTAAGAAGAAGCTGGAGAAGAGGAAAGTATAACTCAGCATTCCTAGATTTCAAGAAAGCATATGACAAGGTCCCGAGGAAGTTGATTTGGGCAGTTCTGCGGTGGTTCAATGTTTGAGAAACACTGGTAGAATTAGTGCAGGCTATGTACAAGGACTCCATGACTCAAGTACAGACAGTGTTCAGACTCACAGAGGGATTCCTAGTGGGAGTGGCTGTGCATCAGGCTTCAGTTCTGAGACCACTGTTGTTCATACTGGTGATGGACTACATTAACAAACAGGTCAGAGGAAACAGATCAACCAGGTTGGTGTATGCAGATGATGTGGCATTACAGGCAGACTCTGAGCAAGAGTTTCAGTGAAGGGTACGGGAACAGAATGCATAACTGAAGGAGCTTAGGATGAAACTGTGTAGCATCAGACAGTGTGAATAGCAGAAAATTGGGGAAATCAGAAGAAACTGAGAATTGAGACAGAAGGGAAAATAGAGGAACAGGTTAACATCTTTAAGTATCTGGGAGGAGTGGTTGACAAGAAGGGAAGTCTGCATGAGGAGGTCAAAGCCAACTGGCACAGAGTGTCAGAGGTAGTGCATGACAGAAAAATGCCAAAGAAGCTGAAAAGTAAAGTGTACAAAACATTGGTCTGACCATTACTACTGTATTGTACAGAAGCCTGGGCAGTAAAGGCAGAGCAGTTGAGGAAGCTAGAGGTGATGAAGGTGAAGTGCCTAAGATGGTTGATAGGATGCACACTGTGAGACAAAATAAGAAATGAGGACATCAGAGCAGAAGCCAAAGTAGCTGCAGAAAAGGTCAAAGAGAACAGATTACGGTGGTTGGGGCACATGTGCAGAAAAGCAGACGACAACTTGTTGAAGAACATTTGGGACAGACAAGAAGAAGTCAAGAAGAGATGTGGGGGTCCAGTAAAATGGTTGATGAACTGTATGAGAGCAGACCTGTAATAGATAGGCATTAGTGTCAGAGAAGGCAGTAGAGTGGCATTCAATCAAGAGAAATGGCAACAGTTAGCACAGCACCCCAACCCCATATAGAAAATGGGGAAAAAGGGGTCCATGATGATGATGATGATGATGATGATGATGATGGTGATGATGATGGTGATGGTGATGATGATGATGATGGTGATGATGGTGATGATGATGGTGATGATGATGATGATGGTGATGGTGATGATGATGGTGATGATGATGACGATGGTGATGATGATGTGATGATGATGGTGATGGTGATGATGATGATGATGACGGTGGTGGTGGTGATGGTGATGATGATGATGATGGTGATGATGGTGATGGTGGTGGTGATGATGATGGTGATGATGATGATGATGGTGGTGATGATGATGATGACAATGATGATGGTGATGGTGATGATGATGGTGATGATGATGATGATCATGGTGATGATGGTGATGATGATGATGGTGATGATGATGATGGTGATGATGATGGTGGTGATGGTGGTGATGATGATGATGATGACCACTGCTCCTACTTGTACACAGGCACATTTGACCTTACCTGCAACTCTAACCTGGTCAATTGGCTGAGGCTTGCAGACATAGTTGTTGCTTGCTTCACTTGTTGAGAAACCACACTATACAGGCCCTGAGATATAAATATTTGCTACCTCCCTGCCCTTTACTGTCCTAATACTTGGTCTTCTTGAAATATCGCCTCCTAACCACACCCATTTAACTGACTAGTTGACAGTAAGCTATGCAACCGAGTCTTGCCCCCCACTCACCATCCTGCCAGTTGAGCCTGTTAATAGGAGAGATGCTCAGGACAAACTCTCTGCTGCAAATTTCCTTTAGTGTTCTAAAATACTTTGCTAACTGGTCTTGAGCTGTGATTTTCTGCATTGCTTTTTATGACACATTTTAACAACATACGGCTGTTATGTGGTATTTAGTGTTATATTCTGAAATACCCAAACTGTAACTTTCTGATTAGAACTGCGATATTGGGGGAGGCAACTCCAAATGGAGCTGAGACACTTTGCATTACATGTTATAGCAATGGAAAGGCCATATATATATATATATATATATATATATATATATATATATATATATATATATGGGTCTACCTCAGAAGATCGACAGACCATTTGATTGACATTGATTTGGTCGACAGCTCATTTGGTCGAAAACCAGTATTCAAGGCACATAACAGGGATTTTCCTCACTCCCCAATGTTGTGCTGTGCGATGCTGGAGTTGGTGTATATAGTTAGGAGGGGTGTGGGGGACACAGCCCCCCACATTGGGGGTGTGGGGGTGAAGCCCCCCCACCTATTACTGCTTAAAAACATGAAAATACAACAAAAACTAGACATTTTAAATGAAATTAGGTGGGAGGCTTCGCCCCTCACACCCCCCTAACTATATATACCAACTCCAGGGTTGCACAACATTGGGGAGGGGGGCAAATCCCTATGTGCCTTGAATAGTGGTTTTCAACTAAATGAGCTGTCGACCAAATGAATGTCGATCAAATGGTCTGCCGATCTTCTGAGGTAGATCCATATATATATATATATATATATATATATATATATATATTTTTTTTTTTTTTTTGAATAATTCTGAAAAGCAACATTTGGCATTCTAGTATATTTCTGACTTATCTGGTGCTATGATATGAATTTTATGAGTGTAATATGCATTTTAACAACATAGTGCTATGCCATGGTAATAAGTCCTATTCTGAAACACTTAGACTTATTTACTGGAGCAGAGATATTGGTGTTCCAAGTGCAGCTGAATGACATGTTGCAGTACATTTAAACCAACATAAAAGTAATACACTCTGAAGAAAAAGAAGACATTTCTAACAGCATAGGGCTATACCACAAAAGAAGATACCCATTTCAAAATGAAAACTTAATATATAGCTTAAGAAAAGTAAAATGATGCAGTCAAAAATGATGTCAGAGCAGACATGAAACAGATAAAAAACAGACGCAGATGTCATCAAACAGATAATATTTGACAGACGTTCTGACACTTTTCAATTAACACCACAATTTTTCACAGGCTGCTTTGTCTGTTTTTTTCGTTGGACTTTATGTAGTATTATCAGTTTGATGTTTCTGTGGTTTGACAATCAGATTTCAGTATCTCTGAAGACTGGGTGTCCATCCTATTAACTCTGAGTATCTAGCTGATGCCGGAATCAGAATTATTGGCAGAAATATTAACAACCTCAGCGAGGCAGATGATGCTACTCTGACGGCTGAAAGTGAAGATTTTGGATAAAAAGATGAAGATCTGTTGATGAAGGAAAAAGAAGAAAGTTCAAACGCTAGTTTGCCACTCAGCATAAAAATAAAATAAATTTATGTCATCTCTACATATTCATTCTTTGCAAATAGATGGGGAAGAAATAGAGGAAATGACAGATTTTATTTTCCTGTGATCAACGTTCTGTACAGATGATGGCTACAGCCATGAAATTAAAAGACTTTTGCTTCCGGGAAGAAAAGCTATGGTAAATCTGAATAAGATTTCAAAGAGCAAAATCATCACATTGTTAACAAAGGTCCATACAGACAAAGCTATGGTTTTCCCAGTAATAACAAAAGGGTGCGAGATTTGGATTATAAGTAAGGCTGTCCACCAGAAAAATGATGCTTTTCAACCACTGTGTTGGAGAAAACTTTTAAATGAAGATGAAATCCCTCAGTACTTAAGGAAATAAACCCAGACTGCTCGCCATAAGGTCCGACAGTAAAATTAAAGTGCACTTACTTTGGTCACATAATGTGAAGACAGGATTCATTAGAAAAAGCAATGATTCTGGGAAAGATCGAGTGGAAAAGAAGACGGGGTGGCAGCGTATAAGATGGATAGACAGCATTAATAAAGGACTGACTATGAAACAGCAAGAACTTAAAGACACAGTTGTTGACAGACAAGCTTGCATGCTAAAATCCTTGATGTCCCAGATCAGACTTAAATAAATGATTAATCTATAGCAATCATTCTACAGCTGATGATTGTGTTTACAGTGGAAAGAGGAATAGTTCCATAAAGTTTTTTTTTTACATTGAACTGAGAAGTATATCCTTTGAGTTGTAAAAGAAGTGTGTAATAGAGAACTGGTTATCCATTACTCTTTGCTAATGAAGAGAGTAAAACAAAGTTCAAAATTCTTCACAGTTATTATTGAAACCATTTCAAAACAAGCTCTCACAGAAAAAAAAAACTCAGACATATTCTTAACATGATAGCTTACTGATGAAAGAATATTGCATTTATTACCTTCAAGAAAATGGTGACCTGCTATTAGCATTCATCTGTGAAAAAAAGCAGCATGCGGTAGGGCGGTGTAATTAAAGCAACGCAGCCTATTGTCCATTTCTTTGTACATAAAACAGCAGTGTGCCTGCTTTGTATGTATTTCCATCTCTTAATATGTAAAACAGAAATGCTGGAGTGCAACAGTCCTAGATGAAAGAAAGGAAGGATGAATGGATGAACACTGCACTGTGTTTCAACTTGTTTAAATGGAAATTCTCACTAAACATACTAACAAAACTAATGGATGACAGATTGCAGTGTATATGTATTTGCAACTAGGTTGGTGTACTGGTTAAGGTGCTTACCTTAGAAACACAAGGTGCAGGGTTTGATTCTCACATTGGGTAATTGGCTAGGCTTAAAATTGCCCATGAGGGCAGCTAGCCTAGTACTAATCTATGAACCTATATATATATATATATATATATATATATATATATATATATATATTTAGATTGCCATATGGCATATGGTTTATATATTTCCAGCCATGTAGTATATTGTCTTGGATAAAATCACTGATTAAATAAGAGGTACTGCATCATTATTCATTTTATTTAAAGTACATAAGGGTTATATTATTATGACAGCTACTAAGTAGGGCAGGACCAGCTAGAATGTCACACTGATGGGGGAAGGGATGTGAATTTAACATGTGTACCAATAACACTTTGTTTTACAGCACAATAAACCACTCCCTTGCCTGATAAAAATTATATACATATCTATATCTATCTATATATATCTATATATATATATATATATATATATATATATATATATATATATATATATATATATAGTTAAAAAGCTTGTGAGGAAACTATTACTCTGTTATTTTTGTTTTACTTGAATTGTTTGCCTGTGTTCTTAATAAAGGACTTAATAAAGGATTTTCAACTGCAAACAGGTTGCCTACCCTGCTTGGATTACTTTCAAATACTTAGTAATTCTGTACAATATTTTAAATTATACATTTTTTATTATTTTTTTTTACTTAAGACGAATTTAAGTTTGCTAATTCTACTACCGTTGTCTGATCTGATCTGATTAATATATAGTGATTAACTAGATATATATGGATTGAAAATCTTCAACACAGAGAAGTTTCTTACACTGTTTTGTTTTTGGACCGACTATACTTGTTTAGTGGGTTGTTTGAGACTTCAGGGATACCATTGAGATTACTTGTGTTTTGGAGGAGGTGAGTTACAAACCTATCCATTCATCATGTTTTATTTATCTGTTGGTGAAGATTTAGGTCCCTGATTCTAGTATTCGTGGCGGTGGTGAACTTGCAGAGAAACAGGAATTGAGTCTCTTGTGGCAAAATGAGACAGGAATCTGACCTCAAAAGTCTATAAGACACTCAGTAAAGGGATGGAGCTTTCAGCTTCTTTTCGTAGTTCAGGAATTTTAGGATTGTGATCATTTTGGTTAGGAAACGTTTGGGGTATTTCTAATTGTCTGATGTGTTTAGTGAGATACATTCAAAGGAGAAATTATTTGTTTTGGGGTCTTCATTACTGTATTTTCCTGTTCTGGAGTAATGTATTTTTGTATATGTGGCTTGTGCTAATTGTAATTAGTTTGATTAGGCAGAGTTTGAATTAAAAGTTGTGTTTTAACCTTCACTGTTCCACAGAAGACCATTTGTAGTGTAGGGAGGAAGTGACATGAGACAATGTTTTATTTGCTGAAATCTGATTTTGGGTCACAGATTAAACATAGTTTTGTAAAGAAGAGACTATAATTTCAAACATCACTGTATTCACAAAATAATTCAACAAAGTTATTATTCTGCAATATTTTGTCTAATTGCAATCGTGCTTTACTGATTTTTGGGATATGGAATTATTTTTTCAAGCATTTGATGTTTCCTTGTTAGATTTTGTGTGCCCAAATACAATACATGAAATGAAGGTAGGAGTTTAGACTTCACTCTTCTATGGACTATACATTGCTGGGCTGGATGCTTAATTAGCTACAGATTTGGAGCAGGATTTAGGCAGACTCCACAGCTTAGTGGTTTGCTACTAAAAGAAAAAGAGAAAAGGTTGGGAGTTTAGATTTATTTTTGAGCTTACAAGTACTTTTTACTTCTGAAGTGTGGCTGATTTCTTCCGATCTATGCTACAGTGACCCAAATTACTGTCCCTTTAGTAGTACTTGTGACTCTCTGCCTGTGACTGAGGTAAAGCAGGCAGATGCAAACAGCAGTGCACAAAAAACTCACCAAAGACATATTCCATGGACAGACGTCAAATTAACAGCAGATAAGCTAACTACGGAACACTATGCTGCCTTCCTTATATAGATTAGAAGAGCAGTAATAAAGGTGAAGTACCTCTGAAAAACCGGGAGCATAAATTAAACTTTACAAAAGAGAAGACAAAAATAAATAATTTAAAAAGTAACTTAAGGGAAACTTTTCAGAGCAAATGTAAAAGAAGGAATATAATCTATCTGTTGCTGTTGTAGTTTTCCAAGAGATGTTCTGCAAATACTTCTCTGGACTGAGACAGAAAGCTGTTCCTTGGTAATCAGAGTTAGTATGGATTTGATGGACGTTTCCTCAGTGATCACAATGCCTGCCACCACTACTGTAGAGGTTGCTTGTAATCTGCCACAGATAGACTACAGTGAGTGTTAAAAATGACGCTGATGATACAGAAGTATATCTACCTGTCCACAGGTCGTACGACATTGATGTCACTACAAAGGCATAAAAAGTGGAGACTACAGTGGGTACAGGCAGCTTCCAGGGGGAAAATCCATGCAAGGGTGGAATATGACCTCAGAGGAAAAGAGAATATCTTTTTTGAAATAATGCAGCATTAAAAGGAGAGATTTACAGAATGAATAAGAGAAAAAGGCAATTTGCTTAACTGCTATTATGGATGAAAGGGCTATGGAGCAAATTTACAGGATTACAAGAGCATCTATGCAAGGTAGAAAGCTAGGCTTCATGCTACATGCAGGACAAATGGCCTGTCCAGGAAATGTATCACAACAGTAAAGGTGAGTTTGAGGAACTTGTGACTGGCTTTGACAAGTAGTGTACACGGTTACATTTTCATTGGTGCTGCTTCCCCTTGGGGTAGGTGATGATAGCTACAAACCATGCACCACAGAGTTCAGTGAAAGATAAACGTCTCTAGCAGCAGCTCTGAGTACGTGCAATTCAGTGGCGAACAGGAGCAGCTTTCAGAGACCTAAGCCTGTATTTTCATGATAGTCAGCAGCTATTTACATGGGAACCATAATCATAGGTGAGAAGTGTAGTGAGCACCTCTGCCCAAATATTATGCTTTTGCAATAAAAGTGCTTTCCCTTACCTTTAATGCAATACTAAGAGTGCATTACAAAGAAACATCATTTGAATATCACTTCTGTTTTCACAAATATAGCATCCTCAATTTAATCTGTCTTCATTGGTGGATACATTTGGCAAATCTGAACTATAATAAAAAAAAAAAAAAAAAATAGAGGCCCTGAGTAAAGTGGTTGACGTACCCTTCAACCCCCATGCAAGGAGTTTTGCCCTTACACCTTTTTACTTAA
Source organism: Protopterus annectens (assembly GCF_019279795.1). Lineage (NCBI taxonomy): Eukaryota > Metazoa > Chordata > Ceratodontiformes > Protopteridae > Protopterus > Protopterus annectens. The sequence continues at coordinate 20,829,114 of NC_056732.1, read as the reverse complement.
TATAATAATTTCCACCATCACACAACCTCAGGGAAAGTTAGGCAGAATTTGACAAAACGGTCTGTTACTGAAGGCAGACCGAGTTAAACAAGTGCTTATAGTTTCCTCCCTATACACAGTTCTGTAATTTGTCTGCAGAACATTCAGGGCTTCCATGAAATTGTCTGTTTCCCTCTAATATAGATGTGTCCAACCTGCGGCCCGCGGGCCGCATGCGGCCCTCAGAGCTCTGCCATGCGGCCCTCTACCTCTAACTCCAACACTGATGTACGCATGCCCCAAAACAGTTTTTTTTGTGTGTTTTTCGCGGCTGTGACCTGTAACTCTAACATCGGTGTGCGCATGCACCAAAGCATCTTTCTAGTTTTGATTTTTTTGCGCCAAAGAAGGGTCTGTGTGTTTGCACCATTATTTCGTGCCAAAGAATCAATGTGTGTCTTCTTGCTGAAGAGGGACTCGTCTATGGATTTGCTGCCATTGCCTTTTAAAGAGACAGCACTTAACCTGTGTTAATAGGTAAGTATGGTGTGAGTGAGTGCATGCATGAAAGCAGAATGTTTGTGTGCGTGAAAGTAGAAGTGTGTGTGTGTGTGTGTGTTTATGTGTGCATGACAGAGAGACAGAGAGAGACACATGCACAAAGAGGCTAACATACAAAAAAGTTAGCTCACAAATGCATCCTACATTAAAAGTACACTTTCATTAAATTGCAGCTTTTCTGACAGGGAGAATGTTGTATTGAATATGAAATCATACCTCTCAACTGTATGGATTTTTGAAGAATGTCTGGATTTTTGCTTTATCTTCCAATTTGTGTCTTTTGCTTAGGAAATAAAAGTTGTCATCCAAGGTAATGCAGTCCCAGGGATTAAGGAGGAGACAGCAGCCTAGGGTTAATGGTCAGTAATGGATTGACTAATGTGGGACTGTAGCATTTAAAGTTTATTGGGTTTTTTTTTTTGACAAACAAAGAAATCACCCAGTACTGTCTTGTCATTGGTGGGTTCTAAGCAGTGGTAGATTGGACAGCAGTAAGCATATCTTTGGTGGATCATCAATACTGGCAAATCAAGTGGGCACAATGTCATTTTTTAAATGTTGGGGGTTTTAGTGTGTATGTGTGTGTTTGTGTTGGGAGTACTGCAATAATAAGATGATTATTAAAGACAGAGACTTACAAACTGTGAAGAATATGTTTCTTTGTTTCAAAACCTGATACTTGGGTACTAGGAATGCCAAAAATAGATTTTTTAAGACATAGCTTCTGGATGGATATTTACATTTAATGGACAATGTTAGCAGTATGAGTGTGGTCCTGTAGGGATCTGGAGGATGCTAAGTCTACCACTGCCAATGTCTTGTAAAGTGACCTGGAAATGGATATTGGGATGTTACTGAAAAAATACAAGTGGGCTTTGAAATGTAGTTTAATTAAACAAAGTGCACTTGCAATTTACAGGCCATAATTTAATTTATTTCAGGTAGTCCAGATCCTGGTAGATTGTATACCATTAGACTTAATTAGGGAGAGGTGTCATTCTGTGGAAATAAGCAGACATAGTTTCAGTGAAAGCTCTGTGGTTGTCTGCAGGTAGGAAGTTGCAGGATATGGAGCCAATGTGTTTTATTATTTTTAATGGATTTGTCATTTCAAAGTATGGTTTTCTTTGTTGCAAAAGAAGGCAGGATTGAATGAGCCATATAATGTTTAACTGGCAATAATGGGATAGAAACATTATGCGTGATGTATAATGTTTGCAGCTGCACCTGTTTCAATGGTGTCTGTGATACATAACTATTTTTGGGCCTGTGTCCCAATTGTATTTGTCGCTTTGTCCAGAATGTTTGCTCTAAGATTGAGAGGTATGGTTCCATGCTAAATCAGAAGGTTGTATTTACCTTGGAAGACTTTTCAGCATAATTATGAGAAACAGAGCATTTTTAATATCTCCACTTATTTCCAATATAAACTGCCATATAACCTTGCAAATAACTTTCTTATTACACTACTTTAATTCTTTTGGAATTGACAGGTATGCTTCATTGGTTCGGACGTAAGCATAGTGTGCTGTGACTGATTTCTTGCAGCAGTCTGTGGTTTACTTATCACAATAACTTTTCTGTGTTTCTGGGTGTGTGATCAATTTAACAGTTTTAAAGATGTTTTCCAAAATTAAATAAATACATAATAAATAAAAAAAGTAATCCTTTCTTCACTTTGAGCTATTGACAAAGTGTGGGAATTTGTTTTTATCAAAAGTGATGGTCAGCATTACAGCTTAGTAAACGGTCAGTTTGTGAATAACTTCTGCACAAATTAAAATGTCTGAATGTCAAATGGCTTTAGACTGGAGGGAAGCTATATGTTTACTCCAGTATGTAGTATGATCTTAGAGAGTTTATAGATTTCTTATTGATTTAATTTTTGCTGAGCAGTTATTTGTTGATTTATTGATGGTCCTTTTGGTGGTGAGAAATTGCATGGAGGAATCCATTTCTGTTATGATTTTTTTTCAGATATTTTGACTTCCAGACAATTTCAATCAGTGAGACTGTGTTATGTGATTACTGAGGTTGCCTATTTTACAAGTAGGGGCTCCCTTTGTGTGTGTGTGTGTGTGTGTGTGTGTGTAAGAGAGAGAGATTTAATATGTATACTGAATATATTTTTGCAAATGGAATTCTTAGTTAAATAGGCCCCTCTTCTTAGACAAGTAGACTTGAGTAACCAATATTAGATCTTAGCCATCCAGCTGGGAAAGTTTAGTATGTGGATTTTCCTTCCGGATTGATGAAGGCTATGCTACTTACTTAAGGAGTGCATTCATGGCTATCCATCCAGTTGTAGTATTGTTGAACTACATTGCTTGATAATGAGAGGAGCTTTTTACAGAAGTTGAAAGTTTTTGTGTCAAGAACCTGTCCATACAAAGTGGCTTGTTCATGTTGCAGTGAAGGCTGTGGTCTTTGTAGTGAGTGTTTTAAATATAACCAGTATTTCTGAGATGGAGAAAGTCTCTTAAGGCAGGATCTTTCTTAGCCTGGAAAGCAAGCCAGTGATGAAATTTATAGTGGCCAGTGAGAGACAGAGGAAAGCAAGAAGCTTTTTAATCTGTTTGGACAACTAAGTGAACTCAGTCCTTTGACCTTTTTTGTCAGAAATGGTTGTAGTCTTCTTTTGGCATGGTGTTTTGCTGAGGCACGTGCCAAAAGGGGTGTTGCACTCAATAATTGCTCTTGTAAAGGAAGAATACAGGGATGTTATGACCTCCTTGTCCCTGGATGAGATACCCTTACTAATGAGGTGGGCCATGCAAAAAGTTTTCCGTACAACGGAGAAAATGTGGTGGTCAAAAGTCAGGTTTCTATCAACCTGGGTGCCCAAGCACCTCACGACTGATTGCATGCTTACAACATTGTTATTAATGTGATAATTTGTGGGGTCATCACTCTCCTCAAAGGGGATGATTGTGCATTTTTTGGCATTTAGTTTGAGGCCATGTTTCTGGCACCAGTCATTTGTTTGGGTGAGACCCTCTTGTAGCTTATTCAGAATTGTTTTATTAAGTCAGTAATGTGAATTCTTTACTTTATTGCAAATTTGTTGGCTTATTTTTGTGGATTATAGTATTGTAGGACTGCTAATGTTGACACTGTATGTAGATGGACTGCTGGAGTGGTTTTCCCAGTGAGAAATGCAAGTGCTGTAGTGAATATCTGTTTATTTGTTAAAAAAAATCTATATATTAACTAAGATGTTAGAGTTAACTGTTAGATTAGAGAATTAAAATCAGAATTGGAATTAGAATTTTAAGGCAAATATTAGGCATTTATTACATTTATTAATTGTTCGAATGCACCTACAGTACCACCAGGAGATCGACTTTGGTCTCCTGTGGCAGCGAAAGAGTTAACTATATGATATATTTTATATGCGGCCCCAAGACAATTTCTGTTCACTTAATGTGGCCCCAGCAAGCCAAAAGGTTGGACATCCCTGCTCTAATACTTGTCACCACCTCTATTACAATATGTAGGGCAGTCTTTGGTTGAGACAAGTCGCTGAACAGGGGAGGGCTTAACTACATCAAAGACATTTCTAGCCTTAGGAAAGCAAAATAATTGAGTCATTCATTCTAGCAACAACAATCTAGTTGTAGGACCTATAAAAATAATTAAATGCATGTACATGAGGCAAAGTCAGCCTTTCTGAAGTGTAAACTGGCAGTGACTGATGACTAGCCTTGCAACTCAGAGAAAGCATATGGCTTAGAAATAAAATGCTGAGCTTAAACAAAAGCAACTACATTATCAACTCTTTCAAATTTCAGTTTAAAAAGCCAAAGTAGTTGCTGCTCTAATCTACAGCCACTTGGTTTCCTTTGGTTTGTGTGTTGAATTCTTTTTTTATAAAACAAGAGCGTAAATGCTGTGTAGAAGATAACCAATAATTAATAGAAGATAACCAATAATTAGCAGAAGATAACCAATAATTAATAGAAGATAACCAATAATTAACAGAAGATAACCAATAATTAATAGAAGATAACCAATAATTAACAGAAGATAACCAATAATTAACAGAAGATAACCAATAATTAATAGAAGATAACCAATAATTAACAGAAGATAACCAATAATTAATAGAAGATAACCAATAATTAACAGAAGATAACCAATAATTAACAAATAATAAAAATCAAAAGCAGTAAACAAAAACGGTAAACCTAGACTCCTGCCAGAAAAACGAACTTCAGAAGCTGTGCAATCCCCTCTTTTATTGTTATCGACTATTGAATAAACTGTTTATGTACCCTTCCCAGCTTTTGTTTACTATACACCTATGACAATGAATGCCCAACCAGCTAACCAGCATTTCTTTTGAGTAAACCTCCTTTACTACATAGGATCATAGGATCATAGGAGGTTACTAGGCTGTCGACCCTGAGATCATTTCAAGAATAGCCGTTTCATCCCAATGTAATACCAGTGATACTCTAGTCAATACCAAGGATTGAATTTGGTAATGACTGCCCATGTCCAGGAGAGCTATGGGCACTATCCTTGGTAAGAATTTACAGTGTCCCATTCACTCATCCAGGTTCTTTTAGACCAGTGTCATAGAGGTGCTCTACTTCACATGAATTGGCAGGCTATTCCAAACATGCAACATTCGCTGGGAGACAAATCTGTCCCTCCAGCATGTCCTATTCAAGTTGCTGGCCTTATTTAGTTCCCTGGAACAGGTAGCTCTAGTCCCGTTTGATTTACGATGTACAGCAAATTCATTACGTTTTGGTCGGAGATTGCTCTGCAAGCCAAGCATGTCTCCCTTAAGAAGTCAATACGATACTAAGTATAGTGACAGGGACAGGGAGGGACTTTAGTCTGTCTGTGTACGGCATGTGCTGAAGTCCCTTGATCTTCTTAGTTAGAAACCTCTGAGGTCTCTCCAATGGCTGCAGGTGCTTTGTACAGTACAGGACAAAAGTGGTATTATACTCAGTTATGGGCTTGATTGGTGATGAGTATAGAGGGATTATAACCTCCTTTGGTCTAGAACGTTGGCATAATGGTTAAGGCGTTTTCCTTACAGACACAAGGCACTTGGTTTAATTTTCACATGGAGTAATTGGCTAGGCTTAAAATGGCCTACAAGGATAGTTAGCCTAGTACTCATCTATGAACCTATTGTCACTTAATTCTCTGTCGTATATACTGCTCAGAGGTGACCTGTGCCATGTATATAGAGAAATCTCTGACCCAGCTTTAATGGAAATGCTACACATTCACAAGTCAAATGGCACACAGGTCACTCGCTCAAAGGACCTTAACCTGGTATGTGACATCAACAAAACTTGCTGGACAGACAGATTTGTCACACAGAAGTTGCCCCACCTTTGGAATAAGTTTCTATTCATGTTAAACAACACCCCTTATTGGCCCTATTTAAATGTAATTTGGACGATTGGATGGGTAACTAGAAGTTCACTCTTGGAGTTCCACCTGTGTCCCTCTTAAACAAGGGCAATATATGCTAATTTTAGTGTCTGCTTGAACCAGACACCCTTTGGAACAGAGGTTGAACTTGGCTAGGTTTGTAAGGGCCGTAGGGCCATGAGCTTAGTAACCTCCTATGATCCTATGATTAAGGTCGCAGTCTTCTTGTGATCCCAGATCCCATACTACTTCATAGGTACATAGGGTATTGTTGTTAATTTGATAGTGTGAAAGGAAATTGTTTTTACCAAAGGGAATGATAATGCATTTCTTTGCATTTTGTTTGAGACTGTGACTAAGACACCAGTCACTGGTCTGAGTAAGACCCTTCTGAAATATATTGATATCATTTGGGGATTCAATAACTGCATCCAGTTTGCAGTCATCCGCAAACTTGGTCAGCCACAGCCCCTTAGTTTTGGCCTGAACTTCTGAGAAGTATAAACCAAACAGTAGGGGGCCCAGCACTGACCCTTGTGGCACCCCGCTGGTGACAGATCTGCTGGTTGATGTGGAATCACCCACTTTGATAGTGTGTACCATTTGTGAGCCAGTTGGCAACCCATCGTATAACAAAGGGGCTTACATTCAGTTTGCTAAGTTTATTGGTAATGCCTGAGTATGGGATTGTGTCAAAGGCCTTGGCCTAGTTGAGTTATGCTGTGTGCACAGATTTGCCCTTGTCAGTGGCCCTGGTCACATTTTTGAAGAAACCCACCAGGTTTAACAGGCAGGATCTGCCATTAACGAAGCTGAATTGGGTTGGATCCAGGGTTTGAAGGTCGCCTATGTCATTATTTATGAGGTCCATAATGATACATTCCATGGCCTCACAGATGAGGCTGGCCAGACTTATGGGGCTATAATTCCCCAGGTCTGTTGCTAAGCCACCTTTGTGGAGGGGAATAACTGTTGCTGTTCTCCATTCTAAAGGAACATAGCCTGTGGTTAGGCTGTGATTGAGTAGGGTATTTAATGGTGATGTTAGTTCATGTTTTAGTTTTTTTAGAAGACAGTCTGGGATGGCGTCTGGCCCACAGAGGCTGTGGTTTTTGCCTTAGACAAGGCATTACTAACCTGCTCTTTGGATATACAGGTTGGGGTGGAGATTGGGGCCAAGGTTTGTGATAAGTATGGAGAGGATAAGGGAGTAAAAGTTTCACCAAATCTGTCTGCCAGCAGGTTTGCTATCTCTGTGGGGTCAGTGTGTGTGATACTGTTAGTCACTAGTTTGGCACATGCTTGGGTCCTACCTTTTAGACTGCATACGCAGCTGTAAAAGGCCTTATGGTTATCCTTAGCTGTGATTGCTAAGTTTTTTTCAAAGTTACCCTTAGAGGATTTGACATGTTGTCTTATTTGCCTGTTGAGGCTTTGGAGGGTGCTTTTCCATTGTTGGAGCCTTGCCTTAGTTTTCTTAGACAGCAGCTTTTTGCTTTGTTGTAAAGTTTGTTGATGCTACATGCCTACCAGGGAGGCTTGTTTTTACTTGGGGCTCTGGGTTTGATTCTTCCTGGAACTACCAAGTTTATACACTTATGCAAGAGGTTATACAGGGCTTTAGTGTAAACTTTGGTGTAGTTACCACTTCCAGCTGGGGGTGGGGCTTGGAATGCATTTATACCTCCCCCTAGGATGGTGTAGTTTGCCTTGGTGAAGTTTTTTATTCCTGACGTCACCCTTTGTGAGTTCTGATGTTAGTTCCAACTCGAAGGTGACTGATTTGGGGTCAGATTTAACTAATGAGGTTCCAACAGTTGCGGTGGTGCATCTATTTGTCATGTTAGTGAGAACCAGATCTAGTATGTTTGTTCCTCTTGTTGGGATTTGATCAATTTGCTCCAGGGCATTTGGGTTAATAAAGTCAAGGAACTTTTGCACTAGTTAGTTAGGGCTACAGTAGGTTTCCCAGTTAATGGTTGGATAATTGAAATCCCCCATGACCAGAGTGTTTGGCAATATTTGGATTGACTCCATTTTGATCAAGGAGGCCTCGTGTGCATCATGATTCATTGAGGGAGATCTATACTAGCTGTTACTTGAATGGGGGTCTTAACCACATTAATCTGAACTTGGAGTAACTCCATGGAGTTGTCCTGTCTAACTAGTCCGGAGGTGAATTTATCTCTAATATAGATAGAAACACTGTCTCCTTTGGTCCTTATATGCTCATTTTGCAGTCTGAAGGTGTGAAAGGCATTGTAGCCTTGCAAGGCCAGGGCTCTCTCTGAGGCCTTGAACCAGGTTTCTTTGACTCCACAGACATCTCTATCCTCCAGTGATAGGAGTGCTTCCAGGGTGTGAAATTTTTGGTTTAGACTCCTAGCATTTAGCAGCATAACCATTATTTTCTTATGAGTGGCAATTTTCATGTCTGCAGTTTTGTTTTCGAGACCTTGACTAAAAAGGCACTATGGAGAGACATGAACCTTTGCCAGCAGCTGAAAACCTAGTGCTGCCAGGTGCAAATTGTCTCTAGCAAAGCAGTGAGTTTTATTCATGATGTCATCCCTGGCTGACAGAAACTGGATTCCTTTGAATGACACCAAAAATTAAGCCAACTGGATTCCTTTGAATGACACCAAAAACTAAGCCAATTCTTGAAATTGATAATTTTTTTGTTTATACTGTGACATCATTCTAGGTTCATAGCTTCATAGGTTCATACTAGGCTATCTGCCCTAGGGCATTTATAAGCCTAGCCAGAGTGTGTTTGGCTTTCGCCACCCATTTTAAATGAATTTTGCTATGCCCTTTTTCGAAGTTAGTATACTGTGCCTCTGTCTAACAGTGACACAGAAGTGATACCTGGGGTAAACCTACGATCTCCCATCCACTCATTAAGATTCCTCTTGAAGAGAGTCAATGAGGGACTCTGCCTAACCTGGACTGGGATTTTATTCCAGAGTGAAGGGAGCCTCTGGGTTATGAATCTGTCCCTCCAGCATGTCCTATTTATTTCAGTGCTGAGGTTCAAGTCTCTCGAGCGCGTAGCTCAATGGGATTTGGATTTTCTGAGGTGCAGCATGTCCATTAATTCCGGGTTGGACATGGCTTTATACGACAGGCACAGATCGCCTCTGAGCAGGTGGTATGCCACTGAGCAGAGCTGGAGTTTCTTTAACCGGGCAGCATATAGCATCTGTTTGAGTCCTTTAATCCTCTTGGTGAGGTACTTTTGGGGTCTTTCCAGTTGCTGCAGGTGTCTGGTAAGGTACATCCCAAAAGGGGCATTGTACTCAATTATGGGCCTGATGAGGGATGAGTAAAGAGGCATAATGACCTCCCCTGATCTAGATGTGAATCCCTTCATGATTAGGTGGGCTATATAAAATGTTTTTCTAACCACTTTGGCCACGTGGTTTTCAAATGAGAGATTGCTATCAACTTGGGTCCCCAGGTCCCTAATTACCTCTTCCGTACTTAATGGATTACCACCTATGTGGTAATTTGTGGGCACTTTGTTTTTGCCAAAGGGGATGACTATACACTTTTTGGCGTTTAGCTTGAGGCCATGGCTCTGGCACCATTTGTCTGTTTCTATGAGGTCCTTTTATAGGATGCTTGTGTGAGCTGGAGAGTCGATTATGGCGCCTAGTTTGCAGTCATCTGCGAACTTGGTCAGCCACAGTCCTTCCGTGTTGGCCTGTACCTCCGAGAAATATATACTGAACAAGAGAGGTCCCAGGACTGAGCCTTGTGGGATGCCACTTGTAACTGGTTTGGAGTCTGACATGGCTCCAGCAATTTTAACCATGTGGGTTCTGTCCTTGAGTCAGTTTGCAACCCATCTAGTGACATAGGGGTTTATATTTAAGCTGTTGAGCTTATCTATAATGCGCGAGTGGGGTATTGTATCGAATTCTGTTGTGAGGTCCAGGTAGGCTGTGTGGACCACCTTCCCCTCGTCAAAATGGCCTTGGTGACTGTTTCAAAGAAATCGACCAGGTTTAAGAGGTAGGATCTGCCCTTAACAAAGCTGAACTGGGTAGGATCCAGTGTCTGTAGGTCCCCAATATCTTTATTTATGAGGTCCATGATGATCCTTTCCATAGCTTTGTAGACCAAGCTAGTCAGGCTTATGGGGTGATAGTTTCCAGGATCCGTTGAGGCACCACCTTTGTGGAGATGGACCACTGTTGCTGTACGCCACTCTTTGGGTACATATCCTGTAGTAAGGCTGAGATTGAACAGTAGTTTTATATTTGGGTTTAGCTCTTCTTGGAGTTCATGTAGGATGCAGCCCGGGACACCATCTTGTCCCATTGATGCTGTGTTTTTTGCTTTGGAGAGGGCGGCTCTTACCTGAGCATCTGAGATGTCAGGGGCAGCACTCGGTTGGGATGGATATTTGCCCTTTTGGTGGGGAGAGGGGGGAGAAGTATGCACTGAACCTGTCAGCTAGGATGTTGGCAATGTCTGTGGGCTCTGTGTATTTTTTGTCATTTTGGACTAATTCTGAGCATATCTGGGAATTCCCACCCAGGTTCCTAACATAACTAAAGAAAGCCTTGTGATTATCCTTAGTGTCCTGTGCAATTATTCTCTCGAAGCTGGCCTTAGATGATTTTATGAGTGCTCGTAGTTTTTGCTAATGCTGATCAGAGATGCCTTCCCTTTTTGGGATTTTGCTCTATCATGTAGTAGCTTCCTCCTTCTATTGTATAGTTTGTTTATGGCTGGGGTCCACCAGACAGGACGCCTGTCTTTGGAGGATTGGGTCTTGGTTTTATTTGGGATTGCATGATCCATGCATTCCTGAAGGTGTTCATAGAATGCATTTATAAAGGATTCTGCGGTCTGGGCTGTATTTTCCACAGGCCCGGGGGCTTTGAAGGATTCCACCTCGGTTTTCAGGAGTGTGAAATTTGCTTTAGAGAAGTTTTTTACTGTGGTTTTCTGGGCAGGGGGTGGGGTGGGATTTGAATATCCAGTGAGATTAGTTTATGGTCTGATCTTACCAGTGAGGGATACACTTCTGGTCTGGAGCATAGAGTCCCCATGTTGGTGATGATCAGGTCCAGTATGTTTTCCCCTCTTGTGGGAGTGGTAACAAGTTGTTCCATAGCATTTGAGTTTATAAATTCTAGGAACCTTTGGGCTAGGGTGTTGGAGCTAGAGTAATGCTCCGAGTCTATGTTTGGGTAGTTGAAGTCGCCCAATATAATGGTGTTTGGAGAGACCTTCATATTTTCCAGTGTTCTCAGGAAGGCCGAGTGGGGTTCCTGGGTTTGGGAGGGTGGTCTGTAGCAGGCTATAAACTGGAAGGCAGTTTTACCCACTGTTAGTTGCACATGGATAGTCTCTGATGCTTCGTGATGTGCCACCAACCTGGAGGTGCGGGTATCTTTGACGAATATTGATACTCCCCCTCCTTTTGTGGTTCGGTCCAAGTTTTGGGGCCAAAAAGCATGGTATGAGGTATAACCTGGTAGTGCTGGGGTGCTCTCGGGAGCCTTGAACCAGATTTCTGTTACTGCACAGATATTGATGTTCTTCATGCTAAGGAGAGTTTCGAGTGCATGCATCTTGAGGTTTAGACTTCTGGCGTTGAGTAGCATTACTCTTAGTTTCTTATCCCTTGTGATACCTATGGAGGTGGATTTGTCTTTTGAGCCTTGCCTAAGAAAGGCACTATGGGGGTGGCAAGAGCCTTTGCCAATATCCGAAAGTCCAGGGGTGACAGGTGCAAGCCGTCCCTAGCGAAGCATCGTGGCTTGTCGAGCATGTCATCCCAGGCTGACAGGCATTGGATCCCCTTTGAATGACACCAATACTTAAGCCAATTGTTGAAATTGATCATCTTGTCTTCATATTGTGGCATCATTCTTGGTGAGGGTAAGATGCTACTCAAGGTCAGGGTCATACCGGCCTGGGCTACATGCTCAGAGAGCTCCTCTATGTCTCTTTTCATGTAGTCCAGGGAGGTACGTCTCAGGTCATTCACACCAGCATGGACAATGACTGAGTCATATTTGTACTTGTGAGGTGAGGGTAATATGCTGCTCAAGGCTAGAGACATACCTGCCTGTGATACATACTCAGAGAGCTCAGTCATGTCTCTCTTCATATAGACCAGTAAGGTAAATCTCAGGTCATTCGCTCCAACATGAACTATGACAGAGTCATAATGGTGACTGTTGCCAAGAGACCTGAGTGCATGCATGATCTGACGAATGCTGGCACTGAACAGGCAGCTGACCGTGACTTTCTCGTGTCTTTTTTTGACTGCTAAATCACACTTGTTTAAGTTATTTTGAGTGATTGTTAATATTTGCTGCTCCTGTTTGTGCATTTCACTGTATTATTGTAAAAGAATTGCACTTCCTCCCACTCTTGCTGCTGTAAGACTATATTGAAATCACCTTTGATAAGAGATTTCTTTGCTGCTTTATTGATTTGTGGTGGCATTGCACTTTTGGGTCTCTTCCACTGTGTTTTTACATTAGGATGACTGGGTTTATTCATCTTGGGGCAGGAAGTGTTTGCCTGGTCTATATGAGTTGGGAAATGTACAAACGGACTGATACTGTAGTCATTTTATTGGACAAGAGAGCTCATTAGTTAGTTTTCTATTTTCTCTGCTATAAATTCACACATTTGCATGGAGGTGCTCAGTTAGCAGAGCCCTATACAGCTGCAAACACCTAAAAAGCAAAGTTTCCCTACTGAACAGTCCATAAAACTGTACCATCTAAAGCAATACATATAGTGCAAATAACTTGCATGCTGACAAGTTCAGAGCAGAGAGTTGGGCTTTGACTGGCAATATCTATAATTTACTAGAATTTAGTATTGTATAAAAATTAACATTAGTAGAGTTTAGTATTGTTTAGCACAATCTGCCCCAGTAAAGAACCCATATTAGTCTGCACCAACAAAGTACCCTTAAAAGCCTTCTAACCCCAAAGCACCACACCCTTGTAGCTCACCAATCAAAGGACTGGACAGCATAGATATGCAATTTCCTAAATTCTCTGCAGCCAGCTTGGAGGATATGGGCATGTTGAGACAACGTAACCGTTGCCTCATGTTTACCAACAACCACTTAATCCTTAAAGAAAGAGACACAGTAAGCAAGAGGTGTACTTACACAATGACACAGGAGGCGAAACTCTTGTATACAAGTGCACATCAGGTTTTCAAAACCACATATACAGCACCCACCTCACATAGCACACAACACACACACACATGTGCACACAAACACACACACACACACACACACACACACACACACACACACACACACAGACACACACACACACACACACACACACACACACACACACAGACACACACAGACACACACACACACACACACACACACACACACACACACACACACACACACACACACACACACACACACACACACACACACACACACACACACACACAGACACACACACACACACACACACACACACACACACACACACACACACACACACACACACACACACACACACACACACAAACACAGACACACACACACAGACACACACACAGACACACACACACATACACACACACCACTCACACGCACGCACACACACACACACACACACACACACACACACACACGTAGATTAAAAGATGCTGAGGTACTCAAAAGCAATCTTCCTAAACAACAAAGATTGGCTAGATCACCTGTTGTCAAAGCTATGTCTCAGCAAGCCAAAAGGCACTCAGAAAAAACAGCACCTAACATTACAGATACGGTCATTGTCAGTAGAGCCCCAAATATTAAACCCCTAAGGCAAGTAAACACACTTCCCAGGACTCTTGTCATAGGTGACTCCATTATAAGACATAATGATGCCCTCTAACTAGGCTGAACAAGGGAAGATAACTTAGTTGCTTATCTGAAGCCAGCAACTACCAAATCCCACATGCACTCAAGTCATTATGCCATAGGTACCAGTCTAAATCCATCATAGTCCATGTAGGGGTAAATGACCTGAGATAAACCTCCCTGGACTATTTATTTATTTATTTATTTATTTTACATTTATTAACCGGGAGAGTCCGACTGGATACATGTCCATTTTCAGCGGAGGCCCGGGGAGAAAAGCTCCAGGTACATAACAGACATATGAACATTATTAATGCAAAAAAAGGAAGATAGTTGAGTTCTAAATACAATATAAAGATACATCACAATCTTGGGAAAAAAATAACAGCAACATATAAAAAAAAAACATAGATCAGTTACAAAGGTGAGGCGCCTTGTTAAAAAGCGGTTAAGGATAGTGAGGTAAGAGAAGGGTAAATGATAGTGGTTAATCAGGTTTGGAACAGGGACATTGCCAGAGAGTATTGAGATGGGGTTTAAGCTTTCTGAATTGTAGGAGTGAAGGTTCTGAGGTGAGCATGGTCGGTAGGGAGTTCCACATTTTACCTACAAAGTTTGAGAATAGAGAATCCCCAGCAGAATTATTGGCTTTGGTAGTTTGAGCTAAGATCTTATTGGAGGGGCGTAAAGATTGCAGGTTAATATAGGGGTGAATGATGTTTTTCAGAGCTGGTGTTTTCTCTGGGTGATACAGTATCTGGTGAGCTGTTTTGAGTTGGTTGAAATGGAGTTGGCTGGAAAACTCTAACCACCCTAGTTGCTTCAAGTTAGTGCAGTGGTGCGTTCTAAAGGTGGAATTTGTGGCAAATCTAGCTATGTGATTGTAACAAGAAGCAAGTTTGTTAAGGGTTGTCTTGTTTAGATTTGTAAAGAGGGGGGAGGCATAGAAAAGAGTTGATAGTAGGTGTGTGCTGGCAATTGTAATTTTAGTGTGAGGAGTGAGAAAGTGTTTTACTTTATAGAGAGCCAAGCTTTTATTGTGGTTTTGATGGTTAGATTGAAATGGGTGTCAAATTTAAGGGAGTTATCAATGGTAACACCTAATAGCTTTGTGTGAGCTTCTGGTGATATAGTGATTCCATTGGAGGATGTAATAGAGAAGGTGGGGAAGAGTCTTGTTAGTGGGTGAGAAAGTAAGTAGTTTTGTTTTGTTGGGGTTGAGAACTAGTTGTGACTTGAGAACCATTTTCTATTAGGTTGAAGGTGTCTTGGGTTGAAGCAGTGAGGTCAGCCAGGTTGGAGGCAGTGCTGATGATAGTCGAATCATCTGCATATTGAATGCATGTGGCATGCGGGCCTGTTTGTGTCCAGGTCATTAACAAAGATGGTGAAGAGAAGAGGGCCAAGAATAGATCCTTGGGGAACTCCAAGTGTAACAGGTAGGCATGTGGATAATTTGACCTGCCATAGAACAGCCTGTTGCCTATTGGACAGGTAGGATTGGAACCATTTCAGCGTGGAATTGCTGAGTGATAGTTTTAATGTATGGAGGAGTTGAATGTGGTTCACCATATCAAAGGCCTTGAAGAGGTCTAAGAAAAGAGCAGATGATAGTTTATTATTGTTTCTGAAGTTATTGATGGTATTAGAAAAGGATAGTAGGGCTGATGTGGTACTGTGATTTGGCCTGAAGCCATGTTGGGAGTTGGCTAGAATTTTATTTTTGGTGAGGTGTTCCATCAGTTGTTTGTGGACACACTTTTCCATAATTTTGGCCAGGGGTGAGAGTATAGCTATAGGTCTGTAGTTGGTTAGCTCTAGTGAGCTACCACCTTTATGGAGAGGAATAATGTGGGACATTTTCCATATGGAGGGGATGAAGGCTTCTGACAAGGTACGGTTTATGATTATGGAGATGGGATAGGAAATGGCCTCAGCTGCGTTTTGCAGAAACTCAGCTGGGAGAAGGTCAGCTGCTAGCTTAGTGGGTTTTAGTTTTTTAAGAAGAGATGTTATAGAGGATATGGGTACTGGATCAAAGGTAAATAGATGATCTGATGTAGTTGTAGTATTCTGTTGGCATGGGTAGTGGAGTGGGCTGGTTGTTTGTTTGAATTGTGTGGCCAGGGATTATATAGTTTCTGTGAAGAAACTATTGAATGTGTTAGCAATTTTTACAGGGGACTGTTGTTTGCAAGTTGTTGGAGTGGGGGTGGTTGCCTGGCCTGGGTGCAGGAGCTTGTTTAAGCCTGCCCAGAATTTTTGTGGATTATTAAGGTGTTTGTGTTGGAGGTGGAGGAAGAAGTTTTTTTTATCATTTAAGATCATTCTCTTAGTTTCATTTCTAAGTTGCCGGAAGGTTTGGTGGGAGTGTGGGTCTTTAGAGGTACGCCATGTGACCCACATCTTGTTTCTAGATAGGATTTTGGATTTTGTTTCCTTAGAGAGCCATGGTGCGGTTTTGGTTTTAGTTCTAATGGAATGTATTGGAGCATGGGAATCTTGAGGAAGGTGGTGTTGAAGTAGATAACTGCCTCTTCAAGAGGAAGAGACTTGAGTATTGTCCAGTTGTGGGCTTTAAGTTCAGTTTGAAAAATGGAGGCGTTGAATTTATTATTGTTCCTGATTTTTTTTATGGTTGTAAGAAGGGGGGTGTTTTTCTTGAATTTGATAACATAGGTGAGTAAGTGATCACTCATGTCCTCTGGGTGAGTACCTGCTAAGTACTGGTCAGGATCTTTATTAGTAAGGATCCAGTCCAGGATGCTGTCTTTGTTTTGGGGTTTACCTAGTCTGGTAGGAGTGGATATGAGCTGAGAAAAGCCATGTAGATTTATGCTGCTAGATGGGGAGCTAGAGGAGAAGGAATTCCAATCGATGTTGAAGTCACCTAACACTATGGATTCCTGGGGGTGAGTTTGAGTTAACCAGTGGAGAAAGTCCTCTAAGGTTTTGTTATTATTGTTGCCTGGGGGGATGTAAATACATGCTATATTTATGCTTTTATGTTTGTTTGGTTGAAGTTTTACAAGTAGAATTTCGGCATTGTTTGTTAGGAGGAGTTGTGGAGGCAAGGAGATTTGTAATGTATTTTTGTAGAGTATGGCTACACCGCCACCTTCTGAGTTATTCGGTCTGCTCTTAGTATATCAAACCCTGTTGGGATTATCTGTGTGTGTTTCGTACTTGGTTTAAGCCAGGTTTCTGTGAGACATAGTAGGTCTGGCAAACAAGTAGCTAAAGGGCATGTAGGTTGTGAATCTTATTGTTTACACTTCTGATGTTTAGATGACAGGTCAGAAGAGAGTTAAAGGGTCTAGAGTTTAGATTGAGAAGTGGAGGGGAGGATAGGGTGGAATTAGAATTGAGTGGAGGGGAAGGGCCAGGGTTGGGAAGGATATCACCATCTGTGGCTAGTCTGTGATTCAGAGTGGTAATGAATTTGAGGGCTTTGAGTAGAAGTTTGTAGTAATGTTTATCATTTGGCCTAATATTGGTAGGTTTGATAATTACATAGCGTTCGAGTTCCAACAAGGAGGGTGAGTCGGGAGTTGAGTCATGGCCTCTGTTGTTAATTATGGGGGAGGGGTTGGTTTGGTAGCCTGGGTGGTGGAAGCCTATGTAAGACCAGGTTTCATATAGGGTAGCTAGGTAAGGGACAAGTAGGAGGGGAAAAAGAGTTAGTATGATAAGCTTCCTGGGTGGAGTCATTCTGTTTGATCTTAGAGGGTGGTAGTGAGGTACAGGAAGTTAGTGGACAGTAGGGGGAGTGGTTTGAGGTTATAAAAGTACGAGTACTGGGGATGGGTGGGAATAGAAGGCAGGGTGGGAGCGGAGAGCACAGCAGCAGTGCTCGTGAGCGGGTTTACTAAGCCACTAGAGCCCAGGTTTCAAGATCTAACTCCTGAATAATTAACTTGCAGGTGAGTAATCTCATCTAAACAAACATCAGGTTCAATTCCTATGCTTTGGGAGCTTGTTTTTAAAATTTTATAGCTGTTTGCCTTAGTTTTAGAGTGTGTTCTGTAGTTTAAGTGGAGTATATGCAAACAAGCTTGGATTTTTTTGTTTGGGTAAGCCTAGGGAGATTCGTGCTAGTGCTGAGGACCCTTAAATAATACTTTACTTTAAAGTCTATACTAAAATGACCAGATAATGACCTGTTTTGTTTTTACAGGTTGTGGGCAATAGTAGAGTAGTAATCGAAAGGCGAAGTTCTTTTCTGCCTCACGCTGTGCAGGGGAAGACCTGGGAGGGATAGAGCGAGAGCTTGATTTCAGAGGCAGTCAGAAGCAGCTGTGTAGCTTAAACAACATTAGACTACCCAAGGGAACCCTAAACTATGTTAGTAAAATCTTCACATATCTTTACATATAGCATAAATCATTATAACACATTAGCATTTTACTGCAACAGTGCCTTATGACTGAGAGTCAAAGAATGTTGAATGTTGAATATCCTGCTTCTCAAAAAATATACAGAAGGCTCTCAATTTTCACTCTAATGAACAGCCCTGCAAAGAGCTAGTCATACTAAAGTCTGGTTACCAAACACATTTAGCTATAGAGACACAACGTAGCTTTAAAGAAACAAGTAGCTACAATATTCATGCCATTCAATAGTGCATTATGTAACTATGTAGAAAAAAAGAGTTACATCAGTAAATATTAAATCACACAATTCAACTTAAATACATTTAACAGTCTATTAGGAACAATGAATAACAGCTTAATACATACCTCAGGAGGTAGAGGCCGGTAACAAGGTCCTACAGCACTAGGGATTTGAAATTAAAGGCACCAGACAAGGGTTATTTCAAACCTTTGTAACAGGGATATGTGCCACAGGTACTAGTCTGACTCCATCACAGTCCATGTATGAGTAAATGACCTGAGATGTACCTCCCTGGACTACAGGTGCCAAAGGTACCAGTCTGTCCCATCATAGTCCATGTAGGGGTAAATGACCAGAGATGTACCTCCCTGGACTACATGTGCCACAGGTACCAGTCTGATTCCATCACAGTCCATGTAGGGGTAAATGACCTGACATGTACCTCCCTGGACTACATGTGCCACAGGTACCAGGCAGACTCCATCATAGTCCATGTAGGGGTAAATTAACTGACATGTACCTCCCTGGACTACATGTGCCACAGGTACCAGTCTGACTCCATCATAGTCCATGTAGGAGTAAATGACCTGAGATGTACCTCCCTGGACTACATGTGCCACAGGTACCAGTCTGATTCCATCATAGTCCATGTAGGGGTAAATTACATGAGATCTACCTCCCTGGACTACATGTGCCACAGGTGCCAGTATGATTCCATCATAGTCCATGTAGGGGTAAATGACCTGAGATGTACCTCCCTGGACTACATGTGCCACAGGTACCAGTATGATTGCATCATAGTCCAAAATGGGAAGAAACTAAGGGTAATGCTGCTCAATGCCAGAAGTCTAAATCTCAAAATGCATGCACTCGAGGCCCTTCTCAGTATGGAGAACATCGATGTCTGTGCTGTGACTGAAACCTGGTTCAAGGCTCCTGAGAGCACCCCGGCACTATCAGGTTTTACCTCATATCATGGGTTCTGGCCCCAAAACCCAGACCATACCACAAAAGGAGGGGGTGTATCCATATTCATCAAGGATACCCACACCTCCAGGTTGGTGGCTACATCGAAGCATCGGAAACCATCCAGGTGCAATTAACCATAGGCAAAACTGCTCTACAATTTGTAGCATGCTACAGGCCACCCTCTCAAACTCAGGAAACCCACACAGCCTTCCTGAAGACACTGGAGGGTATAAATGTATCACCAAACACCATCATATTGGGTGACTTCAACTACCGAATATAGACTGGGAACATTACTCAAGCCCCAACTTTCTAGCCCAAAGGTTCCTGGAGTTCATAAATTCAAATGCCATGGAACAACTAGTCACTGTCCCCACAAGAGGAGAAAATATACTAGATCTCATCATCACAAACATGGGGACAAAATGCTCCACACGAAGTATATCCCTCTTTGGTGAGATCAGATCATAAACTAATCTCACTAGAAATCCATATCCGCCCCCACCCCAAACAAAAAAGACCACAGTGAAGAACTTCTCTAAAGCAAACTTCACACTACTCAAGACAGGTGTGGTATCCTTCAAGGCCCCCGAGCCAATGGAAACCACAACCCAAGCTGCAGAAGCCCTTACAAATGCCTTCTATGAACACCTTCAGGACTGCATGGATCAGGCAATCCCAAATAAAACCAAGACTCTTTCCACCAAGGGCAAACGTCCAGTCTGGTGGACCCCAGCCATAAACAAACTTTACAATAAGAGGAGAGAGCTATTACATGATAGAGCAAAATCCCAAAAAGGGAAGGCATCTTTGATCAGTACTAGCAAGAAACTACAATCCCTCATAAAATCATCAAAGGCCAAATTTGAGAAAAAAATTGCCATAGATTCAAAAGACAATCATAAGGCCTTCTTCAGCTATGTCAGAAACCTGGGTGGAAACTTCCAGATATGCTCAGAATTAGTCCAAAATGATACAAAAATCACTGAGCCCACAGACATTACCAACATACTGGCAGACAGGTACAGCGCAGACTTCACCCCCCTCTCCCCCCCAAAAGGAGAGATAACTATCCCAACAGAGTGTAGCCTCCCAGACATCTCAAATGCGCAGGTGAAAGCTGCTCTCTCTCTAAAGCTAAAAACACAGCATCAATCGGACCGGATGGTGTCCCCGGCTGTGTGCTACATGGACTCAATGAAGAACTAAACCCGCACATATGGCAGCTGTTTAATCTTAGCCTTACCACAGGATATGTGCCCAAGGAGTGGCGTACGGCAACTGTGGTCCCACTCCACAAAGGTGGTGCCTCTACGGACCCTGGTAATTACCGCCCCATAAGCTTAACAAGCCTGGTCTGCAAAGCTATGGAGAGGATCATAATGGAACTCATAAACAAGGACATAGGGGACTTGCAGACCTTGGACCCGATCCAGTTTGGCTTTGTCAAGGGCAGATCTTGCCTTTTGAACCTGGTCGACTTCTTCGAAACAGTTACCAAGGCCATTGATGAGGGAAAGGCAGTCCATACAGCTTACCTTGACCTTGCAAAGCTTTGACACAATACCCCACTCGGGTATCATAGAAACTTACCAGCTTAAATGTAAACCCATATGTCACAAGATGGGTTGCAAACTGGCTAAAGGACAGAACCCACAGGGTTAGAGTTACTGGAGCCATGTCAGACTCAAGCGGTTACAAGTGGTGTCCCACAGGCTCAGTCCTTGGCCCCTATTGTTAGGCATCTACTTCTCAAGTACAGGCAAACATAGGAGGACTATGGCTGACAAAGTTTGTGGATGACTGCAAACTGGGTGCCATAGTGGATAGTACATCGGACACAGACATCCTTCAGAGGGTCTCACGGAAACTGATAGCTGGTGCCAGAGCCATGGCCTGAAGTTAAACGCAAAAGTGTATAGTCATACCCTTCGGAAAACAAGGTAACCCCAAGCTACCATATAGGTGGCAACCCACTAAGCACAGAAGAGGTTATCAGGGACCTGGGTACCCAGGTTGACAGTGGCCTCTCGTTTGACACTCACATTGCTAAAGTGGTTCGAAAGATCTTCTACATTGCCCATCTGATCATGAAGGGATTCACATCCAGATCAAGTGAGGTCATTGTTCCCCTGTACTCTTCACTTATCAGACCAATGATCGAGTACAATGCCCCATTCAGGATGTATCTCACCCGACACCTGCAGCAATTGGAGAGACCCCAAAAGTTGCTCACCAAAAGGATAAAGGGACTCCAAAACCTGTCATATACTGCCAGACTGAAGAAACTCCAACTCTATTCAGTTGCATACCGTCTGCTCAGAAGTGACCTGTGCCTGACATACAACGCCATGACCAACCGAATTAATGGACATGCTTCACCTCAAAAAATCCAAATCCACCAGAACCACTAGAGCAAGTGACTTAAACCTTAGCACGGATATAAATAGGATGTGCTGGAGGGATAGATTTATCACCCAGAGACTCCCCATGCTGTGGAATAAAATCCGGTCCATGTGAGGCAGAGCACCTCGCTGGCTCTGTTCAAGAGAAATCTTGACCGGTGGATGGGAGATCGTAGGTTTACCCTGGGAATCATCTCTGTGTCACTGCTGGACAGAGGCACAACAAACTAATGGGCACATTATTTCTAACATAAGGGGTGGCGTAAGCCACATAACTTTGGGCTAGGCTTATAAATTCCTTAGGGCAGATAGCCTAGTATAAACCTATGAACCTATGAACCTATGTAAAGGTAAATGATCTGAGATGTACCTCCCCAGACTACATGTGCCACAGGTACCAGTCAGACTCCATCATAGTCCATGTAGGGGTAAATGACCTGACATGTACCTCCCTGGGCTACACGTGCCACACGTACCATTCTGACTCCATTATAGTCCATGTAGCAGTAAATGACCTGAGATGTACCTCCCTGGACTACATGTGCCACAGGTACCAGTATGATTCCATCATAGTCCATGTAGGGGTACATGACATGAGATGTACCTCCCTGGACTACATGTGCCACAGGTACCAGTATGATTCCATCATAGTCCATGTAGGGGTACATGACATGAGATGTAACTCCCTGGACTACATGTGCCACAGGTACCAGTATGATTCCATCATAGTCCATGTAGGGGTAAATGACCTGAGATGTACCTCCCTGGACTACCTGTGCCACAGCTACCAGTATGATTCCATCATAGTCCATGTAGGGGTAAATTACCTGAGAAGGACCTCCCTGGACTACATGTGCCACAGGTACCAGTCGGACTCCATCATAGTCCATGTAGGGGTAAATGACCTGAAATGTACCTCCCTGGACTACATGTGCCACAGGTACCAGTCTGATTCCATCATAGTCCATGTAGGGGTAAATGACCTGAGATGTACCTCCCTGGACTACATGTCCCACAGGTACCAGTCTGACTAAATCACAGTCCATGTTCATAGGTTCATAGGTTCATAGGTTCATACTAGGCTATCTGCCCTAGGGCATTTATAAGCCTATCCAGAATGTGTTTGGCTTTTGCCACCCATTTTAAATTTATTTTGCTATGCCCTTTTTTGAGGTTAGTATACTGTGCCTCTGTCTAATAGTGATACAGAAGTGATACCCGGGGTAAACCTACGATCTCCCATCCACTCATCAAGATTCCTCTTGAAGAGAGTCAATGAGGGACTCTGCCTAACCTGGACTGTGATTTTATTCCAGAGTGAAGGGAGCCTCTGGGTTATGAATCTGTCCCTCCAGCATGTCCTATTTATTTCAGTGCTGAGGTTCAAGTCTCTCGGTAGCGTGGCTCGATGGGATTTGGATTTTCTGAGGTGCAGCATGCCCATTAATTCGGGTTGGACATGGCTTTATCGTCAGGCACAGATCGCCTCTGAACAGGCGGTATGCCACTGAGTAGAGCTGGAGTTTATTTAACCGGGCAGCATATGGCATCTATTTGAGCCCTTTGATCCTCTTGGTGAGGTACTTTTGGGGTCTATCCAGTTGCTGCAGGTGTCTGGTAAGGTACATCCCAAAAGGGCATTGTACTCAATTATGGGCCTGATGAGGGATGAGTAAAGAGGCATGATGACCTCCTGATCTAGATGTGAATCCTTCATGATTAGGTGGGCTATATAAAATGTTTTTCTAACCACTTTGGCCACGTGGTTGTCAAATGAGAGATTGCTATCAACTTGGGTCCCCAGGTCCCTAATTACTTCTTCTGTACTTAATGGATTACCACCTATGTAATGTGGGCACTTTGTTTTGCCAAAGGGATGACTATACACTTTTGGCATTTAGCTTGAGGCCATGGCCCTGGCACCAGTTGTCTGTTTCTATGAGGCCCTTTTGGAGGATGCTTGTGTCAGCTGGAGAGTCGATTATGGTGCCCATTTTGCAGTCATCTGCGAACTTGGTCAGCCACAGTCCTTCCGTGTTGGCCTGTACCTCCGAGAAATATATACCGAACAAGAGAGGTCCCAGGACTGAGCCTTGTGGGACACCACTGTAACTGGTTTGAGTCTGACATGGCCAGCAATTCTAACCATGTAGGTTCTGTCCTTGAGCGAGTTTGCAATCCATCTAGTGACACAGGGGTTTATATTTAAGCTGGTGAGCTTATCTATAATGCCTGAGTGGGGTATTGTATCGAAGGCTTTTGCGAGGTCCAGGTAGGCTGTGTGGACCATCTTCCCCTCGTCAATGGCCTTGGTGACTGTTTCAAAGAAATCAACCAGGTTTAAGAGGCAGGATCTGCCCTAAACAAAGCCACACTGGGTAGGATCCAGTGATTGTAGATTGCCAATATCTTTATTTATGAGGTCCATGATGATCCTTTCCATAGCTTTGCAGACCAAGCTAGTCAGGCTTATGGGGTGAAAGATTCCAGGATCCGTTGAGGCACCACCTTTATGGAGAGGGACCAATGTAGGGGTAAATGACCTGAGACGTACCTCCCTGGACTACATGTGCCACAGGTACCAGTCTAACTCCATCATAGTCCATGTAGGGGTAAATGACCTGAGATGTACCTCCCTGGAATAAATGTGCCACAGGTACCAGTCTGATTCCATCATAGTCCATGTAGGGGTAAATGACCTGACATGTACCTCCCTGGAATACATGTGCCACAGGTACAAGTCTGATTCCATCATAGTCCATGCAGGGGTAAATGACCTGACATGTACCTCCCTGGACTACATGTGCCACAGGTACCAGTCTGATTCCAACATAGTCCATGTAGGGGTAAATGCCCTGAGATGTACCTCCCTGGACTACATGTGCCACAGGTACCAGTATGATTCCATCATAGTCCATGTAGGGGTAAATGACCTGAGATGTAACTCCCTGTACTACATGTGCCACAGGTACCAGTATGATTCCATCATAGTCCATGTAGGGGTAAATGACCTGAGATGTACCTCCCTGGACTGCATGTGCCACAGGTGCCAGTCTGATTCCATCATAATCCATGTAGAGGTAAATGACCTGAGATGTACATCCCTGGACTACATGTGCCACAGGTACCAGTCTGATTCCATCATAGTCCATGTAGGGGTAAATGACCTGAGATGTAAATCCCTGGACTACATGTGCCACAGGCACCAGTCTGATTCCATCACAGTCCATGTAGGCGTAAATGAACTGAGATGTACCTCCCTGGACTACATCTGCCACAGGTATCAGTCTGACTTCATTACAGTCCATGTTGGGGTAATTGACCTAAGATGTACCTCCCTGGACTACATGTGCCACAGGTACCAGTCTGACTCCATCACAGTCCATGTAGGGGTAAATGACCTAAGATGTACCTCCCTGGACTACATGTGCCACAGGTACCAGTCTGACTCCATCACAGTCCATATAGGGGTAAATGACCTGAGATGTACCTCCCTGGACTACATGTGCCACAGCTACCAGTCTGATTCCATCATAGTCCATGTAGGGGTAAATGACCTGAGATGTACCTCCCTGGACTACAAGTGCCACAGGTACCAGTCTGACTCCATCATAGTCCATGTAGGGGTAAATGACCTGAGATGTACCTCCCTGGACTACATGTGCCACAGGTACCAGTCTGATTCCATCATAGTCCATGTAGGGGTAAATGACCTGAGATGTACCTCCCTGGACTACATGTGCCACAGGTACCAGTCTGATTCCATCATAGTCCATGTAGGGGTAAATGACCTGAGATGTACCTCCCTGGACTACATGTGCCACAGGTACCAGTCTGATTCCATCATAGTCCATGTAGGGGTAAATGACCTGAGATGTACCTCCCTGGACTACATGTGCCACAGGTACCAGTCTGATTCCATCATAGTCCATGTAGGGGTAAATGACCTGAGATGTACCTCCCTGGACTACATGTGCCACAGGTACCAGTCTGATTCCATCATAGTCCATGTAGGGGTAAATGACCTGAGATGTACCTCCCTGGACTACATGTGCCACAGGTACCAGTCTGATTCCATCATAGTCCATGTAGGGGTAAATGACCTGAGATGTACCTCCCTGGACTACATGTGCCACAGGTACCAGTCTGATTCCATCATAGTCCATGTAGGGGTAAATGACCTGAGATGTACCTCCCTGGACTACATGTGCCACAGGTACCAGTCTGATTCCATCATAGTCCATGTAGGGGTAAATGACCTGAGATGTACCTCCCTGGACTACATGTGCCACAGGTACCAGTCTGATTCCATCATAGTCCATGTAGGGGTAAATGACCTGAGATGTACCTCCCTGGACTACTTATGCCACAGGTACCAGTCTGATTCCATCATAGTCCATGTAGGGGTAAATGACCTGAGATGTACCTCCCTGGACTACATGTGCCACAGGTACCAGTCTGATTCCATCATAGTCCATGTAGGGGTAAATGACCTGAGATGTACCTCCCTGGACTACATGTGCCACAGGTACCAGTATGATTCCATCATAGTCCATGTAGGGGTAAATGACCTGAGATGTACCTCCCTGGACTACATGTGCCACAGGTACCAGTCTGATTCCATCATAGTCCATGTAGGGGTAAATGACCTGAGATGTACCTCCCTGGACTACATGTGCCACAGGTACCAGTCTGATTCCATCATAGTCCATGTAGGGGTAAATGACCTGAGATGTACCTCCCTGGACTACATGTGCCACAGGTACCAGTCTGATTCCATCATAGTCCATGTAGGGGTAAATGACCTGAGATGTACCTCCCTGGACTACATGTGCCACAGGTACCAGTCTGATTCCATCATAGTCCATGTAGGGGTAAATGACCTGAAATGTACCTCCCTGGACTACATGTGCCACAGGTACCAGTCTGATTCCATCATAGTCAATGTAGGGGTAAATGACCTGGGATGTACCTCCCTGGACTACATGTGCCACAGGTACCAGTCTGATTCCATCATAGTCCATGTAGGGTAAAAGACCTGAGATGTACCTCCGTGGACTACATGTGCCAGAGGTACCAGTATGATTCCATCATAGTCCATGTAGCGGTAAATGACCTGAGATGTACCTCCCTGGACTACATGTGCCAGAGGTACCAGTCTGATTCCATCATAGTCCATGTAGGGGTAAATGACCAGAGATGTACCTCCCTGGACTACATGTGGCACAGGTACCAGTCTGATTCCATCATAGTCCATGTAGGGGTAAATGACCTGAGATGTACCTCCCTGGACTACATGTGCCACAGGTACCAGTCTGATTCCATCATAGTCCATGTAGGGGTAAATGACCTGAGATGTACCTCCCTGGACTACATGTGCCACAGGTACCAGTCTGACTCCATCATAGTCCATGTAGGGGTAAATGACCTGAGATGTACCTCCCTGGACTACATGTGCCACAGGTACCAGTCTGACTCCATCACAGTCCATGTAGGGGTAAATGACCTGAGATGTACCTCCCTGGACTACATGTGCCACAGGTACCAGTCTGACTCCATCATAGTCCATGTAGGGGTAAATGACCTGAGATGTACCTCCCTGGACTACATGTGCCACAGGTACCAGTCTGATTCCATCATAGTCCATGTAGGGGTAAATGACCTGAGATGTACCTCCCTGGACTACATGTGCCACAGGTACCAGTCTGATTCCATCATAGTCCATGTAGGGGTAAATGACCTGAGATGTACCTCCCTGGACTACATGTGCCACAGGTACCAGTCTGACTCCATCATAGTCCATGTAGGGGTAAATGACCTGAGATGTACCTCCCTGGACTACATGTGCCACAGGTACCAGTCTGATTCCATCATAGTCCATGTAGGGGTAAATGACCTGAGATGTACCTCCCTGGACTACATGTGCCACAGGTACCAGTCTGACTCCATCATAGTCCATGTAGGGGTAAATGACCTGAGATGTACCTCCCTGGACTACATGTGCCACAGGTACCAGTCTGATTCCATCATAGTCCATGTAGGGGTAAATGACCTGAGATGTACCTCCCTGGACTACATGTGCCACAGGTACCAGTCTGATTCCATCATAGTCCATGTAGGGGTAAATGACCTGAGATGTACCTCCCTGGACTACATGTGCCACAGGTACCAGTCTGATTCCATCATAGTCCATGTAGGGGTAAATGACCTGAGATGTACCTCCCTGGACTACATGTGCCACAGGTACCAGTCTGATTCCATCATAGTCCATGTAGGGGTAAATGACCTGAGATGTACCTCCCTGGACTACATGTGCCACAGGTACCAGTCTGATTCCATCATAGTCCATGTAGGGGTAAATGACCTGAGATGTACCTCCCTGGACTACATGTGCCACAGGTACCAGTCTGATTCCATCATAGTCCATGTAGGGGTAAATGACCTGAGATGTACCTCCCTGGACTACATGTGCCACAGGTACCAGTCTGATTCCATCATAGTCCATGTAGGGGTAAATGACCTGAGATGTACCTCCCTGGACTACATGTGCCACAGGTACCAGTCTGACTCCATCATAGTCCATGTAGGGGTAAATGACCTGAGATGTACCTCCCTGGACTACATGTGCCACAGGTACCAGTCTGATTCCATCATAGTCCATGTAGGGGTAAATGACCTGAGATGTACCTCCCTGGACTACATGTGCCACAGGTACCAGTCTGATTCCATCATAGTCCATGTAGGGGTAAATGACCTGAGATGTACCTCCCTGGACTACATGTGCCACAGGTACCAGTCTGATTCCATCATAGTCCATGTAGGGGTAAATGACCTGAGATGTACCTCCCTGGACTACATGTGCCACAGGTACCAGTCTGATTCCATCATAGTCCATGTAGGGGTAAATGACCTGAGATGTACCTCCCTGGACTACATGTGCCACAGGTACCAGTCTGATTCCATCATAGTCCATGTAGGGGTAAATGACCTGAGATGTACCTCCCTGGACTACATGTGCCACAGGTACCAGTCTGATTCCATCATAGTCCATGTAGGGGTAAATGACCTGAGATGTACCTCCCTGGACTACATGTGCCACAGGTACCAGTCTGATTCCATCATAGTCCATGTAGGGGTAAATGACCTGAGATGTACCTCCCTGGACTACATGTGCCACAGGTACCAGTCTGATTCCATCATAGTCCATGTAGGGGTAAATGACCTGAGATGTACCTCCCTGGACTACATGTGCCACAGGTACCAGTCTGATTCCATCATAGTCCATGTAGGGGTAAATGACCTGAGATGTACCTCCCTGGACTACATGTGCCACAGGTACCAGTCTGATTCCATCATAGTCCATGTAGGGGTAAATGACCTGAGATGTACCTCCCTGGACTACATGTGCCACAGGTACCAGTCTGATTCCATCATAGTCCATGTAGGGGTAAATGACCTGAGATGTACCTCCCTGGACTACATGTGCCACAGGTACCAGTCTGATTCCATCATAGTCCATGTAGGGGTAAATGACCTGAGATGTACCTCCCTGGACTACATGTGCCACAGGTACCAGTCTGATTCCATCATAGTCCATGTAGGGGTAAATGACCTGAGATGTACCTCCCTGGACTACATGTGCCACAGGTACCAGTCTGACTCCATCATAGTCCATGTAGGGGTAAATGACCTGAGATGTACCTCCCTGGACTACATGTGCCACAGGTACCAGTCTGATTCCATCATAGTCCATGTAGGGGTAAATGACCTGAGATGTACCTCCCTGGACTACATGTGCCACAGGTACCAGTCTGATTCCATCATAGTCCATGTAGGGGTAAATGACCTGAGATGTACCTCCCTGGACTACATGTGCCACAGGTACCAGTCTGATTCCATCATAGTCCATGTAGGGTAAATGACCTGAGATGTACCTCCCTGGACTACATGTGCCACAGGTACCAGTCTGATTCCATCATAGTCCATGTAGGGGTAAATGACCTGAGATGTACCTCCCTGGACTACATGTGCCACAGGTACCAGTCTGATTCCATCATAGTCCATGTAGGGGTAAATGACCTGAGATGTACCTCCCTGGACTACATGTGCCACAGGTACCAGTCTGACTCCATCATAGTCCATGTAGGGGTAAATGACCTGAGATGTACCTCCCTGGACTACATGTGCCACAGGTACCAGTCTGATTCCATCATAGTCCATGTAGGGGTAAATGACCTGAGATGTACCTCCCTGGACTACATGTGCCACAGGTACCAGTCTGATTCCATCATAGTCCATGTAGGGGTAAATGACCTGAGATGTACCTCCCTGGACTACATGTGCCACAGGTACCAGTCTGATTCCATCATAGTCCATGTAGGGTAAATGACCTGAGATGTACCTCCCTGGACTACATGTGCCACAGGTACCAGTCTGATTCCATCATAGTCCATGTAGGGGTAAATGACCTGAGATGTACCTCCCTGGACTACATGTGCCACAGGTACCAGTCTGATTCCATCATAGTCCATGTAGGGGTAAATGACCTGAGATGTACCTCCCTGGACTACATGTGCCACAGGTACCAGTCTGATTCCATCATAGTCCATGTAGGGGTAAATGACCTGAGATGTACCTCCCTGGACTACATGTGCCACAGGTACCAGTCTGATTCCATCATAGTCCATGTAGGGGTAAATGACCTGAGATGTACCTCCCTGGACTACATGTGCCACAGGTACCAGTCTGATTCCATCATAGTCCATGTAGGGGTAAATGACCTGAGATGTACCTCCCTGGACTACATGTGCCACAGGTACCAGTCTGATTCCATCATAGTCCATGTAGGGGTAAATGACCTGAGATGTACCTCCCTGGACTACATGTGCCACAGGTACCAGTCTGATTCCATCATAGTCCATGTAGGGGTAAATGACCTGAGATGTACCTCCCTGGACTACATGTGCCACAGGTACCAGTCTGATTCCATCATAGTCCATGTAGGGGTAAATGACCTGAGATGTACCTCCCTGGACTACATGTGCCACAGGTACCAGTCTGACTCCACCATAGTCCATGTAAGGGTAAATGACCTGAGATGTACCTCCCTGGACTACATGTGCCACAGGTACCAGTCTGATTCCATCATAGTCCATGTAGGGGTAAATGACCTGAGATGTACCTCCCTGGACTACATGTGCCACAGGTACCAGTCTGATTCCATCATAGTCCATGTAGGGGTAAATGACCTGAGATGTACCTCCCTGGACTACATGTGCCACAGGTACCAGTCTGATTCCATCATAGTCCATGTAGGGGTAAATGACCTGAGATGTACCTCCCTGGACTACATGTGCCACAGGTACCAGTCTGACTCCATCATAGTCCATGTAGGGGTAAATGACCTGAGATGTACCTCCCTGGACTACATGTGCCACAGGTACCAGTCTGATTCCATCATAGTCCATGTAGGGGTAAATGACCTGAGATGTACCTCCCTGGACTACATGTGCCACAGGTACCAGTATGATTCCATCATAGTCCATGTAGGGGTAAATGACCTGAGATGTACCTCCCTGGACTACATGTGCCACAGGTACCAGTCTGATTCCATCATAGTCCATGTAGGGGTAAATGACCTGAGATGTACCTCCCTGGACTACATGTGCCACAGGTACCAGTCTGACTCCATCACAGTCCATGTAGGGGTAAATGACCTGAGATGTACCTCCCTGGACTACATGTGCCACAGGTACCAGTCTGACTCCATCATAGTCCATGTAGGGGTAAATGACCTGAGATGTACCTCCCTGGACTACATGTGCCACAAGTACCAGTCTGATTCCATCATAGTCCATGTAGGGGTAAACGACCTGAGATGCACCTCCCTGGACTACATGTGCCACAGGTACCAGTCTGATTCCATCATAGTCCATAAAGGGGTAAATGACCTGACATGTACCTCCCTGGACTACATGTGCCACAGGTACCAGTCTGATTCCAACATAGTCCATGTAGGGGTAAATGACCTGAGATGTACCTCCCTGGACTACATGTTCCACAGTTACCAGTCTGATTCCATCATAATCCATGTAGGGGTAAATGACCTGAGATGTACCTCCCTGGACTACATGTGCCAAAGGTAGCAGTATGATTCCATCATAGTCCATGTAGGGGTAAATGACCTGAGATGTACCTCCCTGGACTACATGTGCCACAGGTACCAGTATGATTCCATCATAGTCCATGTAGGGGTAAATGACCTGAGATGTACCTCCCTGGACTACATGTGCCACAGGTACCAGTATGATTCCATCATAGTCCATGTAGTGGTAAATGACCTGAGATGTACCTCCCTGGACTACATGTGCCACAGGTACCAGTCTGATTCCATCATAGTCCATGTAGAGGTAAATGACCTGAGATGTACCTCCCTGGACTACATGTGCCACAGGTACCAGTCTGATTCCATCATAGTCCATGTAGGGGTAAACGATCTGAGATGTACCTCCCTGGACTACATGTGCCACAAGTATCAGTCTGACTTCATCACAGTCCATGTTGGGATAAATGACCTGAGATGTACCTCCCTGTACTACATGTGCCACTGGTACCAGTCTGACTCCATCACAGTCCATGTAGGGGTAAATGACCTAAGATGTACCTCCCTGGACTACATGTGCCACAGGTACCAGTCTGACTCCATCACAGTCCATGTAGGGGTAAATGACCTGAGATGTACCTCCCTGGACTAAATGTGCCACAGCTACCAGTCTGATTCCATCATAGTCCATGTAGGGGTAAATGACCTGAGATGTACCTCCCTGGACTACAAGTGCCACAGGTACCAGTCTGACTTCAGCACAGTCCAAGTAGGGGTAAATGACCTGAGATGTACCTCCCTGGACTACATGTGCCACAGGTACCAGTCTGACTCCATCATAGTCCATGTAGGGGTAAATGACCTGAGATGTACCTCCCTGGACTACATGTGCCACAGGTACCAGTATGATTCCATCATAGTCCATGTAGGAGTAAATTACCTAAAATGTACCTCCCTGGACTACATGTGCCACTGGTACCAGTCTGACTCCATCATAGTCCATGTAGGGGTAAATGACATGAGATGTACCTCCCTGGACTACATGTCCCACAGGTACCAGTCTGACTCCATCACAGTCCATGTAGGGGTAAATGACCTGAGATGTACCTCCCTGGACTACATGTGCCACAGGTACCAGTCTGACTCCATCATAGTCCATGTAGGGGTAAATGACCTGAGATGTACCTCCCTGGACTACATGTGCCACAGGTACCAGTCTGATTCCATCATAGTCCATGTAGGGGTAAATGACCTGAGATGTACCTCCCTGGACTACATGTGCCACAGGTACCAGTCTGATTCCATCATAGTCCATGTAGGGGTAAATGACCTGAGATGTACCTCCCTGGACTACATGTGCCACAGGTACCAGTATGATTCCATCATAGTCCATGTAGGGGTAAATGACCTGAGATGTACCTCCCTGGACTACATGTGCACAGGTACAAGTATGATTCCATCATAGTCCATGTAGGGGTAAATGACCTGAGATGTATCTCCCTGGACTACATGTGCCACAGGTACCAGTATGATTCCGTCATAGTCCATGTAGGGATAAATGACCTGAGATGTACCTCCCTGGACTACATGTGCCACAGGTACCAGTATGATTCCATCATAGTCCATGTAGGGGTAAATGACCTGAGATGTACCTCCCTGGACTACATGTGCCACAGGTACCAGTCTGATTCCATCATAGTCCATGTAGGGGTAAATGACCTGAGATGTACCTCCCTGGACTACATGTCCCACAGGTACCAGTCTGACTCCATCACAGTCCATGTAGGGGTAAATGACCTGAGATGTACCTCCCTGGACTACATGTGCCACAGGTACCAGTCTGACTCCATCATAGTCCATGTAGGGGTAAATGACCTGAGATGTACCTCCCTGGACTACATGTGCCACAAGTACCAGTCTGAATCCATCATAGTCCATGTAGGGGTAAACAACCTGAGATGCACCTCCCTGGACCACATGTGCCACAGGTACCAGTCTGATTCCATCATAGTCCATAAAGGGGTAAATGACCTGACATGTACCTCCCTGGACTACATGTGCCACACGTACCAGTCTGAATCCATCATAGTCCATGTAGGGGTAAACAACCTGAGATGCACCTCCCTGGACCACATGTGCCACAGGTACCAGTCTGATTCCAACATAGTCCATGTAGGGGTAAATGACCTGAGATATACCTCCCTGGACTACATGTTCCACAGTTACCAGTCTGATTCCATCATAATCCATGTAGGGGTAAATGACCTGAGATGTACCTCCCTGGACTACATGTGCCACAGGTAGCAGTATGATTCCATCATAGTCCATGTAGGGGTAAATGACCTGAGATGTAACTCCCTGGACTACATGTGCCACAGGTACCAGTATGATTCCATCATAGTCCATGTAGGGGTAAATGACCTGAGATGTACCTCCCTGGACTACATGTGCCACAGGTACCAGTCTGACTCCATCACAGTCCATGTAGGGGTAAATGACCTGAGATGTACCTCCCTGGACTAAATGTGCCACAGCTACCAGTCTGATTCCATCATAGTCCATGTAGGGGTAAATGACCTGAGATGTACCTCCCTGGACTACAAGTGCCACAGGTACCAGTCTGACTCCATCACAGTCCATGTAGGGGTAAATGACCTGAGATGCACCTCCCTGGACTACATGTGCCACAGGTATCAGTCTGACTCCATCATAATCCATGTAGGGGTAAATGACCTGAGATGTACCTCCCTGGACTACATGTGCCACAGGTACCAGTCTGAC
The DNA here is from genome assembly GCF_019279795.1 of Protopterus annectens. NCBI lineage: Eukaryota > Metazoa > Chordata > Ceratodontiformes > Protopteridae > Protopterus > Protopterus annectens. The sequence continues at coordinate 20,794,445 of NC_056732.1, read as the reverse complement.
TCCATCATAGCCTGCGTAGGGTTAAATGACCTGAGATGTACCTCCCTGGACTACATGTGCCACAGGTACCAGTATGATTCCATCATAGTCCATGTAGGAGTAAATTACTTGAGATGTACCTCCCTGGACTACATGTGCCACTGGTACCAGTCTGACTCCATCATTGTCCATGTAGGGGTAAATGACATGAGATGTACCTCCCTGGACTACATGTCCCACAGGTACCAGTCTGACTCCGTCACAGTCCATGTAGGGGTAAATGACCTGAGATGTACCTCCCTGGACTACATGTGCCACAGGTACCAGTCTGATTCCATCATAGTCCATGTGTGGGTAAATGACCTGACATGTACCTCCCTGGACTACATGTCCCACAGTTACCAGTCTGATTCCATCATAATCCATGTAGGGGTAAATGACCTGAGATGTACCTCCCTGGACTACATGTGCCATTAGTAGCAGTATGATTCCATCATAGTCCATGTAGAGGTAAATGACCTGAGATGTACCTCCCTGGACTACATGTGCCACAGGTACCAGTCTGATTCCATCATAGTCCATGTAGGGGTAAATGACCTGAGATGTACCTCCCTGGACTACATGTGCCACAGGTATCAGTCTGACTTCATCACAGTCCATGTTGGGGTAAATGACCTGAGATGAACCTCCCTGGACTACATGTGCCACTGGTACCAGTCTGACTCCATCACAGTCCATGTAGGGGTAAATGACCTAAGATGTACCTCCCTGGACTACATGTGCCACAGGTACCAGTCTGACTCCATCACAGTCCATGTAGGGGTAAATGACCTGAGATGTGCCTCCCTGGACTACATGTGCCACAGGTACCTATCTGACCCCATCATAGTCCACGTAAGGGTAAATGACCTGAGATGTACCTCCCTGGACTACATGTGCCACAGGTACCAGTCTGATTCCATCATAGTCCATGTAGGGGCAAATGACCTGAGATGTACCTCCCTGAACTGCATGTGCCACAGGTACCAGTCTGATTCCATTACAGTCCATGTAGGGGTAAATGACCTGAGATACACCTCCCTGGACTACATGTGCCACAGGTATCAGTCTGACTCCATCATAGTCCATGTAGGGGTAAATGACCTGAGATGTACCTCCTTGGACTACATGTGCCACAAGTACCAGTCTGATTCCATCATAGTCCATGTAGGGGTAAATGACCTGAGATGTACCTCCCTGGACTACATGTGCCAGAGGTACCAGTATGTTTCCATCATAGTCCATGTAGAGGTAAATGACCTGAGATGTACCTCCCTGGACTACATGTGCCACAGGTACCAGTCTGATTCCATCATAGTCCATGTAGGGGTAAATGACCTGAGATGTATCTCCCTGGACTACATGTGCCACAGGTACCAGTCTGATTCCATCATAGTCCATGTAGGGATAAATGATCTGAGATATACCTCCCTGGGCTTCATGTGCCACAGGTACAAGTATGATTCCATCATAGTCCATGTAGGGGTAAATGACCTGAGATGTACCTCTCTGGTCTACATGTGCCACAGGTACGAGTATGATTCCATCATAGTCCATGTAGAGGTAAATGACCTGAGATGTACCTCCCTGGACTACATGTGCCACAGGTACCACTCTCATTCCATCACAGCACATGTAGGGGTAAATGACCTGAGATGTATCTCCCTGGACTACATGTGCCACAGGTACCAGTATGATTCCATCATAGTCCATGTAGGGGTACATGACCTGAGATGTACTTCCCTGGACTACATATACCACAGGTACCAGTCTGACTCCATCATAGTCCATGTAGGGGTAAATGACCTGAGATGTACCTCCCTGGACTACATGTGCCACAAATACCAGTCTGATTCCATCATAGTCCATGTAGGGGTAAATGACCTGAGATGTACCTCCCTGGACTACATGTGCCAGAGGTACCAGTATGTTTCCATCATAGTCCATGTAGAGGTAAATGACCTGAGATGTACCTCCCTGGACTACATGTGCCACAGGTACCAGTCTGATTCCATCATAGTCCATGTAGGGGTAAATGACATGAGATGTACCTCCCTGGACTACATGTGCCACAGGTGCCACTCTCATTCCATCATAGTCCATGTAGGGGTAAATGACCTGAGATGTACCTCCCTGGACTACATGTGCCACAGGTACCAGTCTGATTCCATCATAGTCCATGTAGGGGTAAATGACCTGAGATGTACCTCCCTGGACTACAGGTGTCACAGGTACCAGTCTGACTCCATCATATTCCATGTAGGGGTAAATGACCTGAAATGTACCTTCCTGGACTACATGTGCCACAGGTACCAGTCTGATTCCATCATAGTCCATGTAGGGGTAAATGACCTGAGATGTGCCTCCCTGGACTACATGTGCCACAGGTACCAGTCTGATTCCATCATAGTCCATGTAGGGGTAAATGACTTGAGCTGTACCTCCCTGAACTACATGTGCCAGAATTACCAATGTGATTCCATCATAGTCCATGTAGGGGTAAATGACCTGAGATGTACCTCGCTGGACTACATGTGCCTCAGGTACCAGTCTGATTCCATCATAGTCCATGTAGGGGTAAATGACCTGAGATGTACCTCCCTGGACTACATGTGCCACAGGTACCAGTCTGATTCCATCATAGTCCATGTAGGGGTAAATGACATGAGATGTACCTCCCTGGACTACCTGTGCCACAGGTACCAGTATGATTCCATCATAGTCCATGTAGGGGTAAATGACCTGTGGTGTACCTTCCTGGACTACATGTGCCACAGGTACCAGTATGATTCCATTATAGCCCATGTAGGGGTAAATGGCCTAAAACATACCTCCCCTGACTATATGAAGAGAGACATTATGGAGCTCTTAGACTATGTGCCTCAGGCTGGTATGAGCCTAGCATTGAGCAACATATTACCATCACCAAGGATTATGCCACAATATGAACAAAAGATCATATATTTTAACAACTAGCTGAGGTTTTGGCATTATTTTAAGGGGATACAATACCTGTCAGCACTGGAAAATATGGTTAACATACCAGGTGACTTTGCCAAGAATTTTCTATTCATTTATCATTTGTTTACTGGGATAGTCCGACTGGGCGAGAACTTGTTTTCAGCGGAGGCCCAGAGAGAAAACCTCCAGAGACAAAAATGTTTGGAAAAAATACAAGTTATACATATCATAAAAGTTATAAACATCATAAAGGACATAGAGTTACATGGAATAAAATAGATAGTTTGCATTTGTCCCCTTTAAATTTTTAAATACTGGATAAAACTTTATCCTCCCCCATACAGCCTTTTTTATGCAATGCCAAATTGACAAACCTGCCAACATAACAAAATCAACTCCACTGAACCTCAAGGTTACTGCTCAATGCCAGGAGCATAAAAAAAAAAAAAAAAAAAAAGAACACTCCCTCCAAGGCCTCCTCACACTTGAGAATATAGACATCCGTGCAGTGACATGGTTTAAAGTGGCAGAGAATACCCCAGCAGTGCAAGGTTTCAGTGCTTCCACACCTTTAGATTTGAAGCTACATAGAGTAGGGCTAAAGGTGGAGGTGTCTCAATATACATAAATAACAAGCAAACCTCTGGTTTGGTCAGACAGGATGAAGCACTGGAGATCCTCCATGTGTGCATCACCATATACAAAATCCTGTACCATATCCTGTCCAGCTATAGGTCACCATCCATTTCCTAAGAAGGTCACAATGTATAATTGGACCTACTGGTGACACTTACCATCCAGCCTAACTCCGTACTCATTGTGACTTTAGTTAACCCTTTATACACTGAAATTCATACACAGCCTCAAATCTACAGGCACAGAGATTCCTGGACTTCATAAATATAAACATTCAACCAAATAGTGAATATTCCCACTAGAGGCTCTGACAAACTGGGACTTTGTACTCACAAATGTGGGAGAACACAATGTCTCATCCTCCCTGGTAATGTCCAACCATAAAGTTGTCTCCTCTGAAATCAAAATCAACTCCATACCCAAGTAAAACCAGTAACACCTAGGAACTATTCCAAAGCAAATTACCTTTATTAAATGATGGTTTGTCAAAATTCAGTGCCCCTCTAAACTCTAAGAATACAGCAGCTTATGTTGAATTGCTCTCAGAGACTCTGTATAACCATGTCAATGACTGCACAGAGGCTAGAGCTAGCCCCAGAAATGAACCACCCTGTTAGCATCCCAAATTAAACAGATATACAAAAAAAAATGAAAAAAAAAATTGGCAAAATTCAGAAAAGTAATTCCCATGAATATAAAGGTCTTTCATCAAACTAAATAGGCAACTATGAGAGCTAATTATGTCAAACAAACACAACTTTGAGGTTAAGACTCCCAAATGAAAAATAATCATAAGACCTTCTTCTGCTATTTAAAAAAGCTAAAGGCAGCACACAGCAATTTGCTGAACTGTTGGTTAATGGTGCCACATTCACCTTTCTGGCAATATAACAAACCTGTTAACAGACAATTTCAGTTCCAATGTAACCACCATCTCAACCCAAACATCCCCCCAAAATACCTTCAAACATAACTCCTCCATCCATAGCTATGGAGCATGTACTGGCTGCGCTTGCTAAAGTCAAGAACACAGTCTCAAGGGGCCCCAATAAGATCTCAGGATAGCTCCTAAATGGTGTAAAATATGACTTACCAGGATCACTGGACTCTCTATTTAGATATTGTCTTAAAACAGGCTTTGTGCCATAAAACTGAAGGACTTTAATGATCATGCCCCTTCATACAGGAGGACCTTCAACAGATCCGGTAAACTACAACCCCATTAGTCTGACTAGTCTTATTTGCAAAGCTATGGAAAGAATTATCATGGAAATTACTAGCAAGGTCATAGGAGACCTCTAGACACACTGGATCCATCCCAGTTTGGCTTTGTCAATGGAAGGTCATGCTACTGAACCTGATAGACTTCTTTGAAAAGGCACTAAGGCAATGGATGAGGGGAAAGCAGTGAATACTGTCTATCTACATCTGTCTAAAGCATTTGATAAAATACCCCACTCAGGGATTGTCAACAAACTTATGGAACTAGGCATCAATCCCTTTATAACACACTGGAGAGCTAGCTGGCTCATGGATAGAACCTAAGAGGCTAGCCTTGGTATGGTCACCTCCATAAAGAGGCCAGTCTCCAGTGGAGTCCATCATAACTCTGTGATGGGTCTGCACATCTTTGGTATCCACTTCTCAGTAGTCAAAACCAATGTCAAAGGCATCTGGCTGACCAGATTTGCAGATGATTGCATATTGAGAGAAGTCATTGAACCTCTCAAGATGAGAACACCTTTCAGGAAGGTCTAACACAGAGAAATGCTTGGTGCCAAAGCCATGGCTTAAAACTCATTACCAAGAAATTTATTATAGTACCTTCTGAGAAGTCAAGCATCCCGGGTATCTGGGAACTCGTGTAGATAGTAACCTAGCCTTCGACCAACATGTGTTAAAGGTAGTAAGAAAATCCTTCTATGTTGCTTGACTTATAAGTAAGGGCAAGGCACCTAGGTCAAGAGAGGTTACAATACCACTGCACTCAGCCCTCATCAGATCGATCATAGAGTATATGTACATGACCAGACATATGCAGCAACTGGAATGTCCACAAAGGTTCCTTACAAATAAAATACAGGGAGTAAACACAATACCCTACACTGATCGCCATCTCTTTACAAGGCATCGTACACATTTCTGAGAGCTGATATGTTCCTGGTATACAATACATCCCTATACCCTGTTTTGATGAACCTTTTGCACATCCGCAAAACAAAAGCATCAGAACTATTATATCAAAAGACCTAAATTTTGCTTGTGACATAAATAGAACATGTTGGAGAGATAGGTATGTTTCTCAAAGAATTCCTGTTCTCTGGCACATGGTCCCCATCCATGTGAAGCAGAGTCCCTCCAAGTACCTATTTAAGAGTAACTTGGAGCAACTGATGGGTAATCAGAAATTCTCCCCTAGTCTGGGCAGCTATGCTTCTGATAGAGGCAGTCAGTAAATCAGCCCCTTTATAAACCATATTTGTGGGTCACATTCCGGTTGCACGGCTAGGCTTATAAGGGCCCTAGTGGGCATTAGCGTAGTGTATACCTATGAGACTATAAATCTATGAATGAATGGAGAGCAAGAATAATAGAAAGTAGACCTGCAAAAGTTAAATTTAGCATAACAGCAGACGGTCAAATGATCACTGCTGCAGTAGACTATGTTATATAGGTTATATCCTGAATAGGATATAACAGCCAGCCAGCTTCCAAACTTCAGAGCACCTTCCATGCACCCAAGCTGTTAGACAGCACAAACTGCTCTGACCAAAAGTCAGGTTTGGGTGTCATGCCCTTTAGAGCTTTTATGCTAACTGAGTGAGGGAGTCTAAGCCCTGACAGGACATTGCTATGAAAAGCAAAACACATGCCCACACTCTGTCATAAAAAACACACCATTCATTTTGTTTATTTTATTAATTGTTTGTTGACTAGGTTAGTCCAACTAAGCTAGTAGCCTCTATTCAGAGGACACCTGAGGTGTTACTTATACTTTTAGGGAAAACTTGGCTGGGGCATCAGCGAATTTCCCCTATTCATCATTGTTGCAATGCGAGTGGGCCCATTTGGGAGGATAATTTCCTGTTTCCATTCCCGCTGCAGAGGTGGACCAGAGAAACATGGAGGCAAATGGGTAGACAATGAGATGGTGGTGGGATAAAATAAATGGAAGAAAAAGTTAATATCGAGTCTGGAGAATGTGTGCAGGATTTTGAGGAAATGTTTCAAAGAAACCTGTTTAATGGAGATGAGTCCGCAAATGATGGATGTATAATAACAACTCTTAGTCGGGAGGGTGACGGGATAATTTACTTAAAGAAATGGTGGTGCAGAGTGAGCCAGAAAATGAAGGAGATGTTTTCTGGAGGGACATATTGGAGAAAGTACAAAATGACAGAGACAATCCTGAAGAACAGTGGCAAGATGGAAAAGAAAACATATCCAGGGAATGTAGAAGAAGGCAAAAGTGGAGTAGCAGAAAAGACGGTAGAAGAAAATGAAAAATGGAAGTATGTGATAAGGATTCAAATTAAAGAAAACAAAAAAATGGACAGGTATGAAGTCTAGCACAATTTAATAACTCCTTTGGGTATAAAAGGACATGAGGTAAGAGCATTTATTCTTATTAATAAAGAGACATTTTGTGATATGATATTTGATACGGTTTTCAATGGAAATGTTTCTTGGAGAATAAGAAAAAAGAAAGTCTGTAACCCATGGAACCTTTATGTGATAAAAGCCTTTAACAGGGAAACAAAAAATAAAATTCAAGTACAATCTTGAAGAGAGATAGGAAGAGAGACTTTGAAAGACCATTTGAAATGTTATGTAAAGAAGTTCTGGACACTGCAAAAGTTTATGGACTGGTGACTAGGATTGTAATATTGTGTTAAAAACAGAAGGAGAAAAAATGATACATTTACCAAGCATGATAACTGTGGAGGGGAATAGGAGTGCTGTAAAGTAACTGGGACAAACGAAAATGTCATATTTGTGGGGAAATGGGACATGATGTAAAACGTGAATTAAAGTATTATAAATGTAACAAAACCGGACATTTATGGATAGATTACAACACTGAAAATAAGAGCAAGGAGGAGGTAAAGAAAGAAGACATTTCAGATGGAGAAACAGAAGAAAAATTAGGAAAAATAGTAAAGAGGACATAGTAGGAGGATTCTGAAATAAGTGAGGAAGAAGAAGACACAAACTGGGAGGTAGTAAAAGGAAAAATAAGAATCTATTGGTAAAAGGCTAAAAGACAGAAACAGAAAATGTAAAGTGCAACTTGGACAATTGGATGGGAAACCAGAAATTCATCCCTGGTTTGGCACCTTGTCTCTAATGGACGAGGTAACCTGTAAATGGTTCATCTCCCAGGCCCCAGCTTATACTTATCAAGGGTATCAGAACTCGTCAGAGATCTGGGGTGCATGGCTAGCCTCAGCCCTTGTGGCCATTATCCTAGTAAACACCTATGAACCTATAAAGGGATAAGTATGAAAGAAAAAAGAAAGGAAAGGGATGAAAAATATTATATACAGCTAATCGTTAGGGGTTGGTATAATGGTTAGGGTGTTCGACTCACATGCACACAGTGCAGTGTTTGATTCTCACTTTGGGGGAGGAAATTGCCTAGGTTGAAATTGTCTTTTAAGAAAGCTAATCTAGTAATTAGCTATGAACTTATGAATCAATGGGAAAATGAACATTTTAGTGTGCTTTCTGTAAATGCGAATAGTATTAAGCATATAGTAAGAACAGGAATTTTGGAGTGGTGTAATACCTGTGATGTAGATGTAATTATAATAGAAGACACAAGATTTTTAATAAATGAAGAAAGATTACATACAGAGAAACTATGCAGAGGAAAGATAATCTAAAAAGTGGGAAATGAGAGACTGATAGCAATTTAGTCGAAAACAAAGCATTTACTGCATTTTTTTCTGTCTGTTTGCAAAAAAAAAAAAAAAAAACCAAAAAAATATTTCTCCTTTCCTAAACTTTCCTAGCTAGTTGTTCCAGTGATCAGATTTTGCTGATCCCTGGGCTCTGTATTTGGTTTCTGTGTTCCTCCATTTTCTTGTGTGGCCAGAGGTAGTTTCTTTACTCACCAGTGGGAGTGGGGAGTACTGAGCTGCTTGTTTGTCCTCAGAGGAGTGGTTAGAAGCAGCAACTAGTAATTTGTCGGCCATTTTGGGTCATTTCCTGTTTTTTCCAGCCCCCTGCTATAAAGCACACGTTAGCGCGCTTTAGCGCAGAGCTGCTACCGTTGCACACTAGGGCAGCGCCGGTTAATCAGATTTAAACTATTAGGGCTACCTAAAGTCCACTCTTCAAATTTTCCCTTAAAACTACCTTCCTCAAAGTATACTACTGTTCTATTTAGTGTATCCTACAACTATAAATTATCTCTACTTGACTCCCAAGTAGACTATTCTCTATCTGTATAGCGAAGCACTTGCTCCTACAGTACTTATCACCTCGATACAGCACTCTTGTTATAGAAAGTACCCCAAAAAGCAAACCCCATTTCTCGGTCACCCACATCCCCAGAACCTTTTCTTAAGTTTTTCTGTCTATTCCTTCTAGCATGTCGAGGGATCAGTTGCTAATGTCCTCTCCTGCTCAGCTGGTGAACCTGGGAATATTGAGGCAATGTTACAATTGCCTCATGTACACAGACAACCCTCTCCTCCTCCCACAAAACACAAATACATGCGAGAGATGCAACTATACGGCCAAACTGGAGGCTGAGCTCTCTCAACATAGGACTGGCATGACCAGACAGGAGGAGAAGGTAACCACACACACTATCGACCCAGTCTCACATAATACCATCACAACCTCAAATCATACACATAAACACACAAAGACATACTTGGAGGCTCTGATCAAAAATCTACCAAAACAGCAGAGGCCACCAAAGCAGACACCCAAACAACTACCACCTCAGAACACAACACCTGCAACACATAGACCACACAGTCAGAGTGTCAAGCAGTCACAGCCCTTAAGGCCAAACACAATGCCAGACACACTAGTCATTGGTGACTCCATAGTCAGACACACTGACGTCCCGCTCACCAGACTGAGTAAGGAGAAGGTCACAGTAAGCTGCCTGTCGGGTGCTAGAATACGCCACATAACGCATGCACTCAGGTCTCTCAACAGCAGGTACAAGTACAACTCAATCATTGTCCACGCTGGTGTTAACGACCTGAGACGTACCTCCTTGGACTACATGAAAAGAGACATAGAGGAGCTCTCTGATTATGTAGCCCAAGCAGGTATGACCCTGACCTTGAGCAGTATCCTACCTTCACCAAGAATGATGCCACAATACAGAGATAAGATGATCAGCTTTAACAATTGGCTTAAACTCTGGTGTCATTCAAAGGGGATCCAATGTCTGTCTGGGATGACATGCTGGACAAGCCACGCTGCTTCGCAAGGGACGGCTTGCACTTGTCACCCCTGGGATTCCGGATTTTGGCAAAGGCTCTTGCCACCCCCATAGTGCCTTTTTAGGCAAGGCTCAAATTCTAAACCTACCACCCTAGAACAAAACAAAGAAAAAAAACTAAGGGTAATGCTGCTCAATGCCAGAAGTCTCAACCTCAAGATGCACGCACTCGAGGCCCTTCTCAGTATGGAGAACATCGATGTCTGTGCTGTGACAGAAACCTGGTTCAAGGCTCCTGAGAGCACCCCAGCACTATCAGGTTTTACCTCATATCATGCGTTCCGGCCCCAAAACCCGGATAATACCAAGAAAGGAGGAGGGGTATCCATATTCATCAAGGACACCCACACCTCAAGATTGGTGGCATCGCACGATGCATCGGAAACCATCCAGGTGCAATTAACCATAGGCAAGATTACTCTGCAATTTGTAGCATGTTACAGGCCACCCTCGCAAACTCATGAACCTCATATGGCCTTCCTGAAAACACTGGAGGGGATAAATGTATCTCCAAACACCATCATACTAGGTGACTTCAACTACCCTAATATAGACTGGGAACACTACTCAAGCCCAAACACTCTAGCCCAAAAGTTCCTGGAATTCATAAACTCAAATGCCATGGAACAACTAGTCACCATCCCCACAAGAGGAGAAAACATACTTGATCTCATCATCACGAACATGGGAGCACAATGTTCAACACCAGAAGTATACCCCTCACTGGTGAGATCTGATCACAAACTAATCTCGCTGGAGGTCCTCATCCCGCCCCACCTGAAATGAAAAAGACCACAGTAAAGAACTTCTCGAAAGCCGACTTCGCACTTCTAAAGACTAGTGTGGTCTCCTTTAAGGCCCCTGAGCCGGCGGTTAACATTACTCAAACCGCTGAATCACTTACAAATGCCTTCTACCAGCACCTGCAGGGCTGCATGGATCAGTCAATCCCAAGCAAAACAAAGACTGTTTGTACCAAAGGCAAGCGTCCAGTCTGGTGGACCCCAGCCATAAACAAACTCTACAACAAAAGGAGAAAGCTACTACAAGATAGAGCAAAATCCTTAAAAGGTAAGACACCGCTGATCACTATAAGTAAAAAGCTAAGAGCTCTCATAAAATCATCCAAAGCTAATTTTGAGAAAAAAATAGCTAAGGACTCTAAAGGCAACCATAAGGCATTCTTTAGCTATGTCAGAAACCTAGGAGGAAACTCCCAGATATGCTCAGAATTAGTTCAAAATGATGTGAAGATTACTGATCCTACAGACATTGCCAACATACTGGCTGACAGGTTTAGTGCAAACTTCTCCCCCCCTAAAGGAGAGATATCTATACCAAATGATTGTAGCCCTCCAAACATCTCTAACGCCCAGGTGAGAACTGCTCTCTCCAAGGCAAAGAACACAGCATCCATGGGACCTGATGGTGTCCCCGGCTGTGTGCTCCATGAACTCAACGAGGAATTAAACCCACAGTTAGGACAGCTGTTTAATCTTAGTCTCACCTCCGGATACGTACCCAGGGAGTGGTGCACAGCGATTGTGGTCCCACTCCACAAAGGCGGTGCCTCCACCGACCCTGGAAATTACCGTCCCATTAGCTTGACAAGCCTTATCTGCAAAGCCATGGAGAGGATCATAATGGATCTCATAAATAAAGACATAGGGAACTTGCAGACTTTGGATCCAACCCAGTTTGGCTTTGTCAAAGGCAGATCATGCCTTTTAAACTTGGTTGACTTTTTTGAAACAGTCACCAAGGCCATTGACGAGGGAAAGGCAGTCCATACAGCCTACCTAGACCTGGCGAAGGCTTTTGATACCATACCTCACTTGGGTATCATTGAAAAACTCATCAACTTAAATGTAAACCCATACATTACAAGATGGGTTGCAAACTGGCTGAGTGACAGAACCCACAGGGTCAGAGTTGCTGGCGCCATGTCAGACTCAAAGCCTGTCACAAGTGGTGTCCCACAGGGCTCAGTCCTGGGCCCACTCTTGTTTGGCATCTACTTTTCTGAAGTACAAGCAAACACAGGAGGGTTATGGCTGACAAAGTTTGCAGATGACTGCAAACTGGGTGCCGTAGTTGAAAACACATCCAACACAGATATCCTTCAGAAGGGTCTCACAGAAACGGATAACTGGTGCCAGAGCCATGGCCTAAAGTTAAATGCCAATAAATGCATAGTCATACCCTTCGGGAAAAATAAGGTTACCCCTAGCTACCATATAGGTGGCAATCCCCTGAACACAGAAGAAGTTATTAGGGACCTGGGAACCCAGGTTGACAGTAGCCTTTCATTCGACACTCATATTGCTAAATTAGTTAGGAAGACCTTCTACATTGCCCACTTTATCATGAAGGGATTCACATCTAGATCAAGGGAAGTCATAGTCTCCCTATACTCATCACTCATCAGACCAATGATCGAGTACAATGCCCCATTCGGAATGTATCTGACCCGACACTTGCAGCAGCTGGAGAGGCCACAAAAGTTCCTCACCAAAAGGATAAAGTATCTCAAAAATCTGTCTTATGCTGCCCGACTGAAAGAACTCCAGTTATATTCAGTTGCTTACCGCTTGCTCAGAGGTGACCTATGCCTGACATACAAGGCCATGTCAAACCCAGATTTGATGAACATGCTTCATCTCAAAAAATATAGATCCCTCAGAACCACAAGGGCGGGAGACTTAAACCTCGACACGGTTATTAATAGGACGTGCTGGAGGGATAGATTCATCACCCAAAGACTCCCTATGCTGTGGAATAAAATCCCGGTTTATGTGAGGCAGAGCACCTCGCTGGCCTTGTTCAAGAGGAATCTTGACCAATGGATGGGAGATCGCAGATACACCCCAGGGGTTACCTCAGTGTCACTGCTCGACAGAGGCACAGCAAAATAATGGGCATAGTTTCTCCAAACTAAAGGGGTGGCGTAAGCCACAAAACTATGGGCTAGGCTTATAAATGCCCTTGGGCAGATAGCCTAGTATGAACCTATGAACCTATGAACCTATGAGACGTTCTGGAATAGCTGTCTTCTGTACAAATAGAGTAATGATGTTAGATGTAACCTTAACAAAAATGGGAAGATTAACCATTGCAGATTTAAAATGGAAAGAGCAAGTATATAGAATTATGACATTATATGCTTATAGTAATTGTAAAGAAAGCGAAAACGTATTTCATCACGTTTGGCTATGCAGTGATAGATATAAATGTTATAATGACAGGATACTTTAATTGTGATTTAACAGGCAAACTTAAAACGATATAAGACAATGTTAGAAGTTATAAGATGTGGTATGGTAAAACTTTGGGACAAAACTTCATGGACTTACAAAATGGGTATGTATAGAGCTGAAGTAGGTTATTTTATAGTATCAGAAAGTTTAGTTATAGGAAAAGGGGAGGTAGTTGAAACAGGATTTTCTGATCATCTACAGCTACAGATAAAGGAAAATTATGAAATATATAAAATAGGCAAAATAATCAAAAGGATAAATGAGAAAGTATGGAATGAAGAAGGAAAGGGATTAGCAACACAGGTATGGAAAGACCATCTTACTATGAGACTTTTTATAAAAATTGGTATGAATGCTGCATAATATTTAATGAAAAATATGCTTTTTTTACACTGGCAAAATGATTTGAGGAAAGTAGAGAATGAAAAATATGATAGAAAATGCAATGACGCATTGAAAGATTTAGAACATAATGACAGAAAGTACTTTGACAAGGAAAAATAATTCTATGTAGAAATCAAGAAAATACAAGAATTGTTATGTAAGCAAACATATTTACAAGAAAAGAGAGAAGAGGTGTTGAGTTACTTAAGCAGATTAGTAAAGGAATGTGGTAATGAAAGAAATAAAATATGTAAAAGGAGAAACAGAAAGAACTCAGGAAAAAGATTATGAATAGTGCAGTGCGATATGTACAAGAAATGTTTAAAGAAAACAAGCAGGTAGTGAAAATGCATGGAAAGTAAAAAAGTTAAAAGAAAAAGCGAATAAAGATATGGAAAAGGAGATTTCTTTAAATGAGCTAGATAAAGTATTAGCGCCAGTAAATACAGATTCAGCTAAAGGACCAGAAGGCACAGGGTATGAAATGTATAAACATTTTAAGGGACTGGCAAAAAAAATAAAGATTCTGAATGAATGGTTAAATGAAGGTTTTATGTATAAAGAATTATGTAGTGGAATACTTAAAATCATATGGAAGAAGAAAGAAGACAATTAAAAAACTGGAAACCGATAGTACTGACTAATAATGATTATAAGATCCTTATGAAAATAATGCAAAAGAGATTTAAAACTAAAATGGAAAACGTTGCGGAAGATACTATATATAGTATAAAGGGAAAGGGTTGTCAAGAATTATTAATGAAGAGAAATTGTGGATGGTATTATGAATAGAAAAGAAGAATTGAAAATTGTGACAGGAGACCTTAATAAGTCATTTGACACAATTAGACATAAAATCTTATATGTATTAATGAAAGAATATAATATAATTGAAGAAGTTAGTAAATTACGTATGTCAGTGTATAGTAATAATAAAGCAAAAATACTTGTAACTGGCTGATTAAGACAAGAGGTACATATGACAAATGGTGTAAGACAGGGTTATCCAATGAGTTGTATACTCTTTGTAATAGTTATGATTGTGATAGTATGTGAAATAAATTACAAAATGAAGGAGGCGGGGTATGTAACACTTGAAGGGTTAATAATTCCAGTTCTGTTAATATATGCACATGACATTATACTAATAGCAAAAAACAAAATTCGGATAAAAGAAGTAATAGTCAACACAAATGAGTGTCTAGAGATGATAGGGACAGCTTTAAATAAAGAGGAAAATAAAGGTTTAGGTGATGTAGTAAAGATTGGGGATGTATATTTTACAAAGACTGAAATTTCTGTGTTAGGTAAAAACTTTGGGAATAAATATTTAAGTAGAATTCAATGGGCAAAATAAAAGATGAAATAAAACAATTCTTAAATACAAACATGTGGCTTTTGTAAGTTTTGCAATTTCATTAATGATGGATCCAATGTTGTAGTTATTAATTATGAACATACGATTGTTTGTCCAGGACATTGCTGTAATATGAAAATGGTAGTTTACCTGGCTATATGTTTGACATGCCAAGCATACTATGTGGTTAAGACTACTAGAATATTAAAGATAGGAAAGCAGAACACTTTATAGACATTACAAATGAAAAGAAGAACAAAGTCCCAGATAGACACATGCTGGATTTTCTTCATTTTAAGAGATTTTTGTTTTTTATCAATGATGGAATACAATACAATACCAGTGCTGGTGGTGGTGACAGTCTGTTGTAGCCCAGGGACATGCCTTGACAGCTGAGGCTACATTTTTGGGAAAAGCCAGGTTTGAATGATTGTTGTTCACTCACTGGTACTTTAAAATTGCAAGCACAAGCAGTTTAACTTTAATTAATTTTACATAATTTTACATAATTTTACATTATTTATTAAAGAAATTTTTTACTATTTTTAAGATTTTAACATAAAAATATTTTTAATCTGATATACATATAAAGACATAAAATACAAAATATAAGATATAAATTAGCATGTATTTTTGATTTAATTTTTCAGCACAATGTGTTGTGTATATAAACACTGACACTTTAAATGATTTCAATTATTACTTCTTTGGCGAACTGTAGGGACTTGTGGATAGGCTGCTATTGATTGCCCTAATTATAAATTGTTTATTGCAATTCGAATTTTTACTCTGACGATGCCCCATGAATCTAAGGAGTGAAAGTGCTTAGCCTATTTTATTGTTTTTTTTCATCAAAGTTTTTCTGTCATTTATTGGTGCCGGTTGTGTCATGACATACTAGTTGTAGAAAGATAGATGAAATAAAACAAACCTGTATTTTCTGGGGAACATAGAAATTATTCAGAAAAAAAGGCTTATTTGATAAACTCAGTACTGATGGGAAAAACAGCATACTTAGCAAGTGTATCTATGCTGCTGATAGTATTTGAAAAGGAATTATTGCAGATATTTTTTCATTTATATGGGGTTCTAGACTAAGCCCGATGAAAACAGGAGCATTTTATGAAGTAAAAAAGAAGGAGGTTTAGGGTTAGTTAACCCAGTGGTATATGTTGTTTCCTTAAATTTGTATGACATTTTAACATGTATAAATTAAAAAGATGAACGATTAATAGTAAAATTGTATAAATGTAAGCATGATAAATTTGGGGTTATGGTAAAAATAGTAAAAGAGAAAAATAGTGTATAAATGAAGAAGTAAAATGTTACCAAGAAAAAAAATATTTTTTGGAAAATAAAAATTGATGATATAGAAGAAGATAGAAAAGTGTGGTATAAGAATGTAATGATAACACATTACTATACAAAACCATGGGAAAATCTAACAAAAAATATTAAAGCTATAAAAATAGGAAGCATGCTGGGCAATCAGAAAGTAGGATGTCAAGATTTCTTGTGGAGACTAGTAATAGATAAATTGCTAGTAAAATGAAATATGCCATATAAGAAGAAAAGTGACAGCATATGTTCAAATTGTCAAGAAGAAGAAGAACAAAATGCAGAGCATGTGTTTTTGAAATGTAAAAGAATAAAAAAGTTATAGGGTAGACTAGGTAAAGAAGATTTTTTGAAGATATAAAATAAGTGGATAAAAAACAGAGATATTATTAAATATGGATATGCTAGGAATAGAAGTAAAGAATATGTTAAAAATAGATAAAAAGGTATTTTAAGTTATATGGGTTATATGGAATACAACTATAAATGAAATTATATTTAATGTTAAATGGATTTGAGCAAAGATATTAAGTAAAATCAGATGGTGATTATGGAAAAAGGAGTGGAGGTTGAATAGGAATGAACATTTAGCATGATTGCGTAAACAGATTTATACATCTATATATTAGTACATTTGTAAATATATAAATATTTTGTAAATAAGATTTATTTTTGTATGTAAGTAAAGAAACACCTATTTTTTGCAATAGGTGCCATGAGATCTTTTATATCCACCTGAGTTACCACCAACTCAAGTAGATGGGTCTTGATTTAACATCTCATCCAAAAAAATGACACACTCATGAATAATGGCCAGACATTGATCTACCAGGTGTGGGAATGGAACCCACAGCCTTCTGCACCAAAGGTGAGTGTGCTATCTGTTGCGCTACTGATCAAAATACAAGCAGGATGGAGAGATGGATGGAGGAATCAGCTACTACAGCAGTGATCATTCAAACGTCTACTGTTCTGGCATGTTTACTTACACAGTGGTACTATGTCCATCATACTGATCACTGCTCAGTAGCCTAAGCCATATACATACGTTATTACAGCTTAGAACATCTAGGAGGTAGAAGAAGAAAGGTCCAGGAGTCCCTGGAGAATAGTCCTAGCAAAGCCTTGCCTAGACCTGGAAAAGGAATCTAGTCTGTAGTGTTTTGAAACATATGTACAGAGGACCAAGTTTCTATTTCTCGAATACGTCTAGAGTCCAACCTTTCCAAAAAGCCATAGAGGATGCCAAGGTCCTGGTAGAGTGTGGCTTGACCGTGCCTGGAAAAGTGTTTTTTTTTTTTTTTTTGTGGTAGGAATAACAGAAAGCAATAGCCTGAGACAACCATTTGAAAATAGTCTGCTTTGACAAAACATGTCTCTTTTTCTTACCTTCACAAGAAATGAACAGCTGAGTGATTGGAAATTCTGAAAGATTTTGTCCTGTCAAGGTAATTAATGCCTGAGTTGTCTGTGGGCATACAAGGTATGAAGTACCCTTTCTCCCACTTTTTAGGGTTCGGGAAAGAGCACAGGGGGATAGATGGTTTGGCTTAAAGTGAACTCAGATTCCACTTTTAGGCATCAAAGAAGAATTAGTTCTCAAATAAACACCATCGCTGTGGAAAAGGAGATACAGCTGACTTACCATAAGAGCTTGCAACTCAGATATTCCTTGAAGAAGTCAGAGCAATCAGTAAAACTCTTTATGTGTTAAGAACCTCAAGTCAGCCAGGTTAGCTGGTTCAAATGGAGCAAGTGTTAGCTTTTCTAACATAAAATTAAGGTCCAAAAGAGGAGCCACCAATTTTCTTGGGTGTCTGTTGTGTAGCACCCATTTCAAAAGCATTTTGACATGAGAATGCATTGAAAGAGGGGGATCCATGAGCAGACATAGTGAAATGTCAACCAAATGAACCTTGATAGAGGACTAGGACAAGCCATAGGATAGTAATTCACACAAATATTGAACAATTAGAGAAACACTAACTTTCAATGGGTGCTGCTTAGTTTGTTGGCATTAATGAGAAAACCTTTTCCATTTGCTTATATATGATTTTTTAGTGCATACAGAAATATTCCTATCCAAGGAAATTAAATGGCATCTGTCTTCCAGGCCTTCTAACATGGAGTCCTGGAGCAGAAATGTGTCAGCATATTGTTCACAGATGAGGCAAAAGGGTCCATCTGAGGAACTTCCCACAGATGGATTAAATTGTGGAAGACCCCCCTCATCTAGTTACCATTCATGAGGGTCTGCCCTTGTCCTGCTGAGCTTGTCTGCCGCACAGTTTTGCTCTGATGGGATGTAAGATGTCTCTAGAGTGAAATTCTGCTGTGTAGTTATATCCCATGCAAACATGGCTGTTCAACACAGGGGTAAGATCTGGCTTCCCCTTTGCTTATTTAAATAGAACATGACTGTGGTTTTGTCTGTAACTACTCAAAGAGGTCCCAGAGACCAAAATTACTTAGTGACCTGAGTGCCTTAGTAAGCGCTGGTATCTTTTATTATTCTTTTATGGTCTGCCTTTCTTATCCCAGAGGCCTTGCACTTTTACCCCTTAAATATTGCTTCCAAAGCAAAATGTGAGATGTCAGTAGTGACTGACTGCTTTGGGGCAAGAAGGACAATGGGAGACCTGGATTCAGAGATATTTTATGTCTCCACCAAGTGATTTCTCTTTTCACAAATCCCAGAATTCAAATTTGAAAGATAATGAATGTTAGTGCTGGGACCAAAAAGATGTCTGATACCATTGTAGCTTTCTCATGTGGAGTTTTGCAACAAGTATCATGAGAGTCATGGATGCCATAAGACCAAGAATCCTGAGGTATTTCCTCACAGTGACTGAGTCTGAGTGGAAAACCCCTAAAAGAAATACAAACATAGATTTATTTTTCCTATATAAGAAAAGTTATTTATACTTAGGTGTCTAGCAGACTCCTCAGAAACACAATCCTTTGTGATGTGGTCAAAAAAGACTTTTGAATGTTCTGTTGGAATCCCAGCCTGTGTTACAGATCTCTTATCCAAGTGAGAGTCACAACACTTTGAATAATACTTTGTAAAGATATGCAAGTCATCGAAATATGGAGAAATGTAGATACCCTGTAGTCTCCTTTAACAGGAGCTAGATACTTTGTAAACACTCTTGGAGTAGTGAAAAGCCCAAAATAAGGCTGAGAACTGGAAATGTGATCCAGATACACAAAACCTTAAGAAACATCTGAAATCTGGATGGATAGGGATATGATGATAAGCATTTTTTACATCTAAGGTTACTAAAAATACTCAAAACAAGGAAGAAGGGTTAACAGATTGTAACGTGAAGCATTTTGAACTTGGGTAACTATCAAAAACTGACTTATGAAGGAAATATCCAGAATAGGACTTCAGGTCTCTGGAAGGGATACAGGACTGCCAAGGTTGAGGGGAGGACAAAGTCTCTTATATAGTCATTCTGCCTAATTCGACTGTCCTTTGATCTGGGGACGGGTCCAGCTTTCTTTTTGGAACTTCACTGTCACTGCTTTTTAAATGTCTGATTACCAGCCTCTGCTGAGAATGTTTATTTTATTTCTTACTAAAATTGGATGAGGAAGCAGAAAATCCCTTAGAACCTTTAGAGAAGGAGGGCTGAAAAATCGGACAGATTCTCTGACTCAGTTTACCTCTCTCATCACACTATTCAATAACCTCTGCAGCAGGGGGTCCAAAAACTAAATTTCTATCCAAAAGAGAATTAAAAAAAATCGCATTTTTACATCTTCCAGGAGGTTCGGAGAATGCAGCTGAGCAAACCTCCTCCAACAGTACCAGTGGCAACAACCCTGGGTGTAGTATCTACAGAGTCATAAGCACACTTTAAACAATGAGCTGTGAAACTGAAGAAACTAAACCACACAAAAAGCAGACTTTTCCTCACAGGAGGGAACTGCAGATAAAAACATTCCTCATACTTTCACAATTAGTTTGAATGAACTTTAATACATGAGCCTGACAATTCAAAATTCTGTAAATCAGAGTTACAGAAGCATACGCTTTTCCCCAAACTTAATAATAACTTTATCATCCTTGTCTGTAGAAGGATTAAACTTTACAAAGTGCTTGGCAGCAACTGATTTAACTAAAAAAGATGAGCGGTAGGAGGAACCGGCTTTGGCCATAGCAGAACCACCAACTATGGCTGAGGCAAATTTCTAGTCTGTTGTGGTGGCAAAGTGTACTTAATTAACTTTTTCTTTTTGAGGATGGAAGAAAGTTCGACTGAGGCAGTGGTAGTCTGTTCCATGTTCCAGCCAAAAATGGTTCTTGTTTCCCAGGGAACCTAGCAGTAATAGCTGGTAAAACAGGACATTTGCATAAAAGTCACTTCTTCCCACAAAAAAAAAAAAAAAAAACAGTAAAAAGCACTTACACTTTCCCTAGCACCCAAAAGAAAAAGTAGTTTTAAATAACATTTAACAACTTTTACCCCAAAGGTAAAAAGGTGTGCTCCCATTTAAAAGTAAAAAAAGTAATGTGACAGTCAATAAGAATACATTTCCATAGCTTTAAATAGTTGTTTTAGTCAGCAAAATAGTTAAAACTACAAAAAAATAATGTGGAAGCTTTTATCCTCAAAAGGAACATATTTTCCCAGCAATAGCCGACTGTCAGTCCTCAAAGCTACGAAGACATTTGCTCTCTTTGACAGCAGGAAAACTGTCTGGGGTTAGGCACCCAAACCTGTCTTTTAGCCAGCTCAGCTCAAGCTGTCTAACATTTTGGGTGCATGGACGGTACTCTGAAGCTTTTGTAGGATAGTTAATTAATGATCAATATGATAAACATCATATTTTGCCTACTGATGTAACTTTATAGACATAAAGTCAACTTTGGAATAAAGAAACCTTTCCCAGGCATATTAAATCATATCAACATTACAGCTTCCCCTATGTGATTTTTTAATATAATCAGATAAAATGGAAATAGCTTAGATTAATTCATGAAAATTATTAGTACTGCAGAGGAAATTTAAGATGTGATTAAAAATCATGTGTCTTATGTGAATGGCGACCTAACTTTTGACGATCATGTCCCCATTTTGTAAAAAAGGTCTTTCTGTATTGTACAGCTTATAAACAAAGGAATTGTATCTATATCTAGGGCTGTCATTTGTTCCCCCTTTTCTCATCCTTCATTAGACCAGTCACTAAAAATATTATCCTCAAAGAACTAAAAAGGACCTTCACAGTATGAAGATGTAAAATCCCTCCAGACCACCAAAAGGTCTAGGCTGCAGAGACTACTGATGCTCCGGAAGAGATGTGTTTGTCATGTCAACGAGACGAAGATCTCCTCAGATCTAATATCACCAAATAATAGACCATATAATGGGCATCCAAAATAAGCTAATGCCCAAGAACGCAAGCACATCTCTAAATCTGTTACAATCATCAGCTGGGCTGTCCCAACGCTAGAAGATCTTGACTGTAACATCTTTCATGAGTTTGGCTCGACAATGGACATGCCATCACTGAAGCAAGAAAATCAGGAGAATCCATTACAGGCCATCATGAGCAGAGTAGAATCATCTGGATTCATGTTGGCATTACTATAGGCCATCATGAGCGGAGTAGAATCATCTGGATTCATGTTGGCATTACTATAGGCCATCATGAGTGGAGTAGAATCATCTGGATTCATGTTGGCATTACAGGCCATCATGTGCGGAGTAGAATCATCTGGATTCATGTTGGCATTACTATAGGCTACTGTGAGTGGAGTAGAATCATCTGGATTCATGTTGGCATTACTATAGGCCATCATGAGCGGAGTAGAATCATCCGGATTCATGTTGGCATTACAGGCCATCATGAGCAGAGTAGAATCATGTGGATTCATGTTGGCATTACTATAGGCCACTGTGAGTGGAGTAGAATCATCTGGATTCATGTTGGCATTACTATAGGCCACCATGAGCGGAGTAGAATCATCTGGATTCATGTTGGCATTACTATAGGCCACTGTGAGCAGAGTAGAATCATCTGGATTCAGTCTGGCATTACTATAGGCCATCATGAGTGGAGTAGAATCATCTGGATTCATGTTGGCATTACTATAGGCCACCATGAGCGGAGTAGAATCATCTGGATTCATGTTGGCATTACTATAGGCTACTGTGTGCAGAGTAGAATCATCTGGATTCATGCTGGCATTACTATAGGCCACTGTGAGCAGAGTAGAATCATCTGGATTCATGTTGGCATTACTATAGGCCACTGTGAGCAGAGTAGAATCATCTGGATTCATGTTGGCATTACTATAGGCCATCATGAGCAGAGTAGAATCATCTGGATTCATGTTGGCATTACTATAGGCCATCGTGAGTGGAGTAGAATCATCTGGATTCATGTTGGCATTACTATAGGCCATCATGAGCGGAGTAGAATCATCTGGATTCATGTTGGCATTACTATAGGCCACCGTGAGCAGAGTAGAATCATTTGGATTCATGTTGGCATTACTATAGGCCACTGTGAGTGGAGTAGAATCATCTGGATTCATGTTGGCATTACTATAGGCCACTGTGAGAAGAGTAGAATCATCTGGATTCATGTTGGCATTACTATAGGCCATCATGAGCGGAGCAGAAACATCTGGATTCATGTTGGCATTACTATAGGCCACTGTGAGCAGAGTAGAATCATCTGGATTCATGCTGGCATTACAATAGGCCATCATGAGTGGAGTAGAATCATCTGAATTCATGTTGGCATTACTATAGGCCATCATGAGTGGAGTAGAATAATCTGGATTCATGTTGGCATTACTATAGGCCATCATGAGTGGAGTAGAATCATCTGGATTCATGTTGGCATTACTATAGGCCATCATGAGCGGAGTAGAATCATCTGGATTCATGTTGGCATTACTATATGCCACCGTGAGCAGAGTAGAATCATCTGGATTCATGTTGGCATTACTATAGGCCATCATGAGTGGAGTAGAATCATCTGTATTCATGTTGGCATTACTATAGCACATCACGAGCGGAGTAGAATCATCTGGATTCATGTTGGCATTACTATAGGCCACCATGTGCAGAGTAGAATCATCTGGATTCATGTTGGCATTACTATAGGCCACTGTGAGTGGAGTAGAATCATCTGGATTCGTATTGGCATTACTATAGTTCACCGTGAGCAGAGTAGAATCATCTGGATTCATGTTGGCATTACTATAGGCCATCATGAGTGGAGTAGAATCATCTGGATTCATATTGGCATTACTATAGGCCATCATGAGCAGAGTAGAATCATCCGGATTCATGTTGGCATTACTATAGGTCATCATGAGCGGAGTAGAATCATCTGGATTCATGTTGGCATTACTATAGGCCACCGTGAGTGGAATAGAATCATCTGGATTCATGTTGGCATTATTATAGGCCACCGTGAGTGGAATAGAATCATCTGGATTCATGTTGGCATTATTATAGGCCACCGTGAGTGGAATAGAATCATCTGGATTTATGTTGGCATTATTATAGGCCACCGTGAGTGCAGCAGAATCATTGGCACTTCTTTTATTTTATTTATTTTTATTTAACATTTGTTAACCGCAAAACTCTTACTTGGAACAAAGACAATTTTCAGTGGAGGCCCGGGGACAAATTCTTTAGATGCATGTCTTTGTGTTGTGGGAGGAAACTGGAGCACCCAGAGGAAACCCACACGAACACAGGGAGGACATGCAGACTCTGCACAGAAGGCACTTCAGCTAAGAAATGAACCAGAGAACCTCTTGCTGTGAGGTGACAACACTACAACTGCACCACTGCACTGACTTTTAACAAGGAGATACTCCAATGAAGGTAAAATTTCACTTAAACGGATGTTACAAATATTCTATTATTGATATCCAGTGACATAGTGTAGGGAAACCAAGACAACAATGGACCAGGTAGTTATCAGACTATCTCATGGTTTCCACCACCAAGTGTGATAACACCACATGCAGAAGAAACAGCAGTGTCAGTAAATGACCTCTAACGTGAGTAGCAGTATCCAAAACATATGACCAGGCAGACACAGAGGTTAACAAACAAACCCCAATCATAATAACAAAACAAATCTCCTGATCATGCTCCTGTACACCTCTGAAACTAGCTAACACAGTACAGATGAAAACTAAATCCATGGCAAGGTCAACAGACTCTTTTCCTCCTGGTTTTAAAAATTACCAGGGTTATCCATTTTGGTACAGATGCTAAATAGTTCATGAGAAAATCAACGAAACCCTTACAGAAATGTGTCTGTATAACTCAGCACATAGTATATGAGGAAGAAACTGCAACTCAGTCCTTGCTTCATGCTTATATTCACAGCACAGTGTATTCTCACTGTCTACTTGAAACAATTTGGGTGCAGAGATAAATCAGCTATCTACCTCTAGGAGACAGTGGAATATCCTTACAGGACAGAATATGATAAATAAGATCGAAGGCTGTTAGCAAGCTAGGTCTCCATAATAAATACAAGGCTGATGACTTTCTGCATCATATCCAAAACACTGCTGGGTTACTTAATGATTTACATTAAATAATAGTCCTTGGGACTCCAAAAGGTTTATGTCAATGTGGAAGTCTCAGCACTGAAGGTTTCCATATCACGGTAAGCCTGTCCAGTTCAGAGACCACACTCCTGCTGCTATTTTTCCCCAGTGATAGCCATATCACGGAGAGGGGTATCTCTTTAGGGAAGCCATATGGTAATGTGTCAGCCCAGTTTATGTCAATGTGGAAGTCTCAGCACTGAAAGTTTCCATATCACATTAAGCCTGTCCAGTTCAGAGACCACACTCCTGCTACTATTTTTCCCCAGTGGTAGCCATATCACTGAGAGGGGTATCTCTCTAGGGAAGCCACATGGTACTGCGGCAGCCCAGGGAGAAGCTAATCTGGATTAATCATGTGCTCTCCTGCACGACTGGTGATGCCCCCAATTAACTTTGCACTCTTGAGTTAAATTTCTTTCTATGAGGAAAAACTGAATGCAATCTTTTGATAGGTACCAAGATAAAACTCTCTTCTACATAACTTGTAACTCAAGCAAGCCAGACTATAAAATTAGGCATTTCCTGTGCCAGATGGAAAAACAGATTAATAAGCACACTGTGTTAAGATATCTATGGATCAAAAAGAGATGACAATCCAGTTGTCAGGAAGATAACATGTCACCATGACGGATACGTTAGTGTTAAAAAGTTGTAAAAATAATAATTTCATTAAACAAGTGACTGCAAGTCAAAAGATCATGAACTGTGAAACAGCAAAACTGTAGGCCTAAAATGGCATGCAAGCAGACTGGAACTGCAATCTACCAGTTTCAAATGCTAAGAAATAAAATCCGTTTTGAGACCAAAGACTAAATAAATTTCATCTTCAGCAATAAACAGGAACAATACAGCAGTACCCGCACCTGCAAGCATAAGAACTATGTCTCCAAACCAGTAAGAAAAATGTATTGCTAATAGTTGAAGGAATCAATATTCAAAAGCTGCGACCAGGCAGACACTCCATGTTAACAAAAAACGAAATGTTGTTGTGTCTTTCGGCTTTTCCCGGTTAGGCATCGCCACAGCGGAACTCCGGTCCGCTAATGACTGGCAGTAGATTTTTGCATGCGGAATTGCCAGCCCTGACGCACAACATTCAACAAAGGTACACCCATTCACGCATGTCTCCAGACAGAAGCTCTAGCTGAGAATCGAACAGGACAACGTCTTACTGGGAGGCGACAGCGCTACCGCAGCAACACCATCGCAGTATTAACAAAAACCTAAATAAATAAAACAAATCCCACGACCATGCTATTATGCACTGCACCTCTGGAACTGACACAGTACTAATCAAAATGATGATCAGAACCAAAATCCTCACCAGATGCAAAATGCCAAATCCATGTGAGCTTCAAAATCTGCTGAGTGGAGTATTTTATGACAACTGCACCAAAGAACATGATAAATTTGATGCCACAAAGAAGAAGCCCTCAGACATTTCATTCTAGAACCTACCCAAGAGAAAGTCCTCTTGGTCCTGCTGTTTACCAGTAGTGAGGGATTAAAAACCCCAGCTCTGGAAGTTTCAAAACGTTTACAAATAAGTAATCACCAGACAGTATGATTCATCATCAGCTTAGCTTTAAAACTGTCAAACTGAAGTCAAAATGGAGTTCTGGAAGGCAGAATTTGACAAGATGGTACATTGTTTTTTTTTTTTTTTGGAGGCATGTTACAATGGCTATCACATGAGCAGAATTCTTCATGGGAATTAAATATGCAGATTTTATTTTTGCTTTTTGATCCTGTGCCTGCACACCATCAGGCCTCCCTAATTACGCTCTGCTAATTTATTACTCCTTACTCTTTTAATCAAGACCATAACAAGAGTGAAAAGTCTTCAAATCTGAGACTTTTTGTCAAAAAGGGAAGAAAAAAGCAATGCTGAGTGGTGTTCAGCACAGCACCACCACTGGGCTTGCTCTATAGTGGACTGTTTGCATAAAAGTTTTTTTTTTTCTCTGTAGGAAGCCTTCCTAATCCACACATTACCAGTCTTAACTTCAGGTTTCAGTAACTTGTGTTGAGTGAAATAAATCACACCCTGAGCTGGTAAAGCCTATCTGGAACATCTTTACATCCCAGCCTAAGAAATTAGGCACCCCCTAGCACAAAGCAGTTATAGTCCCCCAACCCCCAAATCATTCCTGTCTAAACCATGAATTAGCACTTCCTCAAAACATCTGTAGCCAGCCTGATTGAGATGAGTATCTTGAGACAGTGCAAGAAATGTCTCAGGCCCTCTGACGATCACCTGTTACTCAAACAGAATAACATAGTGTGTGAGAGATGTACAGATACAAGGTCCTTGGAGGCAAAAATCTCACACATACAGACAACTCAAACATCAAGTTCATTAGCAGTACATTATGCACCACACCTCGGCCCGCACACCACGCACACCTCACAGCTATTGTACTGCACATAATCCTTCATATGCTGAGGTTCCAAACATTAAATTGTCTAAACCTCAAAGACTTCTAAAAATGCAATGCAGACACAAAGCACGTACAGCAACACTGTGCACCTGTTAAGCCCACCACCTCACATAGTGCAAGCGGATGCAATGCAGACACAAAGCACGTACAGCAACACTGTGCACCTGTTAAGCCCACCACCTCACATAGTGCAAGCGGATGCAATGCAGACACAAAGCACGTACAGCAACACTGTGCACCTGTTAAGCCCACCACCTCACATAGTGCAAGCGGTCCCAGAGTCATGGATGATAAGCACGTAGGGCAGACATCCACTAAACCAAACATTCTATTTATAGCTGACTCCATTGTAAGACATACAGATGTCCATCTTACCAGGATGAGCAAGTAAAGAGTGACAGTTAGCTATCTGTATGGTGCCAGGATACATCAGATCACACTCAATTCCTTGAACAACACGTACTGGCATGACTCTGCCACAGTACATGTGGGTGTCAATGATCTGAGATGTACCTCCTTGGACTAGATGAAGAGAGACATGATGGAGCTCTCAGATTATGTTTACCTTTACCAAACCGAATCACAGTGGTATGGTTGCTCATATGAGCGAATTGTAATCACGAAAGTCATAACAGTGACAATTTAATATGTTCGAAAATCAGCAAATCGAAAAACAGATTTGCTGATTTTCGAACATAAATATCGAAAGAAAAATCTAATGAAGTGTAAAGTAGGGGGGCAAGCCCCCTGCACCCCCATGTGGTGGACTGCACCCTCCACACCCCCTACTTTAATATTCTAACTCCAAGATCGCACAACAGTGGGGAAAGGGACCATTTTCGATCCTCACTATAGTGCAATCCGCCCCAAAATGTCGAATGTGCAATGAGTGAATGTCACTGTGCATTCACTCATTGCACATTTGAACCTTTTTCTGTTTAGCGTTTGCAAACTTTGCAAACTGCCTTTCGGACAATTGCTGTTCGCCCTTGTGCAATATGCACACATGAAGGTAGACTGTCTCAGACAGCTATGACCCTAGCATTGAGCGGCTATCTACCTTCTCCATGTATGATGGTGCAATATGAGCAAAAATAACTGACTTCAATACTTGGCTTAGTTTTCGGCATCATTCAAAAGGGTTCCAATATTACTCAGCCTGGGAGAACATGATAAATAGACCACACTGCTTCACGGGGAGTTGCCTGCACCTGTCCCCTCTAAACTTTCTCTCCATGCAAGCCCTTCTCACCATGGAGGACACTGACATCTGTGTAGTGACAGTGACTGACACATGGTTTAAAATGGCAGAGAACACTCCAGCTGTGCGAGTCTATAATGCCTTCTACACATTTAGAAAAGCTGCTGCACAGGAGAGCAAAAAAGGAGGAACTGACTCAATCTTCACCCAGAACAGACTTCCATCAAGGCTGGTAAAGCAGCATGATACACTGGAACGTCTTCATGTGCAAATCACCTCTAGAAGGGTCCCACACCATATATTAGCTAGTTGTAGAACTCCTTCTGTGACCAAAGAAAGCCACAATGCCTATTTAAAAGAACTAGATTCACTCATTATTAAACCCAATACCCTTTTTGAGGGTGATCTAAACTATCCAACTACAGACTGGGAAGCCTACAGCATCACCAGTGCACAAGCACAGAGATTCCTGGACTTTGTCAAATCAAATGCCCTAGAACAATTAGTGAAAGTACCCACCAGGGGGAATAACATTATAACTCTTGTCCTTACTAATATGGGGGCATCTTGCACCATTCCCTTGTGTATCTTAGTCACTTGTAAGTCATAGGTTCATAGGTTCATAGGTTGGTACTAGGCTATCAGTCCTAGAGCCTATACAAGCCTAGCCATAACAATTCCCTGGCTATTTCTTCCCACACTATTTACTTCCCTGGACCCCTGTCTAGCAGTCTGACTATAAAGCCATCTTCTTCAAAATTTAATTGAATCCAGAGATCACTTCATCTCCTGCTACCTTTAAAAATTTCTCCAGGACAAATTACCTCCTTCTAACTGATACACTGGCAAGCTTCAAACCTCCAACAAGCTCAGTTAACTCTATTGAATATGTGGAAACATACACCACTAAACTACATCAGTATATAAAGAGCTGCATAGATCCAGTTGTATCCAGCAGAATCAAGCAAACGGCATGACAAAAAAACCCAAACTTACCTCCTGATGGAATTTTAATATCCACAAGCTTTACAGTAAAAAGAAGAGATTATGGGCTAAAGGTAAGAACGATACACAAAATGATAGAGTCCTCATCATTTAATTAAACAAGGAAATCAGGTACATAATTACACCTATCAAAGCCAAATTTGAAGAGGAAATAACCACCCAGGCAAAGGACAATCACACGAGTTATGATCATAATCTCAGAATCACAATGCAACAATGTGCTGAGCTGATTGTAAATCGTTACCTACATGAAGCTGAAGATGTGGCTAACCTACTGGCCAATAAATTCGGCTCACACTTTACTTCTCCCCCACTTCACCCCCGTCTATCTCATATGAAATATCTGAAACTGACTTACCAGCAGCAGTCACACAAGACAAGTCCTGAAAGCACTATCAAAAGTAAAAAAAATACTGTGTCAGTCTATCCTGACAATAACTCGTCCCTGGCAACATTCAAGTGCAACATGGATCAATGGGTGGGAAATGAGACATTTACCCCAGGATGCCTCCTGTACTACTAATAGACAGAGGTCGTTCCTAATGCATTATCCAGATGCATGAGTTCCCCCAAATATCTATTTTTGATCAAGTAATCATCACTAGCATAATATATAAATATAGATCCTTGGAAAGGGTTAGGGGAATCTAAACCCCAATGGGATAGGGTAATTTTAAGCACCAAATGGGATAATTGGCTAGTTTTAAAATGAACCACAAGGGCAGTTAGTCCAGTAATAACCTGTGAACATGTGAGCTACGGACTTACCCAAGTAAAGTCCAAGGGGAAGAGCTGCCTGTAGGGGCTATTATAAGGGGCCATGAGGGTTGCTTGTACCCGCCTTCTCTGGCTGCTTAGCAGTGACAGTATTTGTATGGCCCAATTCCACCTCATGGGCAGGTGGGGTGAGTTATCCATGTCACCTGAGGGACTAACAATGTTGTCCACTATGAGTGCAGGTTCCCTTAGCTCACTAATCAAGGTTACCACCAAGCAGTGGGTTACGGAGCCAAAAGTCCACCCCCTCCAGGATGTGCACTGTGATATTGCCCCCTTCTCTGAAAGATTGTGGCTGTACGTGTCCTGCTGTGATCTACCCTCCCCATGTTGGGCATGCCCACCCTTCTAATGTTGTTAAACGCCCAAGGCACTTTATCCTGTTAAAAAGGCAGATTAAAAAATGTGTGTGTTTTTTTTTCAAAATAAGGCAGCATCAAACGTTAAGAGAAAAGAAGGACTATATAAGGGGTCAGACAACAATGACAACAGGAGGTAGGGATGTGGAGTGAGAGTGACTGAGAAAGCAGGCCCTCTGGCAGTTTGGTAGAAGGTAAAGGAAATGACCTACGAAAAGGTTTCATCCTGTATTCCAGCGTCTGATCTCTTTAAACTCTACTTTTAAACTGTATGATGCTGAGTAAGTCACCTAGCATGACAGTGTCCTATATTATCTTATTTCAAATGACAGTAACAAAAAGTCGGCATATTCATTTATTTATTTGTGTTTACTTTATTGCTTTTTTAACTGGGAAGGTCCAGCTTGGTACAATAACTCATTTTCAGTGGAGGCCCAAGGAGAAATGCTTCACATGTACAATACAAAAATTTAGAATGTTATACCTGTATACAAAAATTGAATGCATAAGGTTAGACAAGGTATCCATTGTGCAGCACCGCTGGTGTACGGTTAAATTATTCCAGGTGCCAGAAAGTGTGCTCTTCAAATTTTCCCTTAGAACTAGCTAGTTTCTCAGTAGTAGCACTAAAATCTGAACCCCTGCTCTAGAACCTGCTGGAAAGCCCTAGAAGCCTTAAACTGATACAAGCACTCAACTCTCCTTGCCAATAAGGAGAAATTAATCGTAGGCACTAAACGGCCTATAATTGCAAAGTACCTTGCAAAGGTAAGGGAAAACAGCTCTTGTACTTTACAAAAAAGCACCTAAACAGGCATGTCCAAGGGTCACCTTCCAGTAATTTCTCCTGTCCACCTGGTGAATCTGGGCATACTGGGGCAATGCAGCAACTGCCTCATGTACACAGACACCCCTCTCCTACCACCCAACACTACAACTTGTGAGAGATTCACTTACATAGCCAAACTGGAAACAAAGCTCTCTCCAGCCAAGATTGTGCTAGACAGCCAAGAGAAGAAAGTTAACACCTGCACTACACCTCAAGCAACACATAGCCCTTCAAAACCCACATCATCAACACCCACTCATAGCAACACTAAACCCACATATGCGGAGGCCCTTAACATTAACCTGCCCAAGCAACAAGGACCTCTGAAGCTGAAACGCAAACAAACACCAGTCACAACCAAAGTGACACATGGCTCACAACACCAGTGTGCCACCCAACAACAGCCCCTAAGGCAAGACAACGTACCTAACACTTTAGTCATAGGTGACTCTATAGTCAGGCACACTGATGTCCCACTCACCAGACTGAAAAAAGAGAAAATTACAGTCAGCTACCTGTCAGGTGCCAGGATCCATGACATAACACAAGCACTCAAGTCACGCCACAACAAGTACAAATACAACTCTGTCATTGTCCATGATGGAGTGAATGACTTGAGACATACCTCCCTGGACTACATGAAAAGCGACATGGAAGAGCTCTCAGATTATGTGGCCCAGCAGGTATGACCCTAGCCCTGAGTAGCATTCTGCCTTCATCCAGTATGATACCACAGTATAAGGACAAAATGATTGACTTCAACAATTGGCTAAGCTTCTAGTGTCATTCAAAGTGGATCCAGTATCTGTCTGCCTGGGAAGACAGATACTGGATTTCCTGTAACTTGTCTAGTCCAGATACAGACTTGCTATATCCAGGACTGTTTGTAAGCTCCTGAGCCCCCAAGCCTTTCTGTGTTGGAGGGAAGCCTTCTAGCTTATCAGTGGCAGTGGTAAGCACTAGGTAGCCTATCCAACACAGGAGGAGGGATTTCTGGCCCTGAAATGATAGTTTATTGGCTGTTTGGGAAGCTCTTCCATCTCTTTCAACCTTCTGATTCAAAAGCCTGTGTTTGTGCTTGTTTCCTGCCTTTCCTGTTACTAGTCTAGTCCAGGTACAGATTTGCTGTATCCAGGACTCTTTGTAAGCTTCTCAGCCCCCCCCCCAAGCCTTTCTGTGTTGGAGGGAAGCCTTCTAGCTTATCAGTGGGAGTGGTAAGCATCAGGTAGCCTATCGACCATGGAAAGAGTGGGTTTTGGCCCATAAATTGTAGTTGATTGGCCATTTAGGCAGTTTTCCATCTCTTTCAACTTGCTGGCTTAAAAGCCTGCATTTGTGCTTGTTCCCCACCTTTCCTGTAACTAGTCTAGTCCAGATACAGATTTGCTGTATCCAGGACTCTGTGTAAGCTTCTGAGCCCCCAAGCCTTTCTGTGTTGGAGGGAAGCCTTCTAGCTTATCAGTGGGAGTGGTAAGCATTAGGTAGCCTATCTACTACAAGAGGAGTGGTTCCTGGCCCAGAAATTGTAGCTACTGGCCATTTGGGCAGTTTTTCCCAATCTCTTTCAACTTTCTGGTTTAAAAGCCACACTTGCGCTGTTTCCCACCTTTCTTGTTACTAGCCTAGTCCAGATACAGAGTTGCTGTATCCAGGACTGTTGGTAAGCTTCTGAACCCCGCAAGCCTTTCTATGTTGGAAGGAAGCCTTCTAGCTTATCAGTGGGAGTGGTAAGCACTAAGTAGCCAATCTACCACAAGAGGAGTGGTTCTGGCCCAGAAATTGTAGTTCATTGGCTGTTTGTGCAGTTTTTTCCATCTCTCGCAACTTTCTGGTTTTAAAGACCGTGTTTGCGCTTGATCCCCATTTTTCCCATAACTAGTCTAGTCCAGGTACAGATTTGCTGTATCCAGGACTGTTTGTAAGCTTCTGAGCCCCCCAGGCCTTTGTGTTGGAGTGCAGCCTTCTAGCTTATCAGTGGGAGTGGTAAGTACTAGGTAGCCTGTCTACCACAAGAGGAGTGGTTCTTGGCCCAGGAATTGTAGTTTATTGATCATTCGGGAAGTTGTCCATCTCTTTCAGCTTTCTGGTTTAAAAGACCACATCTGTGCTTGTTTCCCATCTTTCCTGTAACTAACCTACTGGAAAGCACTAGAAAGCCTTAAACTGATGTAAGCCTTCTAGCTTAAAAGAGAGACTTTGGAGTGATTATCAGTTTTTTGCATTTTCTTGCTGTACTTAACTGTTTTCCGCCTAAACGCTGATTTTTCCAGTACTTATTGTGATTTAAAAGCTTGTTTTTTTTCACATATTATACCTATTTGACTGCCTGCACTTTTAAAAAGTTGTTTTTGTTTAAATAAATTGTTTAACTGTTGTAGGCTACACACTAAAGTGTGATAGCCTTTTCTGATTGCTTGTAGTCGTTTAAAGCTGTTTTAAGTGTACTTTTTACTGTTTTTGCCTTATCTTTTCAAAAAAAAAAATAAATAAAAATGATTGTTTCCTGCCTTTCTAAGCTATTATAGTCCAGTTTTCAGGCTAGTGCTGAATTCGGGGCTGTGTTACAATTTTCTGAGTTGCCCATACCTTACTTGGATAGAGGGAAGTTTCTCCGTTCACCTGTGAGAGAGGGGAACTTTGAGCAGCCACCTGTCCCTGGAGGAGTGGTTCCAGCCCAGAAGTTAGTAGTTTGAAAACCTCGTTTGCACGGTTTTGTGCACTGGGCAGCACCAGTTAGCTAGGGTTAAATTATTCCCAGCTCCACTAAGTCTCCTCTTCAGTTTTTCACTTGAAACTAGTCTAACTCTCAACCTAAGCACTCAAAAAGCATCCTACAGTCCAGCACTTGCTCAGACCAAATAGCAAGCACTAATATACCCCGACACTTGACTGCCCAGCAGGACAAAGTTCTTTATCCACTCCTCACCAACCAAGTGACTAAGCAGCTCACCCTACTATTCAGGCATGACGAAAGGGCAACTTCAGGTGTACTCTCCAGTCCACCTGGTGAATCTGGGTATCCTGGGCAATGTTACAACTGCCTTTTGTACATAGACAGCCCTCTCCTCCTACCACAAAACACTAACATATGCAATTATATAGCCAAACTGAAGGCTAAGGTCTCTCCACCCAAGACTAAAACAGACAGTCATGAGGAGAAGGTTAACACTTGCACCACACCTCAAGCCTCACATAGACCTACTAAACCAGCACTGGCAAAAAATACACATAAATGCATGAAATCATATTCGGAGGCTCTAAATAAAAACCTGAAAATGCAAAAGAGGGCTCCAAAGCAGACACCCACAAAATCTGTACCTCCCATCACAAACCAGACAACACAAAAACACAAAATCAATGTGCCGCACAATCACAGTCCTTAAGGCGAAATAACATACTAACACACTAGTAATAGGTGACTCAATAGTCAGACACACTGACACCCCACTCACTAGGCTGGACAAGGAGAAGGTTACTGTTAGCTGCCTATCGGGATCCAGAGTCCGCCACATAACACAAGCACTCAGGTCATTCCAGAACAAGTACAAATATGACTCTGTCATTGTTCATGTTGGTGTGAATGACCTGAGACGTACCTCCCTGGACTACATGAAAAGAGACATGGAAGAGATCTCTGATCATGTTGCCCAGACGGGTATGACCCTGACCCTGAGTAGCATCCTGCCCTCACCAAGAATGATACCTCAGTATAAAAGAAAAATGATCAATTTCAACAATTGGCTAAGCTTCTTGTGTCATTCAAAGGGGATCAAGTGTCTGTCAGCCTGGGATTACATGCTAGACAAGCCGCATTGCTTCGCAAGAGATGGCTTGCACCTGTCACCCCTTGGCTTTCGAATACTGGCCAAGGCTCTTGCTGCCCCCATAGTGCCTTTTTTAGGCAAGGCTCAAAATTCAAACCTACCACCGTAAACAGCACAAGTAAAAAAATGAGGGTTATGCTACTCAACACCAGGAGTTTAAATCTCAAAATGCATGCGCTCGAAGCACTCCTAAGTATGGAGAATGTTGACATCTGTGCAGTAACTGAAACCTGGTTCAAGGCTCCAGAGAGCACTCTAGCACTACTGGGCTACAACTCCTACCACACATTTCGGCCACAGAACACGGACCGAAACACAAAAGGAGGGGGTGTATCCATATTCATCAAGGATACTCACACCTCCAGGTTAGTGGCGCAGCATGATACCTCAGATCATCCATGTGCAACTAACATCGGGCAAATCTGCAGTGCAAATTATGGCCTGCTACAGATCACCCTCCATGACCAAGGACCACCATTCCACCTTTCTGGAGACACTGGAAAACATGAAGGTCTTACCGAACACCCTGATATTGGGCTATTTCAATTACCCTACCATTAACTGGGAAAACTACTTGAGTACAAACTACCAGGCTTAGTGCTTCCTGGAATTTATCAACTCAAATGCCCTGGATCAGCTGGTAAACTCCCCTACCAGAGGCCACAACATATTGGACCTGGTCATCACCAACATGGGCAACAGGTGTTCCGTACCAGAGAACAACCCGTCACTGTTTAGATAAGACCATAAACTAATCACCCTGGATGTCCACACCCCACTACCAACCCCAACCAAGGAAACCACAGTGAAAAACTTTTCTAAAGCAAACTTCACCTTACATAAGGCAGAGGTGGTAAGTTTCCCAGCCCCCACACTAAAAGATAACACTGCCCAAGATGCAGAATCCTTGACAATTGCACTCTATGAGCACCTACAAGGATGCATGGATCATGCCATCCCTAGCAAAACCAAGACTCACTCCTCTAAGAGAAGGAAACCAGTTTGGTGGACCCCTGCCATAAACGGGCTATACAATAGAAGGAGGAAACTAGTTCAGAAAAAAAGCAAATCCCAAGAAGGAAAGACATCCCTGATCAGTATCAGTAAGAAACTAAGGTCCCTCATAAAATCATCCAAGGCTAACTTCAAAAGAAAAATAGGCAAGGATTCGAAAGATAACCACAAAGCCTTCTTTAGCTATGTCAAGAATCTATGTAGCAACTTGCAGATATGCTCTGAGATAGTGCAAAATAGAACAAAATATACTGAACCTACTGATATTGACAACATCCTGGCAGATAGATTCAGTGCAAACTTCACTTCCCTCTCACCTTCAAAAGGGCCCACAACAATACCGGAAAAGTGTAGTGTCCCAGAAATCACAGAAGCACAGGTGAAAATAGCCCTTTCAAAAGCCAAAAACACAGCACCAATGGGGCCAGATGGGGTTCCAGGCTGCATCTTGCATGAACTGCAGAATGAACTAACCCCCCACCTAAACACGCTGTTCAACCTTAGCCTCTCCACAGGCTATGTGCCCATAGAATGGCGCACAGCAACGGCTATTCTGCTCCACAAAGGAGGGGCCACAACTGACCCTGGTAACTATCGCCCCATAAGCCTGACTAGCCTGGTCTGCAAGGCTATGGAGCGCATCATCATGGAACTCATTAACAAAGACATTGGGAACCTCCAAACACTTGACCCAACAAAGTTCAGCTTTGTTAAGGCAGATCATGCCTACTAAACCTGGTTGACTTCTTCGAGACAGTTACCACGGCCATGGATGAGGGAAAGGTGGTTCATACAGCCTACCTTGATCTTGCCAAGGTGTTCAACACCATTCCTCACTCGGATATTATAGAAAAACTCACCAGCCTGTACATAACCCCTACGTCACAAGATGAGTTGCCAACTGGCTTACAGACACAACTCACACGGTAAGAATAGCGGGCTCCAGGTCCGACTCTAAACCAGTCACAAGTGGTGTCCCACAAGGCTCGGTTCTGGGACCCCTACTATATTTCTCAGAAGTACAGGCAAACACAGGAGGACTATGGCTAACCAAGTTCACCGATGACTACAAACTGGGAGCCATAATTGACTCTCTGGCTGACACGGACATCCTTCAAAAAGGCCTTACTGAGACAAACACCTGGTGTCAAAGTCATGGCCTCAAGCTAAATGCCAAAAAATGTATAGTCGTCCCATTTGGGAAAAACAAAACACCCACGAATTACCACATAGGTGGCAGCCCCCTTAATAGAGAAGAGGTAATAAGAGATCTTACTCAGGTAGATAGTAATCTCTCCTTTGACAATCATATTGCCAAAGTAGTTAGGAAATCCATCTATGTGGCCCATCTAATTACTAAGGGGTTTGCATATAGAAATAAAGAGGTTATAGTGCCCCTCTACTCGTCACTCATCAGACCCATCATAGAGTACAATGCCCCATTTGGGATGTACTTCACAAGTAACTTCCAACAGCTGGAAAGACCACAAAAGCACCTCACCAAGAGGATTACTGGCCTCAAACATATGTCCTATGCAGCCTGACTGAAACAACTCCAGCTGTACTCAGTGGCATACCGCTTACTTAGAGGTGATCTCTGCCTGACGTACAAAGCCAGGTCCAACTCAGAACTGATGGACATGCTCCACCTAAAGAAATCCAAGTCACTGCGAGCCATGCGTTCTAGTGAGCTAAACCTCGCTACAACAATAAATAGAACACGCTGGAGGGATAGATTCCTGTCACAGAGACTCCCCATGTTTTGGAACAAAATTCCTAACTACATTAGGTAGAGCCCCTCACTAACACTCTTCAAGAGAAGCCTTGACGAGTGGATGGGTAACAGAAAATACACCCCTGGGATCACTTCATTGGCTCTGCTTGACAGAGGCTCAGTTAATTAATCAATGGGGTGGCGAAAGCTGACACGCTCTGGCTAGGCTTATAAATGCCCTCTGGCAGATAGCTTAGTACCTACCTATGAGCCTATGAACCTATGATCGACAAACCACAATGCTTTGCCAGAGATGGTCTGCACCAATCACCCCTGGGGTTCAGGTTACTGGCTAAAGCTCTTGCCACCCCATAGTGCCTTTTTTAGGCAAGGTTCAAAGGTCAAAACCACCACCGTAACAGATACAAGCATGCAAAATCTGAAGGTAATGCCACTCAATGTTAGAAGTCTAAACCTCAAAATGCACTCTTTCGAGGCACTCCTAAAACTTGAGAACATCGATATCTGTGCAGTAACTGAGACTTGGTTCAAGGCTCCAGAGAGCACCCCTGCAATACCAGGCTACAACTCTTACCACATTTTTGGCCATGAAACCAAGACCGAAACACTAAAGGTGGAGGAGTGTCCATATTCACCAAGGATATTCACACCTCCAGGCTAGTTGCCCAACACAACGTATCTGAAATTCTCCAGGTGCAACTAACACTAGGTAAGACTGCAATCCAAATTGTAGCTTGCTACAGATCCCTCACCATGCCCCAAGATTCTCACTACACCTTTCTAAACATACTGGAAAATATTAAGATACAACCAAATACCCTAATACTGTGTGATTTCAACTACCCTACCATTAACTGGGAAAACTACTCGGGTACCAACACCTTTTCCCAACGGTTCTTGGAATTCATAAATTCCAAGGCCCTGGATCAACTAATCCATTCTCCCACCAGGGGCTCCAATATCCTAGACCTGGTCATTACCAAAATGGGAGATAGATGCTCCACACGAGTGGTCACCCCACTCATTGGTCAGGTCTGACAATAAGCAAATCACCCTTGACATTGACATCCACATTCCACCCCCACCCCCCCAGTAAGGAAACATCCGTAAAAAACTTCTCCAAAGCCAACTTCATGCTACTCAAGTCAGAAGTGACAAACTTCATGACACCCATGCAGACGGGAACTGAAAGTTCAACTGCTGAATCCTACACTAAGGCACTGTACGAGCACATCCATTCATGCATGAATCGTGCCATCCCAAATAGAACCAAGACACTCTCCTCCAAAAAAAGGAAGCCAATCTGGTGGTCCCTTGCCATAAACAAACTATACAACAGAAGGAAGAAACTGTTGCAGAAAAGAGGAAAATCCCAGGATGAAAAAACTCCCTTACCAGCCTCAGTAAGAAGTTGAGATACCTCATAAAATCCTCCAAAGCTAGTTACAAAAATAAAATTGTCAAAGATTCCAAAGACAACCACAAGGCATTCTATAGTTATGTCAAGAATCTAAATGGAAATGCTTAGATCTGCTCTGAGCTACAACATAATGGCATTAAATATACTGATCCCAAGGATATTGCCAATATCCTGGCAGATCAATTTAGTGCCAACTTCACTCCCTCTCTCCCCCTAAAGGGCCCATCTCAATACCAAAAGATTGTCAAATTCCGGTAATCACAGCCACACAGGTAGAAACCCCACTTTCCAAAACTAAGAATACAGCATCCATGGGACCAGATAACATCCTGGGCTGTGTACTACATGAACTACAAAATGAACTGGCACCTCATCTTAGTGTTTAATCATAGCCTCACCTCAGGCTCCATGCCCACTGAGTGGCGCACAGCTACAGTTATCCCACTCCACAAGGGGGGATCCACCTTGGATACTGGGAACTACCATCCCACCAGTCTGATGAGCCTGATATGCAAGGCCATGGAATGCATTATCATGTAACTTATAAACAAAGACATTGGCAACCTTCAAACACTTTACCCCACACAGTTTGGGTTCGTGAAGGGCCAATCTTGTCTCCTGAACCGAATTGAGCTGTGGATGAGGGTAAGGCAGTCCACACAGCCTATCTGGACCTCACCAAGGCCTTCGACACCATCCCCCACTCTGGAATCATAGATAAACTTACTAAGCTGGGCATAAATCCCTATGTCACTTGATGGGTTACCAACTGGCTTACTGACAGAACCCAGACTGTAAAAGCAGCCGACTCCAAATCCAGCTCCAGACAAATGGCAAGTGGAGTACCTCAGGGTTCAGTCCTGGGATCGGTCTTGTTTGGCATCTACTTCTCTGAAGTACAGGCCAACACTAAGGGACTCTAGCTAACAAAGTTCGTACATGACTGCAAACTGGGAGCCATTACCGAATCCCCAAATGATGTGTATATTCTACAAAAGGAAAATAACTTTCTTGGGTGGCGTAAGCCAGGGAACCTTGCTGGCTAGGCTTCCATAGGCCCTTGGGCCGATAGCCTAGTACCTACCTATGAACCTATGAAAAGGGCCTTACAGAAACAGATGCTTGGTGCCAGAGCCATGGGCTCAAGCTTAATGCCAAGAAATGTATAGTTATCCCCTTTGGGAAAAACCATGTACCCATGAATTACCACATAGGTAGCAGTACACTAAACACCAAAAGTGTGATGAGTGACTTGGGGACAAAGGTGGACAGTGGTCTAACCTTCGATAACCACATCACCACAACAGTCAAAAAATCCTTCAATGTGGCACACCTCATCACTAATTGCTTTTCATCCAGAAAAAAGGAGGTCATTGTCCCACTGTACTCATCCCTCATTAGACCCATTATAGAGTACAACGCCCCATTTGATATGTACCTCACAAGACATCTGCAACAGCTGGAAAGGCCGCAGAAGTACCTCACTAAAAGAATCACAGGTCTAAAGCAGATGCCCTATGCTGACCGACTAAAAAAAGTCAAGCTATACTCTGTGGCATATCGTCTACTCAGAGGCAATCTCTGCTTAACATACAAGGCCATGTCAAACCCTGAGCTGTTGGACATGCTGCATTTAAAGAAATCCCAGTCCTTCAGAGCCACATGCTCCAGGGATCTAAACCTTGTCATCACAATGAACAAAACATGCTGGAGGGATAGGTTCCTGACCCAGAGACTCCCCATACTCTGGAATAGACTGCCCATACATGTCAATCCGAGCACTTCCTTGGCCCTCTTCAAAAGGAACCTTGACAATTGGATGGGAGATAGGAAATTCACCTCGAGGGTCATGTCAGTCATCCTGCTAGACAGGGGTCCAGGGAAGTAAATATTGTGGGAAGAAATATCCAGGGAATTGTTATGGTTAGGCTAGTATAGGCCCTAGGGCCGATAGCCTAGTACCAACCTGTGAACCTATGAGCCTATGAAAAAGTGAAAAAATATATTTGGAGACCATTACATTCAAGGCAACAAACATAAATAATAAAATTTGCACCAGTATACAGTTTTATTGCAAATGTAGACAACTGCAGTTGTGTAGACGTTGCTTTGTATATTAATTAGAGGGAAATGGAACATAGTGTACAAGGACGGGAGAAGAGAACAAAGAATGTATATTATGTAGGTACAGTAATACAAGAGAGGAAGACAAAACAGTGGCGATACTAAGCAAACTTATGAGTGCAGAGAAGAGATACTGAGGTGTAAGATAAAGATACTAATAGTGTGGGGTGATAAGATGGGGGGCTGAGATAATAAAAGAGTGTAAGACTAAGAGTAGGGGTGTGTGCAGTACATGGCTGTAGAACTAAGAGTTGGGAGTTGGCATAATGGTTACGGTAATTACCTCACAGGTGAGAAGCATGGGGTTTGACTCTCAGTAAGGGAAACTGGCTAGGCTTAATATGGTCCACAAGGGCAGCTAACCTGGTACTTACCTATGAACTTAAGGGAGATGGGAAGCAGAGAAATCTTGGGACAGACAAAGACTGAGTTGCGAAATGAGGGCTAACCAAACTACTAAGATTTGACATGGAGTTATCCTGGTGAGGAGCGAGTTCAAAGCTAGGAGTTTTTAAATGAGACTTCAGATGTTTTTTAAAGGATCCAAAAGTGGCTACAAAGGTGGAACATAGACAGCCTCCTGCAATATTATTAGATTTTGATAGAGTAACTAAGAGTTTGACGTAGGGCTCTGGTTATAAGTAGGGCTCAATGAGGTTGGCTATAGATAGTTACTAGGTCTGCTGATGATTTTGTGAGTGGTGAGGAGTTGGGAGTACATAAGATCGTGTGACAAGTCAACCCAATGTAGTTTTTTGAGTGCTTGTCAGTGGTAGGTTCTAAGGGGAAGGTTAACAGCAAATTTGGCTACTTTGTCATACCACTGTTGCAGCTTGTTTTGCTGGAAAGCTTGTAGGTTGGTAAAAATTGGTGCAAAACATAGGCATGTGAGCAGGATGGGGGTTCAAGGCTATTTGTGTATATAGCAGTGTGGGCAGGATGGGGGTTTAAGGCAATGTGAGAATATAGGAGTGTGGGCAGGATGGGGGTTAAGGCTATTTGTGTATATAGCAGTGTGGGCAGGATGGGGGTTTAAGGCAATGTGAGAATATAGGAGTGTGGGCAGGATGGGGTACAAGGCTATGTGTGAATATAGGAGTGTGGGCAGGATGGGGTTCAAGGCTATGTGCAAATATAGGAGTGTGGGCAGGATGGGGGTTCAAGGCTATGTGTGAATATAGGAGTGTGGGCAGGATGGGTCTTCAAGGCTATGTGCGAATATAGGAGTATGGGCAGGATGGGGGTTCAAGGCTATGTGCCTCCTAGAATAGTCTGTGTGGAAATGTTTGATTCTATACAGAGAGCTTAGTTTCTGGTGTGTTCTTTTTATAGTGTTTTAAAATATAATAATCAAATCTCATGTTGTCATCTATACAGACTCCTTGCAGTTTGGCATACTGATTGCATTCTATTTTTTTGTATTTTCAGAGGGTGTAATAGAGAAACAAGGTTTCTGAGTATAACAGTGTTCGGGAGTAAAAACAGCTAACTTAGATGACTTTGGATTCAGAACTCATTCCTGACACCTTATAAAGAAAGATTGTTGTAGCTTAACTTCTTGAGCCTTGGGAAAAAAGGAGGCAAGCGGGGGACATGGCATGGCAGAAACGTGTATGTACCTCAGGGTTACCAGTGACAGAAACATTTATATACCTCAGGGTTATCAGTGACAGAAACATTTGTGTACCTTGAGGTTACTAGTAGATTTCAAACAGCTACAACTTTCAGAAAGAGCAGAGATAGAGAAAGACATGTCTTAGAACAAGGATACTCAAGCTAAACATACAAGATGATATTTCAGGATAGACACAGGAAAGCATAATTTCACAGTAAAGGTGGTGGGAGATTTGGATAGCCTACCTGCAGAAATATTGCAGAGTTTAAGACTGTATAAGGCAAGTATAAGACAATTCTTACAAGAGGTAGAGTTAAAATAATAAATTGAAAATGTTTCCAGTAACATAAATTCTACTTTTACTACACTAAAGTCCTTAATATTATTACCATATAGTCTTTATTTTCTGTCAAAAGGTAGAATCTCTACTTTAATTTCAGCTATAACAATTTTAAAAAGGAACAGTAGAACACAGGCTTAGATGTGCAGTTCATGGATGCATAAAGCTAGTTCAAAGGCAAAAAAAGCAAATGTACATCGATGGTGTTGCTAAAAATTTCAAAAAAGCAGGCAACCATAAGCAGTTATGTATGTCTGTGCAGACAGGATCTAAACATTGCAGCAGGAAGTGTACAAAATGGGAGATTACATTTTAAGTTAGCTCTTTCCAAACGTGTGTTAGAAGGACTAACAGTGAATGTAGAGCTACTGTTCCAGTCGTATGATTTAGCAGTTTCTGTGTGCATTAGACACAAATGTGCCTCCATCTTATAGGATGGGGCATACACCTAAAACATACATGTTTCTGTTAAGGGGCTAGATGAGGGGATTACATTTACAACAACAGAAGTGTTCGCAGATAAGAGGAAAAGTAGTACATTCTGAGACCTATCTGCCCTTTATGTTGCATTTCTATCCTTTACAGCACCTGATTTTTTTTTTTAAATTTATAACCTGTTTTTATATTTTCCTGTCTTCTGGCTGTGATTGTTTTGGGGATTAAGAAAATGAAAGACTTACATTGTTAATGAAATATAAAACTTAAGGCTTTCACACTTTCTTAAATTAATTTCCTGCACGTTTTTTGCATGTTTTTTGCAGCTTTGTTATCACACATGACATTCTCATTATGGCCCTATATAAGTAACGTCTCTCACAGATGACCATGTGGCCACCGTTCAGTTAGCTGTCCCCACATGATGTGCCTTTCCTGCTGTTGGCACTCAAACAAGTACAGTTTTTATGTTTAAGAAATAAAACGTTTTACAGCAGGTTTTGTAATACAGCACTAC
Organism: Protopterus annectens; assembly: GCF_019279795.1. Taxonomy (NCBI): domain Eukaryota; kingdom Metazoa; phylum Chordata; order Ceratodontiformes; family Protopteridae; genus Protopterus; species Protopterus annectens. The sequence goes on along the minus strand of NC_056732.1, from coordinate 20,749,787 downwards.
TATGTAAGTCCCAACCCCTCACTTTATAAATCAAATAGCACAACCAGTTTGAAGAAATCAATTAATATGGCATTGTATTGTTCTAGTGGATTGTGCATAGTCATTTCATGTGTTTTAAAAGAAAGAGTTCATCCTGTTCTGCGGTGTCGAGCAGCTGCTATGATAAAATGGTTCACTTAACTCGAGAAACAAGGTAGAATAGTTCCTGATAGAAAACAGGAAGTCATAATGAAACAGAAATGTTAAGGTGCAATCTGCCCTTTAGGCTGTGTGTACTGTTTATTCTGAGAGAAATTTAGTAAGTGTGATTAAAATGATAAGTTCACAGTAGATGAAGTGCTACAGAGCAAAGAAATAGTGCAAGTGTAAAGAAATGAGATGGTGTGGCTATCTTATCAGGTAGAGTGCTGAATAAATAAAATAACAGATAGTTCATTTAATATGCCCTTTTGACTTATTTGCATTTAAATGTTACTTTACATAGCAGACAGATATTAATAAAATGTACAGAGTACATGAGGACTGTCCTGTAGTACCGTACGAGTACGGTATTAATGAGTACAGGGCCAGAGACAATACAGGGGTTGGAGAGGAAACATAATTTGGTCTTTCAAAGCAAATAGAAAGTTCAGATGACATATTCTTAATGTTCAAATAAAATTCCATCGTACTAAATGGAAGTGCACTAACAGTGCAATGTACAGTCGCCTCACCTTACTATTAAGTCATGTAAACCTTTAGTCACAACTGCCAATTTTTTAGGGGGCAACCAGATATTACTATCTAGGTAAATGACCCTATCAGGGTCATGTAGTGGGTAAATAGGGATAAAAGAAAGCAAACCCAAGACTAAAGGATGAAACTTATTAGCATGTCAGCCACAAATAATCTTCCCTAAACCTCTGGATGAGTACTGTAGCAGATGGTGTATCTTTGCAGTACAAGTAATAGTCTTTATTTTTCAAACAAATTGGATGTTCACAGCAGATAGACAATATATTTTGTGAGATAGCTCACAGTAAATAGAACAGAAACAGACAGCATGTTAGTACAGCAATTTCAGTAGGTAGTGCAATGAATACATTATCGCAAGAAGTGTTGGAAGAAGGCATAAGTACAGGTTCTGCCACCATTGTGACTTCAAGTGAACAGGTTAGACCAGAGTCCCCTAACCTCAACAACAGTCTCAAGTCCATCCTGCGGGTTCTCCTGGTGTTTCAAGCAAGCTGTGATATATAACCCCTCCAATCTCCACTGAAACAAGGCCACTGGCCTAGTGGGGCTAACCTGGCCAACAAATGATAAGCAAAATAAATTAAAAAATGAATAAAAACATCCTGTGTCTTCCCTGAGGTCTTCTGCTAGTGAGCTATGCCTGGTGCACACACTCAGGAAACACCAGTATGAAGTGCCCAACCAAGCTCAAGTGCTTCCAGAAAACCTAATTTCTCTCACTTGTACTCATGATCACATCCTTTCAGTCACCTCCCAAAGGTCATTACCAAAGGGAGGAGAGGAACACAGACTTGACTGGTATAGTGAAAGTATCATCCTGTGATTCAGTTCCTATTTCATCCCCTCAGCCCAGTACAATGCATGCAGTCCTGCAGCCAATGCACAAGTCTTTTGGCTAATCTCCATATCCCCCCAACTCATGAACAAGACACTCGAGATACTTAAACTCCTCCTCTGCAGTAGCTGCTCATTGCTGACATGGTGAGAGTGATCCACTCTTTTCTGAGAAAGAACCATGACTCTGACTTAGGGGTGCTGAATTTATTTATTTGTTTTCATTTACACTTTGTAGACCTAGTTAATCCAACTAGGCCAGTGACCTCTTTTCAGGGGAGGCCTATGGTGGTATTCATACTGACTAGGAGAAATTTGGCCGGGGCACAGAAAACTTCCCCTACTCTTTTCAATAAGTGCCATGAAAACTTTTACATCCACCTAAGCTACCACCAAAGCAGGCAGACGGGGTCTGGGTTTAATTTATCCTACGTGCTTGACACACACACAGCTGCAGATTATTCCAGAGCAGCTTGAAGCTCAGGGTCACTAAAGGTTAAGTGGACAATGTCATATGCAGACAGCAAAGATGCACCCCTTGTGTCCTTAGACTGGATGCGCTCTAGACCTTGGTTGTACCTTTATGTTCAATCTGTGAAACATCACTAACAGCAAGATGGACAAGTTCCTGCTCTATTCACTCTATGAGATTCAACATCATCATCATCAGCCCCTTTTTCCCATTTTTCTACATCGGGTAGCGGTATCGTGTTAACTGTCATCAACTCTCTCGATTCAGTGCCACTCTCCTGCCTTCTTCAACACTCATGCCTGACTGTCGCAGATCTTCTTTCACACAATCCATCCACCTCTTTGCTGGATGTCCTCGCTTCCTCTTACCTTCCTGTCTGTCCCAAATCTTCCTCACCAGATTGTCTTCTGATTTTCTACATGTGCCCAAACCACCGTAATCTGTTCTCTTTGATCTTTTCTGCAATTGGAGCTATTTTGGCTTCTGCTCTTATGTCCTCATTTCTTCAGCTGTCCCACAATATGCATCCTACCACCTTTCTCCGGCACTTCATTTCCATCACCTCTAGCTTCTTCAACTGTTCTGCCTTTACTGCCCAGGTTTCTGTACCATGTAGTAGTACTGGTTGCACCACTGTCTTGTACCCCTTACTTTTCAGCTCCTTTGGCACTCTTCTGTCATATGCAGCCCCTCTGATTCTAGCTTTGACCTCTTCATTCAGACTACCCTTCTCCTCAACTACTCCTCCCAGATACTTGAAGCTGTTTACCTGTTCCACCATCTTCCCTTCTATCTCTGTTCTCTGCTTCTTCTGATTTCCCCAATCTGCTGACATTACCACTGTCTTATCTGTGCTTAGTTTCATCCCATGTGTCTTCAGATTTGCATTCCATTCTCCTATCCTTTGCTGAAGTTCTAGCTCAGAGTCTGCCTGTACTGCCACATCATCTGCATACAGCAGCTTTGTTGATCTGTCCCCTCCGACCTGTTTGCTAATGTAGTCCATCACCAGTATGAACAGCAGTGGGCTCAGAGCTGAACCCTGATGTACACCCACACCCACTGGGAACCCCTCTGTGAGGCCGAAAACCATTTGTACTTGACTCATTGGGTCCTTGTACATAGCCTGCACTAATTCTACCAATGTTTCTGAGACTTCAAACCACCGCAATACTGCCCAGATCAGCTTTCTTTGGACCTTGTCATATGCTTTCTCCAAATCTAGGAATGCCCAGTTGGACTCTCTCCTAATATCTAGCTTATTCACAAGTATCTGTCTCACTGCAAACATCAGGTCAGTTGTGCTGCATCCTGATATGAATCCAAACTGCTCATCTTCCATCTTACATTCTACTACTCTGCGTATCTGTTTATCAATCACCCTCTCCAGAACTTTCATACAGTGTGATAGGAGTTTGATGCCTCTGTACTGCCCACAGTTGTGGATGTCCCCTTTGTTCTTGGACACTGGCACAAGTATGCTTATTTTCCAGTCATCTGGGATACACCTTTCTCTCCACACTGATATTAGTACTATCAGGAACCATTTCTCCCCTATCTCACCCAGCATCTTTATCATATCTGCTGTCACCTCATCTGAGCCTGCTGCTTTCCCTGACTTCATCTTCCTTAGTGCTGTTCTTGTGAGGGTGGGCTCCTCTTCTTCTTTCATCGTAGGCAGTTTCTGGGGCAGTACAGCTTCTGTGAGGTTTCCTTCATTCAGAAGCTGCTGGAAATACTCCTTCCATCTGCCTTTGATGTCCTCTGGGCTGGTGAGCAAGTTGTTGCTGGCATCCCTTATGAAGGGTGTCTGACTATCTTCTTTATCTTTCTGCCTTTGCCTTGCAACCTGATATAGTTTCTTTGTGCCCTTACTGAGTCACTTTCCAGAAGTTGGCACAGTGCCTCCGATGCCCTATTCTTTGCTATTGCAACTTCTTTCTTAGCTTCTTTGTTAGCCAACCAGTAGTCCTTCCTACCCTGGTTAGTCTTTTCAATCTCCCACTTCTTCCTGCACTCCTCCTTTCTTTTGATGACTTCCTGGACTTCTGCATTCCACCACCAGCTTTCCTTATGTACCTTATTTCCATACCTGGCTCAGCCCCATATCTTTTCTGTAGTCCTAACACATGCTGTTTTTAGGCTCTGCCACTCTTCTTCAACTCCACCTATTTCCTCCTCTTCTTGGGGTGCTAGAGCCCTGAGTAATTCCTTGAACTGCTGTACTTTCTCTCCAGCCAACTTCCAGGTCTTCAGCCTGGTCTCTGTTGACCTTAGAGCCTTCTCTGACTACTGCCTGCAACTGATTGTGGCAACTAGTGGTTTATGCTGTGGGCCGACTGTTTCATTTGGGATGGCTTTGCAATCATGGATTCTGCCCCAGTACCTTTTCCTTATTAGGAAGAAGTCTAACTGAGTTGCGTGTTGGCCACTCTTGTATGTGATCTTGTGACTGTCTCCCTTTCTGAACCATGTGTTGGCTACTATCAAGCCATTTGCCAGACAAGAAGTCTAGAATGGCTTCTCCTTCTTTATTCCTGTTGCCCCACCCATGTGGACCCAGGCAGTCCTCATATCCTGTTCTGTCTGTCCCGATATGTGCAATCAAGTCACCCATTATCAACACCAATTGATGTTGTCCTGCTTTATCTAGTAGGTCCTGCAACTGCTGTCTGAATGCACTCTTTTCCTCACTATCACAACCCTGTTGTGGGGCAAAGATTGAGATTATGAATACTGTCCTATCATTACACTGAAGTCTGACTGTCGTGAGTCTGTCATTAATTCTGATGATATCCCTCACTGCCTTCTGAAGCCTCTCTCTCATCACAATTCCTACACCATTTCTAGCCTGCCCTCCACCTGAGTAGTATACTCTGGATCCCAAGCCAAGTGACTTTGCTGCACTGCCCTTCCATCTCATCCCCTGGATACATACAATGTCCAGCCTCCTCTGTATCATGTCATCCACTTCCAAGCTGCATCCTGTCAGTGAACCTACATTAAGTGTAGCAATTCTCAGTTCATGTTTGGCGGGTTGGTTGGTTTTACATCCAGCTTTTGCTCAACAGAGCTATCGCAGATAACCCAGGCTGGGCAACTAGACACCAGCCAGCCAGTAGCTTATTGACCCAGGGCTGCTGGGCTTTATGGTGGACACACACTGGCCAATAGGGGCACATATACCCCTCACACCATTAGCACGGGTCCCTGGTGTGGGTCAGAGTAGGCCAGGTCCTCAACCCACTTATCACCAGTAACTACCCATGCCCATTTTTGGCAACATTATTCAACATGACCAAATCACCTAGAGCCATATTTTACACCATTGAGTGGCTAGCCCTGCCACGGCATGCAGTCTGTGATCCGTGTTCTCCTATCTTGAGGATACTGCACACCACAGTAGATGCCCAGAGCAGTTGGTCTGTACAACTCTTCCCCCTATAGGGCACCATGTAGAGTCTGTGCTGCTGCCCACAGCTCCATTTATTGGTGAGTTTGAAATGGAAACACTCAGCATGTTTTTCGGACATGGGAGAAACCCCACGGAGAGACAGGGAGAACATGCAAACTCCAAACAGGCATTGGTCAGAGGTCAGGATCGAACCTTGTACCTTGTGCATGGGAGGCAAAGACCTTAACCACTAAACTATCTGGTCACCTCTATGGGATTGTCCATGATTTATTCACTCCCCTGGATTGCACCTCCAATCAATCCATTTAAATAACCATGGAGGCGTTCTCTTCTACTTCATTCAAACCTTAAATCTCATTATTGTTGATAATTGCTGCTACTTACAGATACCATATAGTGTCCAACCAGTCCTGTCTGACACCAGGGGAAGAGATTAGTTATTATCTCCACTTCCCTTAACACATCATGTCACCTTATTGTTGATAGTTGCTACTTCTCTTTAACAAGCTAAGGGAGTAGCTTCTGTAACAAGTTCTATTCTGAGTCTGCGGCCTAAGGACACTCTCGTCCACCTCATTCTTGACAAGATAGGTTAAAGGTTAAATCAACTCCCTCTTCCACTGTCAGCCTGACTAGGCACAATCTGGAAAACCCTCTGCTAGACCCTCCTAACTAGTCCCACTGCTGCTATTGATCCAAACATTTTATTGCTTGTTCACCTTGTATATATTATAGCCAGTAAACCATGGGACCATGGTCCTTCTTTACTGCTTCCACTGTCAGCTTATTAGCACAAGGTTGCCTGACACAATGCAGAAATTGCCTCATGTTTACTATCAGTCACTTACTTCTGTCACTGATACAGTATGTGAGAGGTGTAGATATATACCAAGTATGGAGGGCAAACTCCTACTAAAACTTACTCAGCAGGCTGTCAGCAGTCACATTCTCTCTACATAAGTATGCCTCTTAACAAAGACTAAGTTTTGCTGTGCTGAGGTACTTGGCTCGTTAAAGCTTAGCCTGGGCATAATTTCACACCTCGTGATACCTGCTGATTTGCTGGCTAGACAGCTTTTTCCTAAGTTAAATTCTTGATACTGCAGTTTTGCAACCAAAATGTAAACACATACACACATATGGGTCTACTTCAAATTAATGAAGAGGCACTACCTGAAAATAAAATCGCAGAGATGAAATTACTGAAACCGTATTTTAACAAATGACTGGATTGCAAAAACTTTACCCTAGGTAAGTATCCAGTCATCCAACATGGGGAAATTTACCCTTTTTCCCCATTGTAGTACGATCTCAGAGTTGCTATATTTAGTTGGGGGGTGGGGGGTGCAGCCTTCCACAGTTGGGGGTGTGGGGGAGCATAACTCTCCACCTGTGTGGGTAGGCTATAGCGTGCTGTGTTTCTTTTTAAATGTTTGATGAGTAGATACTTACCCTAGGTAAAGATTTGGGAATCCAGTCATTCATTAAAGTCAGGTTTCGGCAATTTCATTTTCGGGTAAGTGGGTTTTCGTTAATTTGAAGTAGACCTACATACACACACACACACACACACACACACACACACATACTTTTATATATATATATATATATATATATATATATATATATATATATTTTTTTTTTTTTTTAACTGAAAAGTTAAAAAGAAAGTTAAAATACAGAAGTTGTTCACCACACACTCCTCTTCACAATGATATCAATATTGTAGACAGATATAATGGTGATTTTATATTGAACAAGTTAATAGATAATACATACATGTTATTATTATAATAACTCAGACAACTATTATCGCCCTAATCATGGTATATAGGTCCCAACTATCAGTGAGCATTTTGTTTGTGCAGATGTTATCTTAAATTTGATGCAAAGTAGTTTTCTAGATTTTCTCTATTTTTGATTTATGTGCAGGATTATGATTTGTATGCATCTCTGCAAATGTAATGGACAACGGAAATATCTACAAAGCAGTCATAGACACCAACTACCAGGGCAAAGTTTTTTCCAGCAGTCTGTATGACTTCATTTGATATCATGAAGTACTGTATAAATACCCTATAGCTTAAGTTATTAATGTAATTATCAACATATGGCATATATTGATAATATCTGATTGATCATTGGGAATAAGACGTAATACAGCAAGTCAATAACACAAAGCTATAAAATACTTTATGAAATTTTTTAAAAGTAACACAAAAAGAATAGCTGACATGGAAAACATCGACACATTCTCAGCCCTTAACAGGGAGGAGGAGGTAGGAACTAATAAAGATACAGTTAAGAAAATGAACTCTAGCATGGAGTTGCACATAGTGACTTCAAAGTAGGGGGTGAGGTTGCAGGAAGGAACTAAATGGATGGGGAACTGTAACTGATGGGGGTTATATGACAGGTCATTGACTGTTTACCTGTGACCGAACAACAGCTGGAGTCGGTCATTTTCATCCACAAACTGTCTCAGTACCCATTCATTCTAAGAACTTCATTAACTATCTATACCTCACATGTCCAATTACAAGTAAATAAAAATAGTATTAAGAACAGTAATCACAATAATGAATTTCAGCATGTTTTAGTCAAACACATACTAGCTCTGTTAACTGTAATCAAATGACAACAGGGACCATTCACTTTCATCTACAGACTGCCGCCATGCCACCAATTACAGCCATTGTGTTGATTATGTACAGCACAGATGACTGACTGATCAGATGAATGAATAAGTACATAACTAATGGCTACAGTAATGTATTTCAGCTGTCATGCACATACACTGCAACACACACACACACACACACACACACACACACACACACACACATACCCCTGGATGCTTGTTTGCACTTCCAAGAAATGGCAGGGAGACTTGTAATAAGGCACAATCACCTCATTCTCTAGGGGACATACATATAAATGCTGGGCTGTTTTAATATTAGAAACAAAAAATAAATTTCTGGCTGAAGGTAGACAGATAATTTATTGAATACTGCTAGTTTTCACACAAAGTGCTTCATCAGGCATGTAAAACACACTATTACTCAAATATTTAAATATAGCTCCATTCATATCACATGACTACAATCCACCAATACCCGTCTTGTAAGTTGCCTCACACTTAACCCAGATATAATGGATATACATCTATTTAACCCTGGGTATTTCTGACCTAAACATTGATATCCAGGTATATTCTGTATGTTCAGTCCAAGATTTTGATGTGAACATCTGTCTGATATGCAGAGGGGCATTAATACAAATGCACTATATATATATATATATATATATATATATATATATATATATATAAAGGCTACTGACAGTACACATTTTTAATTTATAATTTTAGAACTAGTTTATTAGAAATGAGGGAAGGTGATTTAAAATTTAGAGTTGAACATATAGAATATATTGGTTACCTATTACAACCGCGAAACCTCAGTTACGTGAATACAGAAATGTCAACACACATTGAGCGAACCGCGAAAACACCGAACATCCTGAAGCACGAAATTAAAAATGTCGAATTGTCATAGTTGGCCCTTTACCTGTACAGCTCCTTAAGGTAAGTGTGCAATAGTTACAGACCTTAGGGTTAGGGTGCGGGTAAAGGTAAGTGCATACATAGTAGTCTATGTAAGGTTTAGTTTAGGGCTAAAAGTAGGGTTTTGTTAATTGTATGTATGTGGATTATTTATTTTGTTTGGGTAGGCAGTACATAGCAGGCAGTGGGGCTGGCCAACTATGCTGATTCGACATTTTGAATTTTGCTCTTCAGGACATTCGGTGTTTTCGTGGTTCGCTCAATATGTGTCGACATTTCTGTATTCGCGTAAGTGAGGTTTCGCGGTTATAATATAGACCTGAATATATCTGGATATGAAAGTTTAAGGCTGATAAGTATCTAGGGATAAATTGGTGTAATGGTTAGAGAAAGTACCAGTTACATTTGAAGGAGCTGATGTAAAACATGGTAGCCAGAAAGTGTTGGTGGTAGTCAGTTAGTATGCATCTGAAAATGTCCAGGATGTTTCATAAAATTATACCGACACATTATAATACTGTCATGATACAGGGAGTATAGGAGTGTGTTTGAAACTGCTATTGGGGAGGATTGATAAAAAAATAAATAAATAATAGAAAGATTTGTTATAAAGATGGCTAGCTATAAGGGTAGCAGGGCAGCAAGAATATAAGTTACGTCACCCTGTCCTCGAAATGCCCGGATGTTGGCTTGATAATTCCCTTCAAGGAATCTTCTGTGATGAAAAAAAACAGGAGGTGACAGCAAATTTGGTGTATGGCACTATTTCAAATTACACTAGGAGACGCTTTCACAAACAATTATAACCATTTGTACTTTTTCAGACAACCTTCATATAAATTGATTCTTTGCAACATTTTGTTAAAGCACACAAAAGAATGGCTGCATGATTTTCATGTTTTCTTTTGAATGTTGCAGAATGAGGCATGAAATGGGAGGAAATAATTTGGTATATGAGAGGAAGAACTATATTTAAGAAAATGCAATAACTAATTTACGACATAGAAAAGAGTATGCACAAACACAGCCGTATTCATAGAGAGAGAGATACATATGGAAGATAAACTTCTGAAGAATATTGCGGATTAAACCAAATTACTTAAACAGACTGAGTGTCCAGAGTACTCGGTCATCTCTGCAGCATACGAAGATATCTTTCTTAAGTTAACTTAATATCTTCATATTACAGCCATTTTGTGGTGTGAGAAAATGCTAGAAACAAAAGTCACCAATTTTTTTCTAAAATCTCCAGAAACCTATCAGGATGTTTGAACAGTAGCAGCTCCCAAAGTATGCTATTACTGTAAAACTGAGAGTTACGCAAAAAAAAAAAAAAAAAAAAAAAAAAAAAAAAGACTGACAAGGACCAGAGTATGCCATAATCCCCAGACCACGAGCAAAGGAATTCCAGAAAAGGAGTACGCTAAATGTGACCGATTAGCCCCAGAGTACTACAAACACCAAATACTAAAAAAAGCTAATCCCAAAGGGCTATGGATGACTATGTTTGCAGATGACTGCAAGCCAGGAAAGTTCATTGAATCCCCAAATGACATAGCCATCCTGCTGGAAAGTTTATCCCAAATAAATAACTGGTATCAAAAATCATGGACAGAAACTAAATACCAAAATGTATTATTGTATATTTTAGGAAGTAATCTACCTCAGGGAACTACCACATTGACAATACAAGTTGACCCACTTCTTTAGGATTTGGAAAGTTATGTAGATAGTGACCTAACATTTTACCAAAATCTGTCCATTGTTGCAAGAAAGTCCTTCTACACTATAGAGCTTATAAAGAGAGTGATTGTGTCTAGGTCTAGGGATATTGCTGTCCCCCTCTACTCAACCCTCATTAGGCCAATCATTACTTATAATGCCCCCTTTGGCATTTGTCTGTCAAGAGACATGCAACAACTAGAATGCCCACAGAGATACCTTACTAAAATGATACAATGCCTAAACAACATGTTCTGTGTGGACTGACTCAAAGTTCTGTCACTAATCTCAGTATCCTACAGACTTCTAAGAGGTGACCTGTGTCTGGAATATAAGCCTTCCTCTGACCCAGTACTGATGAGTTTACTGGACATCACCAAGTCAAGTAGCTTAAGAAATTCTTGGTCTAGAGATCTAAGCCTGTTCTGCAATATCAGCAGAATTATATGGAGGGACAGGTATATCTTGCAGAAGATACAGCTGCTCTGGAACAGACTCCCCACATAAAATAAGGTTCATCCCTGTCCATATTCAAGTGCCACTTGGGTGTATGGATGGAAAACAGAAACTTTACCCCAGACTGCCCCCTGAACTGCTAATGGATAGATGAATTTCCTAAATGTCGTATCCCATTCCTGGGTCCCCTCAGATTATCTGTGGTGTGATCCCAGTTAATTCATACTGGGGGTAATATATAATTATCGACTGTGATGGGTAAGGCCAGTCTGTAAACAAGTAGGATAAGTAATAAAAGCACAAAAAGGGACCTTGGTTAGGCTTAAGGTAGCCTGCAAGTGTAGCTACCTTAGTATTTATATATATGAACCTAGCAATGCTTCCAAGTCATAAGCTGAGCTAGCTTAGTATTTATATATATGAACCTGGTAATGCTTCCAAGTCATAAGCTGAGCTAGCTTAGTATTTATATATATGAACCTGGTAATGCTTCCAAGTCATAAGCTGAGCTAGCTTAGTATTTATATATATGAACCTAGTAATGCTTCCAAGTCATAAGCTGAGCTACCTTAGTATTTATATATATGAACCTAGTAATGCTTCCAAGTCATAAGATGAGCTACCTTAGTATTTATATATATGAACCTGGTAATGCTTCCAAGTCATAAGCTGAGCTACCTTAGTATTTATATATATGAACCTGGTAATGCTTCCAAGTCATAAGATGAGCTACCTTAGTATTTATATATATGAACCTGGTAATGCTTCCAAGTCATAAGATGAGCTACCTTACTATTTATATATATGAACCTGGTAATGCTTCCAAGTCATAAGCTGAGCTAGCTTAGTATTTATATATATGAACCTAGTAATGCTTCCAAGTCATAAGCTGAGCTACCTTAGTATTTATATATATGAACCTAGTAATGCTTCCAAGTCATAAGCTGAGCTACCTTAGTATTTATATATATGAACCTAGTAATGCTTCCAAGTCATAAGCTGAGCTAGCTTAGTATTTATATATATGAACCTGGTAATGCTTCCAAGTCATAAGCTGAGCTACCTTAGTATTTATATATATGAACCTAGTAATGCTTCCAAGTCATAAGCTGAGCTACCTTAGTATTTATATATATGAACCTGGTAATGCTTCCAAGTCATAAGATGAGCTACCTTAGTATTTATATATATGAACCTAGTAATGCTTCCAAGTCATAAGCTGAGCTACCTTAGTATTTATATATATGAACCTAGTAATGCTTCCAAGTCATAAGATGAGCTACCTTAGTATTTATATATATGAACCTAGTAATGCTTCCAAGTCATAAGCTGAGCTACCTTAGTATTTATATATATGAACCTGGTAATGCTTCCAAGTCATAAGCTGAGCTAGCTTAGTATTTATATATATGAACCTGGTAATGCTTCCAAGTCATAAGCTGAGCTACCTTAGTATTTATATATATGAACCTGGTAATGCTTCCAAGTCATAAGATGAGCTACCTTAGTATTTATATATATGAACCTGGTAATGCTTCCAAGTCATAAGCTGAGCTAGCTTAGTATTTATATATATGAACCTAGTAATGCTTCCAAGTCATAAGCTGAGCTACCTTAGTATTTATATATATGAACCTGGTAATGCTTCTAAGTCATAAGCTGAGCTAGCTTAGTATTTATATATATGAACCTGGTAATGCTTCCAAGTCATAAGCTGAGCTAGCTTAGTATTTATATATATGAACCTGGTAATGCTTCCAAGTTATAAGCTGAGCTACCTTAGTATTTATATATATGAACCTGGTAATGCTTCCAAGTTATAAGCTGAGCTGCCTTAGTATTTATATATATGAACCTAGTAATGCTTCCAAGTCATAAGATGAGCTACCTTAGTATTTATATATATGAACCTGGTAATGCTTCCAAGTCATAAGATGAGCTACCTTAGTATTTATATATATGAACCTAGTAATGTTTCCAAGTCATAAGCTGAGCTAGCTTAGTATTTATATATAAACCTAGTAATGCTTCCAAGTCATAAGATGAGCTACCTTAGTATTTATATATATGAACCTGGTAATGCTTCCAAGTCATAAGCTGAGCTAGCTTAGTATTTATATATATGAACCTGGTAATGCTTCCAAGTCATAAGATGAGCTAGCTTAGTATTTATATATATGAACCTAGTAATGCTTCCAAGTCATAAGCTGAGCTAGCTTAGTATTTATATATATGAACCTGGTAATGCTTCCAAGTCATAAGATGAGCTAGCTTAGTATTTATATATATGAATCTAGTAATGCTTCCAAGTCATAAAATGGAGCAACTCATTACCTTAAACTTAACTGAAGTTAGAATCTCACAAGACAAATGTCTCTGTATATTGGCAATTCTGGGATTGATCAGAAAGCCAGAAGCCAGTGAGTATGACTAAGAAAACTAGTCAGCCACATTTTTCAGCTACAAGCAGGAGGCACCTCAGTGCTATATAGGGAAGGGGAAGCAAATGGGTTAGATACAAAGAAATATACACTAGACTTTTTTTCAGAAGAGGAGTAGCCTCACATGCACATTAGATGGGAGCATGCCAGGAAAAATTTCAAACAATGAAAACCTGATACATATGAAGTCTACTAATGAAGCCAGTTGTGCTCTTTTTTTTCTGTAATGCAGCTCTGGTGCTAACACCAACACCAAAAAGCATACAACTAATAAACCTTTCAGAATGAAATGGCTAAGACAATAGCAGTACCAGAAAAGTATATCAGAGATAACTTTGGCATGAAACAGCTAGCAAAGTGCCATTCAGTAGTTAGGGATATTATGTTTGAGATGGCTGGGACTTACTTGAGAAAAAATACAAGTTTTGGGGCAATCTCTTTGAAAAAACTGTGATTTGTGTCATCTGCCTAGGGCACATTTAGTGAAACTCATAAGGCTTACAGGTAGAAATGATAGTAAACCTATTAAATAAGAAAAAATCTGATTAATTGTGTCATTCCTTCAAACCAACGCTTTATTACACACTGAGTATTTTTAAAGTCCAGTGTTCAGTGTTCATCCATTTAGTACTTATTTATTACTAATAAATCTAGAGTCAACCACAGGTAAATTTGATCCAGTTAGATGTGGTACAAAGTCACTCTAGTTTAAGGAGTGAAAAACCTAGGGCCTGTAACTGTATGATTAAGACCCATAGGCATTACCTGATCTAAAATTAAGGTTACCCATGTTAAAGAGAATGCTACAACCTGTGTTTTCACTTACAGTTGCTGTCTGTTCTTTTATCATCTCTGTTCTCCTCCCAGATGTGAAAAGCAGCTTATATGCTCTCAGAAAACATTAAGCTTTAGCCCTAAGAAAAAGTGCACTAGCTACCTTTAAGTAAAACTAAAATTGTATTGTGCTATTAAATGCATTAAAGTATTAAGGCTGCTGGCCAGGCTACTATCTCTTATTCACTTCCCATAATTTTTTACTTTATTCTTTCACTGAACTGCTTGCCATTGCACCCTTACATTTTGCATTTCCCTCAGGAAAGAATGCTCCAAACTTCACAGATTGTTTGCACTTGCAGACAGCTTATGTCCATGTAACAGTAGTCAATAATGAAACACAAACAGCTAATAGCTTTCTAGAGGTATGAAGGAATCCTTGTAAATTTCAGTCAGAACAAAATGTACAGAATTCTCTGGTGAACTGCCTTCAGCTGCAAACTTCTTGTCTCCCACTAAGAACATTTGCTAATGGAATAAATAAATGAATACCTTTACAAATGCAAGAAACTTAGTACTTTACATGGCTTTCACCATTTTGTCTTATTTTCAAAACCAATTTGTTTATGCACAAAATATAGCTTAAGCCAAGGGCATTAACGTATATATCAACTTTCATAAAGCAAGGGAAATTATTAGCATAATTCTACATGTAACATAATCAGTAAACTTTTACAGCCCACCCCACCTCAACAGTCCAAGTTCATATCATTATATTAACTTAAACTTGCTTTTGTCCTGCTCTTCTTCTTCTCTTGCTATGCCATAAAGCCTGTATTTCTACAACTAAAATAACTGTTTACTTTAATATCTTTAATACATACAACAGTTACTGAAAAGACTCAGCCCACATGTAAAATACTCCTAACTACACACTATACAACTGCCTTATGATATAACATGCAGGTTATATCATGAAATGTTTTATACAAATACTAACAAAAACACATAAAAACATGTTTTACTTACAGTTACTTTTTTATCCCCTTTTGTGTCCTTTTAAACATTAATGACACAAAGTAGGGTATATGCTTTACAGTCCACCCACAAGTTTAGCAAAGTCAATAAAACCCATTCTTTCTCAGCCATTTTTTTCTTGCAAAGCCATATGTCACAAATGTGATTGATCCTTTATAGTCTCTCATTTACACATTAGTTTCAGTTGTGCTTGTCCTCTTCCTGATCATCTCCATTTCTCAACATCAAACTCTGGTTCACGTCCAAGGTACTCCTGATTTTTCTAGTAAACTCCTGTGCCTTTTTCTGTCTCTGGAGTATTTCCCTGTGGAACACTGCAACAAGGTTTCACTGGCAAAGGCTCTCTATGAACTTTACTGTCAAAAGAATGAGAAGCAAAGTCCCCTACCAACTCACATTTTGTTGGATAAACATTTTAGTTCCTCCTTAGATTGTTCTGCATAAAAAATGTATTTGATCCTCCAGGAAAAATATTCTGCAAACAGCTAGACACATGAGGCTTGAATTTCACATCTGCCTCTGGACATTCACTGATTGCTGCAATAAATGTGTTTCTCTTTTGCCTGGTGTACAGTAAAAAATAATCAGTTTCTACAAAGTTTTAATACATTTCCTTTCTGTCACAGTTTTGTCAGTCTATTACTTCCAGTTTCTCTAATACAGTAGAAAATCTTGGATTTTTTTCTACTTGCTTGGCCTTCTAAAGTTATTATTTTTAAACCACTCTTCATGAGAAGTCTCATACTCATCCAGCTTTTTCTTCATTTAATCCTCTGATTTTTGCACTTTTATCAGTTCATCTGAATAGCCAGTTAAAGCTTCATCTATTTTCCACTCTTCTGTATTTGAGTTGATATATTCCTTCAGTGTTTCACTTATTTTGATCATCTCCGAGTACATTTGGTTTATTTTCCCTCTAAATTATTGGAAACCATCAATTGTTCCAAAGTTGAAACTTGAACTGCTTTTTGATGAACAGCTGCAGGATTCTTCCCAGACAGTATTTTCTCTTCACTTTGTCTAGATGGTTTTCTTTCAGGTTCTCCACATTTCTTCTTTGCTGACATCCAGTCATTAACTCTGATTCAAGTCTGAGGTACTCCTGATTCTTTTAGTCAACTCCTGTGCCTTTTTCTGCCTCTCAAGCATTTTCCTGTGGAACACTAGAAAATATATCACTGGCAAAGTCGTTCTATGACCTTTATTGTCAGAAGAATGAGATGCACAGTTCCCTTCTGGCTGAAATTTCATTGGATTGTTTAAACTCAACTTGTTTTTTCTAATTACATGCCCCTTTTGTTAATTTTACCCCATATTTCCTTCCTTCTCTTCTTTCACTGGCTATTATGAGCAAACAAAACATCATTTTTTGAAATCACTCCCCTTGAGCTATTTATATTTATTGGCCTTCTCACTCCATAAATCCAGAATAATCTAACTTCCTCTTTTAAAAGTAATGACCCCACACTTAGATAGCTAAAGCTTAATGTACCCCCACTTTCATATCTAACTACTTTCAGCAGCCTGCAACTCTTAAGATATTAACCTGTTTTTTCCATCTTACCTTTAAAATCTGCAACATCTATTGCAAGACCACCAGTTATTGGGGGGCCCACATTCTGACTCTCAGTAGTCATTTTGGGATTAGTGCTTCCGTTTTGCCCTTGGTGAGAGAAGGCGCATAGGGGCATGGTTTCCTGTAGACTGCCGATCACCAGAAAGCCTAATACCCATTTCTTAAGTGCCAGCTTGGAATTTGTTCTTATATTTTGCTCCTTTTGAGAGAAAAAGCAGAGTGCATTGATTCTTGACTGTTTCTGCTTAGGCAGTGAGTATCTGTGTTTGACCCTCCTCAGTGGTCTGGCTGTTATTCAAGGCACCTACCAGGAAAAGGCTACATCAAGTCTATAGACTCTTGTATCATCTGAGATAAGAGTGTTGATCACCTAATAGACTGGGGCCTTCTTCTTCTGGGATTGGTGCTACTGTTTTGCTTCTGGTGAGAGAAAAAGCAAAGCAGCATTGAAGCTGCAATGAGACCAGCACTAGTAGTAGCCAAGCATCACAATGATAAAACAAATACATACACATTTTTATTGTTATATATTCTTTTGCTGCTATGTCTCACCTAAAAGGGAGGGAAATAACTTGTTTTAAACAATTAATTAATTAACTGATCAATTGAATAATGATGTTTTACTATAAAAATGGAGAGTTGATATGTACTGGTCATCTGATGAAGTCACTTAACCTGACGAAAACGCTGTTTGTCTTGTGAACATTTTGTTAAAAGGCGTTTATGCTGGTCTATTTTACTTTTGGATTCCAATAAACTTTGTATTGTACGGAGCTGTGTCTTCACATTTCGCTTTACTGGATGGTTTGGTGTTAACAGTGGTTTTGGCGTTTTTTGGCGTTGTTTGGATTTATTTAGAAATTGACGCATGTTAACTGACAACCAGTTAACTCTCAAACAAACTGATATGTTATGTCAGAGATGTATTTACACAATGTCACTGGAGGCAAAGCTCTCACATGAAATCACTCCTAATGTCAATCAGGTTGTCAGTAGGACACACACTGTACCCATCGCACACAGTTCAAAGCAGACACATATACCCACATATGCTGAGGTACTTGAATGTAACCTTACTAAACCCCAAAGACTTCCTAGACAAATTACACATAACAAATGCCCTCAACAGCCAGAAAGCACTCCTTCAAAACAGCTGTCATATCAACACAAACAGCCATATCTCATAAAACCTCTACCTGTAGGTCCATAAGGCAAGTCACTACGCAGTCCAACATTCTAGTCATTGCAAACTTCATTTTGCGACACACTGATGTCACCGTTATCAGTCTGAATAAGGAGAATGTCACAGTCAGTCACTTATCAGGGGCCAGGATCTGCCACATTATGCACGTACTCGGGTTATTGGGCCAAAAGTACCAGTATGACTTAGTCATAGTCCACGTGGGTGTAAATAACCTGAGACATGCCTCCCAAGACTATATGATGGCAAACATCTTGGAATGTGTGTCCCAGGGTGGTATAAGGTTAGCACTGAGAAACATTTTACCTTCTCCAAGAAAGAATGCCACAGTATGAGCAGAAGATGACTGGTTTAATGATAGATTTAGTTTCTGGTGACATTCTACGAGGGTGCAATATTTATCCACATGAAAGGAAATGGTGAACAGACCACACTGCTTTACCAGGTATGGTCTGCAAATCTCCCCCTAGGCCTTTGAATATTAGCTAAAACATTGTCTTCCCCATAGTGCCTTTTTTAGGCAATGCCAAACTGAAAGTACTTCCAACGTAACAAATCAAAACCAAGAAAATCTAAAGGTGTTACTGCTCAATGCGTGGAGTCTAAACAGAAAATACCACTCCCTACAAGCTTTCCTCACCCTAGAGAATGCTGACGTCTGTGAGGACACTGAGACCTAGTTTAAAGCCGCATGGCACACTAGCAGTGCAAGGTTATAGTGCCTTCTACACATTTAGAAAAGCTACTACTCCAATAGGGACTAAAGGTGGAGGTGTCTCGCTTTACATCAGAAATAAATACACCTGAAGGCTGGTCGAACAGGACAAGGCATTTCAGCTTCTTCATGTTGAAATCACCACAGTCAAAATCCAATACCACTTCCCTGCAAGGTATAGGTGCCCCTCTATGACACAGGAAATCCATAACATGCATGTAAAATTGTTGGAAACACCCACCATCCAACCCAATACCACATTCATGGTTGACTTTAATAATCCCACTATTAACTGTAAATCATATATGACACCAAACATACAGACACAGAGATTCCTGGATTTTGTAAATACAGACTCCCTGGACCAGATCTTCAATACACTGACCAGGGGTGCAAACATAGTGGATCTGGCCCTCGCTAATATGGAAGAGTGCTGCACACCCCCATAGTGTTATGTCTTCTCTGATAAGGTCAGACCAAAAATGGTCTCCTTTGAAGTAAAAATAAAACCTGGCACCCCAGCTAACTCTGGAATATTCAGGAACAACTCTAAGGCCCACATCCTACTATTAAGTGATAACCTGGCAAATTCCAAGCCCCCATAAACCCTGAGAACACTGCTATGTATGCGGAACTGTTCACAGAAACCCTATACAAACATGTTAATAGC
Source organism: Protopterus annectens (assembly GCF_019279795.1). Taxonomy (NCBI): domain Eukaryota; kingdom Metazoa; phylum Chordata; order Ceratodontiformes; family Protopteridae; genus Protopterus; species Protopterus annectens. Next base: position 20,730,173 of record NC_056732.1, on the reverse strand, counting down.
TGCATAGAGCCAGCTATACCCACCAGGAAGAAGTACAGAACTAACTCAAAAAACAAGCCACCCCAGTGAAATCACAACATCAATAGGCTGTATAACAGAAGAAAGAAAGAAAATCATGGCAAAAATTAGGAGGTGGAGCACCCATCAGGATAAAAGCACTCATCAAACTAAACAAACTCAGAGGACAAATAAAGTCTACCAAAGCCAAATTTGAGGAAACTTTGGTCTCCCAGGCCAGGCACAACCACAAGGCATTCTTTAGCTATGTCTGCAACCTCAAAGGCCATATCAGTTGTGTGCCGAGCTCATTGTAAATGGAGCCAACTATACTGAGCAGGAAGACATAGCAAACCTACTGGCTGACAAATTCAGCTCCAACTTTCTCCGTCTTTCCTCCTCAACTTTCTCTCAGGTAATACCATAAAATATGACTCTTCCTGCTATCACTAGGGTACAGGTCCTTAATATAGCCAACAATTGGAACATCCACAGAGGTTCCTCACTAAAAGAATGCAGGGTTTAATAACATGTCCTCTGCAGACCACCTCAAGGCCTTATCCCTGTATTTTGTCTCCTACAGGCTGTTTAGGGGAGAGCTATGCCTGGTATGCAGGGCATTATCAGACCCCACCCTGATGTACCTCCTGGAATATCTGCAAAACTAACAGCATGAGAACTACCCATTCCAAAGAATTAAACCTTGTCTGTAATACAAATAGGACCTGCTGGAGAGACAGGTATGTATCCCAGGGAGTATCCCTTCTCTTGAACAGGCTTTCCATCCATGTGAAGGGAGTTCCTCCCTAACCGAATTCAAGTGTAACTTGGACAATTGGATAGGAAACAGGAAATTAATTTCTGGTTTGCTACCTATGTCTCTAATGGGGACAGGCAGCCTGTAAATGGTTTATCTCCCAGGTCACTGCTTGTAAATGTTTCACCTCCAAAGCCCCTGCTTACACTTATCAAGAGTACCAACATACCTCTCAACCATCCATATTTTTGCAGAATGCCCTGATTTTTGCCTCATAGTTTTGGTCTGTTCCTCATGAAATTTCTGGTTTTCTGGCAAATCACTAGGATGATCTGAGGGTTGAAGTCACAAAATAATGACATACATTTGAGTTTCAGACTTCAAATACTTCAGAAAATATATGTTAACACAGATCCTGTTACTCTAGCAACCTTCTAAGTTTATAAGAGCAATATTTAAAAGTTGTTCCTATTTTTGGGCCTTTGCCCCCCCCCCCCCATTTTGTTAGGCTTTATCCAGATTTCATGCACTAAGAGGTTGAGAGGTACTATCAGAACTTGTCAGAGATTTGGGATGTGTGGCTAGGCTTAAAAAGACCTTTGTAGTCATTAACCTAGTAGACACATATGACCCTATGAACTAACTAAACTGCACCTAAGCTGGCAATTTCATTGGCTATTTTTTCTAAGCTTCTGTTTCCACACTGGGAGAGTTGAAATTAAGCTAATTTTTTCAGTATGCAGCCATCCTGAAGGTCAGTAAAGATTGTTTTTATCCTGGAGATTACCCTGAACAGAACTAGCTTTTGGCTAGATAGTCTTTTAGAATGATTTTCAAGGACTGGAGGTAGGACATAGATTTAACGGATGTAGGTATAGAGGTCTGGGCCTTGGCAGCATGAGTCGGCGGTGCTTGAACTGTATGATGTACACGCAGAAATAATACTAACAGGCTGAGGATTGGTGAGCTATTTTATAAGGAATATGGGTGTCAGCATATAGGTGTTAGGACTGTTTCATAGTTGGACTGCTATCATTTTTTATCTGATATTAATATGGAGCAGATACCCTTTGGAGATGGACAAAATCTTGGGGAGAATGTATCTTTGGAGGAGGTAAAGGAAGATATTTGTGATCTTGCAGGAGGGAAACCCCCTGGGTTGGATGGGCTGACTCCTGATTTTTATAAAACCTATGTGGATGTTTTGGCATGACCGCTGCCGAACCTATATAATTATGTGGAACAGGTGGGATTTTTTTGCCTAGAGTATTAATAAGAACAAGGTGACTTTTCTGCCCAAACCAGGAAACAGCAAGGTACCTGAAGGTTAACGTTTTTATTTAGATTTTGGTGAAGCAGTTGGATAATATTCTATCAAATTATATTCCTAGGAATTATCAGGGTTTTGTAAAGTAAAGGACAGTGGTTCCAGATTTAATCACACTATGGTTGAATGTACAGAAGGCAGAACAACATTTGCAAAAGGAGTCAGGTGCTCTTTTGGTTGACTTTCAAAAAGCATTTGATCAAATTGAATGGAATTTTATTTGGACTTTGCTAGAAAGGATTGGATGCCTGGAGTAATTGTGGAAGAAGTACAAACTATTATACACATAAGTGACAGCATGCAGTATATTTTGTTCCTCCATTACACTGATGTGGGCCATGAGGCAAGGGCGCCTGTTATCCCCTTAATGTTTTGTGATAGCTATGATAGCACTAGTTCTATGCATCACGATGAAGCTATTTCACTTTCATATTTGTTTTCTATCCTTACCTCTTGGTTTGCTGCTGATCGTGTGGTATAGCTATCCTCTATCCAAAAGAGTTTATGATTTTAAATATAAGTAGCAGCTTTGCTAGGGTTTCAGGGTTGAGACTAAATGTGGTGAAGACAAAGATTTTCCCAGTGACTCATCAAGCTTTAAGATGCTTAAAATGAAGGACAGATTTACCTTATGAGGTAGTAACTAAGGTTATCTGGATACCTGAACACCTGAATATCTGAATATTTGGATATCTGGCTACTTAGGAATTTGGTTAGACATGGATTATTTTTTTATGGTCCAACTTAATGTCAGAGCACTAACTTTGTTCTTAAAGGAAAAGAGCAGAGTCTGGAAGGAGTTCCACCTACCCTTTCGGAGTCTGGAAGGAGTTCCACCTACCCTTTCAGAGTCTGGAAGGAGTTCCACCTACCCTTTTGGAGTCTGGAAGGAGTTCCACCTACCCTTTCAGAGTCTGGAAGGAGTTTCACCTACCCTTTCGGAGTCTGGAAGGAGTTTCACCTACCCTTTTGAAGTCTGGAAGGAGTTCCACCTACCCTTTTGGAGTCTGGAAGGAGTTCCATCTACCCTTTCGGAGTCTGGAAGGAGTTTCACCTACCCTTTCAGAGTCTTGAAGGAGTTCCACCTACCCTTTCGGAGTCTGGAAGGAGCTTCATCTACCCTTTCAGAGTCTGGAAGGAGTTCTACCTACCCTTTTGGAGTCTGGAAGGAATTCCACCTACCCTTTCAGAGTCTGGAAGGAATTCCACCTACCCTTTCAGAGTCTGGAAGGAGTTCCACCTACCCTTTCGGAGTCTGGAAGGAGTTCCACCTACCCTTTCGGAGTCTGGAAGGAGTTCCACCTACCCTTCGGAGTCTGGAAGGAGTTCCATCTACCCTTTTAGAGTAGGGTTCAGCTAGTAAAATTGTATTCATCCCTATGATTTTTTTTCGAAGGCATTTATGCAAGGTGATGTTTTCATCCAGGGTAAAGGAATGGCAGAAGAGCATAATGTTTTTATTTGGCAGGAGAGTGATGGGCATAGAATATCCAGGTAAAAAAACATTGTGTCCTAGTGCAGTTAGGGGGTGCTGTGAACCGAAAATCTGATGGAATATGCCACGGCTGTGATAGGTTGGCAATTCATTAGAGCATTGGGGAAAACAGAGCCATTGTGGTTTCCAATGGAATTTTATAATATGTTAGTTTTTGATAAGAACTGAGGGACTAGCAATTTTGTAGGATATGGAACAGGGTGGGAGTTAGAGTTCTGGTTTGAGAAGCATTTTGTTTGTTCCACTAATTGTGCTAGGATGAATGAAGGCATTCTTCCCACTTTGAAAATATAGGCTAAACCGAGAATCTGGGTGGATATTTAGCCTATTTGTTGGAGAATGGATAAGCAGGGATCTGTTATATGTTATGGATGGTACAAAATTATCTCAGAGTTAATTGGAGGTACACAGGAGGATACAGGAGAACTCAAGGAGATATGGTCGCAAGTTTGGCAGATTTGGGTGTGCATCTGTAAGTTACATATTTGTAACTCCAATGAGGCGCTATGCTTGGAAGGGGTAAATAAGAATTGGCAAGGGACTCTAGGACTGCATACACACAAGGTAAGATCGAATTTATTCTATACATTGTTTAATACTTCTTCTCAGAAAATGGTTAGGGTTGTATTTGACAAGTGACATGATTTATTTCATGTTGTTCTTAGTAAGCAAGTTCAAGGAGCATTTTTTTTATTTTGTGATCAAGGAGCAATGTGGAAGATGTTGTATATGTTTAATTACCTCCTGTGGTGAGATTTACTTATTCCAAATGCGTTCACTTCTGGCAGTACTCACCCCTGTTTTTTCAAGGAAAAGTTCAAGAAAGGGGACAGGTCTTGTTAGAGGTGTGGTTGTAGAGAAGTGGACTATGTTGATATGGTTTGATTTTGTGAGGCAGCTGCCCCAGTATGGACTATAGTTATAGTAACTATTAGATGGACATTAAGGATTCCATTACCAAACTCACAGGAAGAGCATTTTTGGCTATCCCATTACAAGGATATAGTTGATCCAAAACATCTTGGAGATGATTAAGGATGACTTTGGTCTCATTGTTGTACACAGCATTTAAACATTTAAGGTGCTCCCTGCAGGCTGGACAAAGGATTTTATAGCTGTCTTTAATCAACATTTTCATTAAGATCATAGAGTTTTAAGTAGGGCAGGACAGGATGAATAATCTATGTTGATGTTCAATTTATTCAGCCTGTAGATTAGTTTTATGACTATATTGTTATGGTTCTAATAATGAGGGGCACTCAACGAGTATTATTGGGACAGAGCCATGTTCATTTCTACATATTGAATGAGATGTGTTTTAATTTCCTAAATTGTTACATTTTCAATAAATTGGCATTTGTGGTTAAAAAGCACACTAAAATAAAAAAGTAAAATGTCAGTGGACATTCAAAAACCATGGAGCTGTAATACTTGTATGTCTTTAAGGAATCATTTGCAAATTTCGTTTCTGCTCCTTTCAAAGGAGGGTTATGGTATTACATAGTGAAGACTCTGCATCACCAGTGTGTTTCTGTTTTGCCTTTGTCACTTTTCTGTGAGACCTTTTTACTTGTTCTGTCATTAAATGCAGATAAAAGCACTAACTTAAATAAATGTATCAATAAAAATTCTGATCAGACTTCTACATGATATTTTAGTGTTATTATAAAACAGTGCAAAATTAAAGATTTACTAGACATGTCATTGCTGTTTCTAATTAGCTGAATGCTTATGTTGACATTTCAGCCATTTACTCTAGTGCCACATGCTGAAAAGCCATCTGAAAGGCCTTATGGTCTCATGCGAAGAAGGGCTTCTCAGTAAAGTACTCTTGTGAGAGATGATCACAACAGCAGTTACTGTATGAGCGAGAAACTCATTCAGCAGTAATATTACATGGGTTCTTACTCACTGACTGGTCATTGTACAGCCTGTTTCTAAAGCAGTCAAATACCCCTGCATGAGGTTAGTATCTGTCTGACAATGTTACTTCTCTTATGGCAGCTGGTATATACATCTTCAGTTCTTCTGTTGAGAAACTTATAATTTAAAATTAAACCTAGAGCAATTACTGATAACTAACATTATGAGGGCACATTGACTAGATATGTATGTTATAGCAGATAGGTTACAAATAATATTGTGTAACTATAATCCACATCCAAAGGGGGAGTTATGCAATGTTTCACTTTGTATGTATGTATGTAATACGGTTATATATTGCATTTTGTCATTCTCTCTATATATGTCATGTAGCTGTTGTTTAGCTCTGTGCTGAGACTGAAATAGGTCCAGTGAGACCAGTGCTCTACCCAGGTTAGCAAACTCAAAATAAAATACAGTAAAATAAAGAAATAAACTTAAATTCAAGTCCAGAGGGGGACAGTGGGAGGTGTTAGTAGTATTGTAAGAGTCACTCTGTCAAAGATCTGCTGCTATGATTGCAAACTAAATTTCTCAGTGGAATATCTGAAGGAAGTAAAACTGTTATTGCTTATGCATAATTTATTTATTTATTGACATTTTTTGACCAGGAAAGTCCATGGGGTCAGAGACCCATTTTCAGTGGAGGCCCGGGGACAAAAGCTCCAAGTACAGATACAGAATACTTATTCAGATAGTATAGAAATGTTCAGCTGTTTAGTACAAATGAAAGTAGGAATTAAAGAAATCATATCCAATGAGATTGTCATCAACTCATTCAATTCGAAAGTTACATAGGTAAACATTGTTATAAGCTAAGTTATGCAGTTTAAATGGCTAAAAATACGAGAAATTGTTGAGCTAAAGTTAGATATTGTCAATTGATATAGAAGGAAGTTGTTAAAGGACGTATGAGAAGTTTGTAAAGAAATAACTTGTTTATGGTGGCTTAGGCATGTGATCACAGGAACAAATATGATTATTAAGGTATAATGTATATGAATTGTCACCAGAAGAGCAAAATTGTGAGAAATGTGTTAACTTTGCAGCAGTTTTACAAGAAGTAGCCAGAATGAAAAATTATTTTACTAGAAGTAGCCAGAATAACAATTGTGTATGACTAATCTGGGGTGTTAGACAGCCAAGACATGATCCCTGCAATGCTCCCCTTCTAAAGTCAGGAGCGGCCTCAGGTCAACTGGTGCCCTAGGAAAAGGGCTCCACGGCGCCCCCCACCACACCACCCAGTGCCCCTATCCCAGTATACTTACACTAAATAAATAATGGAAAAGTGCCCCTGATAGATGGGTGCCCTAGGCGGCTGCCTAATTGGCCTTATGTCTAAAATTGAGCCTTTTCCTAAACTGACCACATACCTCTGAACTGTTCCTGATTTTGCAGAAAGTCTTTGAATTAGCCTCATATTTTTACCCTGGCCTCATGATTAGTTTAAATTTCTGAAAGCATCACCGGGGATTACAGTCAGTCAGTAATGCCAAATATTGGAGTTTCCTACTTTGTATCATCCACAAAATGCATGCTGATTTAAAACCTAGTGTTCTGTTAACTTTTTATGTGAATTACCCAACTTTTGGGCTGTTGTCTACTCACTAATTTACACTTTGTCCATGATTCCTCAGCAAAGATGCTGAGAGCTGCCTGTTCATCTTCTCTGTTAAGTTTAATAAATTTGTAGATGGATGATGCAGCAGAAAATACCAGCAGTCCTGGGTAAATGTGCTTTGAAAAAATTTAACATTTGTTAAAATATGCAGCAGAAATAGCAGCAGCCCTGGTTAAATGTGCTTTGAAAAAACTCAACATTTGTTAAAATATGCAGCAGAAATAGCAGCAGCCCTGGCTAAATGTGCTCTGAAGAAAGTCAACATTTGTTAAAATATGCAGCAGAAATAGCAGCAGCCCTGGGTAAATGTGCTCTGAAGGAATCCAGCATTTCTTAAAATATACAGCAGAAATAGCAGCAGCCCTCGTAAATGTGCTCTGAAGAAACTCAACAGTTGTTAAAATATGCAGCAGAAATAGCAGCAGCCCTGGTTAAATGTGCTTTGAAAAAAATCAACATTTGTTAAAATATGCAGCAGAAATACCAGTAGTCCTGGGTAAATGTGCTCTGAAGAAACTCAACATTTGTTAAAATATGCATCAGAAATAGCAGCAACCCTGGGTAAATGTGCTTTGAAAAAACTCAACATTTGTTAAAATATGCAGCAGAAATACCAGCAGTCCTGGGTAAATGTGCTCTGAAGAAACTCAACATTTGTTAAAATATGCAGCAGAAATACCAGCAGTCCTGGGTAAATGTGCTCTGAAGAAACTTAGCATTTCTTAAAATATACAGCAGAAATAGCAGCAGCCCTGGTTAAATGTGCTCTGAAGAAACTCAGCATTTGTTAAAATATGCAGCAGAAATAGCAGCAGCCCTGGGTAAATGTGCTCTGAAGAAACTTAACATTTGTTAAAATATACAGCAGAAATAGCAACAGCCCTGGTTAAATGTGCTTTGAAAAAACTCAACATTTGTTAAAATATGCAGCAGAAATAGCAGCAGCCCTGGCTAAATGTGCTCCGAAGAAACTCAGCATTTCTTAAAAGATACAGCAGAAATAGCAGCAGCCCTGGTAAATGTGCTCTGAAAAAAATCAACATTTGTTAAAAGATGCAGCAGAAATACAGCAGCCCTGGCTAAATGTGCTCTGAAGAAACTCAGCATTTTTTAAAATATACAGCAGAAATAGCAGCAGCCCTGGTAAATGTGCTCTGACAAAACTCAGCATTTCTTAAAATATACAAGCAGAAATAGCAGCAGCCCTGGCTAAATGTGCTCTGAAGAAACTTAGCATTTCTTAAAATATACAGCAGAAATAGCAGCAGCCCTGGTTAAATGTGCTTTGAAAAAACTCAACATTTGTTAAAATATGCAGCAGAAATAACAACAGTCCTGGGTAAATGTGCTCTGAAGAAACTCTGCATTTGTTAAAATATGCAGCAGAAATAGCAGCAGCCCTGGTTAAATGTGCTTTGAAAAATCTCAACATTTGTTAAAATATGCAGCAGAAATACAGTAGCACCACTGGGTAAATGTGCTCTGAAGAAACTCGACATTTGTTAAAATATGCAGCAGAAATAGCAGCAAACCTGGGTAAATGTGCTCTGAAGAAACTTAGTATTTTTTAAAATATGTAGCAGAAATAGCAGCAACCCTGGTAAATGTGCTCCGAAGAAACTCAACATGTGTTAAAATATGCATCAGAAATAGCAGCAGCCCTGGGTAAATGTGCTCTGAAGAAACTCAGCATTTCTTAAAATATACAGCAGAAATAGCAGCAGCCCTGGTTAAATGTGCTTTGAAAAAACTCAACATTTGTTAAAATATGCAGCAGAAATGCAACAGCCCTGGGTAAATGTGCTCTGAAAAAACTCAACATTTGTTAAAATATGCAGCAGAAATACAGTAGCACCCCTGGGTAAATGTGCTCTGAAGAAACTCAGCTTTTGTTCAAATATGCATCAGAAATACAGCAGCCCTGGGTAAATGTGCTCTGAAGAAACTCAACATTTGTTAAAATATGCATCAGAAATACCAGCAGCCCTGGGTAAATGTGCTCTGAAGAAACTCAGCATTTCTTAAAATATACAGCAGAAATAGCAGCAGCCCTGGTTAAATGTGCTTTGAAAAAACTAAACATTTGTTAAAATATGCAGCAGAAATGCAGCAGCCCTGAGTAAATGTGCTCCGAAAAAACTCAACATTTGTTACAATATGCAGCAGAAATACAGTAGCACCCCTGGGTAAATGTGCTCTGAAGAAACTCACCATTTGTTAAAATATGCAGCAGAAATGCAGCAGCCCTGGGTAAATGTGCTCTGAAGAAACTCGACATTTGTTAAAAAATATGCAGCAGAAATAGCAGAAATCCTGGGTAAATGTGCTCTGACAAAACTCAGCATTTGTTAAAATATGCAGCAGAAATAGCAGCAACCCTGGTAAATATGCTCCGAAGAAACTCAACATTTGTTAAAATATGCATCAGAAATAACAGCAGCCCTGGGTAAATGTGCTCTGAAGAAACTCAGCATTTGTTAAAATATGCAGCAGAAATAAAGCAGCCCTGGGTAAATGTGCTCTGAAGAAACTCAGCATTTGTTCAAATATGCATCAGAAATACAGTAGCCCTGGGTAAATGTGCTCTGAAGAAACTCAACATTTGTTAACATATGCAGCAGAAATACCAGCAGCCCTGGGTAAATGTGCTCTGAAGAAACTCAGCATTTGTTAAAATATACAACAGAAATAGCAGCAACCCTGGTAAATGTGGTCTGAAGACATCCAGCATTTGTTAAAATATACAGCAGAAATCACAGCACCCTTGGTAAATGTGCTGTGAAGAAACTCAGCATTTGTTAAAATATACAGCAGAAATAGCAGCAGCCCTGAATAACTGTGCTCGGAAGAAACTCAGTACTTGTTAAAATATGCATCAGAAATACCAGCAGTCCTGGGTAAATGTGCTCTGAAGAAACTCAGCATTTGTTAAAATATGCAGCAGAAATACAGCACCCCTGGTAAATGTGTTCTGAAAAACTCAACATTTGTTAAAATATGCAGCAGAAATAGCAGCAGCCATGGGTAAATGGGCTCTGAAGAAACTCAACATTTGTTAAAATATGCAGCAGAAATAGCAGACGCCCTGGGTAAATGTGCTCTGAAAAAACTCTGCATTTGTTAAAATATGCAGCAGAAATAGTAGTAGCCCTTTGTAAATGTGCTCCAAAGAAACTTAGCATTTGCTAAAATACACATCAGAAACAGCAGCAGCCCTGGGTAAATGTCCACTGAAAAAACTCAGCATTTGTTAAAATATGCAGCAGAAATATTAGTAGCCCTGGGTAAATGTGCTCCGAAGAAACTCACAGCATGAGTTAAAATATGCAGCAGAAACAGAAGCAACCCTGGGTAAATGTGCTCTGAAGAAACTCAGCATTTGTTAAAATATGCAGCAGAAATAGCAGCAGCCCTGCGTAAATGTATTCCGAAGAAACTCAACATTATTTAAAATATGCAGCGGAAATAGCAGCAGCCCTGGTTGAATGTGCTCTGAAGAAACTCAGCACTTGTTAAAATATGCAGCAGAAATAGCAGCAGCCCTGGGTAAATGTGCTCCGTAGAAACTCAGCATTTGTTAAAATATGCAGCAGAAATAGCAGCAGCCCTGGGTAAATGTGCTCTGAAGAAACTCAGCATTTGTTAAAATATGCAGCAGAAATAAAGCAGCCCTGGGTAAATGTGCTCTGAAGAAACTCAGCATTTGTTCAAATATGCATCAGAAATACAGCAGCCCTGGGTAAATGTGCTCTGAAGAAACTCAATATTTGTTAAAATATGCAGCAGAAATAGCAGCAGCCCTGGGTAAATGTGCTCTGAAGGAACTCAGCATTTGTTAAAATATGCAGCAGAAATAGCAGCAGCCCTGGGTAAATGTGCTCTGAAGAAACTCAGCATTTGTTAAAATATGCAGCAGAAATAAAGCAGCCCTGGGTAAATGTGCTCTGAAGAAACTCAGCATTTGTTAAAATATGCAGCAGAAATAGCAGCAGCCCTGGGTAAATGTGCTGTGAAGAAACTCAACATTTGTTAAAATATGGAGCAGAAATACAGCTGCCCTGAGTAAATGTGCTTTGAAGAAACTCAGCATTTGTTAAAATATGCAGTAGAAATAGCAGCAGCCCTGGGTAAATGTGCTGTGAAGAAACTCAGAATTTGTTAAAATATGCAGCAGAAATACCAGCAGTCATGGGTAAATATGCTATGAAGAAACTTAGCATTTGTAAAAATATGCAGCAGAAATATAGCACCCTTGGTAAATGTGTTCTAAAGAAACTCAGCATTTGTTAAAATATGCACCAGAAGTAGCAGCAGCCCTGGATAAATGTGCTCTGAAGAAACTCAACATTTGTTAAAATATGCAGCAGAAATACAGCAGCCCTGGGTAAATGTGCTCTGAAGAAACTCAACATTTGTTAAAATATGCAGCAGAAACACAGCAGCCCTGGGTAAATGTGCTCTGAAGAAACTCAACATTTTTAAAATATGCAGCAGAAATACAGCAGCCCTGGGTAAATGTGTTCTGAAGAAACTCAACATTTGCTAAAATATGCATCAGAAATACAGCAGCCCTAGGTAAATTTGCTGTGAAGAAACTCAGCATTTGTTAAAATATGCAGTAGAAATACAACAGTCCTGGCTAAATGTGCTCTAAAGAAACTCAGCATTTGTTAAAATATGCATCAAAAATGTAAATGTCCTATGAAAAAATTCAGCATTTTTCAAAATATGCAGCAGAAATACTGCAGCCCTGGTTTAATGTGCTCTGAAGAAACTCAGCATTTGTTAAAATACACAGCAGAAATAGCAGCAGTCCTGGATAAATGTGCTCTGAAGAAAATCAGCATTTGTTACAATATGCAGCAGACATAGCAGGAGCCCTGGGTAGATGTGCTCTGAAGAAACTCAACATTTGTTAAAATATGCAGCAGAAATAACAGCAGACCTGGGTAGATGTGCTCTGAAGAAACTCAGCATTTGTTAAAATATGCATCATAAATAGCAGCACCCCTGGGTAAATGTGCTACGAAGAAATTCAACATTTGTTAAAATATGCAGCAGAAATACAGCAGCCCTGGGTAAATGTGCTCCGAAGAAAAGCAACATTTGTTAAAAGATGTAGCAGAAATACATCAGCCCTGGGTAAATGTGCTCTGAAGAAAGTCAGCATTTGTTAAAATCTACAGCAGAAATAGCAGTGACCATGGTAAATGTGCTCCAAATAAACTCAACATTTGTTAAAATATGCCTCAGAAATAGCAGAAGCCATGGGTAAATGTGCTCTGAAGAAACTCAGCATTTGTTAAAATATACAGCAGAAATAGCAGCAGTCCTGGGTAAATGTGCTCTGAAGAAACTCAGCATTTGTTAAAATACACATCAGAAATATCAGCAGCCCCGGATAAATGTGCTCTGAAGAAACTCAGCATTTGTTAAAATATGCAGCAAAAATACAGCAGCCCTTGGTAAATGTGCTTTGAAGGAACTAAGCATTTGTTAAAATATGCAGCAGAAATAGCAGCAGCCCTGGGTAAATGTGCTGTGAAGAAACTCAACATTTGTTAAAATATGCAGCAGAAATACAGCTGCCCTGAGTAAATGTGCTCTGAAGGAACTCAGCATTTGTTAAAATATGCAGCAGAAATAGCAGCAGCCCTGGGTAAATGTGCTGTGAAGAAACTCAACATTTGTTAAAATATGCAGCAGAAATACAGCTGCCCTGAGTAAATGTGCTCTGAAGGAACTCAGCATTTGTTAAAATATGCAGCAGAAATACAGCAGCCCTTGGTAAATGTGCTTTGAAGGAACTAAGCATTTGTTAAAATATGCAGCAGAAATAGCAGCAGCCCTGGGTAAATGTGCTGTGAAGAAACTCAACATTTGTTAAAATATGCAGCAGAAATACAGCTGCCCTGAGTAAATGTGCTCTGAAGAAACTCAGCATTTGTTAAAATATACAGCAGAAATCGCAGCACCCCTGGGTAAATGTGCTCCGAAGAAAAGCAACATTTGTTAAAAGATGTAGCAGAAATACATCAGCCCTGGGTAAATGTGCTCTGAAGAAAGTCAGCATTTGTTAAAATCTACAGCAGAAATAGCAGTGACCATGGTAAATGTGCTCCAAATAAACTCAACATTTGTTAAAATATGCCTCAGAAATAGCAGAAGCCATGGGTAAATGTGCTCTGAAGAAACTCAGCATTTGTTAAAATATACAGCAGAAATAGCAGCAGTCCTGGGTAAATGTGCTCTGAAGAAACTCAGCATTTGTTAAAATACACATCAGAAATATCAGCAGCCCCGGATAAATGTGCTCTGAAGAAACTCAGCATTTGTTAAAATATGCAGCAGAAATACAGCAGCCCTTGGTAAATGTGCTTTGAAGGAACTAAGCATTTGTTAAAATATGCAGCAGAAATAGCAGCAGCCCTGGGTAAATGTGCTGTGAAGAAACTCAACATTTGTTAAAATATGCAGCAGAAATACAGCTGCCCTGAGTAAATGTGCTCTGAAGGAACTCAGCATTTGTTAAAATATGCAGCAGAAATAGCAGCAGCCCTGGGTAAATGTGCTGTAAAGAACCTCGGCATTTGTTAAAATATGCAGCAGAAATACCAGCAGTCATGGGTAAATATGCTCTGAAGAAACTTAGCATTTGTTAAAATATGCAGCAGAAATATAGCACCCTTGGTAAATGTGTTCTAAAGAAACTCAGCATTTGTTAAAATATGCACCAGAAGTAGCAGCAGCCCTGGATAAATGTGCTCTGATGAAACTCAACATTTGTTAAAATATGCAGCAGAAATACAGCTGTCCTGTGTAAATGTGCTCTGAAGAAACTCAACATTTGTTAAAATATGCAGCAGAAACACAGCAGCCCTGGGTAAATGTGCTCTGAAGAAACTCAACATTTGCTATAATATTTGTTAAAATACACAGCAGAAATAGCAGCAGTCCTGGATAAACGTGCTCTGACGAAAATCAGCATTTGTTACAATATGCAGCAGACATAGCAAGAGCCCTGGGTAGATGTGCTCTGAAGAAACTCAACATTTGTTAAAATATGCAGCAGAAATAACAGCAGACCTGGGTAGATGTGCTCTGAAGAAACTCAACATTTGTTAAAATATGCAGCAGAAATACAGCAGCCCTGGGTACATGTGCTCTGAAGAAACTCAGCATTTGTTAAAATATACAGCGGAAATCACAGCACCCCTGGTTAAATGTGCTCCAAACAAAAGCAACATTTGTTAAAATATGTAGCAGAAATACATCAGCCCTGGGTAAATCTGCTCTGAAGAAACTCAGCATTTGTTAAAATCTACAGCAGAAATAGCAGCAGCCCTGCATAAATGTACTCCGAAGAAACTCAACATTATTTAAAATATGCAGCAAAAATAGCAGCAGCCCTGGGTAAATGTGCTCTGAAGAAACTCAGCACTTGTTAAAATATGCAGCAGAAAGAGCAGCAGCCCTGGGTAAATGTGCTCCGTAGAAATGCAGCATTTGTTAAAATATGCAGCAGAAATAGCAGCAGCCCTGGGTAAATGTGCCCTGAAGGAACTCAGCATTTGTTAAAATATGCAGCAGAAATAGCAGCAGCCCTGGGTAAATGTGCTCTGAAGAAACTCAGCATTTGTTCAAATATGCATCAGAAAGACAGCAGCCCTGGGTAAATGTGCTCTGAAGAAACTCAATATTTATTAAAATATGCAGCAGAAATAGCAGCATCCCTGGGTAAATGTGCTCTGAAGGAACTCAGCATTTGTTAAATCATGCAGGAGAAATAGCAGCAGCCCTGGGTAAATGTGCTCTGAAGAAACTCAGCATTTGTTAAAATATGCAGCAGAAAAAAAGCAGCCCTGGGTAAATGTGCTCTGAAGAAACTCAGCATTTGTTAAAATATGCATCAGAAATAGAAGCACCCTGGGTAAATGTGTTCTGAAGAAACTCAGCATTTGTTAAAATATGCATCAGAAATAGCAGCAGTCCTGGGTAAATGTCCTCTGAAGAAACTCAACATTTGTTAAAATATGCAGCAGAAATACCAGCAGTCCTGGGTAAATGTGCTCTGAAGAAACTTAGCATTTATTAAAATATACAGCAGAAATAGCAGCAGCCCTGGTTAAATGTGCTCTGAAGAAACTCAGCATTTGTTAAAATATGCAGCAGAAATAGCAGCAGCCCTGGGTAAATGTGCTCTGAAGAAACTTAACATTTGTTAAAATATACAGCAGAAATAGCAACAGCCCTGGTTAAATGTGCTTTGAAAAAACTCAACATTTGTTAAAATATGCAGCAGAAATAGCAGCAGCCCTGGCTAAATGTGCTCTGAAGAAACTCAGCATTTCTTAAAAGATACAGCAGAAATAGCAGCAGCCCTGGTAAATGTGCTCTGAAAAAAATCAACATTTGTTAAAAGATGCAGCAGAAATACAGCAGCCCTGGCTAAATGTGCTCTGAAGAAACTCAGCATTTTTTAAAATATACAGCAGAAATCGCAGCAGCGCTGGTAAATGTGCTCTGACAAAACTCAGCATTTCTTAAAATATACAAGCAGAAATAGCAGCAGCCCTGGCTAAATGTGCTCTGAAGAAACTTAGCATTTCATAAAATATACACCAGAAATAGCAGCAGCCCTGGTTAAATGCACTTTGAAAAAACTCAACATTTGTTAAAATATGCAGCAGAAATAACAGCAGTCCTGGGTAAATGTGCTCTGAAGAAACTCTGCATTTGTTAAAATATGCAGCAGAAATAGCAGCAGCCCTGGTTAAATGTGCTTTGAAAAATCTCAACATTTGTTAAAATATGCAGCAGAAATACAGTAGCACCACTGGGAAAATGTGCTCTGAAGAAACTCGACATTTGTTAAAATATGCAGCAGAAATAGCAGCAAACCTGGGTAAATGTGCTCTGAAGAAACTTAGTATTTTTTAAAATATGTAGCAGAAATAGCAGCAACCCTGGTAAATGTGCTCCGAAGAAACTCAACATGTGTTAAAATATGCATCAGAAATAGCAGCAGCCCTGGGTAAATGTGCTCTGAAGAAACTCAGCATTTCTTAAAATATACAGCAGAAATAGCAGCAGCCCTGGTTAAATGTGCTTTGAAAAAACTCAACATTTGTTAAAATATGCAGCAGAAATGCAACAGCCCTGCGTAAATGTGCTCCGAAAAAACTCAACATTTGTTAAAATATGCAGCAGAAATACAGTAGCACCCCTGGGTAAATGTGCTCTGAAGAAACTCAGCTTTTGTTCAAATATGCATCAGAAATACAGCAGCCCTAGGTAAATGTGCTCTGAAGAAACTCAACATTTGTTAAAATATGCATCAGAAATACCAGCAGCCCTGGGTAAATGTGCTCTGAAGAAACTCAGCATTTCTTAAAATATACAGCAGAAATAGCAGCAGCCCTTGTTAAATGTGCTTTGAAAAAACTAAACATTTGTTAAAATATGCAGCAGAAATGCAGCAGCCCTGAGTAAATGTGCTCCGAAAAACCTCAACATTTGTTACAATATGCAGCAGAAATACAGTAGCACCCCTGGGTAAATGTGCTCTGAAGAAACTCACCATTTGTTAAAATATGCAGCAGAAATGCAGCAGCCCTGGGTAAATTTGCTCTGAAGAAACTCGGCATTTGTTAAAAAATATGCAGCAGAAATAGCAGCAATCCTGGGTAAATGTGCTCTGACGAAACTCAGCATTTGTTAAAATATGCAGCAGAAATAGCAGCAACCCTGGTAAATGTGCTCCGAAGAAACTCAACATTTGTTAAAATATGCATCAGAAATAACAGCAGCCCTGGGTAAATGTGCTCTGAAGAAACTCAGCATTTGTTAAAATATGCAGCAGAAATAAAGCAGCCCTGGGTAAATGTGCTCTGAAGAAACTCAGCATTTGTTCAAATATGCATCAGAAATACAGTAGCCCTGGGTAAATGTGCTCTGAAGAAACTCAACATTTGTTAAAATATGCAGCAGAAATACCAGCAGCCCTGGGTAAATGTGCTCTGAAGAAACTCAGCATTTGTTAAAATATACAACAGAAATAGCAGCAACCCTGGTAAATGTGGTCTGAAGACATCCAGCATTTGTTAAAATATACAGCAGAAATCGCAGCACCCTTGGTAAATGTGCTGTGAAGAAACTCAGCATTTGTTAAAATATACAGCAGAAATAGCAGCAGCCCTGAATAACTGTGCTCGGAAGAAACTCAGTACTTGTTAAAATATGCATCAGAAATACCAGCAGTCCTGGGTAAATGTGCTCTGAAGAAACTCAGCATTTGTTAAAATATGCAGCAGAAATACAGCACCCCTGGTAAATGTGTTCTGAAAAACTCAACATTTGTTAAAATATGCAGCAGAAATAGCAGCAGCCATGGGTAAATGGGCTCTGAAGAAACTCAACATTTGTTAAAATATGCAGCAGAAATAGCAGACGCCCTGGGTAAATGTGCTCTGAAAAAACTCTGCATTTGTTAAAATATGCAGCAGAAATAGTAGTAGCCCTTGTAAATGTGCTCCAAAGAAACTTAGCATTTGCTAAAATACACATCAGAAACAGCAGCAGCCCTGGGTAAATGTCCACTGAAAAAACTCAGCATTTGTTAAAATATGCAGCAGAAATATTAGTAGCCCTGGGTAAATGTGTTCAAGAAACTCACAGCATGAGTTAAAATATGCAGCAGAAACAGAAGCAACCCTGGGTAAATGTGCTCTGAAGAAACTCAGCATTTGTTAAAATATGCAGCAGAAATAGCAGCAGCCCTGCGTAAATGTATTCCGAAGAAACTCAACATTATTTAAAATATGCAGCGGAAATAGCAGCAGCCCTGGGTAAATGTGCTCTGAAGAAACTCAGCACTTGTTAAAATATGCAGCAGAAATAGCAGCAGCCCTGGGTAAATGTGCTCCGTACAAACTCAGCATTTGTTAAAATATGCAGCAGAAATAGCAGCAGCCCTGGGTAAATGTGCTCTGAAGAAACTCAGCATTTGTTAAAATATGCAGCAGAAATAAAGCAGCCCTGGGTAAATGTGCTCTGAAGAAACTCAGCATTTGTTCAAATATGCATCAGAAATACAGCAGCCCTGGGTAAATGTGCTCTGAAGAAACTCAATATTTGTTAAAATATGCAGCAGAAATAGCAGCAGCCCTGGGTAAATGTGCTCTGAAGGAACTCAGCATTTGTTAAAATATGCAGCAGAAATAGCAGCAGCCCTGGGTAAATGTGCTCTGAAGAAACTCAGCATTTGTTAAAATATGCAGCAGAAATAAAGCAGCCCTGGGTAAATGTGCTCTGAAGAAACTCAGCATTTGTTAAAATATGCAGCAGAAATAGCAGCAGCCCTGGGTAAATGTGCTGTGAAGAAACTCAACATTTGTTAAAATATGGAGCAGAAATACAGCTGCCCTGAGTAAATGTGCTTTGAAGAAACTCAGCATTTGTTAAAATATGCAGCAGAAATAGCAGCAGCCCTGGGTAAATGTGCTGTGAAGAAACTCAGAATTTGTTAAAATATGCAACAGAAATACCAGCAGTCATGGGTAAATATGCTATGAAGAAACTTAGCATTTGTAAAAATATGCAGCAGAAATATAGCACCCTTGGTAAATGTGTTCTAAAGAAACTCAGCATTTGTTAAAATATGCACCAGAAGTAGCAGCAGCCCTGGATAAATGTGCTCTGAAGAAACTCAACATTTGTTAAAATATGCAGCAGAAATACAGCAGCCTTGGGTAAATGTGCTCTGAAGAAACTCAACATTTGTTAAAATATGCAGCAGAAACACAGCAGCCCTGGGTAAATGTGCTCTGAAGAAACTCAACATTTTTAAAATATGCAGCAGAAATACAGCAGCCCTGGGTAAATGTGTTCTGAAGAAACTCAACATTTGCTAAAATATGCAGCAGAAATACAGCAGCCCAGGGTAAATTTGCTGTGAAGAAACTCAGCATTTGTTAAAATATGCAGTAGAAATACAACAGTCCTGGCTAAATGTGCTCTAAAGAAACTCAGCATTTGTTAAAATATGCATCAAAAATGTAAATGTCCTATGAAAAAATTCAGCATTTTTCAAAATATGCAACAGAAATACTGCAGCCCTGGTTTAATGTGCTCTGAAGAAACTCAGCATTTGTTAAAATACACAGCAGAAATAGCAGCAGTCCTGGATAAATGTGCTCTGAAGAAAATCAGCATTTGTTACAATATGCAGCAGACATAGCAGGAGCCCTGGGTAGATGTGCTCTGAAGAAACTCAACATTTGTTAAAATATGCAGCAGAAATAACAGCAGACCTGGGTAGATGTGCTCTGAAGAAACTCAGCATTTGTTAAAATATACATCATAAATAGCAGCACCCCTGGGTAAATGTGCTCCGAAGAAACTCAACATTTGTTAAAATATGCAGCAGAAATACAGCAGCCCTGGGTAAATGTGCTCTGAAGAAACTCAGCATTTGTTAAAATATACAGCGGAAATCGCAGCACCCCTGGGTAAATGTGCTCCGAAGAAAAGCAACATTTGTTAAAAGATGTAGCAGAAATACATCAGCCCTGGGTAAATGTGCTCTGAAGAAAGTCAGCATTTGTTAAAATCTACAGCAGAAATAGCAGTGACCATGGTAAATGTGCTCCAAAGAAACTCAACATTTGTTAAAATATGCCTCAGAAATAGCAGAAGCCATGGGTAAATGTGCTCTGAAGAAACTCAGCATTTGTTAAAATATACAGCAGAAATAGCAGCAGTCGTGGGTAAATGTGCTCTGAAGAAACTCAGCATTTGTTAAAATACACATCAGAAATAGCAGCAGCCCCGGATAAATGTGCTCTGAAGAAACTCAGCATTTGTTAAAATATGCAGCAGAAATACAGCAGCCCTTGGTAAATGTGCTTTGAAGGAACTAAGCATTTGTTAAAATATGCAGCAGAAATAGCAGCAGCCCTGGGTAAATGTGCTGTGAAAAAACTCAACATTTGTTAAAATATGCAGCAGAAATACAGCTGCCCTGAGTAAATGTGCTCTGAAGGAACTCAGCATTTGTTAAAATATGCAGCAGAAATAGCAGCAGCCCTGGGTAAATGTGCTGTAAAGAAACTCAGCATTTGTTAAAATATGCAGCAGAAATACCAGCAGTCATGGGTAAATATGCTCTGAAGAAACTTAGCATTTGTTAAAATATGCAGCAGAAATATAGCACCCTTGGTAAATGTGTTCTAAAGAAACTCAGCATTTGTTAAAATATGCACCAGAAGTAGCAGCAGCCCTGGATAAATGTGCTCTGATGAAACTCAACATTTGTTAAAATATGCAGCAGAAATACAGCTGTCCTGGGTAAATGTGCTCTGAAGAAACTCAACATTTGTTAAAATATGCAGCAGAAACACAGCAGGCCTGGGTAAATGTGCTCTGAAGAAACTCAACATTTTTAAAATATGCAGCAGAAATACAGCAGCCCTGGGTAAATGTGTTCTGAAGAAACTCAACATTTGCTATAATATGCAGCAGAAATACAGCAGCCCTGGGTAAATTTGCTGTGAAGAAACTCAGCATTTGTTAAAATATGCAGTAGAAATACTGCAGCCCTGGTTTAATGTGCTCTGAAGAAACTCAGCATTTGTTAAAATGCACAGCAGAAATAGCAGCAGTCCTGGATAAATGTGCTCTGAAGAAAATCAGCATTTGTTAAAATATGCAGCAGAAATAACAGCAGACCTGGGTAGATGTGCTCTGAAGAAACTCAGCATTTGTTAAAATATGCATCATAAATAGCAACACCCCTGGGTAAATGTGCTCCAAAGAAACTCAACATTTGTTAAAATATGCAGCAGAAATACAGCAGCCCTGGGTACATGTGCTCTGAAGAAACTCAGCATTTGTTAAAATATACAGCGGAAATCACAGCACCCCTGGGTAAATGTGCTCCAAAGAAAAGCAACATTTGTTAAAATATGTAGCAGAAATACATCAACCCTGGGTAAATCTGCTCTGAAGAAACTCAGCATTTGTTAAAATCTACAGCAGAAATAGCAGCAGCCCTGCATAAATGTACTCCAAAGAAACTCAACATTATTTAAAATATGCAGCAAAAATAGCAGCAGCCCTGGGTAAATGTGCTCTGAAGAAACTCAACATTTGTTAAAATATGCAGCAGAAATAGCAGACGCCCTGGGTAAATGTGCTCTGAAAAAACTCTGCATTTGTTAAAATATGCAGCAGAAATAGTAGTAGCCCTGTGTAAATGTGCTCCAAAGAAACTTAGCATTTGCTAAAATACACATCAGAAACAGCAGCAGCCCTGGGTAAATGTCCACTGAAAAAACTCAGCATTTGTTAAAATATGCAGCAGAAATATTAGTAGCCCTGGGTAAATGTGCTCCGAAGAAACTCACAGCATGAGTTAAAATATGCAGCAGAAACAGAAGCAACCCTGGGTAAATGTGCTCTGAAGAAACTCAGCATTTGTTAAAATATGCAGCAGAAATAGCAGCAGCCCTGCGTAAATGTATTCCGAAGAAACTCAACATTATTTAAAATATGCAGCGGAAATAGCAGCAGCCCTGGGTAAATGTGCTCTGAAGAAACTCAGCACTTGTTAAAATATGCAGCAGAAATAGCAGCAGCCCTGGGTAAATGTGCTCCGTAGAAACTCAGCATTTGTTAAAATATGCAGCAGAAATAGCAGCAGCCCTGGGTAAATGTGCTCTGAAGAAACTCAGCATTTGTTAAAATATGCAGCAGAAATAAAGCAGCCCTGGGTAAATGTGCTCTGAAGAAACTCAGCATTTGTTCAAATATGCATCAGAAATACAGCAGCCCTGGGTAAATGTGCTCTGAAGAAACTCAATATTTGTTAAAATATGCAGCAGAAATAGCAGCAGCCCTGGGTAAATGTGCTCTGAAGGAACTCAGCATTTGTTAAAATATGCAGCAGAAATAGCAGCAGCCCTGGGTAAATGTGCTCTGAAGAAACTCAGCATTTGTTAAAATATGCAGCAGAAATAAAGCAGCCCTGGGTAAATGTGCTCTGAAGAAACTCAGCATTTGTTAAAATATACAGCAGAAATAGCAGCAGCCCTGGGTAAATGTGCTGTGAAGAACCTCAACATTTGTTAAAATATGGAGCAGAAATACAGCTGCCCTGAGTAAATGTGCTTTGAAGAAACTCAGCATTTGTTAAAATATGCAGCAGAAATAGCAGCAGCCCTGGGTAAATGTGCTGTGAAGAAACTCAGAATTTGTTAAAATATGCAGCAGAAATACCAGCAGTCATGGGTAAATATGCTATGAAGAAACTTAGCATTTGTAAAAATATGCAGCAGAAATATAGCACCCTTGGTAAATGTGTTCTAAAGAAACTCAGCATTTGTTAAAATATGCATCAGAAGTAGCAGCAGCCCTGGATAAATGTGCTCTGAAGAAACTCAACATTTGTTAAAATATGCAGCAGAAATACAGCAGCCCTGGGTAAATGTGCTCTGAAGAAACTCAACATTTGTTAAAATATGCAGCAGAAACACAGCAGCCCTGGGTAAATGTGCTCTGAAGAAACTCAACATTTTTAAAATATGCAGCAGAAATACAGCTGCCCTGGGTAAATGTGTTCTGAAGAAACTCAACATTTGCTAAAATATGCAGCAGAAATACAGCAGCCCTGGGTAAATTTGCTGTGAAGAAACTCAGCATTTGTTAAAATATGCAGTAGAAATACAACAGTCCTGGCTAAATGTGCTCTAAAGAAACTCAGCATTTGTTAAAATATGCATCAAAAATGTAAATGTCCTATGAAAAAACTCAGCATTTTTCAAAATATGCAGCAGAAATACTGCAGCCCTGGTTTAATGTGCTCTGAAGAAACTCAGCATTTGTTAAAATACACAGCAGAAATAGCAGCAGTCCTGGATAAATGTGCTCTGAAGAAAATCAGCATTTGTTACAATATGCAGCAGATATAGCAGGAGCCCTGGGTAGATGTGCTCTGAAGAAACTCAACATTTGTTAAAATATGCAGCAGAAATAACAGCAGACCTGGGTAGATGTGCTCTGAAGAAACTCAGCATTTGTTAAAATATGCATCATAAATAGCAGCACCCCTGGGTAAATGTGCTCCGAAGAAACTCAACATTTGTTAAAATATGCAGCAGAAATACAGCAGCCCTGGGTAAATGTGCTCTGAAGAAACTCAACATTTGTTAAAATATACAGCGGAAATCGCAGCACCCCTGGGTAAATGTGCTCTGAAGAAAAGCAACATTTGTTAAAAGATGTAGCAGAAATACATCAGCCCTGGGTAAATGTGCTCTGAAGAAAGTCAGCATTTGTTAAAATCTACAGCAAAAATAGCAGTGACCATGGTAAATGTGCTCCAAAGAAACTCAACATTTGTTAAAATATGCCTCAGAAATAGCAGAAGCCATGGGTAAATGTGCTCTGAAGAAACTCAGCATTTGTTAAAATATACAGCAGAAATAGCAGCAGTCCTGGGTAAATGTGCTCTGAAGAAACTCAGCATTTGTTAAAATACACATCAGAAATAGCAGCAGCCCCGGATAAATGTGCTCTGAAGAAACTCAGCATTTGTTAAAATATGCAGCAGAAATACAGCAGCCCTTGGTAAATGTGCTTTGAAGGAACTAAGCATTTGTTAAAATATGCAGCAGAAATAGCAGCAGCCCTGGGTAAATGTGCTGTGAAGAAACT
Organism: Protopterus annectens; assembly: GCF_019279795.1. Taxonomy (NCBI): domain Eukaryota; kingdom Metazoa; phylum Chordata; order Ceratodontiformes; family Protopteridae; genus Protopterus; species Protopterus annectens. The sequence continues at coordinate 20,706,337 of NC_056732.1, read as the reverse complement.
CAACATTTGTTAAAATATGCAGCAGAAATATAGCACCCTTGGTAAATGTGTTCTAAAGAAACTCAGCATTTGTTAAAATATGCACCAGAAGTAGCAGCAGCCCTGGATAAATGTGCTCTGATGAAACTCAACATTTGTTAAAATATGCAGCAGAAATACAGCTGTCCTGGGTAAATGTGCTCTGAAGAAACTCAACATTTGTTAAAATATGCAGCAGAAACACAGCAGCCCTGGGTAAATGTGCTCTGAAGAAACTCAACATTTTTAAAATATGCAGCAGAAATACAGCAGCCCTGGGTAAATGTGTTCTGAAGAAACTCAACATTTGCTATAATATGCAGCAGAAATACAGCAGCCCTGGGTAAATTTGCTGTGAAGAAACTCAGCATTTGTTAAAATATGCAGTAGAAATACTGCAGCCCTGGTTTAATGGGCTCTGAAGAAACTCAGCATTTGTTAAAATACACAGCAGAAATAGCAGCAGTCCTGGATAAATGTGCTCTGAAGAAAATCAGCATTTGTTACAATATGCAGCAGACATAGCAAGAGCCCTGGGTAGATGTGCTCTGAGGAAACTCAACATTTGTTAAAATATGCAGCAGAAATAACAGCAGACCTGGGTAGATGTGCTCTGAAGAAACTCAGCATTTGTTAAAATATGCATCATAAATAGCAACACCCCTGGGTAAATGTGCTCCAAAGAAACTCAACATTTGTTAAAATATGCAGCAGAAATACAGCAGCCCTGGGTACATGTGCTCTGAAGAAACTCAGCATTTGTTAAAATATACAGCGGAAATCACAGCACCCCTGGGTAAATGTGCTCCAAAGAAAAGCAACATTTGTTAAAATATGTAGCAGAAATACATCAGCCCTGGGTAAATCTGCTCTGAAGAAACTCAGCATTTGTTAAAATCTACAGCAGAAATAGCAGCAGCCCTGCATAAATGTACTCCGAAGAAACTCAACATTATTTAAAATATGCAGCAAAAATAGCAGCAGCCCTGGGTAAATGTGCTCTGAAAAAACTCAGCACTTGTTAAAATATGCAGCAGAAATAGCAGCAGCCCTGGGTAAATGTGCTCCGTAGAAATGCAGCATTTGTTAAAATATGCAGCAGAAATAGCAGCAGCCCTGGGTAAATGTGCCCTGAAGGAACTCAGCATTTGTTAAAATATGCAGCAGAAATACCAGCAGTCATGCGTAAATATGCTCTGAAGAAACTTAGTATTTGTTAAAATATGCAGCAGAAATATAGCACCCTTGGTAAATGTGTTCTAAAGAAACTCAGCATTTGTTAAAATATGCACCAGAAGTAGCAGCAGCCCTGGATAAATGTGCTCTGATGAAACTCAACATTTGTTAAAATATGCAGCAGAAATACAGCTGTCCTGGGTAAATGTGCTCTGAAGAAACTCAACATTTGTTAAAATATGCAGCAGAAACACAGCAGCCCTGGGTAAATGTGCTCTGAAGAAACTCAACATTTTTAAAATATGCAGCAGAAATACAGCAGCCCTGGGTAAATGTGTTCTGAAGAAACTCAACATTTGCTATAATATGCAGCAGAAATACAGCAGCCCTGGGTAAATTTGTTGTGAAGAAACTCAGCATTTGTTAAAATATGCAGTAGAAATACTGCAGCCCTGGTTTAATGTGCTCTGAAGAAACTCAGCATTTGTTAAAATACACAGCAGAAATAGCAGCAGTCCTGGATAAATGTGCTCTGAAGAAAATCATCATTTGTTACAATATGCAGCAGAAATAGCAAGAGCCCTGGGTAGATGTGCTCTGAAGAAACTCAACATTTGTTAAAATATGCAGCAGAAATAACAGCAGACCTGGGTAGATGTGCTCTGAAGAAACTCAGCATTTGTTAAAATATGCATCATAAATAGCAACACCCCTGGGTAAATGTGCTCCAAAGAAACTCAACATTTGTTAAAATATGCAGCAGAAATACAGCAGCCCTGGGTACATGTGCTCTGAAGGAACTCAGCATTTGTTAAAATATACAGCGGAAATCACAGCACCCCTGGGTAAATGTGCTCCAAAGAAAAGCAACATTTGTTAAAATATGTAGCAGAAATACATCAGCCCTGGGTAAATCTGCTCTGAAGAAACTCAGCATTTGTTAAAATCTACAGCAGAAATAGCAGCAGCCCTGCATAAATGTACTCCGAAGAAACTCAACATTATTTAAAATATGCAGCAAAAATAGCAGCAGCCCTGGGTAAATGTGCTCTGAAGAAACTCAGCACTTGTTAAAATATGCAGCAGAAATAGCAGCAGCCCTGGGTAAATGTGCTCCGTAGAAATGCAGCATTTGTTAAAATATGCAGCAGGAATAGCAGCAGCCCTGGGTAAATGTGCTCTGAAGAAACTCAGCATTTGTTCAAATATGCATCAGAAAGACAGCAGCCCTGGGTAAATGTGCTCTGAAGAAACTCAATATTTGTTAAAATATGCAGCAGAAATAGCAGCAGCCCTGGGTAAATGTGCTCTGAAGGAACTCAGCATTTGTTAAAATATGCAGGAGAAATAGCAGCAGCCCTGGGTAAATGTGCTCTGAAGAAACTCAGCATTTGTTAAAATATGCAGCAGAAATAAAGCAGCCCTGGGTAAATGTGCTCTGAAGAAACTCAGCATTTGTTAAAATATGCATCAGAAATAGAAGCACCCTGGGTAAATGTGCTCTGAAGAAACTCAGCATTTGTTAAAATATGCATCAGAAATAGCAGCAGTCCTGGGTAAATCTCCTCTGAAGAAGCTCAACATTTGTTAAAATATGCAGCAGAAATACAGCAGCCCTGGGTAAATGTGCTCTGAAGAAACTCAGCATTTGTTAAAATATGCAGCAGAAATACAGCAGCCCTGGGTAAATGTGCTCTGAAGAAACTCAGCATTTGTTAAAATATACAGTGGAAATTGCAGCACCTTTGGATAAATGTGCTCCGAAGAAACTCAACATTTCTTAAAATATGTAGCAGAAATACAGCAGCCCTGGGTAAATGTGCTCTGAAGGAACTCAGCATTTATTAAAATATACAGCAGAAAGAGCAGCAACCCTGGTAAATGTCCTCCAAAGAAACTCAACATTTGTTAAAATATGCATCAGAAATAGTTTAGCCCTGTGTAAATGTGCTCTGAAAAAACTCAGCATTTGTTAAAATATGCAGCAGAAATACAGCAGCCCTGGGTAAATGTGCTCTGAAGAAACTCAGCATTTGTTAAAATATACAGCGGAAATCGCAGCACCCCTGGGTAAATGTGCTCCGAAGAAAAGCAACAGTTGTTAAAATATGTAGCAGAAATACATCAGCCCTGGGTAAATGTGCTCTGAAGAAACTCAGCATTTGTTAAAATCTACAGCAGAAATAGCAGCGACCATGGTAAATGTGCTCCAAAGAAACTCAACATTTGTTAAAATATGCCTCAGAAATAGCAGAAGCCATGGGTAAATGTGCTCTGAAGAAACTCATTATTTGTTAAAATATACAGCAGAAATAGCAGCAGTCCTGGGTAAATGTGCTCTGAAGAAACTCAGCATTTGTTAAAATACACATCAGAAATAGCAGCAGCCCAGGATAAATGTGCTCTGAAGAAACTCAGCATTTGTTAAAATATGCAGCAGAAATACAGCAGCCCTTGGTAAATGTGCTTTAAAGGAACTCAGCATTTGTTAAAATATGCAGCAGAAATAGCAGCAGCCCTGAGTAAATGTGCTGTGAAGAAACTCAACATTTGTTAAAATATGCAGCAGAAATACAGCTGCCCTGAGTCAATGTGCTCTGAAGGAACTCAGCATTTGTTAAAATATGCAGCAGAAATAGCAGCAGCCCTGGGTAAATGTGCTGTGAAGAAACTCGGCATTTGTTAAAATATGCAGCAGAAATACCAGCAGTCATGGGTAAATATGCTCTGAAGAAACTTAGCATTTGTTAAAATATGCAGCAGAAATATAGCACCCTTGGTAAATGTGTTCTAAAGAAACTCAGCATTTGTTAAAATATACAGCAGAAATAGCAGCAGCCCTGAATAAATGTGCTCGGAAGAAACTCAGCACTTGTTAAAATATGCATCAGAAATACCAGCAGTCCTGGGTAAATGTGCTCTGAAGAAACTCAGCATTTGTTCAAATATGCAGCAGAAATACAGCACCGCTGGTAAATGTGTTCTGAAAAACTCAACATTTGTTAAAATATGCAGCAGAAATAGCAGCAGCCCTGGGTAAATGTGCTCTGAAGGAACTCAGCATTTGTTAAAATATGCAGCAGAAATAGCAGCAGCCCTGGGTAAATGTGCTCTGAGGAAACTCAGCATTTGTTAAAATATGCAGCAGAAATAAAGCAGCCTTGGGTAAATGTGCTCTGAAGAAACTCAGCATTTGTTAAAATATGCAGCAGAAATAGCAGCAGCCCTGGGTAAATGTGCTGTGAAGAAACTCAACATTTGTTAAAATATGGAGCAGAAATACAGCTGCCCTGAGTAAATGTGCTTTGAAGGAACTCAGCATTTGTTAAAATATGCAGCAGAAATAGCAGTAGCCCTGGGTAAATGTGCTGTGAAGAAACTCAGCATTTGTTAAAATATGCAGCAGAAATACCAGCAGTCATGGGTAAATATGCTCTGAAGAAACTTAGCATTTGTAAAAATATGCAGCAGAAATATAGCACCCTTGGTAAATGTGTTCTAAAGAAACTCAGCATTTGTTAAAATATGCACCAGAAGTAGCAGCAGCCCTGGATAAATGTGCTCTGAAGAAACTCAACATTTGTTAAAATATGCAGCAGAAATACAGCAGCCCTGGGTAAATGTGCTCTGAAGAAACTCAACATTTGTTAAAATATGCAGCAGAAACACAGCAGCTTTGGGTAAATGTGCTCTGAAGAAACTCAACATTTTTAAAATATGCAGCAGAAATACAGCAGCCCTGGGTAAATGTGTTCTGAAGAAACTCAACATTTGCTAAAATATGCAGCAGAAATACAGCAGCCCTGGGTAAATTTGCTGTGAAGAAACTCAGCATTTGTTAAAATATGCATCAAAAATAGCAGCAGTCTTGGTAAATGTCCTATGAAAAAATTCAGCATTTTTCAAAATATGCAGCAGAAATACTGCAGCCCTGGTTTAATGTGCTCTGAAGAAACTCAGCATTTGTTAAAATACACAGCAGAAATAGCAGCAGTCCTGGATAAATGTGCTCTGAAGAAAATCAGCATTTGTTACAATATGCAGCAGACATAGCAGGAGCCCTGGGTAGATGTGCTCTGAAGAAACAACATTTGTTAAAATATGCAGCAGAAATAACAGCAGACCTGGGTAGATGTGATCTGAAGAAACTCAGCATTTGTTAAAATATACAGCAGAAATCGCAGCAACCCTGGGTAAATGTGCTCCGAAGAAAAGCAACATTTGTTAAAATATGTAGCAGAAATACATCAGCCCTGGGTAAATGTGCTCTGAAGAAACTCAGCATTTGTTAAAATCTACAGCAGAAATAACAGCGACCATGGTAAATGTGCTCCAAAGAAACTCAACATTTGTTAAAATATGCCTCAGAAATAGCAGAAGCCATGGGTAAATGTGCTCTGAAGAAACTCAGCATTTGTTAAAATATACAGCAGAAATAGCAGCAGTCCTGGGTAAATGTGCTCTGAAGAAACTCAGCATTTGTTAAAATACACATCAGAAATAGCAGCAGCCCCAGATAAATGTGCTCTGAAGAAACTCAGCATTTCTTAAAATATGCAGCAGAAATACAGCAGCCCTTGGTAAATGTGCTTTGAAGGAACTAAGCATTTGTGAAAATATGCAGCAGAAATAGCAGCAGCCCTGGGTAAATGTGCTGTGAAGAAACTCAACATTTGTTAAAATATGCAGCTGAAATACAGCTGCCCTGAGTAAATGTGCTCTGAAGGAACTCAGCATTTGTTAAAATATGCAGCAGAAATAGCAGCAGCCCTGGGTAAATGTGCTGTGAAGAAACATGGCATTTGTTAAAATATGCAGCAGAAATACCAGCAGTCATGGGTAAATATGCTCTGAAGAAACTTAGCATTTGTTAAAATATGCAGCAGAATTATAGCACCCTTGGTAAATGTGTTCTAAAGAAACTCAGCGTTTGTTAAAATATGCACCAGAAGTAGCAGCAGCCCTGGATAAATGTGCTCTGATGAAACTCAACATTTGTTAAAATATGCAGGAGAAATACAGCAGCCCTGGGTAAATGTGCTCTGAAGAAACTCAACATTTGTTAAAATATGCAGCAGAAACACAGCAGCCCTGGGTAAATGTGCTCTGAAGAAACTCAACATTTTTAAAATATGCAGCAGAAATACAGCAGCCCTGGGTAAATGTATTCTGAAGAAACTGAACATTTGCTATAATATGCAGCAGAAATACAGCAGCCCTGGGTAAATTTGCTGTGAAGAAACTCAGCATTTGTTAAAATATGCAGTAGAAATACTGCAGCCCTGGTTTAATGTGCTCTGAAGAAACTCAGTATTTGTTAAAATACACAGCAGAAATAGCAGCAGTCCTGGATAAATGTGCTCTGAAGAAAATCAGCATTTGTTACAATATGCAGCAGACATAGCAGGAGCCCTGGGTAGATGTGCTCTGAAGAAACTCAACATTTGTTAAAATATGCAGCAGAAATAACAGCAGACCTGGGTAGATGTGCTCTGAAGAAACTCAGCATTTGTTAAAATATGCATCATAAATAGCAACACCCCTGGGTAAATGTGCTCCAAAGAAACTCAACATTTGTTAAAATATGCAACAGAAATACAGCAGCCCTGGGTACATGTGCTCTGAAGAAACTCAGCATTTGTTAAAATATACAGCGGAAATCGCAGCACCCCTGGGTAAATGTGCTCCAAAGAAAAGCAACATTTGTTAAAATATGTAGCAGAAATACATCAGCCCTGGGTAAATGTGCCCTGAAGAAACTCAGCATTTGTTAAAATCTACAGCAGAAATAGCAGCAGCCCTGCATAAATGTACTCCAAAGAAACTCAACATTATTTAAAATATGCAGCAAAAATAGCAGCAGCCCTGGGTAAATGTGCTCTGAAGAAACTCAGCACTTGTTAAAATATGCAGCAGAAATAGCAGTAGCCCTGGATAAATGTACTCCGTAGAAATGCAGCATTTGTTAAAATATGCAGCAGAAATAGCAGCAGCCCTGGGTAAATGTGCCCTGAAGGAACTCAGCATTTGTTAAAATATGCAGCAGAAATAGCAGCAGCCCTGGGTAAATGTGCTCTGAAGAAACTCAGCATTTGTTCAAATATGCATCAGAAAGACAGCAGCCCTGGGTAAATGTGCTCTGAAGAAACTCAATATTTGTTAAAATATGCAGCAGAAATAGCAGCAGCCCTGGGTAAATGTGCTCTGAAGGAACTCAGCATTTGTTAAAATATGCAGCAGAAATAGCAGCAGCCCTGGGTAAATGTGCTCTGAAGAAACTCAGCATTTGTTAAAATATGCAGCAGAAATAAAGCAGCCCTGGGTAAATGTGCTCTGAAGAAACTCAGCATTTGTTAAAATATGCATCAGAAATAGCAGCAGTCCTGGGTAAATGTCTTCCGAAGAAACTCAACATTTGTTAAAATATGCAGCAGAAATACAGCAGCCCTGGGTAAATGTGCTCTGAAGAAACTCAGCATTTGTTAAAATATGCAGCAGAAATACAGCAGCCCTGGGTAAATGTGCTCTGACGAAACTCAGCATTTGTTAAAATATACAGTGGAAATCGCAGCACCATTGGATAAATGTGCTCCGAAGAAACTCAACATTTGTTAAAATATGTAGCAGAAATACAGCAGCCCTGGGTAAATGTGCTTTGAAGGAACTCAGCATTTATTAAAATATACAGCAGAAATAGCAGCAACCCTGGTAAATGTCCTCCAAAGAAACTCAACATTTGTTAAAATATGCATCAGAAATAGTTTAGCCCTGTGTAAAGGTGCTCTGAAAAAACTCAGCATTTGTTAAAATATGCAGCAGAAATACAGCAGCCCTGGGTAAATGTGCTCTGAAGAAACTCAGCATTTGTTAAAATATACAGCGGAAATCGCAGCACCCCTGGGTAAATGTGCTCCGAAGAAAAGCAACATTTGTTAAAATATGTAGCAGAAATACATCAGCCCTGGGTAAATGTGCTCTGAAGAAACTCAGCATTTGTTAAAATCTACAGCAGAAATAGCAGCGACCATGGTAAATGTGCTCCAAAGAAACTCAACATTTGTTAAAATATGCCTCAGAAATAGCAGAAGCCATGGGTGAATGTGCTCTGAAGGAACTCAGCATTTGTTAAAATATACAGCAGAAATAGCAGCAGTCCTGGGTAAATGTGCTCTGAAGAAACTCAGCATTTGTTAAAATACACATCAGAAATAGCAGCAGCCCCAGATAAATGTGCTCTGAAGAAACTCAGCATTTGTTAAAATATGCAGCAGAAATGCAGCAGCCCTTGGTAAATGTGCTTTGAAGGAACTCAGCATTTGTTAAAATATGTAGCAGAAACAGCAGCAGCCCTGAGTAAATGTGCTGTGAAGAAACTCAACATTTGTTAAAATATGCAGCAGAAATATAGCACCCTTGGTAAATGTGTTCTAAAGAAACTCAGCATTTGTTAAAATATGCACCAGAAGTAGCAGCAGCCCTGGATAAATGTGCTCTGATGAAACTCAACATTTGTTAAAATATGCAGCAGAAATACAGCAGCCCTGGGTAAATGTGCTCTGAAGAAACTCAACATTTGTTAAAATATGCAGCAGAAACACAGACGCCCTGGGTAAATGTGCTCTGAAGAATCTCAACATTTTTAAAATATGCAGCAGAAATACAGCAGCCCTGGGTAAATGTGTTCTGAAGAAACTCAACATTTGCTATAATATGCAGCAGAAATACAGCAGCCCTGGGTAAATTTGTTGTGAAGAAACTCAGCATTTGTTAAAATATGCAGTAGAAATACTGCAGCCCTGGTTTAATGTGCTCTGAAGAAACTCAGTATTTGTTAAAATACACAGCAGAAATAGCAGCAGTCCTGGATAAATGTGCTCTGATGAAAATCAGCATTTGTTACAATATGCAGCAGACATAGCAAGAGCCCTGGGTAGATGTGCTCTGAAGAAACCCAACATTTGTTAAAATATGCAGCAGAAATAACAGCAGACCTGGGTAGATGTGCTCTGAAGAAACTCAGCATTTGTTAAAATATGCATCATAAATAGCAGCACCCCTGGGTAAATGTGCTCCAAAGAAACTCAACATTTGTTAAAATATGCAGCAGAAATACAGCAGCCCTGGGTAAATGTGCTCTGAAGAAACTCAGCATTTGTTAAAATATACAGCGGAAATTGCAGCACCCCTGGGTAAATGTGCTCCAAAGAAAAGCAACATTTGTTAAAATATGTAGCAGAAATACATCAGCCCTGGGTAAATCTGCTCTGAAGAAACTCAGCATTTGTTAAAATCTACAGCAGAAATAGCAGCAGCCCTGCATAAATGTACTCCAAAGAAACTCAACATTATTTAAAATATGCAGCGGAAATAGCAGCAGCCCTGGGTAAATGTGCTCTGAAGAAACTCAGCACTTGTTAAAATATGCAGCAGAAATAGCAGCAGCCCTGGGTAAATGTGCTCCATAGAAACTTAGCATTTGTTAAAATATGCAGCAGAAATAGCAGCAGCCCTGTGTAAATGTGCTCTGAAGGAACTCAGCATTTGTTAAAATATGCAGCAGAAATAGCAGCAGCCCTGGGTAAATGTGCTCTGAAGAAACTCAGCATTTGTTCAAATATGCATCAGAAAGACAGCAGCCCTGGTTAAATGTGCTCTGAAGAAACTCAATATTTGTTAAAATATGCAGCAGAAATAGCAGCAGCCCTGGGTAAATGTGCTCTGAAGGAACTCAGCATTTGTTAAAATATGCAGCAGAAATACAGCAGCCCTGGGTAAATGTGCTCTGAAGAAACTCGGTATTTGTTAAAATATGCAGTAGAAATACAGCAGCCCTGGGTAAATGTGCTCTGAAGAAACTCAGCATTTGTTAAAATATACAGTGGAAATCGCAGCACCTTTGGATAAATGTGCTCCGAAGAAACACAACATTTGTTAAAATATGTAGCAGAAATACAGCAGCCCTGGGTAAATGTGCTCTGAAGGAACTCAGCATTTATTAAAATATACAGCAGAAATAGCAGCAACCCTGGTAAATGTCCTCCAAAGAAACTCAACATTTGTTAAAATATGCATCAGAAATAGTTTAGCCCTGTGTAAATGTGCTCTGAAAAAACTCAGCATTTGTTAAAATACGCATCAGAAATAGCAGCAGTCCTGGAGAAATGTGTTTCGAAGAAACTCAACATTTGTTAAAATACGCATCAGAAATAGCAGCAGCCCTGGGTAAATGTGCTCTGAAGAAACTCAGCACTTGTTAAAATATGCAGCAGAAATACAGCACCCCTGGGTAAATGTGCTCCGAAGAAACTCAACATTTATTAAAATATGCAGCAGAAATAGCAGCAACCCTGGTAAATGTGCTTTGAAGAAACTTACTGGCGTTCTCCTGTATTTCTCATAAAAAGGTTATTACAGTATAAACCACTATAAAAAAACCTCTGTGGTCACAGGAGTGCCTTGTTGGTCCTTCATAAAAGAGCTAGTGTGGTGACCTGATATTTTTGTTTTTGTTCATATGGTGTCAAAGATTGCTGTGAACAATGTATGTGACACCTCAATACAAGATTTCATTCTACAGAATGAAGACTGGCCACTCTATGGACCAGCTTGCAGAAACTGCTGAAATTACCTTTGTCATAAATGGTATAGCAATACATAATTATTCTTTACCATTATGAAAGACTGCATAGGGTGTGCTACACATTAAGGCCTGAAGTTCAGAAATCCTTGTAACAGAGGAAAATTCCACTAAGAATGTCTTCTTTAAATGAAAAATATACTGAAGCAGCAGGTTCAGAGTGGAAATTTCATGCTGTCAGTCCCATGGTGCAGACTGATAAGCCCACACTGTATTCCAGATCACTAAGAATTGACTGGTAATCCAAGAACTATAGAAGCTGTAGGGAGTAAGGAAAGTGCTAGGCTCACTCTTCCCACATATAAGGAGGCAGCTTAGTTTTCTGCAATAATAACAACTGGCAGAGGCCCGGCGATATAGCAGAGATAATACAAGGGCCAGCAATAAGGATCTGCCAAGTAGCATGTTTACACACTATAAGCATGATAGACATATATGCTGATCTAAAAGCATTATGGGAAATTACATGAAAAATTGGGAGCCAGGCTGTTGCCCAAATGACAATTTCTTCTTCCAGTAAGAGTTGGAAGGGGAAGGGGGATGCTGTCATGAAAACAAAAAAAGATAAAAAAAAGTACAAACACCATCTTCTTTTCTTGTGAAAATTTTTAAATTCCAATTGTAACAGAGAGTCCATGCTAATGAATCAAATGTAACAGTTCCTTTAAGAAAGAATTAACTGCAGGGCTTATAGAGTTTAGCTGAACAAAAACGAATGCTAGGAAAAACTGTAGAAGCATGCAGCTTATGAGAAGAAAATGTATTCTCTGTCGTATACTGAAGATTCAGTTAATCTGGTAGTTTGGGAACGTAGCAGTATTTTGAGTCAATGGACTGCTCAGTTGTCCAGAAAGAGAATCTCTTCTACTTATCAAAATAAGACCTCCTAGTTGACAATCTCCTTGCTTCTTTCAGATTGTTAAATACTGCTGCTGGAAGTGAAAATGTTTGGAATCAAGTTCATGTCCTCAAGGTGGAAATGATGACGACCCTACAGCTTAGGTGATGTACTGACCTTTGTTGCCAAATTGTGTTTTGTGGAGGGCTGGAGGTGCAGAAGCATGTAGTGTCATCTATAGTAGCCATGGGAATAATGACTGCCTTGAGCACTTTGAGAATTAAGAGAAGTTAATTTAAATCTCTACACCTTGAACAGAGAGAGAGAGAGAGAGAGAGAAACACAGAGAGAGAGAGAGATGCATACAAAATTACTAACTCCAAGTTAAGAAGACTACATCGTGCTTAAGTCTTGCAACTTGGACATTTACTGAAAGATGATATGTGTAGAAATTACTGCTCTGTCTCCATTTGCTATCCGTTGGTCACCCTTGGACCTGTTTGAGCAGAATCCCATAATGTTCTGTAAGTGTGCTGAGTAACTTCCCACATAGTGACCATGTGATCCAGTGCATATTTTCCTTATGTCCTTTGCCTAGCAATACAGGGGATGAATATGCATTCCACCTTGTTTATTGCTGTACCATATGCTTGTTGCATATTCTGTTTTTCTGGGAAACACCTCACAGGAGGTTTGTTTGAACTGCTCTTACACCCAAAACCGCTGCTGTGATTTCCTTGGTGATTACATAAAAAGATCATTTCTTCATTGGTCAGATACCTCAAATTCCTAGACCATAACCTTCCTCCAATTGGTCTGAAGCATCAATTGTTACAACCTGAGTTTGCACGTGAAGCAAAAGTCACATTGTTTGCTTGGATGATGGTCACTCCAACTGGATGTGCATGAAAACCATGGCTAGGTTGTCTGGCACACTTTGCAGTTCCCAGAACTGGCACCCCCACCCCAAAGTTGAGTGGGGGAGGGAGAAAATGTCTTCTCAAAGTTGAGGACAAAAAAAAACTCTTCAGCTCTTCTGCTCTCAGGCTACAGTAAATCAGTTACAAAAATCTAACAAGCAGCTGTTAAATTAGCACACTAAGTTCTTCAGCAGTGGCCACAATGCTGATACTGCATTCCCGCATCATCAGCACTTGCCAATAGTATCCCTTAATATGTTGCATGCAGGGCAGATGCCCCTTCTCCCACCCTAGTTAATAACCTGATGGGCATAACTGATTTGCATGACATATTTTTTAAAATGAAAGAAGCAAGTTGTGCCCACCCAGTAAAATTAGAAATACAGTTGTTATACTTTTTTTGAAGCATTGCTAACCTATTTAGACAGATACACTTGTTGAAACAAATTGCTTTCAAAACACTTTGGGAGCAATGGATGTGCAAAACAAGGTAGAGATGAAACCTGGAAGTGAAATTGGTTAGCCTAGAGTCTTACAAATTACCTGTGGAAAAGATCAATTGGAAGGTGTTGGTTAGCATTATCAATAATCAGTTTTCCAATCATGAATTTTTGCTTTTTTAAAGAAAAGCATGCTTCAGAGTCTACATACTGAATTTCTTTGGTAAAGGAAGTTATTTCAAACTGTAGAGGTCCAGCAGTGGCTTTCATTTAGGCTCCATAACTAGAACGTGAGACATTAACGTTTGACATTAACAAGTGCAATTAAAAATATTAATAAAACAGTTACATGAAGGCTACATAGATTAGAGTCATGGAGTCCTACAAATTCTAAGGCTACTTAGTCTTATGACCATTCTTGCCTTGCCAGTACCTTCACTGAGGCCATCCTCCATGGTGGCCATCCCAAATCAATCCTACAGTAAATGTGTGGATACCCATCCATTCATGCTTAACATGCATGGTATGTTTATTCTGAGTTTTGTGGGTTATAAACGTGTCCATCATGTTTTATTTATCTGTTGCTGAAGATTTAGAAGTCTTGTTCTGTTCTAGTATTGGTGGATGTACTGGACTTCCAGAGAAATGGGAGATCCAGGACAATCGGATCTCCAATGGCATGCAAAATGAGACAGCAACCCCCCTGAAAAGTCTATAAGACACTGTAAAAAGGGATAGAGTTTCCTGCCTCTTTTAGTAGCTCGGGAACTTTAGGCCTGTGATCTTTTAGGTTAGGAACCTCTGGAAGTTTTACTAATTGTTTTACATGTTTAGGGAAATATATCCCAAAGGGGGCTGTAGTCAGTAATGCTGAGTATAAGGGAGTGATCACCTCTTTAGACCCTGATGCCATTCTTTTGACAATTAGCTGAGCTAAATAAAACAACCATTGTCACATAGTGATCAAAATAGAGGACCCTATCAATCCAAGAACCTAGGTACCTGAGTACATTTTTGTTTTGTAATGTTGTGCTATTTTACAGTATGATGGTGGAAGAGGATGTCTACCAAAAGCATGTAGTTTGAGCCCATTTTAGGGCAGTGAGTTCACTAGGGAGAGCTCATTCTGAAGGGTTTGGGTGTCACAGAGGGACTTAAAAACAACCCCCCCAGTTTGAAGTCATCTGCAGAATTTGTCAGCCAGAGATCTTGTCTTTCTGCTTGAAGATCTGAGAAGCTTCATGCAACACATTCAAAGCATTTTTGTGGGTGGAGAACTTCTCTCTTGTACCCCTCTGACATAGATTGTGACCTTCATACCTCCCACTACTTAAAAATGTGACGATTGGTGTAACTTGAAGTAGGGGGACATCTCTGAGGTACATCAATCTTCATCTTTTTACACAAATGACATTTATTGCACATTAGGGATTGTATGTTACCATGTTGTTCACTAATGCCTTACATTCCTGCCTTGCACCCTTTTTTTGTGACAGTTGACTACTACCATCATGACTTTTATGAGTGAAGCTTATACGTTTTTCTTTTTCTTAAGTAAATTTTTCCCTCTACCCATAGCCGGCTTTAGGCACCAGCGAACCCTGCGGTCGCTGGGGGCCCCCAACCACAGCAAGTTATCTTACCTTGATATTTTGTAACGTCTGTCAAACCATCAAAAGCTAGAGCATCAGTCTTGTATACTTAATAAATCAGGTGAGTAATAATGCTTATTTATATCTCCTTTAAAATTCAAAAATATCTTTGCTTATAGTAATAGTGTTTTATCAAGCAAGGGCTTTCACAATTCCATTTAATATTTTACCACTAACAGTGTCCATGGCTTAGTTAAATCCTGCTGGTGAACATTTTCTACATCAAAACTAACAACATAGCCCGCTTTAGGTACCTGCAATACACGTGGCTGCAAGGGGGCCCCCTTAATCATCTTTCACTGTGTGAGGGCCCCACAAAAGCTGCTGCTGGTTGGGGAAAATGAGGAGAGAATGTGTTAATTTTATGATTATTTTGTTTAACCTGAACAGGCTGCGCTATGACCCTGTTGGGATAAAGCTGATAATGAACATAAGGAAGGTAATCACTAAAGAGATCAGCAGCCCAGAGTGACCAGTGTCCGTGCATACCTTGCATTTTAAGAAGAGCTAATACTTCTCATCTTCAGGGATGGTTTTCTCTTTTAGGGAGTTTTATAAATACTTGCAGAATACCAGATACTGTAACTCTCAACTTCTTCACTGAAGAATTCAGCGCAATACCAATAATAGCAGAATAAAGGCTCAAAATCAGGAACACATTTTAAATATTACTCTGATTCAATGCAAAAGATAATAGAATAATACCTTTTGTGTCAACATGGCTTTTTGGACATTAAGTGTAAAACTCTAATGTCTGGATTTATTGACTGTAATCCCGAATGATTTGCAAGCAAATCAAACTTGTTACAAAGGACAGCAAAATTATGTGCAAAATCAGGGAAGGTCTGTGAAATCAGGGACAGTGACAGGTTTGCATTACTCCTCAGTGAGGTAAATAAAAGTGACCCATCCCTGCTACTGTATGACGACTGCTTAACAGCAGTCACTGATCTGGTGTGCTGGCACCAGTGTTGCACAATGTATTGCTGAAATAATGTGTGTGTGTGTGTGTGTGTGTGTGTGTGTGTGTGTGTGTGTGTGTGTGTGTGTGTGTGTGTGTGTGTGTGTGTGTTTGTGAAAATGTTAGTAAGTTTTATGTGTGCACACACTCAATAATGCCAGGACACATACATTATTCTTCTGAGTGTCAGTAAAAATTGTAGCTAACAAGAAATTATATTTCAAAAGTAAGTCATAAAATGTATCCCAGGAAAACAGAAAATTTAACCCGGGGATCACTGCAGTGGCTCTGCTGGACAGAGACACAGGGAACTAATGGCTCTGCTGGACTGAGGCACAGGGAACTAATCTAAGGGGGTGGCGAAAGCCAACACATTCTGGCTAGGCTTATAGATGCACTCGGGCAGATAGCGTAGTACTCACCTATGAACATTCAGACACTTAGATCTTCTAAGACTCTGGGGGAATCACTACTCCCCAGACTGTATAAATGGAGACAGAGGGGCTCTCTTAATCATCCTTGACTGTGTGGGGACCCCACAAACACTGTTTGAGGAAAAATGAGGTGAAAAAAAATATATATTTTTTCTGATTATGCTTTTTAACCTGAGTAGGGCTGTGATATGACCCTGTTAGGATAGCGTTTGACCTCTGCTCTCGACTGCACCTATTCTAAAACCAGCCCTGTTCAGATGTGTGTGTACAGAAAGTTGCTGTAGGTTATATGGGGGGATTGAGGTGTTATTCCTCACAGTCAAAACTCAGAGGTGTGCACATGAGGTCATTAAAACTTGTGTTTGGGCTGAGGACAGTGTGGTAATTGTTTCTTTTACTTTTCTCACATACCTCAGAGGTATTCAAAGAAGATTACTACAGCTTGTCTAGGAAGAACAAAGTAGGATACATTACTATAATCATTTTTTCACTCTCACAATCAACACTTGGAACATATACAGGTGGCTGGCTTTGACAATTTGGGTTGAGGAGTGAGGACGCCTACTAAGTATATGTACATCAGCAGTTTCTTGAAATACATGACTGTGGCAATTTGAACCTCTGCCTTCATCCCAGTCTAACACCAGAGGAATGCATAAGCAGTCTTTTGGGAGGGATTGGGAGGCAGGTAGTTCCCAGATAGGACTTGTGTATGCAGACAACAAAGGGTTTTAATTTACTGTGAGCTACTGTTTTGTCATCTTTGCCTTGGTAAAACTTATGTCTTCCTTGAAAGAAAAAAAACCCATAAAACTGAAATTATTTTCTTAATTCTTAAATGGTTATTACAGTACTGTCTTTGCTCAGGAAATTTATGTTGAAAGGTTGCAATGAAAACTAAAGTTGAACAGCAACACAATTTCTTTATGTAATCATAATTTCAAGCCATTACTGGATGAAAAGGTTTGTAAAAAGAAAAAAAACTTTAAAATGCACTTCAGGGCATGTAGAAAGTTATATATTCTTGAAAATGTTGAAAAGTAAGGCAAAATATGAGAAAAAGAAGAGAAAAGGTAATGTGCATGGTATGGGGAGCCCAAGATGGGGAGGGGGAATGGGCAAGACTGGAGGCTATTGTGTATGGGGCAGGTCTGAAACAGTAGGCCTAGGGCACCAAGTCCAGACCTGTACATAGAGTTGCTGCAATATATCATTGCTACAACTAAATGCCAGTAACTGTAAATGTCCCTTTTTGTAAGATGGGCCAACACAGTGTAATACTCACGTCTTGTAATGTAAGAATATTGTAGCTAAATGTCAGTCAGTGCATATTACTCCTAAAAGTTTGCAGCATGAACTAAAAGTATGCTTAGGAAGGGTGGCAGTGACAGGGTGATACATAGACTGGAAGTGCCTAGGGGGCCCCCAGCTTAACATCTGCTGGGGGCCCCCAAAATGCTAAGACCGGCCGTGCCTCTACCTGCTAACCGTCAAGTCTTCACCTAATGAAACGACTCATTTACTCCTCTGCACCAAGTGTCAGCCCCAGGGGTGACAACCTATCAGGAGGCAATTATCATCCAGGCAGCTTGGCAGTCATGCTCCACCTCTGGACTGGAACCATTTGTGTTTCTAAATGGACCATATTTGCCTCAAAACTGTAGAAAGTACAGTTGTGTAAGTAAACTTACCAAAATAGTAGATGTTCAAATGATCACTGCTACAGTAGTGTTAGCTATATGGGTTATATCCTGCGTGGGATATAACAGCCGTCCAGCTTTCAAAGCTTCAGGGCACCTTCCATGCATCCAAATCATTAGTCAGTTCAAGCTGAGTTGAATAATATCAGTGGTTTGGTTGCTTTTGTTAAAAAACCTGAGACAGCATGGGTCTGCTGCCAAAGGTACCAATTAGCTTGCTACAGAGTAAGTCCCTCTTTTTGCTCTTCAATAAAAGAGCTGAAACATTGGGGTACTACATTAGGAATGTGCACCAGGAGCTACATAAGCCAGGTATGGCTACGTCTACAGGTAAGGCATAGTTTTATCACTCAGAGGAGAAATTCTGAATCAATGATTAATAAGGAGTTGAAGGAATTTATCTGTGAGGGGAAGAGGGCAAAAGTGGAATAAGCTGACCCTCCCAAAAGAACAAGATGGTTTAGGATTGCCTGATTTTACCTGATTTGAAGGGGTATTTTAGAGCCCAGGCTCAAATACATAATACAAGCAGAAGGCTATAATCCAAAGTGGAAAGGGAAGATGATGAAGCAGGGAGGGGTTCAAACAATAAGGAAAGAGTGGGATTTTGGTTACAGATCCTTAAAGAGAATAATAACAACCATCCAGATTACTATATTCATAAATTTGCAGAAAGTATTCTAAGAACTAAGATAACACAAGAATGGAGAAAGGAGATGTCTTCAGTAGGGATGATTATAAGTAGGGATACAGAAAATAGGCAACAAGGGATGGCTGGAATTTAATGGAGAAAACTGTCCAAGGAAATAAGGTAGTGAAAGCAAATAACTAGAGAGGGGAATGTAGTAAGACGGAAATGAGACGAAGAAGAAGAGGAAGTGTGGACTGCAGGAAGACTGAAATGAGACGAAGAAGAAGAGGAAGTGTGGACTGCAGGAAGTCTGAAATGAGACGAAGAAGAAGAGGAAGTGTGGACTGCAGGAAGACTGAAATGAGACGAAGAAGAAGAGGAAGTGTGGACTGCAGGAAGACTGAAATGAGACGAAGAAGAAGAGGAAATGTGGACTGCAGGAAGACTGAAATGAGACGAAGAAGAAGAGGAAGTGTGGACTGCAGGAAGACTGAAATGAGACGAAGAAGAAGAGGAAGTGTGGACTGCAGGAAGACTGAAATGAGATGAAGAAGAAGAGGAAGTGTGGACTGCAGGAAGACTGAAATGAGACGAAGAAGAAGAGGAAGTGTGGACTGCAGGAAGACTGAAATGAGACGAAGAAGAAGAGGAAGTGTGGACTGCAGGTTACAGAACGCCTTTCCTATCAGGGATCGAGATCAGAGTATAAGCAAAGAGAAGGGGTCAGCTGGGTCCTAAGAGAAAGACCTCCTCTTGTAGACTTATTAGTCAAATCTATAATAGAAGCTGCTGTTAAAAAGGGGCTGATTAGTAGGGCATATAAAATACTGCATGATAACTTTAAGAATCAGTCAGACGAAGGTAGAAAACATTTGGAAGAGAGGCTGGAAAAGCAATTTACAAGGGAACAATGGAAGGACATAAGTATGGCTTCCTGGTATGCAACAACTTCCAAAAGTCATAGGATTGTTGCTTAGAAGTGTTTGAATACGTATTTTTAGACCCCAAGCAGACTTTAAAGAATTTTTTTCCACATGTAGATAGCAAATGCTGGAGGTGTGATAGGGAAGGAAGAGGGAACATGTTTTTTGGGAGTGTATTGAGTTGGCAGATTTTAAAAATTCCCTACAGAGTACTCTGTCAGAAATATTGGTAGATCAAATGGCTGTAACTAAGGAAATTATTCATTTGAGCTGGGACACAGGATCTGAATTGTCTAAACTTAGTACGGCCTTAAGTTTAAGGTTAATTCTATTGGCTGCAAAAAAAGCAATTACAAGAAAATGTAAATAAAAATATAAATCAACTGTTTAGAAGTACTGAATATTGCAAATGAGTTAGAAGAAATGAAAGTGGGATCTTTAGACAAGGGAAAGGCCAAATTACATAGAAATAATTGGACGTTGTTGGTGTTTAAGGGAAGGCAGAAATTAAGCAATATATGTTATGTTGGACTGAATGACAGGGTTTATATCACATAATCGAAATCTCAAAATATCGAACACCATAAGCTCGAACTTGGAATTTCGAAATGTGATATAATCGAAAGCTCAGAACAGTGAATTTTTTCCCAGGGAAAAAATTCACTGTTCTGAGAAACACACACACAACACAAGCACACCAAAAAAATGTAATCCACACATATACACTTAAAATCCTACCTCTAACCCTGCACTAAACAGAACATACACTACTATCTGTCCACTTACCTTAACCCTAACCCTAAGGTCCGTAACTATTGCACACACCTTACCCGCTCCCTAACCCTAAGGCCCCTAACTATCGCACACTCACCTTACCTGCTCCCTAACCCAAAGGTCCCTAATTATCCCATTCCCACACTCACCTTAACCCGGTCCGTTCGCACTTACCTTAACCCGATCCGTAACCTTCGCACCACAGTGGAGAAAATAGCAAAGCAGCAGAAAGAGCCCACCGAATTCTTTCCCTACGAAAGAAGTCGATGGTCTGCAGCTTCGCTATTTTCAGCGTTTGCTGTTTTGGGTTCGATATTATAACATTCAAAGTTTTACTACTTCGATGTTATGATATAAACCCGAATGACAGCTGTTATAATAAAAGAAAACATATAATTTATGTAAATGAAAAGAAATGTTAATATGGTTTGTTTTCTAGTAATGTATGTGTGCCATTGTCTTGAGTAATAATTTAGTCTCTTGGGTCCGGGCTGAGGCTCAAATACTTCCAATGGGATCAGTGTACTACCCCTGTAAACAAATTCAAAATAAAATAAATAAAATAATAAAAGTGTTTAAAAAAAAGAAAATAAAAGAAACTACGAGGAATTAAAACTATCATCCGGGCAGTTCGTTGAATTTTTTTCAGTATCTTTTGTATCAAACAACCCATTTCTTGTGTGAGTAGGTCAAGTCTGTGAGGAAGCATGATTGCCTGGGCTAGAAGGGAGTCACCATGATGATCTTTGAAGAATCCTTCTGAATTTTCATAATGACTCTGGATATTAGTAGAAAGGGTGGAAAAGCATACAGGAATATTCCTTTCCAAGGAAACAAAAGTGTATCTATTTTCCAGGCCTGTTTGCAAGGAGTTTTGCAGCAGACATTTGCAAGTTGTTTCTTGTGAAAAGAGGTGACTATATATATTTAAGGTGTTCTCCAGAGCTGAATCAATTGATTGAAGACCCCCTTATTCAGTTTCCATTTGTGAGGGTCTGTCTTGATCTTGCTCAGCTTGTCTGCCATAATATTTCATTCTGATGGGATGTAAGATACCTGTAGAGTGAAAATGAGCTAAAAATAGATCCAAGCTACTGTGGCTGGTTTGTGTTTGGGCTAAGAACTGAATCATCTAAGTAAGGAAAATTTAAATACCTTGTGATCTGCAGTAGGCTATCACTGGAGCTAGTAACTTTGTGAATGCCCCTGTAGCAGCGGGTCTATATTAAATTCTCGAAAGCTGACAATGTAGAATCTGACATTGTCAACACAAGAATAGTGAAACTGCAGAACATCAAACAAGTAAATGGAAATCTCCGTAAGGGGAGATTTCCATTTACTTCAGTGTAGTGCAGTCTCGGAGTTGGTATATTTAAGTAGCGGGGGTGTGGGGGATGCAGGAGGGCTTGCCCCCCTGCCTACACCGTTTAGTTTTTTTTGTTGTTTTTATTTTTTTTTTCTGAACATTCGATGTTTTAACAGTTCGATCACTAAAGGTCGACCTTTAGTGATTCGAACTGTTAAATATTCGATGTTCTAATATAGACCTGGAGCAGCAGATAACCCAAAGGGTAACATAGAGAAGTGAGGCACAGAAAACCTGAAGAAACTTTTTGAAATTTCAGGCTATATGAATGTGATAATCATCATCCTTTAAATCTAGGGTTAGTAAAACATTTAAGAGGAAATAAGAAGTAATACATCATGAAGGGATACCATTTTAAACTTTGGGACTTTCACAAACTGGTTTAGAAAAGAAAGATCCAAGACAGGTTTCCAAAAAACATATTTTCTTGATACCAGAAACATTCTGGAATAAAACTCTTTCCCTTTCAGAGGAGGGACTGCATCTATTACCCCAGTTGGTAGATGCTGAATGACGACATGGAAAAGGAAGTTGGATCTGATGAATGAGGAGGAATCCCCTGTAGAGAGGGGCTTCCACTGCTGTCTGTATCCCTGATGTAGCACTTTCAGAACCTCTTTGTCTAAGGTTATCTTTGCCAAATAGAGACATGAAGAGACAGATATGGGGAGAAATGAGAAATTTAATAAGCTTGCCTGGGCGGGAAGGGGGGACCACTCTACAGATAGTCATTTAGTCTTGCTGTTTTGTCCTTGTTGGGGGGACTCCCACTTTTTTAGATCCTTTTTCCCATTGTCCTTTTTGTTTTTTGTTTTTTGAATGTCTGCTTGCAAAAAGCTTGCTGTGTCTGCTTATTTTGTTTTTTATAAAAAAGCCTAAAGGTGGGTGTGAAACCTTTAATGAATTTGGAGAAAGAAGGCTGAAGAATCTGAGTCATACCCTGAACAAGTTTCCACCCTCATCACACTTTTCAGGACCTCAGTACCACCTGTCTATCTAAAAGAGAGTTCAGAAATTCATCTTTAACATCTCTGAGTATATTTTGTGTGCATAACCAAGAAAACCTTCTCATAACAGTTGTACAAGCTGCTTCTCTTTATGAGGCATCCACTAAATCATAAGCCCACTTCAGAGAGTGCTTAGTGATGAGACACAAAACAATATGAAGATTTTGTTTACTCAGAAGAGGGTAACGTGGCTATAATGTCTCTCATAGTCTCAAATGATGCAAGCAGAAATTTTAACATATGAGTTTGACAATTAAGAATTCTAAAACTAAGTGTTGCAGAAATATACGTTTCCCACATATCTGTCAAAGGCTTTCCCAAATCTTATCTGAATGGGTGGGATTAACTTTTCTCAGATGTTTAGTAGCAGTAGGATTTAACAAAGTTCTGCTGGGTCAAATCTGAGATTAGAAAATAAAATATGTCTGAGTGGGGAAGTTTATACGCTTGTTTTGCTTTCTTAGGGACAGCAGATTGGCTGTCAGATAAGCTACAGCCTGGGATGAACACATCCTCAAAGGCTGGAAGAACAAGAGGAACAGGATTGTAGTAAATCATAATATTTCTTCAAGTTCAGTGGAAAATCATTATATTCCCAATTAAATAAATTATTCATTTTGCCTTTGGTTTCAGAAAAAAGAACATTCTTATAAGGGACTACCATAAGAAACACTCTCCTCAGACTCAGAAGCAGTGACCTGAGGAAAGAAAATAGAAGTTGTCCCCTCAAAATCAGTTTTCTGTTGAATATACTGGGACTCTTCTGAAAAAGCAGAATTCCTTTTTCTCTTACCAGTGAAACAGAAACAGAAGGGTTAAGAGCATGAACTAAGCCCTGATCTAAGCCCAGCAAATCACTCCTTTTCAAAGTGACAGAGACAGGGGAATATAAAATGTTTAACTTTCTGCTTGTTAATTTCTTTAGAAGTAGACAGACTCCTGTCAGGCAAATCATCCCTGAAGGCAGGAATCCAATCCAGCTAGGCACAGAAGCATATTCCATGCTCCTTCCTCCATGACCAACAAGAGTGGCTCTTCTCTGCTGAAAATGAACATTCCAGCAGCAGCAGAGGACATGTCTAACCCCTGCTCCATTGTGACCAAAAGGATTACACCAGAGAGAGCCAAGGAAGACAATTAATGGCCTAGGAACCAGAAATGGCCACAGCAGAGCCATCCATCTGTGACTAGGGCAAATTTGTAGCCTGCTGAAGGGGCAAATGCTGTTTGGAAGTGTTCTCCTTTTTATGCCTGGAAGAAGTAGGAACCAGGGATCCAGTAGGCTGTTCCATGGTTAAGCTGAAAATGATGCCTAAAGCCCAGGTAAGGCAATCAGCAATAGTCAGAAAACAAGTAAATATTAAAATAATAATAATACCCATTTTAACCATGTAGGCCCAAGAGACAATGAGTCCCTATTCATGGACATCCCAGGACTTATGTCTAGTTAAGGGACTTGATAAGCTCACGCAGTACAAAAATAAAGACTGAAGGAATCAAACCCCGGGCCACATGACATCCATCTCACAGCTTTAGCCCTCTGTGCAAACTGACAGTGAAAAGCACTTTAAACATTTATTTCAGCCCCCCAAAAGTAATTTAAAACTAGTTCTACTTAAGAAAACAAAGAAAATGAGAAGTTATGTACCTACCATAACGTTCCATGTTAGTTGTCTTCTTCTCGCCTTCTTTCTTGCTGGATGGGTTCGGAGCCGATCTTCGGCTCCAACTCGGCCTATACTAAAGCTCGAGAGCTATTTTTACTGGCTCGAGGCTACCCTATATGCCACAATGCTAGGCGCTAACTACCCAGATCTCGTTTGATAGCTGAAACCATAGTGGTTCTGATCTCCAAGATAAGGAGAAGAGGAAACCTTACACGTATAGTCACCTAGATCTATAGCTACCCAAAAAAAGATAGCCAAGGGGGCTTATACTGAGGCAGAAAGAAGATCCCCAAGAATCCTTAGGTCTGTCCAGGCTAGGGGGATGGGGGTTGGGACGCAAGAAAGAAGGCGAGAAGAAGACAACTAACATGGAACGTTATGGTAGGTACATAACTTCTCAATGTTAAGTTGTCAATCTCGCCTTCATTCTTGCTGGATGGGACTGTGTCCCTAGCACCTTCACCCTGGGTGGCTCATCGGAACAGACTCTTGAGAACTTTTAGTTATGTACTCACCATAACTTCAGATGTTTGGGATCCATCTCGCCCATTCTTCTTTGATGGGTTCGAGCGAGATCCCCGCTCTCGGCCGCGCACGCTTATGCCAAAGAGCAAAGTCTCTTATTGGCTGAGCTTACTATATCCCAGGATGCACCACTACCAGTCCCCCAGATCTAGTTTGTCCGCATACATGCACACATGCACGCACTGCTTATATAACATCGTCAGATGAAACAAGATAAAACAGTAGAACTCAAAACCGTTCAATCTCTTCTGATCTCCAAGGCCGGGGAAGGAGGGTAGGTAGAAGAAATAGGAGATGGATCCCAAACATCTGAAGTTATGGTGAGTACATAACTAAAAGATGTTATGTGATCCTATCTCGCCTACATTCTGACTGATAGGACAGCGCCCCTAGCACCTGAATCCTGGGTGGCTCACTGGAAAACACTCCTGAGTACCGTGGAACCAAATGATGCTCGCCTTTAGATGCCACATCCAATTTATAGTGGGAAATGAAAGTATGAGGGTTGGACCAAGTAGCCGCAGCACAAATCTCAGAAATAGCTAGCTTGGAATGAAAAGCTATAGAAGTAGCCATAGCTCTGGTAGAGTGAGCTTTGATAGATGTTGTAAGTTGCTTATTTGAAGAGGAATAAGCCTGAGTTATACAATCTCTAATCCATTTGGAGATAGTAGCTTTTGTGATGGTTTTACCCAATTTATTGTCTGAGAAGGACACAAACAACTGGTCTGATTTCCTAATTTGCTGAGTCCTGTCTAGATAGAATGCAATTGCCTGTGAACATCCAATTTATGGAGAGTGTATTCTGCTTCGTTGGAGAATTTTGGAAAGAAAACTGGTAGCTCTAGAGATTGTTGGAGACAGAGATTAGAACAAACCTTTGGGACAAAAGATGGGTTAGGCCTAAGTGATACTCTATCCTTGTGAAAATCAAGTACGGTGGTTTGATAGATAGGGCTTGAAGCTCTGAAACTCTTCTTGCAGAGGTAATTGCAACTAAGAAGGCAGTTTTCCAAGACAGATATTTTAACTCACATGTAGCAGCCGGTTCGAAGGGGAAGATGTTAAGGCACGAAGCACCAAATCAAGATCCCACGGAGGCGCAGGATGAAAAACTGGGGTCTTAACAGCCCGCACCTTTAATGAAAGTTTTGCATAATCTGCTGCTCATCAACGGTGGATCCATGGATTCGTGAAATTTAGAGATAGCTGCCAGTTGGACTTTAATAGTAGAGACTGAAGATCCTTGATTAAACAAGGATGTTAAAATTTCAAAACCTCTGGGATCGGGCATGATAGGGTCTAAGCCCCTGAGTTGAGCCCCAGATAGCAAACCTCTTCCACTTACTGAGGTACAATTTCTTAGTGGTGGGTTTGTGGGCCGAAGATAAAATGTGAATAACTTCCGGTCTAAGGTGTGATTTCTGACTAAAGTCGGAAGTGGAGGAGCCAAGCTGTCAACTTCAAAGTGCGAAGGACTGGTGTTGTCGTCCGACTGATGAATTAGCAGATCTGGAGTTAGATCCAAAACCTAAGGATGCCTCCACATGTTTCTTCAGGTAGGGAAACCATACCTGACGAGGCCAGTGCGGAGCAATTAGTATCATTGTGGACCCCAATTGAGAAGCTTTCTGAATGACTTTGGGGAGAAGTGGAACCGGAGGAAAGGCATAAAGTAGCCCTGTTGGCCAAGGTTGTGCTAGAGCATCCATAGCTGCTTCCCCCTGATGTGGAGTCAAGGAGAAGAACCTTTGCACTTTGTGTTTTGTGGTGTTGCAAACAGGTGCACGGCCACGCCCCCATCTTCTGAAAACCTGAGCTGCTACTGTTTCATTCAGGGACCACTCGTGAGGAGAGAGAATTGTCCTGCTTAATCTGTCTGCCAATATATTGGATTTCCCTGGAATGTCGCTACCAAGAAACGGGTTGGTAGCTACAGCCCATTCCCACACCCTCATGGCCTCTCTGCAAAGGGGTAAGATCTGGTCCCTCCTTGTTTGTTTAGATACCAGACCACCGACATGTTGTCTGTGTGGATAGCGATAATGCCTTGAGGGAGAAACTTGTGGAGGCCCTGTAGGACAGAAGTACAG
Source organism: Protopterus annectens (assembly GCF_019279795.1). Taxonomy (NCBI): domain Eukaryota; kingdom Metazoa; phylum Chordata; order Ceratodontiformes; family Protopteridae; genus Protopterus; species Protopterus annectens. The sequence continues at coordinate 20,679,575 of NC_056732.1, read as the reverse complement.
CCCTCATCTCCAATACATTGATGTGGAGAAAGGTTTTGTCTGGAAGCCAGGAACCCTGAACTAACCTGCCCAGACAATGCCCCCACCCTGTCTGGGAGGCATCCGTCGTCAGGGTGGGCACCCGGAGGGGGGACAACAAAAGGGCTTCCCTGATTCAGATTGGTTCTGTAATCATAATGGGGTGATTGAGGGAAGATTCTGAAAGGACCATTGAGTCGATAATAGCCACTGAAGAATCCTCATGTGCAATCTTGCCAGAGGAACTAGGAGAACCGTGGCAGACATCGAACCTAAAAGTTGCAGGACCATCCTGGCTGGGGCTTTGGATCTTGAAAGCAGGGCTTGAACTTGACCTTGTAAAGTTTGAATCCTTTCGGTAGGATGACTGGGTGGTGGGTCCGGGATTTTTTTGGACGGTGGGGGTGAGTGTGTGAAGGGAATGGTGTAACCTCCGGCAATAATCCGAAGCACCCATCTGTCCTGAGTGATAGACTCCCAGGCTTTTAGGTGCTTGGCAAAAGCCGCACCTGGCGACCGCGCACACAGCCGGGCAATCCTCATGAAGTGTGGGAGGCTGAAGAGCCACGAAGGGCTCGCGGTCTCCGGAATTGTGGGGCCCTCTGCCGCCTCTGGGGCGCGCGCCTCCCAAAAAATTTCCCCGCCTCTGCCTCTGGAGGGGAATCTCTTGCTGGAGAGGAAAAACTTACGTGATTTGTGGAACCACATCTTCCCTCCTCCTTAGCCTTGGGATAAGGCCGAAAGGGAGTGAATAACGCACCACACGGCAGATAAAGTTTTTCCTCTTGCTCACAGCGGTAAGAGTGTCTTTAACCTTAGGTCCAAACAAAGAGGACCCATCAAAGGAGCGCCGGGGGAAGGAAGACTTGAAGGCCTCCACAAAATGACACAAGCGACGGAGCCAGGCTTCCTCAGAGCCACGCCTGTGCGCCCCGCCGCTTACTCCTCCGCATATGAAATGAGCCTCATGGACGACGGAAATTAGAAATTGAAGTAAGGATAGCCAACTGAGAGCTAACCGACTGGGCTAGCTGCTCAGGTAGGTTACCCGAGAGGGAATCTGACAGCTCCTTGACCAGATCCTCTGTAGCCTGGTAAAATGTACCAAATAATTCAGGGACCTAAAGTAAAAAGGCTGGAAGTCAGGGAAGGCTTTCCCCCATCCATGCTCCATGCTCCCTTATTAGGAGGATGGACCAAGCCTCTGCCACATCCTGTTGTGTAGCAGATGCCACCACCATGGCATCTACAGCCACGCCTTTAGTCAGGACTCCTTCTCGGTGGGGGGCAGACAAAAATTTGTTAGGACGAAGGCACTGGTTCCACGGTATCTGAGACACCCAGGAGGCAGAGGGCTGAGCCCCAAAGGCCTTGAGAAGCACTGACTCATCAGCAGAGGGGTTTGGATATCCGTTTGAGGATCTCTAAAAGTCTGCAAATGAGACATCATCCAAGAGCTGCTCAGATTTAAAAGTCTTCAAAGAAGGAGCAGGAAGGTTCAAAGGGGAAGAATCAAGGAAGTTAGAACCAAATTTAAGTCCCACTGTGGTGGGGGGTCTCTGATTGGGGGCTTAAGCAAAAAGATTCCTTTAAGAAAGGTTTTACAAAGCTTATGGGACATGATACTGGAGTCCGAAAAGCCTACATGAAAGTTCGAAATAGCCGCTAACTGTACTCTGATGGTGGAGGAAGAAGACCCTGAGTGAAACAGTTTGGCTAGGAAGTCTAGGACTGATTGAATAGGGGCAGTAAAAGGATCCATATTTCTAGCTCCTGCCCAGAAGGAAAAACACTTTCACTTGCTGGCATAAATCCTTCTGGTAGATGACTTAAGGGAAGCTATAAGGATGTCACGCACAGAATGGGAAATAAGGGGAAGCCTGGCTAGGGTTGGAATTGGAGCAACCAAGCTGTGAGGCTGAGAAATTGGAGGGAGTGGTGCAGCTGTCCCGACTGATGGGTCAAGAGGTCTGGCACTGGGTCCAGATGCCAGGGCTGCCCCAAAAGGTAATGATGCAAGAACGGAAACCATATCTGTTGAGGCCAGTAAGGAGCAATGAGGATCATCGTGGCTCTCAAGGCGGTAGCTTTCTGAATCAACTGAGTGATTAATGGAAAGGGGGGAAAGGCATACAGAAGTCCCCGGGGCCAATCATGGACTAGAGTGTCTCTGGGGGGGTGGCCGGGAAGAGAGTGAAAAAGTCGTGGCACTTGCTGTTTTAAGGTGTTGCAAAAAGATCGCAGCAAGGTCGACCCCATTTCTGAACAATTTCTTCCACTACTGATTGCTTGAGAAACCACTCATGTGGCATGAGAATGGCTCTGCTCAACCTGTCCACTATGATGTTGGACTTCCCGGGTGTATGCATTGCTATCAGAAACCGGTGAGAGATCGCCCACTGCCAAAGTCTGAGTGCCTCTCGACATAAGGGATAGGACTTGGTTCCGCCCTGCTTGTTGATGTACCACACTACGGACATATTGTCCATCTGAACTGCAATATTCCTGATGGGAAGAGAGTCCTGAAGGGGTTGCAACGCTAAAAGTACTGCTCTCATCTCCAAGACATTTATGTGCAGGTGGCATTCGAAAGGTTGCCAGGTGCCCTGGACCGTCCTGCCCTGAAAATGTCCCCCCACCCAACCAGGGAGGTGTCCATTGTCACCGTGGCGACTGGGGGAGAAGGAACAAGTGGTCTGCCCTGAAGGACTTGAGGGGAGACCATCCACCAAGAAAGGTGTTTCTTGCAAGACAGGGTTATTAAGATGTTATGTGACATTGGAAGCTGCTGAAAGGACCACTGGGAAAAAAGCATCCACTGAAGGATCTGCATATGAAAGTGAGCTAGGGGAAGTAGTGTAATGGCTGCTGCCATGAGACCTAATACCTTCAGGACAAACCTGGCCTGGATTCTGTTGTTCTGAAGGAGGATGTGAACATGCCTGCGAATATCTAGAACTCTTTGCTTGGTTAGTTTTGTGGAGAGTCGGACTGTGTCCAAGGTGGCGCCTATGAAGGTAATAGACTGACAAGGTGACAAGGCAGACTTTTCAAAATTTATGGAGATACCTAGCCCTTTGCAAGTATGAATGGTGTAATCTCTGGAGAGGAGAAGCTGATGTCTGGTGGTGGCAGTGAGGAGCCAGTCGTCTAGATATGGAAACACCTGAAATTCTTGATGCCTCAGATGAGCCGTAACCGCTGCCATGCATTTGGTGAACACTCGGGGGGCTGTAGTGAGACCAAAGGGCAGGGCCCTGAACTGGTATTGACTGGCTCCCAGCCGGAAGCGGAGAAACCTCCTGGAGCTCCTGTGCATCTTGATGTGGTAGTATGCATCCTGAAGGTCTACTGAGCACATCCAATTGTCCTGACCCAGAAAGGGTAGAATGGACTGTAGCGTGACCATCTGGAACTTCGTTCTTTTTACAGACTTGTTTAGTCTGCTGAGATCCAATATTGGCCTCCAGTCCCCTGTCTTTTTTGGTACCAAAAAGAACTTGGAGTAGATTCTGGATCCTTGTTGGTCTGCTGGGACTGGCTGGATGGCTCTTTTTGTTAGCAGTTTTGATATTTCTAGTACTGCTTGTTCCCTTAGACTGGGTGGAACGTCTGGAAGGGGCCCTTTTGGCTGAGTTGGGGTGTGGATAAAGGGAATTTTGTAACCCTCGGATATAATCGATCGCACCCATTTGTCTTGGGTGAGTGAAAGCCAGGCTTCTGGGTACAGTGATAACCTTCCCCCAACTGCCTCCGAAGGCGGACAGTCGGGCAGCTTCTCAGGGATGCTGGAAGGGTTTGTCAGAGAGTGTCTCTCTGCTACCATGATTTTCCAGACCTCCTTTGCCTCTAGGGTGGCGTCTGTTATTGTTCCTCCCTACCTCTAGAGGGGAACTGACCTCTTGCGTCAGGCGCGACTTCTTGTGGTTTACGGAACCACATTTTCCCACCCTTCTGACCCTTAGAACATGGTCTAGATGGGGTGGAAAAATGGACTCCCACGGCAGAGATAGTCTTGCCTTCTTGCTCGCATCTGGTCAAAGTATCCTTCACCTGAGATCCAAACAAAGCTGAACCGTCAAAGGGGGAGTTAGTGAAGGACGCCTTGAAGGGGTCTGCAAAGTTACAAAGCCGCATCCAGGCATGACGCCGTAAGGCCACGCCTGTGCCTGCAGCCCTACTCGCCCCATCGGCCATGTAGGAAATAAGCCACATGGAGGAGTTGACAATCGAATTCAGGGTTGCCAGCTGGGAGTTGATTTTGTCTTGAGACCCTGCAGCTGTTGGATCCTGTAGGGCCTCACCCATTTCTTTGAGCATGTCTCTTGGAAGGCGGGTGAAGTGGCACAGGTAATTCAGCGACCGTATGACAAAGGTCACTGAAGAAAGCATCCACTTGCCATACCTATCCATAGTCCTAGACTCCTTGTTAGGAGGATGGACAGGTACTGAAGGATCAGCCAGTTCCTTCTTAGTGGCTGCAGCCACCACCATGGCATCAACCGGGACACCCTTGGCTAAAAACTGTTTGTCCGAAGGGGCTGTTATGAATTTTGAAGGTCTCCGTGGGGTAGATTCCATCGTATCAGGGGCCATCCACGCCTTCCATGCCACCACTTCCATGAGGGGGTCAAAGGGTGGAGACACCCAGGCTGTGGAAGGGCGAGAGCTAAACGCCTCTAGGTAAACCGACTCATCCTCGGAAAGATTGAGGGTAGACCAGTTCCCCCTCTGCTTGAGGATCTCAAGGATATCCGAAAAGGAGACATCCTCAGAGGTGGACCGTGAGGACCCTTCCGACTCATACAAGTCGGTATCAGATGTGATGGATTCAGGGGAGTCCACATGCTTCCTCTTACATTTCCTCTTCCAAGGGGGTTCCCCTGATGGATCAGGGGAAACCTCGGAAGAGGAGGATATTCCCAATGGGGAAACCTGAGGCATTGGATCTCTACGGTCAGGAATGAGAGGGTGGGTAGAGACCGCAGCAGGCACTACAGAGGGAGGAGCTGAGGGAGCCAACCATGGAGCAGGCACAGGGGCCAGTACGCTCCTCATGACTTCAAAGGCACCCCTATCAGGCAGGGTAGAAGGTCCCCACTCCGAAGAGATAAGGACCCCTCCCGGCACCAAGAGGGATGGCTCTGAAACCGATGTCGGGGCCGAACTCACCAGCGCCGAAGCTCCAAGAGGGAGAACGGGGTCGGACAAGGGTCCAATGCCACTCGCCCCCTCGGAGCCGATGAGGAAGTCCAGGTGCCCCGATCCCTCTAAGGATGGGACCATGGAAGAGATCGGAGCCGACGACGGAGCAAAAAGGTGAGGTATTGGCTCTGACGTGTCGACGGCCACGGCTCCCACAAGCTCCGGCTCCGAACTCAAGGGAAGAGTTGGAGGAGGAATCGAAGATGGAGTGGGAATAGCCACTGTCTGTTGAGAAGGGCTATGAAGCATCTGGGCTAGTGCCTGAGACTTAAGGAGTCTACTAACTACCCTCTCGAGGTCATGGTCCGACAGCCTCTAAGACCTAGAGGAATGGGATTGATGGCTCCACTCCGGGAGTAAGGGAGACCTCGGAGCCAAATGAACGGATTCCAAGGACGGAGACCTGGACCATTTACGGCTGGCAGATGGCACCGACACAACTATCGGTGCTGACTGAGTCTTAGAAACATCAGCTCCAGCTCGAGCCGATGTAGAAGACTGCATCTGAGAAACATCAGCTCTAGTCGGAGCCAATGAAGAAGACTGTATCTTAGAAACATCGGCTCCAGCTGGAGCCGATGTAGAAGCAGTCAGAGCACCACCAGTCGAAGGCTCTGAACATGGAGCCGATGGCTTGGAAGGCTTTGAAGGCTTCCCCGATGATGACTTGGCCGGGGAACCTTCAGGCTTTAATAAGCCTCTCAAAATTAACTTATTTCTGCATTCCTGCAGGACTCTCAGACTGAACGCATGACAGACAGAACAAGAGTCCTGCAGGTGCAGAGGGCCCAGGCAATAAACACAAGAAGTGTGACTGTCTGTCAGCGACATTTTCTGACAGCACGAGTCACACTTCTTGAAGCCTGAGACCCTGGTGTCTTTAGACATCCTAAAGGTAAAGGACAATAACAAATATACACACACACACACACACACACACACACACACACACAGAGACAACCCTTAACACAAATCTAAGTCAGTCACACAGACAATTTCACCTGACAATTTAAGGAAAAAGGGGAATGGGCCCAAAGGCCTAACCTTTTAAACCAAACAAGGGGTTAGGATTTTAATGGAATTTAAGGGACCGGAAGGAAGTTATGCTAAGAAGGAAAGCTAATGGGATGGGTACTAACAATAACTATCTAAAACTGACTAAATTAGAGAAAATTTAAGAAAATATTAAATCCAACCTGCAGAGCTGGTAAGAAATGCACCTCGCAGCTGAAGCGGCAAACGAGATCTGGGTAGTTAGCGCCTAGCATTGTGGGATATAGGGTAGCCTCGAGCCGGTAAAAATAGCTCTCAAGCTTTAGTATAGGCTGAGTCGGAGCCAAAGATCAGCTCCGAACCCATCCAGCAAGAATGAAGGCGAGATTGACAACTTAACATTGTTTGTTTTAACCACTTATTTCTTAAAAGGAAAAAGATGCACTTGACAGTAAAAAGTGAATAAAAGTCACATAGCATTCTGTAAAACCACTTTCCCTAGCTAAAATTAATTATGTTTGCAGAAAATAAAGTTAATTCTCTGTCATAAAACCAAAAAGTGGAAGTTGTTTTCCCGAAAGAGAGGTTATCTACCCAGCATTGTAACAACATTAGCCGGACGTTGAACCTCAGAAGTCTGCAACAGGAGTGCTATTCAGTGGCAGAAAATCTCTGAAGGGCTTGGCACCCAAGGACTTGGCACCTGTACTACTGATTTTATTCAGCTCTGCTAAAGATGGCAATGATGTGGGAGGATGGAGGGTGCCCTTAACCTCTGCAGGCTGTCCAATTGCATATCCGGTCAGGATATAACACATATAGCTAGTGCTACTGCAGTAGTGATCAAATAATGAATATTTATACAGTACCCCGTCTCACTCCTTGCCAGTATATGTCTCCAGGACACAGGTATTTCTCTGAAACCCTAATCGCTCCAGAGGGGGTTATTTGCAAACCTGCATCAAAGCGAGGACAATTATACCCTCTGTCCTATGCATGCACACTTCTTTTCATGCAAGGACCAGCCTGTTGTTACCAATTTTGGAAGTCACAGTTCATGTCCTTCCCAAAATGGCATCCAGCTTTCAGTGCTGTAAAGTACCTGCCTGAGCACTGAAGCAGCAAAGAGCCAGCCAGGAGCTACTATAGCCTCCCACCAGGATGGGAGGAGCTATAACTGCTTACCTCCCACCAGGATGGGAGGGGCTATAACTGCTTACCTCCCACCAGGATTGGAGGCTGTAACTGCTTAATTCCTGTCATCTGTCTGCTCTACCATCACCAAAGCTGTTATTTCAATTGGGTCATCTGGGGCAGAGTCAACGTTTTGTCCCTCTACACCACTGACTGAGATAATCTTTGTCTTCTTTGAAGCAAAAAATGGTATACCTTTTTATAATACTTTCTAACACACTTAGTTACCTCCAATTCTGAACAAGTAGCTAAACTGCTCTGAAGACAGTGTTTAGGAATTTGAATTTTCTTATCTACTTTTTATTTTTCACATTTTCATTATGTTTCTTAGGCTTTTCAACCTCATTGCAAGATGAAGAAATGCTCTCGTGTGCACGCACATATATAGATATATACTTACATATGGCGTGCACATCGAGAGGCAAACTGGAGGGCCATCACTTCACCTATGTCATGTCTTTAGGATGTGGAAGGAAGCAGTAATACCCAAGGAAGAGTTACATAGACACATAGATGACAGGTAAACTTTGTATAAGCGGCACCCCTCTGAGAAAAATAAAAGTTTTAAAACGTTACTGTTTCTAATTTTAGTAGTTCTATTAAATCTGACATGGTGCTCACAATTACAGAGCCTTGCAGAGTTCAAAGACAAAAGTAACAGACTATAAATGGAAGTATTTAGGAGTTATTTGTCTAACATCAGCACACACTGATTCACCAGCTTATGTAAGGATGACATTAAATTTTAGTAACGCCAGCAACAATATTAATAACACTACTTTCTCTATGTTATTTAAAACAGAACAACAAGTTCTTTGTTAAAAGCTAGACAAACTGGCCAACAAAATAATGGCAAACAAACAGAGGCATTGAAAGGCTCAAGAATTAGCAGCTACCAGATTTGTGACTAATATTCAGATGGCACATGGTCATGTTGTTTTATATATGATGCATTGGGCAGCCCATAAAGGGAGACCTTGAAATGACCAGAAAAAGTAGGCCAGGCAACAGATGACTTCAATGAGTAGAAACACAGTTCCTTTAATATGGATGCAGGAGTCCATCCTGAAGAAATAGTCTGTTTTTCTTAGTGATGGAATTCCCAAAAATGTTTTAATACCCCCTTCATGTCTGAGTTCCTTTAACAAAGCCCCTTTGTTAACTGACTTACCTTTGTTTCCCCTGCCCATTTGTTCCAGCTGAAGATGATGAAGGTAGCAGTGCTTGGTAATGTCCTGGTGTGCTTCCTACATTCCCGGAGAGTCCCAGTGGCCCTGCCACTTGGGGATCATTGTTCAGTGGTCTCTGTAAAGATGGTGGTACTCTCTTCTCCAGGCTCACTGAGCAATCAGTGATTCCCTACCTTTACAGGTGTCATGGAATAGCTGTGTTTCACTACTTTCCAGGGGATATTTCCTAGGTGAACCCCCTAATGTTCAACACCCTCATTCCCCTTTCCACCCCCATTCTTTTCCTGACCCCATCTGGCTCTTCTGCAGGAGCGGCCTTAGGTCAACTGGTGCCCTAGGCAAAAGGGCTCCACAGCGCCTCCACCACACCATCTGGTGCCCCCATCCTGGTCTACCTACACCAAATAAATACTGGAAAAGTGCCCCTCTGCTAAAGCGCCCAGGCGGCAGGCCTTGCTCTTCTGCACCTGATACACCATTCAAATTCAGGTCATAGGTAACACAGATCAAATCCTTACACTGGTAGCAATAGGTTGGCAAAGCTTCATAAGAGTTTCACAATTATTCCCTTTGTGAACTAGATAAAAATCAGAGACATTTAAGGACATGAAGCCGCTGTCTCTATGTCAGTAAGGCACAAATTAGAAACAAAATAATAAAAGCAAGGCTTGTGATATGCTTTGCAACATATGCAAAATGAAATGGATTGTAATACTACACTGGTTGTAATTTACCCCATAAGAAGAGTGGCTTTAACAACTACACCAGTCAATTCAAGAATGAAGGTGTGCTGTTAATGGATCCATAACAACAGTTTTATTGTTGTTGTTACTGTAAATTAGTTGCTGGTTGAACAAGACATTAGGGATAGTTTAGGTTGAGGTGATGTTTATGCATTTCAGTCTTCATTCATGGAGCTTTACAATAAATAACTATAGAAGTACAAAGCATTCTTTGCAGGTTTTAGTTTTATGGGGAAAACTCAAATAAAATACGCTGACAAAAAATAATGCATATTATAAGTCACAGGAACGGTTTAACTAAGGGGAGAAAGCATGTTCCTTTTTCAGCTGCATCTGCTATAATGGACAGAACAAACTAAATGTATCACTATATAATATCTATAATCTGCAGAGTCTGGATCAGATCATATAAAACTTTAATCACTTCCTCTAAATCAGAGAAATGAAGTTGAAAACAGAAATACATTCAAGTACTAAGTACAGTTGGCAGTGATAAGGACAGATTACGAAACTTTGCGTAACACTGCACACAAATGATGAAGAAAGCGTTATTATGAACATAGTTTAAGGAAATAAAAATGTTGGTATGATTATGAATAAGTCTAAATAATGTTGTGTGCTAAAAAAAGCAAGGTATAGAATATGAGATCACATTCTTTATTTGTAGTCAGAAAACTTTTGATAGTTATTTATTTATTTCTCTCTGTTTACTGGGAAATTCCTGCTGGGAAAAAACGTTTTCAGTGGAGGACCAGGGAGAAAAGTTCTATAAAGATTTTTATAACTATGTTATCTAAAAAGTAAGTTAGAGAACTTGACAATGAAGTTAAAAACAAAAAGTAATTGGAGTTCCATGCATTTAAATCACTTTGTAACAATGTAGCAGATTTTGAAAGTTTGGAGTATACATTTTTTTCTTCTTTTGTGTATATGTATGTTGTGGGGGTGTTGATAGGTTTTTAGGGGTTTTCAGAGACTGATAGTTTCAATGTTTATTAAAGTTCCATTCATTCAGTAAAGTAAAGTGACAGGAAATACAGTTTCACATAGAATGACTCACAAATATGTTTAGAGATAATCTTCTCAGATATTAGATCTAAAACTGGGCAAGATTGTAAGAGTGTGTGTGTGTGTGTGTGTGTGTGTGTGTGTGTGTGTGTGTGTGTGTGTGTGTGTGTGTGTGTGTGTGTGTGTGTGCATGTGTGTGTGCGTGCGTGTGTGTGTGTGTGTGTGTGTGTGTGTGTGTGTGTGTGTGTGTGTGTGTGTGTGTGTGTGTGTGTGTGTGTGTGTGTGTGTGTGTGTGTGCATGTGTGTGTAGTGTGTGTGTGTGGCAGCAAAAAAGCTAGTGTAAATGTAAAATAAATGCCAAAGCAAACTATACAGCCAATACCTGCTGCCAGGAAATTATACACAGAACTGTTTGTTTTTAAAAAATAAATAATTAAGCAGAACAGCAATAAGAAAAGGTATGTGAGTGCTACATGACTAAGCATTTTTCTTGGAAAACATATGCAGTCAAGAGAAACTCATAGGAAAATGTGATAATAATTACTTTGCACTATGTCATAGTACAAACGGTGAGCAAAATAGAATCCATATGTCATAACTTCTTCTTCTTCTTTTGGCTTTTTCCAGTTAGGGGTCACCACAGCGGATCACGTGTCCACTCATCATTGGCAGTGCAGTTTTACAGTGTCGAGTTGCCAGCCCGGCGCCCAACCTTCCAGGGAAGGCACACACATGCACACACTCATGCCTAGGGCCAATTTAGAGTATCCACTCCACCTACAGCTTGTCTTTGGGATGTGGGTGGAAACTGGAGCACCCAGAGGAAACCTACATGACCACAGGGAGGACATGCAGACTCCGCACAGAAGGCACCCCAGCCGAGGATCGAACTGGAGAACCTCTTGCTGTGAGGTGGCTACCCGCATATGTCATAACAATAGGCCCAAATAATTATAAATATACTGTTTAGAGTGTTGCTGCTGTCACCACAGTTAGCTTCCCGTGCACTGCTACAGAATCAAATGTTCTTCCTCAGTGCAAGTGCCTTTTCTGATGTTCCAGCTTCTTCCCAAATTCCAAACATATTCCAGTAGTGATGTGGCACTCTTCCACCTTTCCTGTAGTGTGGCATGTGCATGTAAGTGTGCTTTGTGCATTCTGCAGTAGACTGGTATCTCATCCAGCATTAGTTCTCTACAGAATATTAAGTAACGGGATAAGCTTCATCTCTCTCACAAGCCTGAACAGGATATAGATGGTACAGGGGAATGAATAACAGTAAGATGGGTTATTCTAGAAAGAAACAGGATGCCTTGTTGACAGTGTTAATGCCTGAGACAGTAGCAAAACTGAATTTGATCTCTGTACAAGTCTGTAGTTCTCTGCAAAAAACTTTAGACTTCCTCTGCTAGAGTAAAAGTGACTTGTTATATAGAGGAAGGTGTTGAATGAGTAGCAGCTGTTGCTGAATTGTAGCACAGGAAACAGTAGTTAAAGCCATCACTGACAGCTCTCAAGAAAGAAGTTCAACCAATTTTAGGTCATGATCACCTGTGAAAAGTCCATTTGGTGCAAAGAGTTTCAGTTAACATTTCAAAAGTTTCTGATAGTGACGATATGTGGAATACAGAGCTGCGTTTATTGATCAAAAGGGTTTGTCCTAAAAATGAAAATGAAAACTAAAAGGCTACTTTATGCATGTGTGCATGCGTGCATGTGTCTGTGTGTGTGTGTGTTTGTGTGTGTGCATGCATTAGAGTGTCTGCGTGTATTATATATGTATGTATATTGGAATCAACACTCATGGTGTTTGCCTCATCCACAACACTCATTCTTAAAGATCTCCTAGATAATCTAATCGCATATGTTCATCAGTAAAAATGCCTAGGACTGCTTCTGGATATTCTTTTTAAGAAATACGCAGAAACAATAGTCAGGAAGGTCCTATATCAATTAAAACTACACGATAAATAAGTACAGATTGCTCCAATTAAAAAACAATCTAAGCTAGAATATGACCTATCAGTTGTTGTACACTCCTCCCCTAATGGCCACACCCAACACCCTACAAAATGTGCCATTCTGTCCAGCTAGATCAGATGTGTCCAACCTGTGGCCCACGGGCCGCATGCGGCCCTCAGACCTCTTCCATGCAGCCCCCGACCTCTAACTGCAACATCGATATACGCATGCCCCAAAACACGTTTTTTGTGTTGTGCTTTTTACACTCTTGACCTATAAATCTGTTGGTGTGCGCATGCACCAAAGCACCATTCTAGTTTGGATTTTTTTGCACCAAAGAAGGATCTGTGTGTTCCCGCCGTTATTTTGTGCCAAAGAATCAGTGTTTGTTCTCGCTGAAGAGGGACTCGTGTATGGATTTGTCGTTATTGCCTTTGAAAGGGACAGCACTTACCTGTGTTAATAGGTAAGTATGGAGGGAGTGAATGAGTGAGTACATGCATGAAAGCAGAATGTTTGTGCATGTGAAATTGAAGAGTGTGTGTGTGTATGTGTGCATGACAGAGAGACAGAGAGAGACACATGCACAAAGAGGCTAATGATGATCAATCTACCTACTGAACACAAATAAGTTAACTCACAGATATATTGTACATTAAAAGTACACTTTCATTAAATTGTAGCTTTCCTGACAGAGAGAGTGTTGTATTGAATATGAAATCATACCTCTCAACTGTATAGATTTTCGCTGCATCTTTCAATTTGTATCTTTTACTTAGGAAATAAAATTAGTCACCCAAGGTAATGCAGTTCCAGGGAGTAAGAATGAGACACCAGCCTAAGGTTAAAGGGTCAGTAGTGGATTGACTTTGTGGGATTGTAGCATATAAAGTGGGTCTATATTAGATCACTGAATGCTTAGGTAAGTGAACGGTGATTAATCGACCCATGTAAGTAAAAGCTTACCAAACCAAACTGTCAGAACAGCGATTTTTTTCCAAGGGAAAAAAAAAAATCTCTGTTCCAACAAAAAAAAAAAAGAAAGCACATTAAAACATGAGATTAAGTGGGGGACTTTGCCCCCCACACCCCCCAACATGGGGGGCTGTGCCCCCACCCCCCTACTTATATATACCAACTCTGAGACCACACTACAGTGCCGAAACCGGCGAAGTATCAAAGCAGCCAAGTGAATTCTTTCCCAGAGAAAGAATTCGCTTACATGCCGCTTCGATATTTTGCAGTTTCAGTTTTGTCAGTTCGACCAAGACGCATTTGAAAACATGCATCTTCGGTCTGCTGATAGGAACCCTGTAAAGTTGAATTGTTTTTTTTCTGACAAAAAAACACCCAGTACTGTTTTGTCATTGGTGGGTTCTAAGCAGTGGCAGATTGGACAACAATAAGTATAGCTTTGGTGGATCATCAATACTGGCAAATCAGGTGGGCACAATGTCATTTTTTAAATGTTGGGGGTTTTAGTGTGTATGTGTGTGCTTGTGTGTTGGGAGGGCGGCAACTGTAGATGATTATTAAAGACAGAGACTTACGGACTGTGGAGAATATGTTATTTGTTTCAAAACCTGATACTTGGGTACTAGGCATGCCAAAAGTAGATTTGTTAAGATATATCTTCTTGTCATTTGCAGTGAATGGATATTTACATTTAATGGACAAGGCTAGCAGTATGAATGTGGTCCTGTAGGGATCTGGAGGATGCCAGGTCTACCACTGCCAATGTCTTGTAAAGTGACCTGGAAATGGAGATTGGGATGTTACTGAAAAAAATACAGTAAGTGGGCTTAGAAATATAGTTTAATTAAACAAAGTGCACTTGCAATTTGCAGGCCATAATTTAATTTATTTCAGGTAGTCCAGATCCTGGTAGATTGTATCCCATTAGACTTAATTAGGGAGAGCTATCATTCCTGGGAAGTAAGCAGCCCTAGTTTCAGTGAAAGCTCTGTGGTTGTTCGCAGGTAGGAAGTTGCAGGATGTGGATGCAATGTGTTTTATTTATTATTTTTAATGCATTTGTTATTTCAAAGCATGGTTTTCTTTGTTGAAAAAGAAGGCAGGATTGAATGAGCCATATAATGCTTAACTGACAATGATGGGATAAAAAGAATATAAGTGATGTATAACGTTTGCAGCAACAGTTGTTTCAATGCTGTCTGTGATACAAAACTATTTTGGGCCTGTGTCCCACTTTTATTTTTCTCTTTCTCCAGATTTCTTGCTCTAAGGTTGAGAGGTATGGTTCCATACTAAATCAGAAGGTTGTATTTACCTTGGAAGACTTTTCAGCATAATTACGAGAAACAGAGCCTTTTTAATATCTTTGCTTATTTCCAATATAAACTGCCATGTAACCTTGCAAATAACCTTAGTATTAAACTACTTTAATTCTTTTGGAATTGGCAAGTATGCTTCATTGGTTTGGATGTAAGCATAGAGTGCTAATGTGATAGCTCAGTAAACTGTTAGTCTGTGAATAACTTCTGCACAAATTAAAATGCCTGAATGTCAAATGGCTTTAGATTGGAGGGAAGTTATATGTTTACTCCAGTATGTAGTATTATCTTAGAGAGTTCATAGATTTCTTATTGATTTACGCTGAACAGTTGTTTGCTAATTTATTGATGCTCCTTTTGGTGGTGGGAAATTAGTTGGATGAGTCCATCTCGAGTATGATTTTTTTTTTTCAGATATTTTTACTTCCAGACAGTTTCATTCAGTGAGTGTGTCATGTGATTACTGAGGTTGCCTATTTTAGAAGTAGGGGCTCCTTGTGTGTGCGTGTGTGTCTGTGTGTCTGTGTGAAAGAGAGAGAGATTTAATATGTATAGTGAATATATTTTTGCAAATGGAATTCTTAGTTAAACAGGGCCCTCTTCTTGGGCAAGTAGACTTGAGTAACTAATATTAGATCTTGGCCAACCAGCTAGGAAAGTTTAGTATGTGGATTTTCCATCTGGTGTGATGAAGGCTATGCTACTTACCCAAGGACTATATTTATGGCTATCCATCCAGCCATCCAGTTGTCGTATTGCTGAACTACATTGTTTGATAATGAGAAGAACTTTTTACAGAAGTTGAAGTTTTTGTGTCAAGAACCTGTCCATACAGAGTGGCTTGTTTATGTTGTAGTGAAGGCTGTGGTCTTTGTAGTGAGCGTTTTAAGTATAACCAGTATTTCTGAGGCGGAGGAAGTCTCTTAAGACAGGATCTTTCTTAGCCTGGAAAGCAAGCCAATGATGAAATTTATAGGAGCCAGTGAGAGGCAGAGGAGAGCAAGAAACTTTTTAGTCTGTTTGGATAACTAAGTGAACTTAGTCCTTTGACCTTTTTGTCAGAAATGGTTGTAGTCTTTCTTTTGGCAGGGTGTTTTGCTGAGGCACATGCCAAAAGGGGCTTTGCACTCAGTAATGGCTCTTATAAAGGAAGAATACAGGGATGTTATGACCACCTTGTCCCTGGATGAGATACCCTTACTAATGAGGTGGGCCATGTAAAAAGCTTTCCATACAACAGAGACATCATGGTGGTCAAAAGTCAGGTTTCTATCAACCTGGGTGCCCAAGCACCTCACGACTGATTGCGTGCTTACAACATTGTTATTAATGTGATAATCTGTGGGGACATCACTCTCCCCAAAGGGGATGATGATGCATTTTTTGGCATTTAGCTTGAGGCCATGTTTCTGGCACCAGTCATTTGTTTGGGTGAGACCCTCCTGTAGCTTATTCAGAATTGTTTTATTAAGTCAGTAATGTGAATTCTTTACTTTATTGCAAATTTGTTGGCTTATTTTTGTGTATTATAGTATTGTAGGACTGCTAATGTTGACATTTTATGTAGTTGGACTGCTGTAGTGAATATCTGTTTATTTGTAAAAATATATATATATATATATATATATATATATATATATATATATATATATTAACTAAGATATTAGAGTTAACCGTTGGATTAGAGAATTAGAATTTTAAGGCAAATATTAGGAATTTATTACATTTATTCATTGTTCGAATGCACCTACAGTACAGCCAGGAGGTCGACTTTGGTCACCCGTGGCAGCGAAATAGTTAACTATATGATATATTTTATATGTGGCCCCAAGAGAATTTCTGTTCACTCAGTGCGGCCCTGGCAAACCAAAAGGTTGGACACCCCTGAGCTAGATGATGCTCACACCCATCAATGCAAATGTCTAAAACACACAGTAGCCGCTTCACCACCAAAAGAAGAAAGAGCCATTACTTCACTATAATACCTAACATGGAGGGTGTTACTGCATCTAGAAAACAGTCACTGTGTTTTTTCAGCTTTTTATTGCACTTTTTCCCCCTTATTTTAAAGGATTACTAATGTTTTTTATAACAAAAAAGAGTAGTCATTCATTTTTGTGTTTATGCCTCACTATTCTTAGGCACCCTCCTATTTAAAATAATTAAACTACAATACTGTCTCCTTATTCTGTAGGCTTTCTACCAATGTACCCGAGTCCTCCCTGAAAAATAGCACCAATCACATTATCATCCAAAACAGACCACCCTTCTGCTTAATAATAGGTAAGACAGCCTTGTCAAAACTGTCTCAGCCACTTGGAATCAGCTTGTAAATAGATTGCACCATCTGTCAACCCTGGTAGCATTCAACTTTAAGTTAAATGGTCATATTTTCTCAAGAAAATTTAAACTGTTTTTGTGTTGATTAACTGTTTTGCACTTTTAAAAAAAGTTATTTGTTGCTTAATTTTACCTGTAGGCTAACACACTCAAGTGTGCTAGCCGTTTAAAAGCATTTACTGTCTGTTTTCTAAAAAAAAAAAAAAAAAAATCTTGTTTTCCCGCCTTACTGAACTAGAATAGTCCAGTCTTCAGAGTTTGCTGATCTCTGGGCTTTGGCTTGGTTCCTGTGCTATTCCATATCCTTATTTGGATAAAGTGAAGCTTCTTTGTTCACCAGTGGGAGTGGGGAGCACTGGGCAGCCTATTTGTCCCTGGAGCAGTGGTTCCAGCCAGAAACTTGTAGTCTATTGGCCATTTTGGGTCAATTCCTAGCTCTTTTCAACCCCCTGCTATAAAGCCCGCTTTAGCGCGCTTTTGCGTGATTTAGCACGGAGTTGCCCATAGAGCACCTTCGGGCAGCGCCGGTTAAACAAGGTTAAACTATTTCTGGCTCCGTAAAGTCTGCTCTTCAATTTTTCCCTTAGAATTTCTCTACTTGCAATCTAAACAGTCTATTCTCCATCTCAAAAGCTCAGCACTTGCTCCTAAAGCATTTTTATATAGGTAAAGTACTTATATACTAAACAAAGTACTACATTAGCCTAGAATCCCCTTGAGTACCCATTTCCCTATAGGTCCCTTCTGACTCAGTTACACAGCAAACTTTTTCACTTTTTCTAGCATGTCGAAGGGTCAGTTGCTAGCGTCCTCTCCTGTTCAGCTGGTGAATCTGGGCATCTTGAGGCAATGTTACAATTGCCTCATGTACACAGACAACCCACTCCTTCTTCCACAAAACACAAATACATGTGAGAGATGCAACTATATAGCCAAACTGGAGGCTGAGCTCTCTCAACTCAGGACTGGCAAGACCAGACAGGAGGAGAAGGAAACCACGCACACCACAAACCCAGTTTCACATGGAACTATCACAACTGCAAAACAAACACATAAACACACAAAGACATACTCGGAGGCACTGATCAAAAATCTACCAAAACTACAGAGGCCTCCAAAGCAGACACCCAAGCAACTGCCACCTCAAGACATAAGACATGCAACACATAGTTCTCAAAGTCAGTGTGCTAAACAGTCACAGCCCTTAAGGCCAAACACAATGCCAGACACACTTGTTATAGGTGACTCCATAGTCAGACACACTGACGTCCCACTCACCAGACTGAACAAGGAAAAGATCACAGTAAGCTGCCTGTCAGGCGCTAGAATCCGCCACATAACACAAGCACTCAGGTCACTCCACAGCAAGTACAAGTATGACTCAGTCATTGTCCATGCCGGTGTGAACGACCTGAGACGTACCTCCCTGGACTACATGAAAAGAGACATAGAGGAGCTCTCAGATTATGTAGCCCAGGCCGGTATGACCCTGACCCTGAGCAGTATCCTACCCTCACCAAGAATGATGCCACAATACAGAGACAAAATGATCAGCTTTAATAATTGGCTTAATTACTGGTGTCATTCTAAGGGGATCCAATGTCTGTCTGCCTGGGATGACATGCTTGACAAGCCACGCTGCTTTGAAAGGGACGGCTTGCACCTGTCACCCCTGGGCTTCCGGATATTGGCAAAGGCTCTTGCCACCCCCATAGTGTCTTTTTTAGGCAAGGCTCAATTGATAAACCTACCGCCCTAGAAAACAAAAATGGAGAAAAACTAAGGGTAATACTGCTCAATGCCAGAAGTCTAAACCTCAAGATGCACGCCCTCGAAGCCCTCCTCAGTATGGAGAACATCGATGTCTGTGCTGTGACTGAAACCTGGTTCAAGGCTCCTGAGAGCACCCCAGCACTATCAGGTTATACCTCATATCATGCGTTCCGGCCCCAAAATCCGGACCGAACCACAAAAGGAGGGAGTATCCATATTCATAAAGGATACCCACACCTCCAGGTTAGTGGCAACGCACGAAGCATCGGAGACCATCCAGGTGCAATTAACCATAGGTAAAACTGCCCTACAGTTTGTAGCATGCTACAGACCACCTACTCAAACTCAGGAAACCCACACAGCCTTCCTGAAGACACTGGAGAGTATGAATGTCTCTCCAAACACCATCATATTGGGTGACTTCAACTACCCAAACATAGACTGGGAACATTACTCAAGCCCCAACACCCTAGCCCAAAGGTTCCTGGAGTTCATAAACTCAAATGCTATGGAACAACTAGTCACCATTCCCACAAGAGGAGAAAATATACTAGACCTGATCATCACAAACATGGGGACAAAATGCTCCACACCGGAAGTATATCCCTCATTGGTGAAATCAGACCATAATTTAATCTCATTGGAGATCCACATCCCACCCCCACCCCCAGCAAAAAAGACCACAGTGAAGAACTTCTCAAAAGCAAACTTCACACTTCTTAAAACTGGAGTGGTATCCTTCAAGGACCCCGAGCCACTGGAAACCACAACCCACGCTGCTGAAACCCTTACAAATGCCTTCTACGAGCACCTCCAGGAATGTATGGATCAAGCAATCCCTAATAAAATCAAGACCCTTTCCACCAAAGGCAGGCGCCCGGTCTGGTGGACCCCAGCCATAAACAAACTCTACAACAAGAGGAGAAAGCTACTACATGACAGAGCAAAATCCCTAAAAGGGAAGGCATCTCTGATCAATACTAGCAAAAAACTACGATCACTCATAAAATCATCCAAGGCCAACTTTGAGAGAAAAATCGCTAATGACACAAAAGACAATCATAAGGCCTTCTTTAGCTATGTTAGAAACCTGGGTGGAAACTCCCAGATATGCTCAGAATTAGTCCAAAATGATAAAAAATCACTGATCCCACAGACATTGCCAACATACTGGCAGACAGGTTCAGTGCAAATTTCTCCCTCCCTCCCCAAAAGGAGAAATATCTATCCCACCAGAGTCTAGCCTCCCAAACATCTCAGATGCCCAGGTGAGAGCTGCTCTCTCTAAAGCAAAAACACAGCATCAATGGGACCGGACGGTGTCCCCGGCTGTGTGCTACACGAACTCAATGAGGAACTAAACCCACACATAAGGCTGCTGTTTAATCTTAGCCTTACTACAGGATACGCACTCCAAAGAATGGCGACGGCAACTGTGGTCCCACTCCACAAAGGCGGTGCTTCTACGGACCCTGGAAATTACCGCCCATAAGCTTGACGAGCCTTGTCTGCAAAGCTATGGAGAGGATCATAATGGAACTCATAAATAAAGACATTGGGGACCTACAGACACTGGATCCTACCCAATTTGGCTTTGTCAAGGGCAGATCCTGCCTCTTGAACTTGGTCAACTTTTGAAACAGTCACTAAGGCCATTGATGAGGGTAAGGCAGTTCACACAGCCTACCTTGACCTAGCAAAAGTGTTCGACACAATACCCCACTCGGGCATCATAGAAAAGCTCACCAGCTTAGATGTAAACCCATATGTCACAAGATGGGTTGCAAACTGGCTCAAGGACAGAACACATAGGGTTAGAGTTGCTGGTGCCATGTCAGACTCTAAGCCGGTCACGAGCGGTGTCCCACAGGGCTCAGTCCTGGGGCCCCTCTTGTTCGGCATTTATTTTTCTGAAGGGCAGGCAAACATAGGGGGATTGTGGCTGACAAAATTTGCAAATGACTGCAAACTGGGCACCATAATTGACACTCCATCAGACACAGACATCCTCCAGAGAGGTCTCATAGAAATGGATAACTGGTGCCAGAGCCATGGCCTTAAGCTAAATGCCAAAAAATGTATAGTCATACCCTTTGGGAAAAATAAGGTAACCCCTAATTACCACATAGGTGGTAATCCATTAAACATGGAAGAAGTTATCAGGGACCTGGGGACCCAAGTTGACAGTAACCTCTCTTTGACACTCACATTGCCAAAGTGGTTAGGAAGACCTTCTACATTGCCCACCTGATCATGAAGGGATTCACATCCAGATCAGGAGAGGTCATTGTACCCCTGTACTCTTCACTTATCAGACCAATGATTGAGTACAACGCCCCATTCGGAATGTACCTTACCCGACACCTGCAGCAGTTGGAAAGACCCCAAAAGTTCCTCACCAAAAGGATAAAGGGGCTCAAACATATGTCATATGATGCCTGACTGAAGAAACTCCAGCTCTATTCAGTCGCATACCGTCTGCTCAGAGGTGATCTGTGCCTGACATACAAGGCCATGTCCAACCCGGAATTAATGGACATGCTCCACCTCAAAAATCCAAATCCACCAGAGCCACGAGAGCAAGAGACTTAAACCTCAACACGGATATAAATAGGACGTGCTGGAGGGACAGATTCATCACCCAGAGACTCCCTACACTATGGAACAGAATCCCAGTCCATGTGAGGCAGAGCCCCTCACTGACTCTGTTCAAGAGAAATCTTGACGAGTGGATGGGAGATCGTAGGTTTACCCCGGGAATCATCTCTGTGTCACTGCTGGACAGAGGCACAGCAAACTAATGGATATACTATTCTCATCCTAAGGGGTGGTGAAAGCCACACACACTCTGGCTGGGCTTATAAATGCCCTAGGGCAGATAGCCTAGTATGAACCTATGAACCTATGAACCTATGAACCTATGAAAATGAATGTAAAATGTTTCAGGGATGCAGGCTAAAATAAGTGTCACTCCATCTGCCAGGTATATACCTATCTCACCTCTCTTAATCCAGCTGAACAATATATGGTAGTGATTTCCAACAAGTCATTATCGCAAACTATGGATATTAATCTATAACAACCCTACTAAAACTTTTACAATAAATCCAAAGTTAACTAAAATGTATCACAAAATATATTGTAGCCATCTACCTCTCTCAGCCAAACACAAACCTATTAAATCCTTTATTGCTTGCATTCAACATTCTGTAAGTTTCAACATTGCTGCTAATAGGTTTCTATAAGTAATTACGTGGTATTTGGTCTATATCATTTATAATATTAAAGTTGCATGTATGGTAACGTCTATAACTATATTGTCACTACTGTTCAGACAGGAACTGTTTTTTCACTTCTTTATACTGATTTCCATGTTCTTATATGTATATTCTATGACAAATTGTTTATTAAATATAGATCATATTCATACTATTATTATTATATTACTTGCTCTTTAGAGGCTAGCTTGCAAATGAGTCTTTTGACTAATCTGCCCACCTGGTTACAAATAGTAGATACATAAAAAAAGAATAAATAAATAAATAAATATATTTTTCAGATTACCTTCACATGACAGTGCTAGTCATGTTAACAGGAAACCTAAAATAACTGTTAAGCCATTTAGAAAAGTACAGTTTTGTACCTACCATAAATGTAGATGTTCGAGGATCTCCATTGCTGCAGTCCTGACAAATGGGTACTCCGCTGCCCACCATCGGCCCGAATACCAAAGGGCTAGAACTGGCGTCCTGAGACTGTACTTGTCAGTACAAATGCGCATGACCAACGCATAATCACAGTCTTTCTTGCCTCAGGCGTCAGAATGCAAAAAGAAAACACCACCCAAAACCCCAATGTAAAAGAAAAAGGGGAAGGAGGGGACTGCAGCAATGGAGATCCTCGAACATCTACATTTATGGTAGGTACAAAACTGTACTATGTCCATTGCTGCAGTCCTGACAAATGGGTAGAATCCCAGAGCAACGGAAAAAGGGAGGCTGGCCAACTAAATAGCAGGAGGAGCTGCAGACATGCCCTGTAAGACTGCAGTGGCAAACCCAGCCCTAGACCTAGAATAAAGAGGCAAATGATAATGCTTGGTAAAGGTATGTACAGAACTCCAAGTAGCTGCTTCTAGAATGTCTTTCGTAGCTACCCCTCTCAAAAAAGCAGTAGAAGTGGCCGTAGTAGAATGAGGCCTGATCCCAACTGGAACCTCCTTACCATGATGAGAGTAACAAAAAGCAATACAATGGCCGATCCACTTGGAAATAGTTTGTTTCGAGACAGCTTTCCCACTTGAAGCCACAGCAAACGAAACAAATAACTGTTGAGATCTCCGGAACTCATTGGTTCTGAACAAATAATACCGTAACTGCCTATGCACATCCAAAGAATGCAAAACTCTTTCCCCTTCATTTTGGGGGTTAGCATAAAAAGTAGGCAAATGTATAGATTGGTTCAATGCCACATTAGAAACTACCTTAGGCAGAAAAGTAGGATTAGTAGGAAACTCTGTCCTGGTGAAAAATCAGAAAAGGTTCCACTGCCATAAGAGCCTGTAATTCAGACACCCTTCTAGCAGAAGTAACAGCCAATAAAAAAGCAGTCTTCCAGGACAACAACTTCAATTCAGCCGTAGTTGCAGGTTCAAAAGGAGGCAGAGTCAGCTTTTCCAAAACAAAATTAAGATCCCAGGCAGGAGTAGGAGCCCGGTCTTATATTCTTTGCCCCTCTAAGAAACTGTTTAAGCAAAGGATGTGAAAATAAAGGAGGATCACCATCATAGTGAGCAGAAATAGCTGCAGCATGTACTTTTATAGAAGAGAAGGACAAACCCTTGTCCAGTAACATAGTCAAATATTGCAAAGTACAACTCAAATTAGGCAACGTGACATCAAGGCCTTTAGCCGAATTCCAAAGAAAAAATCTCTTCCATTTATCAGCATAAACTTTCCGAGTACTAGGACGCCTGGCTTCCAAAAGGACATCCAAAACTTGTTGAGGGAGCTGAAGGCCCTCATCCTCTAAAACTGAATGCGCCAGGCTGTCAGATGTAGGGATTGCACCCTGACATTGAGAAAATGATTGTTTACTTGAGACAATAAGTGAGGAATCCACGGTAATGGCCAAGGTGTCCCGTGAATTAGGCTCCTCAGCAGAGGGTACCAATGTTGACGAGGCCAATCCGGCGCTATAAGGATCATGCAAGGTTTGTCCCTCCTGACTTTCAACAGGACCTGTGGAAGAAGAGGCAGAGGAGGAAAGGCATATACGTGAAGGTTGCTCCAACTGAAGGATAGTGCATCTATTTTCCAGGCTGTCGGATGAAACAGCCTTGTGCAAAACAGAGGCAGTTGGGAATTCAGAGGAGAAGCGAACAGATCTATGTCTGGAGTTCCCCAAGCCATGGTCAACTGACAAAATACCTGAGGATCCAACTTCCATTCGTGAGGATCCACCATCTGTCTGCTCAGAACATCTGCTAACGAATTTTGTGCTCCTGGCAGAAACTGTGCTCGAAGAGTGATGTGCAGATCCAAAGCAGTTTCCCATAACAGCATTGCTTGTCTGCAAAGAGGGTAAGAATGAGTACCCCCCTGCTTGTTGATGTACCACATGACAGTTGTGTTGTCTGTTGAATCAACACCAGTCCGGTCAGTAGATCCTTGAATGCTTTTAAGGCAAATTGAACCGCCAGCATCTCCTTCATGTTGATATGCAAGTGAAGCAACTCTGGGGGCCAAAGGTCTTGAATCCATTTTCCTTTGAAATGAGCTCCCCAGGCTGACTCTGAGGCGTCTGTCGTTAATATCTGACTTGCCTCCGGTTGGGTCACAGAGAGTCCCTTGTTTAGGTGGCATTCCTGAGCCCACCACACAAATTCTTTCTGAATGCAAGGGAGAATCCGAATGACAGTATCCAAATCGTGGCTGTGTTGAGTCCAAACGCTTTTGAGATACCACTGTAGCTTCCTCATATGCAGTTTGGCATTGGGAAGTACTAGAATGCAAGATGCCATGAACCCCAAGGCTTGAAGGACTGTCCTTGCAGTTAGCCTGGACATTACGGATAGCTGTTGGAAGTATAGGTGAAGATTTCTTTGTTTGTCCGGGGTAAGAGATGCCATCTGAGTAGCTGTATTCAGTCTCACACCCAGAAAACACATCTCCTGTGAGGGTACTAGACTGGACTTTATTTCGTTCACAGAATACCCTAGGCATCTGAAAACTGTCATCACAAACTGCAGAAGTCGAAGAAGTTCGTGCTTGCCCTGAGCCAGTATCAAACAATCGTCCAGATAAGGATAAATTTGAATTCCCCTTAGCCGGAGAAAAGCTATTACTGGAGCCAGGACTTTGTGAATACCCTGGGCAGTAGATAAGCCAAAGGGCAATGCAGAGAACTGATAATGCAAATTCCCAGTCCGAAACCTCAGGAACTTCCTGCAACTGGGCCTGATAGGAATGTGAAGATAGGCCTCCTTGAGATCCAAAGTCACCATCCAGTGATCTCTGCCTAGCATAGGCAACAGCTGCTGCAGTGTCAACATCTTGAATTTAGGTGTTTAGAATGGATAAATCCAGAATGGGCCTCCAAGTATTTCCTTCTTTGGCACTAAGAAAAGATGGGAATAAAACCCGATGCCTCTGTCCACAGAAGGAACTGCCTGTATTGCTAAAATCTGTGCCAGTCTTTGCTGATGAGGCACATCCGGCATACCTTTGAAAGGAGGGAATGTGAAAATAAAACTTGTAGCCTCGAGTTATAATGTCCAATACCCATTTGTCTTGGGTAACCAAATGCCAATTCCTGTGAAAAGTCCCAGTTTTCCCCTAGAGGAGCTGCCAGCAAAGCAGAGTCCGGCAGCTGAAGACACAGGTCATTGGGACTGCTTCGAGGACTGACCCCTGCCCACCCCAGCAGAAGGGGTAAAAGAATTCAAAGGCCTAGAAGTAACAGGGCCCTGAGAGGAAGCCCTAGACCTGCCCCTAGATTGATAATCCGAAGAGGGAAAGACCATCCCTAGCAGGCCAATTCCTACTGAACTTAGGGGCTGAACCTGTAAGAAGTCCTTTACCGTCTGCATAGACTTAGCTTTTTCCTCCATTTTTTCAAAACTGATTCCACTGGAGGGCCAAAAGAACATCAGATTGCAAAGGAGCATCCATAATGCGAGCCTTAACATGCTCTGACAAGGACTGATCTCTAAGCCAGGCATGTCTGCGAACAACAGAACTAGTAGCAGCCACCCTGGAAGAAGCTTGTAAAGCATCAAAACCACACTGCAAAGAATGCTTACCAACCTGGTCTGAAGCATGCACTAAATCCTGAAGCTCGTTACAGTCAACACCTTCAGACAAAGCATCCACTTTACATTTCAATTGACTTAGCAAATAATTCTGATACCTGAGCATATGAAATTGACAATTCAAAGCTCTCATAGCCAAAGTAGAAGAGGTATACAGTTTTTACCCCACCTATCCAGGGCCCTAGCATCCTTGTCCAGAGGAACCGGATTCTTAACCACAGAAGCCTTAACACCTTGGGGCCTTGAGAAATAGTTTCTGGATCAGCCCTAGGACTCTTATATAAGTACTTGTGAGCTTCGGAACCCTGTAGTATCTATCTGGTTTAACTGGGGCAGGGGCAGAGAATCTGGGTTAAGGGCAGCCTCAGAAAATACATCCTGAACAACATCCAGTACAGGGGAATAGCCAAAGGCCTGTGCTGAGGTAAAACAAGAATTCTCTCAGCCTTTACGAGAATCAGAATAATCCTGGCCATCCCACTGGAAATGTTCCCTCATGGAATGCAAAGTTTCAGAGAAAGAAAAATCTTCTGGAGGGGCTCAGCCTCCGAATCAGAATAGGAGGAAATGCTCTTCCACAGAGGAATCTGACTCATTGGAAGACTGAACCAGACCCTCCAACTCTGTGTCTATCCTTCACAGGGGGGGGGGGATGGAACCCCTAATTAAAGTAATCAAATCTTCAGCCATATTTAACATGTGCTTCCTAGGAGCTGGAACCTGGGGATTAGCACCAGCAGGATCAGACTTAGTTTTAAAATGGCACTTGCCCTGAGAAGGAAGAGGCCAAACTACCATATGAGGGGAGGAAGCCACCGACAACAAAGAAGCACCCTCAGCCTGGCCTAACACAGGAGAAGCCACTTCCTGCAGTAACAAAGGCTCCCCTAGACACACTGGTAAACTGTCAGAAGGAGCCACTGAAGCAGTCAGTGGTTCCACAGAACCGACGTCAGTGGACACCTCATCCTGTTTGGACTGCAAAGACTTATCTTTGTGCTTCTTAGAAGAACCAGTTGTTAAAAGTAGCACAAAGCCCAACAACGTCGTGCTCAGGCCCTAAACAAGGAATGCAGAGTGAATGGTAATCCCTATGAGGAATCTGTTTCCCACAAGAAATACAGTTATTAACTTTTTCTGACATCCGGCAATACTGAGGCAAGAAAAAGACAAAAAAAAAATGTTCCCAACAGGGTACTTAGCCAACTTGGTATCCGGTCTGAAACTCGAAAACCGACAGTTCCAGAACGCCGAACGGCACTTGCAAAAACTGCTTCTGCTGAGGACCATGCGGCAAGAAAGACTGTGATTATGGCGTCGGTCATGCGCATTTGTACTGACAAGTACTTACGTCAGTCTCATTGGTATTATGGTGGGCAGCGGAGTACCCATTTATCAGGACTGCAGCAATGGGAGACGATGAACATCCAAAAATATAATAACAGAAGAAGAGAACCTACACGTGTTGCATTCCTACATCATAAGAAAAATAGGAAGGTGTGCCTGAATCTGCAAGCCCAGAAGAGAACTATACACAACAGCCATTTCCATCTGCTAATCATCATTATTAGTCCGGACAAACTACATTTCTTTTTAAAAAGTGAGCAAGGTGGAAGAAGCAAAAAATCTTTCAAAAAGATTTTATTAAAGGCACACAAAGATCAACCTGAAGAAGGTACAGATAGAGATCCATAGAAGTAACATGGCCATAGACGAACTCAGTCATTATCCACATGGTTAGAACATATGAGATGTATGTTGCATGTGAAATCCATAGAAGTAACATGGCCATAGATGAAGTCAGTCATTGTCCACATAGTAAGAACAAATGAGCTGTGCTTTGCATGTGAGATCCATAGAAGTAACATGGCCATAGATGAAGTCAGTCATTGTCCACATAGTGAGAACATATGAGCTGTGCTTTACATGTGAGATCCATAGAAGTAACATGGCCATAGATGAACTCAGTCATTGGCTACATAGGTTCATAGGTAGGTACTAGGCTATTGGCCCTAGGGCCCATACAATCCTAGCCAAAAAAATGTACCCTGGCTTTCGCCACCCAAGAAAATTATTTTCCTGTGACCCTGTCGAGCAGAGCCACAGAAGTGATCCCCGGGGCGAATTTCCCATTTCCCATCCAGTCATCAAGATTTTTCTTGAAGAATGCTAATGAGGAGCTCTGTTTGACATAGATAGGTAGTCTGTTCCAGAGTATGGGAAGTCTCTGGGACAGGAATCTATCCCTCCAGCATGTTCTGTTTATTGTGGTGACAAGGTTAAGGTCCCTAGAGCATGTAGCTCGGAGGGATTGGGATTTCTTTAAGTGGAGCATGTCCAACAGCTCTGGGTTTGACATAGCTTTGTATGTTAGGCAGAGATCGCCCCTGAGTAGGCGATATGCGATGGAGTAAAGCTGTAGTTTTTTGAGACGGTCTGCATAGGGCATATGTTTGAGGCCAGTAATCCTCTTTGTGAAGTATTTCTGTGGTCTTTCCAGTTGTTGTAGATGTCTTGTGAGGTACATACCAAAAGGGGCATTGTACTCTATAATGGGTCTAATGAGTGATGAGTAGAGGGGAACAATGACCTTTTTTTCTGGATGAGAATCCTTTTGTGATGAGATGAGCCACGTAGAAGGATTTCCTAACCACTGTGGTGATGTGATTATCAAAGGAAAGACTACTGTCCACCTGTGTCCCAAGGTCTCTTATCACATTTTCGGCATTAAGTAGACTACCAGCTATGTGGTAGTTCATGGGTACAGAGTTTTTACCAAAGGGGATGACAATACACTTTTTGGCATTGAGCTTCAGGCCATGGCTTTGACACCAGGTATCTGTCTCATTGAGGCCCTTTTGTAGTTTGTCCACATCATTAGGAGTTTTGATTATGGCTCCTAATTTGCAGTCATCTGCAAACTTTGTTAGCCAAAGACCTTCTGTGTTGGCCTGCACTTCAGAGACATAGATACCAAACAGGAGAGGACCCAGGACTGAACCCTGTGGTACTCCACTTGTCACTGGTCTGATGTCGGATTTGGAATCTGCTACTTTCACAGTGTGGGTTCTGTCCATGAGCCATTTGGCAACCCATCTTGTGACATAGGGATTTATACCTAGTTTAGTGAGCTTATCTATAATTCCAGAGTGGGGGATGGTGTCGAAAGCCTTGGTGAGATCTAGATAAGCTATGTGAACCATTTTACCCTGATCTATGGCTTTGGTGACTGCTTCAAAGAAGTCAATCAGGTTTAGGAGACATGATCTGCCTTTTACAAATCCAAACTGTGTAGGGTCCAGAGTTTGGAGATTACCAATGTCTTTGTTTATGAGTTCCATGATGATACGTTCCATGGCCTTGCAGACCAGGCTCGTCAGGCTAATGGGGCGGTAGTTCCTGGGGTCCGTCGTGGCTCCCCCTTATTGGAGTGGGATAACTGTCACGGTGCACCATTCAGTGGGTACAAAGCCTGAGGTGAGGCTATGATTGAACATGGTACTTAGGTAGGGTGCCAGTTCATTCTGTAGTTCGTGTAGAACGCAGCCTGGGATATTGTCAGGTCCCATGGATGCTGTGTTCTTGGCTTTGGAGAGTGTGTTTTTTACCTGTGCAGCCATGATTATAGGAACTTTGCATTCTTCAGGTATTGAGATGGGCCCTCTAGGGGGTGAAAGGGGGGTAAAGTTAGCACTGAACCTATCTGCTAGGATGTTGGCAATATCAGTTGGTTCTGTATATTTAGTGCCATTATGCTGTAACTCAGAGCAGATCTGAGTGTTCCCATTTAGATTCTTGATATAGCTATAGAATGCTTTGTGGTTGCCTTTAGAGTCAGTGGCAATTTTGTTTTCATAACTAGCTTTGGAGGATTTTATGAGGGATCTCAGCTTCTTACTGAGGTTGACCAGGGAGTTCCTCCAGTCATGGGATTTTACTCTTTTTTGCAACAGTTTCTTTCTTCTGTTGTAGAGTTTGTTTATGGCAGAGGTCCACCAGATTGGCTTCCTTTTTTTAGAGGATAACATATTGGTTCTATTAGGGATAGCATGATCCATACACTCGTGTAAGTGCTTATAAAGTGCATTTGTGTAGGATTCAGTAGTCATACCTCTATTGTCCATCTGCATGGATGTCATGAAGTTTGCCACTTCTGTCTTAAGAAGTGTGAAGTTGGCTTTTGAGAAGTTTTTTACGATGGTTTCCCTAATTGGGGCTGGGGGTGGGATGTGGATGTCTAGGCTGATTAGCTTGTGGTCGGATCTGACCAACGAGGAATTGACCTCTGGTGTGGAACACCGGTTTCCCATGTTGGTAATGACCAGGTCTAGGATATTGCTGCCCCTGGTGGGGGTGTGAATAAGTTGATCCAAGGTGTTGGAATTTATGAATTCTAGAAAATGTTGAGCAAAAGAGTTGGTACATGAGTAGTTTTCCCAGTTAATGGTGGGGTAGTTGAAATTGCCCATTATTAGGGTGTACATATGAGTAGTGCTTTGATTGTGAGATCCATAGAAGTAACATGGTCATAGATGAACTCAGTCATTGTCCACATAGTGAGAGCATATGAGCTGTGCTTTGCATGTGAGATCCATAGAAGTAACATGGCCATAGAGGAAGTCATTCATTGTCCACATAGTTAGAACATATGAGCTGTGCTTTGCATGTGAGATCTATAGAAGTAACATGGCCATAGATGAAGTCATTGTCCACAAAGTGAGGACATATGACCTGTGCTTTGCATGTGTGCTCCATAGAAGTAACATGGCCATAGATGAACTCAGTCATTGTCCACATAGTTAGAACATATGAGCTGTACTTTGCATGCGAGATTCATAGAAGTAACATGGTCATAGATGAACCCAGTCATTGTCCACATAGTGAGAACATATGAGCTGTGCTTTGCACGAGAGATCCATAGAAGTAACATGGCCATAGATGAACTCAGTCATTGTAATCATAGTTAGAACATATGAGCTGTGCTTTGCATGTGAGATCCATAGAAGTAACATGGCCATAGATGAAGTCAGTCATTGTCCACATAGTTAGAACATATGAGCTGAACTTTGCATGTGAGATCCACAGATGTAACATGACCATCGATGAACTCAGTCATTGTCCACATAGTGAGAACATATGAGCTGTGCTTTGCATGTGAGATCTATAGAAGTAACATGGCCATAGATTAAGTTATTGTCCACAAAGTGAGGACATATGACCTGTGGTTTGCATGTGAGATCCATAGAAGTAACATGGCCATAGATGAAGTCAGTCATTGTCCACATAGTTAGAACATATGAGTTGTGCTTTGATTGTGAGATCCATAGACGTAACATGGTCATAGATGAACTCAGTCATTGTCCACATAGTGAGAACATATGAGCTGTACTTTGCATGTGAGATCCATAGAAGTAACATGGTCATAGATGAACTCAGTCATTGTCCACATAGTGAGAACATATGAGCTGTGCTTTGCATGTGAGATCCATAGAAGTAACATGGTCATAGATGAACTCAGTCATTGTCCACATAGTGGGAACATATGAACTGTGATTGCATGTGAGATCCATAGAAGTAACATGGCCATAGATGAACTCAGTCATTGTCCACATAGTGAGGACATATGAGCTGTGCTTTGCATGTGAGATCCATAGAAGTAACATGGCCATAGATGAACTCAGTCATTGTCCACATAGTGAGGAGATATGAACTGTGCTTTGCATGTAAACCGAGATGACTAAGAGCTGGATCTCTGTGTCCTCATCCAGTGTATATCATGTCCTGTGAAATGTGGTCATTATGATGAAAGACCACTACTCAGAATATCAAGGGACAGCATCACTAACCACAGCAATCAGCAATGTTATAATCTCCTTCAGGATGTTAGTTTATGCTCAATAAAGAGTTCCAGATGAAGTTTCCACTGAGAGTGGTCTTTAGATTGTTAGTGCTGTGTTCAAATGGATTATCAGAAATTGGGAATAAAGTCAAACCTCACTAAGATTAAATGGCCTAACAGAAAATAGGAATGTGTACGTGATACATTAAGTCCCACATTATCAACACTAAATGGCCTATCAAAAATGTGACTCCGTACATGCTTCATTCAGGTCCACCTCAGCAAGATCAACTGGCCTATCGAAGAATGGGAATCTGTACATAGTACATTAGGTTCCACATCACCAACACCAAATGGCTTATCAAAAAATGGAAATGTGTACATGGTACCTAAAGTTTCACCTCACCAAGATCAAATAGGCAGGCATAGAACTCAGGAAAAAAAAGTAAGTGATGAAAAAATAAGAGTTTTAACAAGTCTGTTGATCTGTCAGAAAGTATCACTGCAGAATATAAATGCATGTATTTGTGCGAGCATGTGTTTGTGCACGTGTGTGTGTGTTTGTGCATGTGTGTGTATGTGTGTGTGTGTGTGTGTGTGTGTGTGTGTGTGTGTGTGTGTGTGTGTGTGTGTGTGTGTGTGTGTGTGTGCATAAGTGCACTACTAGTAACTAGGTGTATGTGTGTGTGTGTGTGTGTGTGTGTGTGTGTGTGTGTGTGTGTGTGTGTGTGTGTGTGTGTGTGTGTGTGTGTGTGTGTGTGTGTGTGTGTGTGTGTGCATGTTTGTGTATGCACGCGGGTGTGTGTTTCCTAAACAAATGCTGATCCTGTAGAAAATCATTCCGGAAGGGTGATCTTCAAGTTCAAGCAGCACCAACATGATATTGAATGCAGACAGAGAAAAAAATGAACTAAGTTTAAATATGGAAGAATTGACCCGGGACTGTAACCATTAGCAACTGAAATGGATATTGTAAATCATACCAAGTCAGTTAATACAACATGGCCCACACTGAATGCAAAGAGCAGTCTATGCCCAAATTCATGCCATTTTCTTGCCCCTAGGGGTCATATACTGGGTAAAATCAGGTTATACTGGCTAGGTTTGTAATGGCTCTTAAGTCATTAGCCTAGTAGTTGCCTATGAACCTATGAACCTATGTATTTATTTGTCAAAAATATGCAGAAGAGATACTATAGATCACAAACAAATATCAAATTATTATTGAGTCACTAAAAGCTCACAAACAGTGACGTATCAGCTACCACTTCTCTCTACAGTAAGTTTACCTATCACTTTATGCTAAAAGCGTGATTGTTAGAGCTCTGTCATATGTAAATCTCATCATGATAGTCTTGACATCATGATTTGATATACAAAAATTAACCTTTGTATTTTCCTAATGAAGTTGCAGCTGTTTATTGCAAAAGGATCACAATAAATGACACATCCAATTTCTGATGGCATATTAGCTCTGGTACTCCAGCAGGGTGAGAATAGGCTGTAACATGAGTTAATGACTTCAGCATACTCAGTCATGATGGTGGTTCAGTGGATTTAGGCCTTTCCTGTAAAAATAAGCACAACATTTCTGACTTTTGTTAAATTTTCACAGAAACAAAATTATAGAGAAAAGGATTATTTAATTTCCCACATAACTCTATAGCTGTTTCATAAATGCTTATGTGACAAATTCTCTTTGTTCATTAAATGATATAGAAGGGCTGTCATTACCATCATTAGAAATCTCTTGATCCAAATATGAGTTCTGCTGTGATCTGCTTATCAAACCTGAGTTGATTCAGTGATCCTGCCTTCAGCCCACAGATTCAGCCACAGAAATTGCAGCTGTCTCCATGTGGAAAAGCTGTACACTGGATTTGAAGTTTTATCCTTTTTTCCTTTCTACTCATTTTCCAGTTTCAAAAGTATGATATTTATATTCAGAAGAGGTCATTGCTTGATAGAGGTTTAGATATAAATGAAAATAACTGTTAGCAGAGTATGGAATTTGTTTATGTTTTCTTGAGATACACTTTCAATGTGTCTTTGTAATGTTTATTTGCGACTACAGGATCTGTGATTAATGCTGAACTAGAAGTTCAAACTGCCCACAGCAAGATCACATCTCATACCAGCAAAAGAAGTTCAGATTAGCAGCTCAAAAGAGAAGAACATAGTAAGATCAAGAACATCAAAACAATGGGCAAAAAAAGACAAGGTCAATGAGAAACATATCTACACTGAAACACAACTTGCAGAGCTACTTTAATCTTCAAGAACCATTTATGGTGTAAGTTCTCGTGATCCTATTTGCATCTTTTGTCAGTATTTCCCAGTGTTCATAAATGGGTTAAACCATCTGTGTTAGATGGATGGAATATTCTTAGGACAGAAGTCTTCTTTGACACATGACACTATAAATCTGTGCTTCAAAAATTGTAGCAGAGTCCCCGTTGACTCTCTTACGAATGAAAAATAAACTGTGCCATTAAGTAGGCTAAGGAAAGCAAAGCCACAGAGCCAGATGGCAGCTGGAGATGGAAATAAGGAACGAATACTGAAGCCATCATACTTATGTGCCACAACAGGAATTGACAGAAATCACCGCTCTGAGAAATGCTGACATCTGTACCATTAATGGTATATGCCCATATGTTGAATAAGTGAAATTTGATAACAAACCTAGAGTTTGTTACTGCTGTTAAAATGCAGGCACAAAGCTGTAACTCATTTTAATATTATGAAAAGTCTGTTTAAAGGACTTTAGGTCAATGAGCCTTAATCATACCTTTCAACTGTCTCTCATTTAAATTTGGCAGAACATCCCTGTTTGCGCTGGCTCCCACATTTTTGCCCTGTCCCTCATAAAGTATTTGATTTTCTGATAAGTGATTTACATCAGTTAATAATGCCCGACATTACAGTTTTATATTTCATTGCTGAGAAAATACTTGATGTGAAACTTATAATTCTGTTAAGTTTTTAACTTAATTAATGTTTATGTTTTTTAAATGAAGTAGAGATTAATATTTAAAAATTGTCCTTGATTTTGAGAGTTTGCCTCCTCCCCCTATTATTTTTGGCTTTGTCCAGAATTCGTAAGAAAATATATTGAGATGTTATGGCCTTAATATGTAGCAATTAATTCCAGTTGTTGCATGCATTGTGGTTTAAAAAGCAGACCGTGTATCATTCCCCTAAAATGTTGCCATTTTAATCAAAAAGATAAAATATCTTAAAGGTGAAAAAAAGGAATCATGTTCACAACTAGCAAAACATTTTGACACTTTGCCTTGCCTGGTACAGCAAATGCTTTTTTGATTCCATAACATCCCTGTGGAAGACAAGAGTATGAGCTCCACTTTAATTGAAGTTGTGTCTTTCGGCTTTTCCCAGTTAGGGGTCGCCACAGCGGAACTCCGGTCCACTAATGATTGGCAGTAGATTTTTACATGCCAAGTTGCCAGCTGTGACACACAACCTTCAACGAAGGCACGCCCATTCACGCATGTCTCCACACAGAAGACGCTCTAGCTGAGAATCGAGCCGGACAACGTCTTACTGTGAGGCAACAACGCTACCCCAGCAGCACTGCCGCAGTCCACTTGAAATGAAGTAATGATTTTAAAGCAGAATTTAAACTCATGTTTTTCATAGAGACTAAAGCAGCACTAAGTGTGAAATTCCACTCAAACTGAGATTCATTAAAAGAGGGATTTCTACTTTCTTTGGAGTAGATCAACCTCAGAAATAATTGTGTTAAACCATTGGGTGGGGGCCTTGTCAAGTGCCAATAGCAATATACAGGTGTTGATATCAGAGAAAAAGTCATCATCTTGGTAAAAATGCATAGTGGCTTTAGTCTCCTTAGGGTGCAAAATATAATATAATATTCTGGTATCACTGAAGAAATTAATTTACATTCAAACATGCTCAATCCATATTTTAAATGTATAGTCCTGGCTTCTTTAAACAAAAGCATGTTTACAACATTTTGAATAAGACTTATCGTTTGAGAACTAGCAAACTGGACTTGAATTACATTACTACACCAGTGGAATGAAGAATCCCTCTTAATAACAGGGCTTGTCGTTTTGGTGGGAGTTCTGTAATATGTATTTATTGCCCAGTGCTCAACGTTAATATATCCTAACGAGTCAAATGGTGTGGTAGAGTGGGTGGGGAAGCATTGACTTAAACCAGAAGATAAGAGAACCAAAGAGTTATGTTAGGCCAAGGTCTTACAGGTAAATATATGGAAGTCCTACCAGGTTGTGTGTATTTTCATCACAGATATTATGCCTAGTTATGAAAAATCTAATCTGCTTTAAGAATATATTGGAAAACTGCAAGGACAGATATTATAGAAAGTAGACTGCAAGTCTAATACTAATCAAACAAAAAATGGTAATTATACAGACTTTTGAAAAAAAAAATATATATATATATTTATATATGAAGAAACAAAACTTGCATAATATTCAGTCATATCAGTTGCAACTACTAATGAACTGCAATAGATTTATATCAAGAGACAGGCTTCGACAAATGAAAGCATGTACAGAAATATAAAGTCTCATGCAGAGCAGTGTATAAACACTCATCTACTTTAGGTCCTCCGGTAAGGTTAGATGTACTACCAGCAAGGACTTTAAGAAACCTATAACATTTTTAAAGTACCATACTAAGAACTCATGTATAAATTATTACAGGAAAAAATGATGTCATAATTCAGATCTACACTCGAGGAAAATACTGTTACAAACATATTTCTGAGAAGAAGTAACAGTTTGCATAAAAAAAAAAAGCATAAAATTATGTCTAAGCAATGGTTCTCAGAAACAGTATTTCTGCAGGAAGTCCAGTAAAAGGCAGACACTATACAAGTAGATTGATCGTAATATAATTTATTTTGCCGAGTTAAGATTCTGGAAAAGGAAGCCATAGCACTACAGTCTATATTCAGAATTACAGGCAATAAAATGCAAGTACTAGTAAAAGACAAATAAACACAAACCATATAATGGTGCAGATAGCTTTCTGTGTATATAATTAGCTGGTATTAGTGAAAAATTAATTTGCATTCAAACATGTTCAATCCATATTTTAAATTGGTAGTCCTTGCTTATTTAAACAAAACCATGTTTTCAGCATTTTCATAATATGTATTGCTTTCAAGTAACAATCTTTGGTGGTCAAGAAATCTGTCTCTAAAAAGGATGACACACAAGGAAGTGGTTTTGCAGCCTTCAGACATGCCACAGGGGGTGTGTTGTAATTTAACTGCTCCTTAGAACTATATAATTTTAGACACTGACATGGCAAAAGCATACATTAGGATGACTTGGCAAATGGTTTAGCAATTCTTTTATGTAACATTTGTTATCATCTTTTCATTGTACTATTGGCTGTCACCTGTAGTACAGTTCGACAGCTGAAAGGATTAAGACTCTGTGCTGATAACAAACTACTTCCTGTAGTCAAGGGTACAGGGATTGATTCCCTCCACCTCCATTTGCCTGTCATGTGACTGACCAACTCACCTGATCAGGCAGTAAGCTTGGCTTGCTCCTGAAAAGGGATACATGTGTCACTTGGGCTTTCGAGGTTAACAAATGTATAAAAAAGTATTTGTGCAAAGTCATGACAATAGATACTGGTTAAGTTACTATTAATGTTTTTGTTGTTCGTATTGCATTTTTACTGATTACCATGTAACTTAGCCAGATATTTGTATCTGTGTAAGAAACTTCCATAATTGGTTATCTAATTATATAAATTCATATTTACTGTATAGCTATATATATATATATAGAGAGAGAGAGAGAGAGTGTAAGAAACTTCCATAATTGATTATCTAACTATATAAATTCATATTTACTGTATAGCTATCTATCTATCTATATATATATATATATATATATATATATATATATATATATGGAAACACTTTATAACCTCGAATTACTGAAATGTCGAATTTCAGTATTTCGAGACTATAAAGCAGAATGTTAAAAATAGCGAAAGGTCATAATCACGAACTCTAATATATGTCGAATTCGTGGTTATGACCTTACGCTGCGTAATGTCTGGGATTGTGTTTTGATGGTGCGCGGTGCCATGTGTGGATGCAGCTGTTATGTCAGGTAAGTGTTTTCTAAGGGTTTTGAGTGGGAGTTAGAGTGTGTGTGACTGTGCTGATGTGTTTGATGTGTGTGTGAGGGGTCGGAGAATGTGCGTGTGTGAGTTGGCTTTTGTTTTGTGTTTGTACGATCTCGGAGTTAGTATATATAAGTAGGGAGGGTGACACTATAAATCTGTCCTTCAAAAATTGTAGCAGAGTCCCCGTTGACTCTCTTACATACACAACTCATCCCACATGGGGGGTGCAGGGGGGTTTGCCCCCTGCTTATTGTGTATGAGTTGTGTATGTGTGTAGTTTTGTTTGTTTATGTTGTGATGTGGGTGTTGTGGTGTATGTGTGGTATAGTGTGTGCGGTGTTTTCGGTGTTGTGAATTTCGCGGGTTTTTTTGTGTCGGTGTTTTGTGGATTCGGTTTTATAGTCTCGAGATACTGAAATTCGATATTTCAGTATTTCGAGGTTATAAAGTGAATCCATATATATATATATATATAGAGAGAGAGAGAGAGAGAGGAGAAATTGCCTATAAAGATTTTTCTTAATGAACCAAGCTTACATTTAAGTTGCATTACAGACCATTTTACATCCACATGGTTAACTACCAGAAATTGCAGAAATATGGCAGTTTATGTTCTAGCCAGTATGCTTTTCTGCTATTGCTTTTCCAGTTATATATCTGTTCCAGTTATAGATGTGCTTGTTTTATGCTATACAAATAAAGATGCCCTATTCAGAGAATGTACCTCACTCCCTGATATTTCCAGTGCAAATACAAGGACATACAAAACAGGCACTGCTATGTGTTGTGCAAACTTAATGCCCAGCTCCAAATATGTGCCTAAAACGGGACTTCCAAGATGGATGCACACTGATCAACAGTTTAATTTCGGCCCTCCCATTGTGAAAAAGAAACTGAAAGATACAGGTCTGTAACTCTGTCAGATTTAGTAAATTAAGTTGCTGGCTAGTAAGTACACTGCCTGGACTTCAGCAAAGAAGAAACTTAGAGCTTGAAAGAAAATCAGCTAGAAAAGGTGAAGAGAACATTCTGACTGGGAAAAATCATACACCTGTTCAGCAAAAAGCAGTTCAAACTCCATTTTTGGTGCAAGATATGGCTTCCAGTAATCTAGAGGAAAAATAAATCAGATGTACTCAGTGCTGATTAAAAAATGAAACATTGAAGGACCATGTCAATTCAAATAGCAGAAGGGTAGAAAATCGAAGAAGCTATTCAGATCAACTGATACAACTGCAAAACCAGAGGCTGAAATGAAAAAAGGTGTACTGAGTATGTGATTGCTTAAAAGAAGCTGTTAAAATGGTAGAGTTAAAGAACAGAGCATGCAGGGAAAACCTGAGATTTTCTGCTGTACTAAAGAAACTGGAAGTAACAGACTATTACTTTTATGAAAGTGCAAATAAACAACTGGACTAGTATTCCACAGCAGGAGTTGTTAATTGAAAGAGCACATTGTGTGTATGCTACAAACCTGGCCATTAGAAACCAGACAAGACCTGTGTTAGTAAAGATGCATTGATACCAGCAGAAAGAGTTCAGCCTGACAAAATTGTGGTGGAAGGGCACAGTATTAAAAAGTTGAGACAGCAGGATGTTTGTGGAAAATGACTATTCACTGTACACCAGGCCGAAGAGAAGGACATTTATCCCAGCAATCAGGGAATGTTGAGAGGCAGGTTCATAGGTTCATAGGTTCATACTAGGCTATCTACCCTAGGGTATTTATAAGCCTAGCCCGAGTGTGTGTGGCTTTCACCACCCCTTGGAATGAGAATACTCTGCCCATTTAGGGTTTAGTTTACTGTGCCTCTGTCTAGTAGTGACACAGAGATGACCCCCGGGGTAAACCTACGATCTCCCATCCACTCGTCAAGATTTCTCTTGAAGAGAGTCAGTGAGGGGCTCTGCCTACCATGGACTGGGATTCTGTTCCAGAGTGTAGGGAGCCTCTGGGTTATGAATCTGTCCCTCCAGCACGTCCTATTTATTTCAGTGTTGAGGTTCAACTCTCTCGCTCTCGTGGTTCTGGTGGATTTGGATTTTCTGAGGTGGAGCATGTCATTTAATTCCGGATTGGACATGGCCTTATACGTCAGGCATAGATTGCCTCTAAGTAGGTGGTATGCAACTGAATAGAGCTGGAGTTTCTTCAGCCGGGCAAAATATGACATATGTTTGAGACCCTTGATCCTCTTGGTGAGGTACTTTTGGGGTCTTTCTAGCTGCTGCAGGTGTTGGGTAAGGTACATCCCAAATGGGGCATTGTACTCAATTATGGTCCTGATAAGGGAAGAGTATAGGGGCACAATGACTTCTCTTGATCTAGATGTGAATCCTTTCATGATAAGGTGGGTAATATAGAAGGTCTTCCTAACCACCTTGGCAATGTGAGTGTCAAATGAGAGGTTACTGTCAACTTGGGTCCCTAGGTCCCTGATTACTTCTTCCATACTTAATGGATTACCACCTATGTGGTAATTTGTGGGTACTTTGTTTTTCCCAAAGGGTATGACTATACATTTTTTGGTGTTCAGTTTAAGGCCATGGCTCTGGCACCAGTTATCTGTTTCTATGAGGCCTTTCTGAAGGATGCTTGTGTCCGCTGGAGTATCAATTATGGCGCCCAGTTTGCAGTCATCTGCGAACTTTGTCAGCCACAATCCTCCTATGTTTGCTTGCACCTCGGAAAAATAAATGCCGAAAAAGAGGGGTCTCAGGACCGGGCCCTGTGGGACACCGCTTGTGACTGGCTTAGAGTCTGACATGGCTCCAGCAATTCTGACCTTGTGGGTTCTGTCCTTGAGCCAGTTTGCAACCCATCTTATGACAAATGGGTTTACATTTAAGCTGATGAGCTTGTCTATGATGCCCGAGTGGGGTAGTGTGTCGAAGGCTTTTGCAAGATCAAGGTAGGCTGTGTGAATTGCCTTACCCTCATCAATGGCCTTAGTGACTGTTTCAAAAAAGTCGACCAGGTTCAAAAGGCAGGATCTGCCCTTGACAAAGCCGAATTGGGTAGGATCCAGTGTCTGTAGGTCCTTAATGTCTTTGTTTATGAGTTCCACAAAGATCCTCTCCATAGCTTTGCAGACCAGGCTCGTCAAGCTTATGGGGCAGTAATTTCCAGGGTCCATAGAAGCACCTCCTTTGTGGAGTGGGACCACTGTTGCTGTACGCCATTCTTTGGGTACGTATCCTGTAGTAAGGCTAAGATTAAACAGCAGCCTTATGTGCGGGTTTAGTTCCTCTTGGAGTTCATGTAGCACGCAACCCGAGACACCGTCTTGTCCCATTGATGCTGTGTTTTTAGCTTTGGAGAGGGCGGCTCTCACCTGGGCATCTGAGATGTCAGGGAGGCTACACTCTGCTGGGATAGATATTTCTCCTTTTGGGGGGGGGGAATTTGCACTGAACCTGTCTGCCAGTATGATGGCAATGTCTGTGGGTTCAGTGTATTTTTTGTCATTTTGGACTAACTCTGAGCATATCTGGGAGTTTCCACCCAGGTTTCTAACATAACTAAAGAAGGCCTTGTGATTGTCTTTAGTGTCTTTTGTGATTTTTCTCTCAAAGTTTGCCTTGGATGATTTTATGAGTGATCGTAGTTTTTTGCTATTACTGATCAGAGATGCCTTCCCTTTTGGGGATTTTGCTTTGTCATGTAGTAGCTTCCTCCTCCTGTTGTAAAGCTTGTTAATGGCTGGGGTCCACCAGACAGGACGCCTGCCTTTGGGGGAATGGGTCTTGGTTTTATTTGGGACTGCATGATCCATGCATTCTTGAAGGTGTCCATAGAAAGCGTTTATAAAGGATTCAGTGGTGTGGGCTGTGGTTTTCACTGGCCCAGGGGCCTTGAAGGATACCACTTCAGTCTTAAGAAGTGTGAAGTCAGCTTTTGAGAAATTCTTCACTGTGGTCTTTTGTGCTGGGGGTGGGGGCGGGATGTGGATTTTCAGTGAGATTAATTTATGGTCTGATCTCACCAATGAGGGGTATAATTAGGTTCATAGGTTCATAGGTTCATAGTAGGCTATCTTCCCTAGGGCATTTATAAGCCTAGCCAGAATGTGTTTGGCTTTTGCCACCCATTTTAAATTTATTTTGCTATGCCCTTTTTCGAGGTTAGTATACTGTGCCTCTGTCTAACAGTGACACAGAAGTGATACCCGGGGTAAACCTACGATCTCCCATCCACTCATCAAGATTCCTCTTGAAGAGAGTCAATGAGGGACTCTGCCTAACCTGGACTGGGATTTTATTCCAGAGTGAAGGGAGCCTCTGGGTTATGAATCTGTCCCTCCAGCATGTCCTATTTATTTCAGTGCTGAGGTTCAAGTCTCTCGAGCACGTAGCACGATGGGATTTGGATTTTCTGAGGTGCAGCATGTCCATTAATTCCGGGTTGGACATGGCTTTATACGTCAGGCACAGATTGCCTCTGAACAGGCAGTATGCCACTGAGTAGAGCTGGAGTTTCTTTAACCAGGCAGCATATGGCATCTGTTTGAACCCTTTGATCCTCTTGGTGAGGTACCTTTGGGGTCTTTCCAGTTGCTGCAGGTGTCTGGTAAGGTACATCCCAAAAGGGGCATTGTACTCAATTATGGGCCTGATGAGGGATGAGTAAAGAGGCATGATGACCTCCCCTGATCTAGATGTGAATCCCTTCATGATTAGGTGGGCTATATAAAATGTTTTTCTAACCACTTTGGCCATGTGGTTGTCAAATGAGAGATTGCTATCAACTTGGGTCCCCAGGTCCCTAATTACTTCTTCTGTACTTAATGGATTACCACCTATGTGGTAATTTGTCAGCACTTTGTTTTTGCCAAAGGGGAAGACTATACACTTTTTGGCATTTAGCTTGAGGCCATGGCTCTGGCACCAGTTGTCTGTTTCTATGAGGCCCTTTTGGAGGATGCTTGTGTCGGCTGGAGAGTTGATTATGGTGCCCAGTTTGCAGTCATCTGCAAACTTGGTCAGCCACAGTCTTTCCATGTTGGCCTGTACCTCCGAGAAATATATACCGAACAAGAGAGGTCCTAGGACTGAGCCTTGTGGGACACCACTTGTAACTGGTTTGGAGTCTGACATGGCTCCAGCAATTCTAACCATGTGGGTTCTGTCCTTGAGCCAGTTTGCAATCCATCTAGTGACATAGGGGTTTATATTTAAGCTGGTGAGCTTATCTATAATGCCCGAGTGGGGTATTGTATCGAAGGCTTTTGCGAGGTCCAGGTAGGCTGTGTG
The DNA here is from genome assembly GCF_019279795.1 of Protopterus annectens. Lineage (NCBI taxonomy): Eukaryota > Metazoa > Chordata > Ceratodontiformes > Protopteridae > Protopterus > Protopterus annectens. The sequence goes on along the minus strand of NC_056732.1, from coordinate 20,636,286 downwards.
GACCACCTTCCCCTCGTCAATGGCCTTGGTGACTGTTTCAAAGAAATCAACCAGGTTTAAGAGGCAGGATCTGCCCTTAACAAAGCTGAACTGGGTAGGATCCAGTGTCTGTAGGTCCCCAATATCTTTATTTATGAGGTCCATGATGATCCTTTCCATAGCTTTGCAGACCAAGCTAGTCAGGCTTATGGGGCGATAGTTTCCAGGATCCATTGAGGCACCACCTTTATGGAGAGGGACCACAGTTGCTGTACGCCACTCTTTGGGCACATATCCTGTAGTAAGGCTGAGATTGAACAGTAGTTTTATGTTTGGGTTTAGCTCTTCTTGGAGTTCATGTAGGACGCAGCCCGGGACACCGTCTGGTCCCATTGATGCTGTGTTTTTTGCATTGGAGAGGGCGGCTCTTACCTGAGCATCTGAGATGTCAGGGGGGCAGCACTCTGCTGGGATAGATATTTGGTGGGGGGGGGGAGAAGTTTGTGCTGAACCTGTCAGCTAGGATGTTGGCAATGTCTGTGGGTTCAGTGTATTTTTTGTCATTTTGGACTAATTCTGAGCATATCTGGGAATTACTACCCAGGTTCCTAACATAACTAAAGAAAGCCTTGTGATTATCCTTAGTGTCCTGCGCAATTTTTCTCTCGAAGCTGGCCTTAGACAATTTTATGAGTGCCTGTAGTTTTTTGCTAATACTGATCAGTGATGCCTTCCCTTTTTGGGATTTTGCTCTATCATTTAGTAGCTTCCTCCTTCTATTGTATAGTTTGCTTATGGCTGGGGTCCACCAGACAGGACATCTGCCTTTGGAGGATTGGGTCTTGGTTTTATTTGGGATCGCATGATCCATGCATTCCTGAAGGTGTTCATAGAATGCATTTATAAAGGATTCTGTGGTCTGGGCCGTATTTTCCACAGGCCCGGGGGCTTTGAAGGATTCCTCCTCGGTTTTGAGGAGTGTGAAATTTGCTTTAGAGAACTTTTTCACTGTGGTTTTCTGGGCAGGGGGTGGGGTCGGGATGTGAATATGCAGTGAGATTAGTTTATGGTCTGATCTTGCCAGTGAGGGATACACTTCTAGTCTGGAGCATAGAGTCCCCATGTTGGTGATGATCAGGTCCAGTATGTTTTCCCCTCTTGTGGGAGTGGTAACAAGTTGTTCCATAGCATTTGAGTTTATAAATTCTAGGAAACTTTGGGCTAGGGTGTTGAAGCTAGAGTAATGCTCCCAGTCTATGTTTGGGTAGTTGAAGTCGCCCAATATAATGGTGTTTGGAGAGACCTTCATATTTTCCAGTGTTCTCAGAAAGGCCGAGTGGGGTTCCTGGGTTTGGGAGGGTGGTCTGTAGCAGGCTATAAACTGGAAGGCAGTTTTACCCACTGTTAGTTGCACATGGATAGTCTCTGATGCTTCGTGCTTTGCCACCAACCTGGAGGTGTGGGTATCTTTGATGAATATCGATACTCCCCCTCTTTTTGTGGTTCGGTCCAAGTTTTGGGGCCGAAAAGCATGGTATGAGGTATAACCTGGTAGTGCTGGGGTGCTCTCAGGAGCCCTGAACCAGGTTTCTTTTACTGCACAGATATCGATGTTCTCCATGCTAAGGAGAGTTTTGAGTGCATGCATCTTGAGGTTTAGACTTCTGGCATTGAGTAGCATTACTCTTAGTTTCTTATCCCTTGTGATATCTATGGAGGTGGGTTTGTCTTTTGAGCCTTGCCTAAAAAAGGCACTATGGGGGTAGCAAGAGCCTTTGCCAATATCCAAAAGCCCAGGGGTGACAGGAGCAAGCCATCCCTAGCGAAGCATCGTGGCTTGTCGAGCATATCATCCCAAGCTGACAGGCATTGGATCCCCTTTGAATGACACCAGTACTTAAGCCAATTGTTGAAATTGATCATCTTGTCTTCATATTGTGGCATCATTCTTGGTGAGGGTAAGATGCTACTCAAGGTCAGGGTCATACCGGCCTGGGCTACATGCTCAGAGAGCTCCTTTATGTCTCTTTTCATGTAGTCCAGGGAGGTACATCTCAGGTCATTCACACCAGCATGGACAATGACTGAGTCATATTTGTACTTGCCTTGGAGTGACCTGAGTGCTTGTGTTATGTGGCGGATCCTAGCGCCCGACAGGCTGCTCACCGTGACCCTCTCCTTGTTCAGCTTCCAGTGTGGAGCATTGTGTCCCCATGTTTGTGATGATCAGGTCTAGTATATTATCTCCTCTTGTGGGAGTGGTGACTAGTTGTTCCATTGCATTTGAGTTTATGAATTCTAGGAACCTTTGGGCTAGGGTGTTGGGGCTTGAGTAATGCTCCCAGTCTATGTTTGGGTAGTTGAAGTCTCCCAATATGATGGTATTTGGAGGGACATTTATACTCTCCAGTGTCTCAAGGAAGGCTGAGAGGGGTCCCGGAGTTTGAGAGGGTGGTCTGTAGCATGCTACAAACTGTAGGGCAGTTTTGCCTATGGTTAGTTGCACATGGATGGTCTCCGATGCTTCGTGCGTTGCCACTAACCTGGAGGTGTGGGTTTCTTTGATGAATATGGATACTCCCCCTCCTTTTGTGGTTCGGTCCAAGTTTTGAGGCCGAAAAGCATGATATGAGGTATAACCTGGTAGTGCTGGGGTGCTCCCAGGAGCCTTGAACCAGGTTTCAGTCACTGCACAGACATCGATGTTCTCCATACTGAGGAGGGCTTCGAGTGCATGCATCTTGAGGTTTAGACTTCTGGCGTTGAGCAGCATTACCCTTAGTTTTTTTCCACTTGTGTTTTCTAGGGAGGTGGGTTTGTCTTTTGAGCCTTGCCTAAAAAAGGCACTATGGGGGTGGCAAGAGCCTTGGCCAATATCCAGAAGCCCAGGGGTGACAGGTGCAAGCCGTCCCTTGCAAAGCAGCGTGGCTTGTCAAGCATGTCATCCCAAGCAGACAGACATTGGATCCCCCTAGAATGACACCAGTAATTGAGCCAATTGTTAAAGCTGATCATTTTGTCTTTGTACTGTGGCATCATTCTTGGTGAGGGTAAGATGCTACTCAGGGTCAGGGTCATACCGGCCTGGGCTACATAATCAGAGAGCTCCTCTATGTCTCTTTTCATGTAGTCCAGGGAGGTACATCTCAGGTCATTCACACCGGCATGGACAATGACTGAGTCATATTTGTACTTGCTTTGGAGTGACCTGAGTGCTTGTGTTATGTGGCAGATTCTAGCGCCCGACAGGCAGCTTACTGTAACCTTTTCCTTGTTCAGTCTGGTGAGTGGGACGTCAGTGTGTCTGACTATGGAGTCACCTATTATAAGTGTATCAGGCATGTTGTTTGGCCTTAAGGGCTGTGACTGTTTGGCACACTGACTTTGTAAACTATGTGTTGCATGTGTTATGTTTTGAGGTAGTGGTTGCTTAGATGTCTGCTTTGGAGGCCTCTGTTGTTTTGGTAGATTTTTAATTAGAGCCTCCAAGTATGTTTTTGTGTTTTTATGTGTTTGGTTTGCAGTTGTGATAGGTCTATGTGAGACTGGGTTTGTGGTGTGTGTGGTTACCTTCTCCTGCTGACTGGTTTTGCCAGTATTGAGTCGAGGGAGCTCAGCCTCCAGTTTGGCTATATATATAGTTGCATCTCTCACATATATTTGTATTTGTTGGGAGAAGGAGAGGGTTGTCTGTGTACATGAGGCAGTTGTAACATTGCCTCAAGATTCCCAGATTCACCAGCTGAACTGGAGAGGACGCCAGTAATTGACCCTTCGACATGCTAGAATAGTGCAAGGGATTGCTGTGTAACTGAGTCAGAAAGGACCTATAGGGAAATGGGTACTCAAGGGGATTGTAGGTGGATGTAGTGCTTTCTTTTTGTTTAAGAGAGCTTTACCTGTGTAAAAATGCTTTAGGAGCAAGTGCTGGGCTTTTCAGATAGAGAATAAACTGTTTAGATTGAAAGTAGAGCAGTTCTAAGGGAAAAACTGAAGAGCAGACTTAGCAGAGCCAGAAATAGTTTAAACTTGATTAACCGGCGCTGCCCGATGCTGCGCTATGCGCAACTTCGCGCAAAAGTGCGCTAACGCAGGCTTTATAGCAGGGGGTTAGAAAGAGCTAGGAAATGGCCCAAAACAGCCAATAAACTACAAGTTTCTGGGCTGGAACCACTCCTTTAGGGACAAATAGGTTGCTCAGTGCTCCCCACTCCCACTGGTGAACAAAGAAGCTTCCTCCTATCCAAATAAGGATATGGACAACACAGGAACTATGACACAGCCCAGAGATCAGCAAAATCTGAAGACTGGACTATTCTAGTTCAGTAAAGGTGGGAAAACAAGGATATATTTTTTTTTGTTTTTTTTTTCACAAACAGATAGAAAATAGATACAGTAACAAACAGTAAATGCTTTAAATTGGCTAGCGCACTTGAGTGTGTAGCCTACCAGATAATGTAAGCAAAAAACAAACTTTTAAAGTGCAAAACAGTTTAGAAACAAACAGAAATACAGTGAATCAACTTGCAGAGCTCATTTAGTAATAAAAAATCGTTTTTTAGGCAAAATATAGCAGTCGAAAATAGAAAGCCAGAAAAAATACTTATATATCAATGGAAAGTCACTCTTCCACTCTCTGCTACTTGTAGAACTCTGCAGGACAACACGAGGAGCTGTGCTGAGTCATATACAAGTGCAAAAGCACGCTAAAGTGGGCTTTATAGCAGGGGGTTAGAAAGAGCTAGGAAATGGCCCAAAACGGCCAATAAACTACAAGTTGCTGGGCTGGAACCACTCCTTTAGGGACCAATAGGATGCTCAGTGCTCCCCACTCCCACTGGTGAACAAAGATGCCTCCTCCTATCCAAATAAGGATATGGACAACACAGGAACTATGACACAGCCAGGAGATCAGCAAAATCTGAAGACTGGACTATTCTAGTTCAGTACAGGTGAGAAAACAAGAATATTTTTTTTTTTGTTTTTTTCACAAACAGATAGAAAATAGATACAGTAACAAACAGTAAATGCTTTAAATCAGCTAGCGCACTTGAGTGTGTAGCCTACCAGTTAATTTAAGCAAAAAACAAACTTTTAAAGTGCAAAACAGTTTAGAAACAAACAGAAATGCAGTGAATCAACTTGCAGAGCTAGTTTAGTAATAAAAATTCATTTTTTAGACAAAATACAGCAGTCGAAAATAGAAAGCCAGAAAGAATACTTATAAATCAATGGAAAGTCACTCTTCCACTCTCTGCTGCTTGCAGAACTCTGCAGGACACCACGAGGAGCTGTGCTGAGTTGTATACAAGCACAAAAGCGCGCTAAAGTGGGCTTTATAGCAGGGGGTTAGAAAGAACTAGGAAATGGCCCAAAACAGCCAATAAACTACAAGTTGCTGGGCTGGAACCACTCCTTTAGGGACAAATAGGCTGCTCAGTGCTCCCCACTCCCACTGGTGAACAAAGAAGCTTCCTCCTATCCAAATAAGGATATGGACAACACAGAAACTATGACACAGCCCAGAGATCAGCAAAAATCTGAAGACTGGACTATTCTAGTTCAGTAAAGGCGGGAAAACAAGGATTTTTTGGGGGGGTTTTTTTTGTTTTTTTCACAAACAGATAGAAAATAGATACAGTAACAAACACTAAATGCTTTAAATCGGCTAGCACACTTGAGTGTGTAGCATACCAGTTACTTTAAGTGAAAAACAAACTTTTAAAGTGCAAAACAGTTTAGACACAAACAGAAATACAGTGAATCAACTTGCAGAGCTAGTTTAGTAATAAACATTTGTTTTTTAGGCAAAATACAGCAGTCGAAAATAGAAAGCCAGAAAAAAATACTTATAAATCAATGGAAAGTCACTCTTCCACTCTCTGCTGCTTGTAGAACTCTGCAGGAAACCACAAGGAGCTGATTCAAGCTGTTATATCCAGCTGTCTTCAGAATATTTTTTCTGGAGGATCAAAATAATTTTTGATGCTTAACAGGCCATGGGGGGAACACAAAAAAATGTACAACACAAGTCACCCAACAAACAGAAGGAGATTCTGCTTGTTATTCTTCTGAGGATAATGATACTGCGGTGGTGGTGCTGCGGTAGCGTTGTCATAGCAAGATGTTGTCCTGTTCGATTCTCAACTAGAGCGTCTTCTGTGTGGAGGCATACATGAATGGGGTGTGCCTTCATTGAAGGTTGTGCATCAGGGCTGGTAACCCGGTATGTAAAAATCCACTACCAATCATTAGCGGACCGGAGTGCCGCTGTGGCGACCCCTAACCAGGAAAAAGCCGAAAGACACATTCTTCTGAGGATAATGCTTATAGAGAGAGACTTTGCCAGTGAAATATTTTCCCATGTTTAAAAGGAAAGCGCTTGAGATACAGAAAAAAGCACAGAAGTTGATTAAAAGAATCATGAGTTCCTTGGACTTGAACCAGAGTATGGAATTGGGTGATGGAGATGAATAGGAAGAAGACCAGCAACTCAGAAATTAGTGAATAAATGTGAGATTACAGAGCATTAATCACATTTAGAAAATATGGCTTTACAAGAAAAGTGGAAAAATTGGACTTTTGTTGACTTTGTTAAACTTGTGGGGGACTGAAAAGTGTATATCCAACTTCATGTCATTAATGTTTGGAAGGACATTAAAGGGGAGGGAAAAACAAAAATAAACTGTAAGTAGAGCAAAGTTTTGTTCTTAGTATTTATATAAGACATTTCATAATATAAAGTGCATGTTTTATAGTGAAGCATTTTCAGTTATTGCTGTATGTGATAAACATACTAGTAAACAAGTGCCTTTTTTTCTTTTTTAGATTCAGGAAATGTAGGCATTACAATGCAAAAGGAGAAGAAAGGCTAGACAAATGCATATTTAAGTTAGTATGCTGTAATCTTGGGTGGTTGAGGGGGATGAGGTGTACAACTGCACAGATTATAATATATGTAGATTTGATATGTTTACTCTTATGTTTGCATAGGTGAATGTTTGAATTAGGGCCCTTGACTTAATCTAATAACATTTTTTGTGTGTGTAAGCAAGTAAATAAGAAAATAATGAATGTAATTAAAACTTTTCCTTTAACAAATAACTGTTCAGATTGAGAAGTCTGCAGCTGAGGACAGATGTACATTTCATTCTTATGTATCTGTGAGACAAGCTATACTAAATGCCAGAGCACTTTTTTTAAGAATAATAACTTTCTATCATACTGACTATACTATCTATATTATTATTATCAAACATTAATGGCCTTACTGGTATAGACAAAAAAAGAGTATTGAATAATATTAAGAAATGCAGAGTGCAAATAGCAATGCTACAAGACATAGACTTTATATATGTATGCATATATATATATATATATATATATATATATATATATATATATATATATATATATATATATATATATATATATATATATAAAATAGGTGAGAATAATAATTTTCTATCATACTGACTATACTATCTATATTATTATTATCAAACATTAATGGCCTTACTGGTATAGACAAAAAAAGAGTATTGAATAATATTAAGAAATGCAGAGTGCAAATAGCAATGCTACAAGACATAGACTTTAGAAGAAATGTGCATGTAAATTTGTTAAAGAATGGATTTAAGCTGTGATATTCAGCAGAGTAACATGGACAAAGGAATAGGTGAGTACTTATACTAATTGGTAGAAGAGCTCCAATAGTGAAAGAAGAGGAATAAAAGACAGTAATGGTAGAGTTCTGGTAGTAAATAGATACTGTCAAGGGAGGAGGTTTATGTTGGCATGTATTTATATTCTGCATAAAACTGCTGTTGTGGCGCTTAAGAAAATTCTGGGAGAAATACCCAGCTTTCAGAAGGGAATATTACTTTTAGTTACTTTTAGATAGGGACTAGAATTTGATTTGCAACAGTGAAGATGCACCTCAGGGACTTAGAAGTGAAAATATAACAAAAGGGATATTTCTGAAGAAAGTTATGAAAACACTTAGAACGTAAGATGTGAATTCCATAATAGGAACTTAGTAGCAGGGAGGAAAGTGAGAAAGACCTGGAAGGATAGTTTGACAGTATTTTAAAAGGAGGGGAAGCAACAGTATGGTGGTTGTAATACCTAAAGATGGTAAAGACATATCAGACCCAGCTTCATACAGATCCTTTCAATTTTAAACCATGATTATAAAGTGCTTATGTCTATAATAGCTAAAAGACTGGCAAAAAATGATAGATATGGATCAATGTGATTTTGTGGAGGGGAAGCAAACACTGGCAACATTAACAGAACAATGATGATACAAAGGGAAGAAGAATGTAGTAAAATACCACTGTTCCTGGTGGGTCTTGCAAAGAAAGCATCTGACAGAGTAAGCTGTAATTTTATGAGCCGGGTAATGGAAACATTTGCATTCCCGGATACAATAATAAGGTTAATTAGAAGGATATATAAGGGATCAAAGGCAAAAATTATAGTAGGAGAGTTCCTTTCTGACAAGTTGTGTATGAACAGAAACAGTCAGGGGTGTCCTCTTTCCTCTGCTATTAGCGTTATATTTAGGACCATTGGCAAAGAAAACAAGGGACTCAGAAATACAGCTTTGTAATTGGTATGCTAATCAAGAAAAGTTGGCTTTATTTGCAACCGATATTATTTTGTACCTGATAAAACCAAAAAAGGACATCTCAGTGTTGTGGAACTTCTTGAGACAGTTTCAAGTCTTTCAAGATATAAAATTAAAGAAGATAAAAAGGCTGTAGCTGTAAAGTCTGTGCCCATTTATGAATTGGTGTAGCAATACCCATATTTATGGGAACACGATAAAATGAAGTATTTAGAGGTATAGATTAAAAGGATTCTGGTATGGTACTTAAGGATATGTGAGAAGAGACTAAAAGGATAATACAAAATCTTAGAAAGTGGAAAGTCTTGTTTTTGGATATGAATAGCAAGATACAAACTGAAAATATTTTTAGTCTCTTTAGTTTTATACATAGGTCAGGTGTACCTTTATCAACCAGAGGAGAAGTTGTGGACAATAATAAAGAGTTGAAATAATTTATCGTGGAGAGGAAGAGGGGAAGGATCAGATGGGATAAGTTGATTATTCCAATAGAACAAGGTGGATTAGAATTGCCTGATATGAAGGTATATTTTACAGCTACACAGTTAAAGCTCATATGTATAACACAAGCAGAAAGTTATAATTCAAAGTGGGAAGGAAGGATGATGAAGCGAGGGCAAATGGAAATTCAGGAAATAAGGAGAGACTGGGATTTTGGATGCAGACTCTTAAGGAGAATAACAGTCATACAGAATATTATATTTATAAAGTAGCAGAAAGTATGCTAAGAACTAAGCCAATATGAGAATGGAGAAAGGAGATTTTAACAATAGGAATGACTGCAATTAGGGGAACAGAGAATATGCAAGAAGGGACTGGTATTTACTGGAGAAACTAACAAAGGAATCAAGGTATTTGGAGCAAATATCTAGAATGGGAAAGGTAACAGAATGGGAAGAAGCCGCGATGACATTTGGACTGCAGTCCAAAGACTACTTTCCCTATCAGGGATTGCTACCTGAGTACAGGCAAAGAGAAAGAGATAAGGGAATCCTAAGTGAAAGACCTGTGCTGGTAGAGTATTTAACCGAATCTAGAAACAACGCTGCTGTTAAAAAGGGATACTTAGTAGGACATACAAAATACTGCACAATAACTATAGAAATCAGTCAGAGGAGCTTAGAATAGATTGGGAAGAAAGATTGGATTAGCAATTCACAGGGAACAATGGGAGGACAAATGTGTGGCTTCTAAATATGCAAAAAAATCTAGATTTAAGATTTGCGCTTGGAAGTGTTTGCATTAGTATTTTTATACCCCAACCAGACTCAAACAAATTTTTCTACATGTAGATTGCAAATGTTGGAGGTGTGATGGAGAAGAAAGGGGTAATTGAGAATATATGTTTCTGGAGTGTAATGAGTTGACAGACTTTAAAAGTTCTCTACAGAGTACATTGTCAGAAATATTGAGTGAGCAAATGGCTGTAACTAAGGAACTTATTTCTTGAGCCGGGACACAGGCTCTGGATTGCCTAGACACAATAAGAGTATGTTAATACTGGTGGACCCCAAAACAGCAATTTCTGGAAAATGAAATTAAAGTCTAAACCAACTATACTAAGAAGTAGTGAATATAGTGACAGACATAAAAGAACTGGAATTGGGATCTTTAGAAAAAAGAGTGGGAGCAACTTACACATAAAAAACTGAAATTGTGGGAACAATACATGCAGAAAAATATTCTGGGGTAGAAGTGAGGTTTGAGAGAAGGCAAGAATAGATCAATTTATATAATGATGAATTACAGACAAATATGCAAAGGAATACATGTGATGTGTACAGTTTGCAAATAGAATTATGTTAATATGATTTGTTTTCTTTTATATGAATGTATGTTTGCCTATGTCCTACATGATAATTCATTAATAAAGGTGTTAAAAATTAAATATGGTCTAGAAGCTATATAAATACCACACACACACACACACACACACACACACACACACACACACACTCACACACAAACACACACACACACACACACACACACACACAAGGATTGTCTGTTCCTTTGATGTCAACACACACACACACACACACACACACAAACATATGCACATGCACACACACACACACACACACACACACACACACACACACACACACACATGTGCACGCACATGCACACACACACACACATATGCACACACAGACGCACACACGTGCGCGTGCAAACACACGCACACACACAGACACACACACACACACACACACACACACACACACAAGGATTGTCTGTTCCTCTGCTCTCAAGACACACACACACGCACACACACACACACACACACACATACGTACATGCACAAACACACACACACACACACACACACACACACACACACACACACATACACACACACATGCGCGCGCACACATACACAGACACTCACACACACAGACACACAAGGACTGTCTGTTCCTTTGTTCTCCACACCTACATTTCTCAATGCTCAGCCCCATATAGTACAGAGCATACAGGTCATTATGTTGTGCCTTTATCAGCACCACATCCCAATTTCTCAGTGCTGACTGTACTGCAGTACACATGCTGTTCTGATCCGTTGCCCAGGGCTCATGTGATTATGTGCTATAGAAAAGACAGGTTGTTACATTAAGTGTGCTTTCCTTTCCAGAACCTACTGTTCCAGCAATGCTGATGTACTGAGGGCACATGTGCATTCCTGTACTGCACTCCGCATTAATGTCCCTACCCTTCTACAGCACTTTGTGCATCAGGGAAAAGCACAATCCACTGAGCTCATGCACCATACAATACACACTTTACAAAAGCACAATCCACTGAGCTCATGCACCATACAATAAACACTTTTCAAAAGCACAATCCACAGTGCTCATGCACCATACAATACTCACTTTACAAAAGCACAATCCACTGAGCTCATGCACCATACAATACACACTTTACAAAAGCACAATCCACTGAGCTCATGCACCATACAATACACACTTTACAAAAGCACAATCCACTGAGCTCATGCACCATACAATACACACTTTACAAAAGCACAATCCACTGAGCTCATGCACCATACAATACTCACTTTACAAAAGCACAATCCACTGAGCTCATGCACCATACAATACACACTTTACAAAAGCACAATCCACTGAGCTCATGCACCATACAATACACACTTTACAAAAGCACAATCCACTGAGCTCATGCACCATACAATACACACTTTACAAAAGCACAATCCACTGAGCTCATGCACCATACAATACACACTTTACAAAAGCACAATCCACTGAGCTCATGCACCATACAATACACACTTTACAAAAGCACAATCCACTGAGCTCATGCACCATACAATACACACTTTACAAAAGCACAATCCACTGAGCTCATGCACCATACAATACACACTTTACAAAAGCACAATCCACTGAGCTCATGCACCATACAATACACACTTTACAAAAGCACAATCCACTGAGCTCATGCACCATACAATACACACTTTACAAAAGCACAATCCACTGAGCTCATGCACCATACAATACACACTTTACAAAAGCACAATCCACTGAGCTCATGCACCATACAATACACACTTTACAAAAGCACAATCCACTGAGCTCATGCACCATACAATACACACTTTACAAAAGCACAATCCACTGAGCTCATGCACCATACAATACACACTTTACAAAAGCACAATCCACTGAGCTCATGCACCATACAATACACACTTTACAAAAGCACAATCCACTGAGCTCATGCACCATACAATACACACTTTACAAAAGCACAATCCACTGAGCTCATGCACCATACAATACACACTTTACAAAAGCACAATCCACTGAGCTCATGCACCATACAATACACACTTTACAAAAGCACAATCCACTGAGCTCATGCACCATACAATACACACTTTACAAAAGCACAATCCACAGAGCTCATGCACCATACAATACACACTTTACAAAAGCACAGAGCTCATGCACCATACAACACACTTTACAAAAGCACAATCCACTGAGCTCATGCACCATACAATACACACTTTACAAAAGCACAATCCACTGAGCTCATGCACCATACAATACACACTTTACAAAAGCACAATCCACTGAGCTCATGCACCATACAATACACACTTTACAAAAGCACAATCCACTGAGCTCATGCACCATACAATACACACTTTACAAAAGCACAATCCACTGAGCTCATGCACCATACAATACACACTTTACAAAAGCACAATCCACTGAGCTCATGCACCATACAATACACACTTTACAAAAGCACAATCCACTGAGCTCATGCACCATACAATACACACTTTACAAAAGCACAATCCACTGAGCTCATGCACCATACAATACACACTTTACAAAAGCACAATCCACTGAGCTCATGCACCATACAACACACTTTACAAAAGCACAATCCACTGAGCTCATGCACCATACAATACACACTTTACAAAAGCACAATCCACTGAGCTCATGCACCATACAATACACACTTTACAAAAGCACAATCCACTGAGCTCATGCACCATACAATACACACTTTACAAAAGCACAATCCACTGAGCTCATGCACCATACAATACACACTTTACAAAAGCACAATCCACTGAGCTCATGCACCATACAATACACACTTTACAAAAGCACAATCCACTGAGCTCATGCACCATACAATACACACTTTACAAAAGCACAATCCACTGAGCTCATGCACCATACAATACACACTTTACAAAAGCACAATCCACTGAGCTCATGCACCATACAATACACACTTTACAAAAGCACAATCCACTGAGCTCATGCACCATACAATACACACTTTACAAAAGCACAATCCACTGAGCTCATGCACCATACAATACACACTTTACAAAAGCACAATCCACTGAGCTCATGCACCATACAACACACTTTACAAAAGCACAATCCACTGAGCTCATGCACCATACAATACTCACTTTACAAAAGCACAATCCACAGAGCTCATGCACCATACAATACACACTTTACAAAAGCACAGAGGTCATGCACCATACAACACACTTTACAAAAGCACAATCCACTGAGCTCATGCACCATACAATACACACTTTACAAAAGCACAATCCACTGAGCTCATGCACCATACAATACACACTTTACAAAAGCACAATCCACTGAGCTCATGCACCATACAATACACACTTTACAAAAGCACAATCCACTGAGCTCATGCACCATACAATACACACTTTACAAAAGCACAATCCACTGAGCTCATGCACCATACAATACACACTTTACAAAAGCACAATCCACTGAGCTCATGCACCATACAATACACACTTTACAAAAGCACAATCCACTGAGCTCATGCACCATACAATACACACTTTACAAAAGCACAATCCACTGAGCTCATGCACCATACAATACACACTTTACAAAAGCACAATCCACTGAGCTCATGCACCATACAATACACACTTTACAAAAGCACAATCCACTGAGCTCATGCACCATACAATACACACTTTACAAAAGCACAATCCACTGAGCTCATGCACCATACAATACACACTTTACAAAAGCACAATCCACTGAGCTCATGCACCATACAATACACACTTTACAAAAGCACAATCCACTGAGCTCATGCACCATACAATACACACTTTACAAAAGCACAATCCACTGAGCTCATGCACCATACAATACACACTTTACAAAAGCACAATCCACTGAGCTCATGCACCATACAATACACACTTTACAAAAGCACAATCCACTGAGCTCATGCACCATACAATACACACTTTACAAAAGCACAATCCACTGAGCTCATGCACCATACAACACAAAAGCACAATCCACTGAGCTCATGCACCATACAATACACACTTTACAAAAGCACAATCCACTGAGCTCATGCACCATACAATACACACTTTACAAAAGCACAATCCACTGAGCTCATGCACCATACAATACACACTTTACAAAAGCACAATCCACTGAGCTCATGCACCATACAATACTCACTTTACAAAAGCACAATCCACTGAGCTCATGCACCATACAATACACACTTTACAAAAGCACAATCCACTGAGCTCATGCACCATACAATACACACTTTACAAAAGCACAATCCACTGAGCTCATGCACCATACAATACACACTTTACAAAAGCACAATCCACTGAGCTCATGCACCATACAATACACACTTTACAAAAGCACAATCCACTGAGCTCATGCACCATACAATACACACTTTACAAAAGCACAATCCACTGAGCTCATGCACCATACAATACACACTTTACAAAAGCACAATCCACTGAGCTCATGCACCATACAATACACACTTTACAAAAGCACAATCCACTGAGCTCATGCACCATACAATACACACTTTACAAAAGCACAATCCACTGAGCTCATGCACCATACAATACACACTTTACAAAAGCACAATCCACTGAGCTCATGCACCATACAATACACACTTTACAAAAAGCACAATCCACTGAGCTCATGCACCATACAATACACACTTTACAAAAGCACAATCCACTGAGCTCATGCACCATACAATACACACTTTACAAAAGCACAATCCACTGAGCTCATGCACCATACAATACACACTTTACAAAAGCACAATCCACTGAGCTCATGCACCATACAATACACACTTTACAAAAGCACAATCCACTGAGCTCATGCACCATACAATACACACTTTACAAAAGCACAATCCACTGAGCTCATGCACCATACAATACACACTTTACAAAAGCACAATCCACTGAGCTCATGCACCATACAATACACACTTTACAAAAGCACAATCCACTGAGCTCATGCACCATACAATACACACTTTACAAAAGCACAATCCACTGAGCTCATGCACCATAAAATACTCACTTTACAAAAGCACAATCCACAGAGCTCATGCACCATACAATACTCATTTTACAAAAGCACAATCCACAGAGCTCATGCACCATACAATACTCACTTTACAAAAGCACAATCCACTGAGCTCATGCACCATACAATACTCACTTTACAAAAGCACAATCCACAGAGCTCATGCACCATACAATACTCATTTTACAAAAGCACAATCCACAGAGCTCATGCACCATACAATACACACTTTACAAAAGCACAGAGGTCATGCACCATACAACACACTTTACAAAAGTACAATCCACTGAGCTCATGCACCATACAATACTCACTTTACAAAAGCACAATCCACAGAGCTCATGCACTATACAAGACACACTTTAGAAAAGCACAATCCACTGAGCTCATGCACCATACAATACTCACTTTACAAAAGCACAATCCACAGAGCTCATGCACCTTACAATACTCATTTTACAAAAGCACAATCCACAGAGTTCATGCACCATACAATACTCACTTTACAAAAGCACAATCCACTGAGCTCATGCACCATACAATACTCACTTTACAAAAGCACAATCCACAGAGCTCATGCACCATACAATACTCATTTTACAAAAGCACAATCCACAGAGCTCATGCACCATACAATACACACGTTACAAAAGCACAGAGGTCATGCACCATACAACACACTTTACAAAAGTACAATCCACTGAGCTCATGCACCATACAATACTCACTTTACAAAAGCACAATCCACAGAGCTCATGCACTATACAAGACACACTTTAGAAAAGCACAATCCACTGAGCTCATGCACCATACAATACACACTTTACAAAAGCACAGAGGTCATGCACCATACAACACACTTTACAAAAGTACAATCCACTGAGCTCATGCACCATACAATACTCACTTTACAAAAGCACAATCCACAGAGCTCATGCACTATACAAGACACACTTTAGAAAAGCACAATCCACAGAGCTCATGCACCATACAATACTCATTTTACAAAAGCACAATCCACAGAGCTCATGCACCATACAATACACACTTTACAAAAGCACAGAGGTCATGCACCATACAACTCACTTTACAAAAGCACAATCCACTGAGCTCATGCACCATACAATACTCACTTTACAAAAGCACAATCCACAGAGCTCATGCACTATACAAGACACACTTTAGAAAAGCACAATCCACTGAGCTCATGCACCATACAATACTCACTTTACAAAAGCACAATCCACTGAGCTCATGCACCATACAATACACACTTTACAAAAGCACAATCCACAGAGCTCATGCACCATACAACACGCTTTATAAAAGCACAATCCACTGAGCTCATGCATCATACAATACACACTTTACAAAAGCACAATCCACTGAGCTCATGCACCATACAATACTCACTTTACAAAAGTACAATCCACAGAGCTCATGCGCCATACAATACACACTTTACAAAAGCACAATCCACTGAGCTCATGCACCATACAATACACACTTTACAAAACCACAAACCACTGAGCTCATGCACCATACAATACACACTTTACAAAAGCACAACCCACTGAGCTCATGCACCATACAATACACACTTTACAAAAGCACAGAGCTCATGCACCATACAACATACTTTACAAAAGCACAATCCACTGAGCTCATGCACCATACAATACTCACTTTACAAAAGCACAACCCACTGAGCTCATGCACCATACAATACACACTTTACAAAAGCACAATCCACAGAGCTCATGCACCATACAATACACACTTTACAAAAGCACAATCCACTGAGCTCATGCACCATACAATACACACTTTACAAAAGCACAATCCACAGAGCTCATGCACTATACAAGACACACTTTAGAAAAGCACAATCCACTGAGCTCATGCACCATACAATACTCACTTTACAAAAGCACAATCCACTGAGCTCATGCACCATACAATACACACTTTACAAAAGCACAAACCACTGAGCTCATGCACCATACAATACACACTTTACAAAAGCACAACCCACTGAGCTCATGCACCATACAATACATACTTTACAAAAGCACAATCCACAGACCTCATGCACCATACAATACACACTTTACCAAAGCACAATCCACTGAGCTCATGCACCATACAATACACACTTTACCAAAGCACAATCCACTGAGCTCATGCACCATACAATAAACACTTTACAAAAGCACAATCCACTGAGCTCATGCACCATACAATACACACTTTACAAAAGCACAATCCACTGAGCTCATGCACCATACAATACACACTTTACAAAAGCACAACCCACTGATCTCATGCACCATACAATACTCACTTTACAAAAGCACAATCCACTGAGCTCATGCACCATACAATACTCACTTTACAAAAGCACAATCCACTGAGCTCATGCACCATACAATATACACTTTATAAAAGCACAATCCACTGAGCTCATGCACCATACAATACACACTTTACTCTCACAACCCAGGACCATGTGCTGACTAGGACACAGTTCTGCTTAGTTATGTTAAGGAATTGATTGTGTTTGAAGCCAATTGCTCAAGAACTGCATCTGCTATGCCATTTTGCTTTATGCTTTTGTAGGTGAATTGTGAAATTATGGAAGAGCTATAAAGAAATCTATATATATATATATATATATGTGTGTATAACACATCTACCTGCAACAGGGCTGAGCCTTCCTTAGTATGAAAAGGGTAAGAAAAGCTAAAGCAAAGTTCAAGGACTTGTCTGATCTGTTTAGGAATGCACACTATAAATAAAGAATTAAAGTAACATTTTGGCACAAAGTCTTCTTCAGAAAGAAACAATAGGGTATTAATGAACAAGCTTTAATTTTTTTTTTTTCTGGTGGAGACTTGCACAGGAAATGTCAATTTAAAACCTTGTTTTTTTATTTACAGCACATATTCATAACCTAGATTGCTTGTATTTTTTTTTCTAGGCCACACACACACACACACACACACACACACACACACACACACACACACACTGAGCATCATCTGCCTTTTGCTGTTTAAATTGCTGCTGTTAAAATTAATTGCAGAGAAATACTATGCTGTAGAACTTGAAAGCAAAACCCCAAGAGTATGCAATGTATGACTGCTGGGGAGGTGCAAACAACAAAAATAAAAAGGAGGCAGATATTTTTAATTTTAGTACAAGCCAAACAGGATACTAGGATTCACAGGGAGAGCCATTACATTACCTGTAGAAAGAAGAACATTATTTCTCTGTACAGACAGCAGGCAATGTTACATAGATACAATCTGTACATGTGCAGTGAAAGATCAACCCGTAGGCATGGCATTCATAAAGCAATGTCTGAATAAACATGCTCTCAATAGCATCTCCTTTATCTGTTCATTTATTATTATTATTTTTTATTTATTTATTTTTTTGCTGTGAATATGTTCTTGACAAAATGTAGAGCAAGTGATGATGCTGATCTGTGTATGCAGGAACAATTTAAATTTAAAAAAGATGTAGAAATTACCAAAGAAAGTGGAAAAGAACATTGTAGGAGAGTAGATGAGAAGAAAATCTTGGGATGACCAAAATGGCAGACTTCTCAGTTGAATGGATAAATATTGATAAAAAGGGTAAAAAAGTGACCACGGATTACAAAAGGGACTACCAGAAACATGAATTTTATAACATTCTGTATCCTTCATGATCTGGGGGCAAATTAATTCAACTTTACTTAACATACAGTGTACATGTAAGTATAAGGAAATAATTAAAATCTTTAAACTAAGCAAGACTAAAGAAACATTCATCGTCAAAAACCTGCAATGATTAATACACAGTGAATTTATATGTACTAGAAAACAGTGTTTATCTGTCAAGGAAAAATGTACTGATATGTTGTAAACTTACCTGAAGTAACTAAAAAGGGAAAGTAACAGTAATTATGACATTTAAAAGTAACTATTTGAAATGTTGGGAGTCACTAGACAGAGTTCCGAAACACAGAGACTGAATGGCTGAAAAAACAAACTTGCATATATTAAGTCAGAGATGGCCATTTCTACAATATTCCTTTTTCTTCGAGATATGATGATTTTGCAGTTGGTCTATATATATATATATATATATATATATATATATATATATATATATATGGTTCTACCTGACATAATCGACACGCCAGAAGACCGACAACGCAATCACCGAAACCACATAACCGACAGTGCAAAAACACAAAACCCCACATGCCCGACAACGAAATAACCGACGGTACACAAACACGAAACCTCATACACTGCACACACCACAATCACAACAATCAATAAACAAAACACATTCCCTATCCAAAAACCACACACACAACACAAGCACACCAAAATCCCTACAAACCTACACTAAACCTCACATACACAACTATCTACAACCCTAACCCAAACCCTAACCCTAAGGTCCGTCACTATCGCATACTCAGCTAACCCGCGCCCTAACCCTAACTCACTTAACCCGCCCCTAACCCAAACACAATCACTACCGCACACTTACCTGACCTGCTCCCTAACCCTAACTCACTTAACCCGCCCCTAACCCAAACACAATCACTACCGCAAACTTACCTGACCCACTCCCTAACCCTAACTCACTTAACCCGCCCCTAACCCAAACACAATCACTACCACACACTTACCTAACCCGCGCACTGACCCTAGCTCACTTAACCCACCCCTATCCCCACAGACCGTCAATATCCACACTTACCTTACTCGCACCCTAACGTCCGTCACCACCGCATACTTACACAGCCTTTTCCCATGTTGGCATCCTCGGCGTCGGTGTTTTCATCCGTCGTGTCGGTCTTCTGAATTGTCGATCTTCTGGGGCTCGCGATTCGCTTGTCGGTCTTCTGGCGTGTCGACTAACTCAGGTAGACCCATATATATACATATATGGATCCCCTTCAAAACATCTAAAACCCATAACATCTAATTTCATAGCACTAAGACCAGAACATCTAAAACACAAAACATCTAAAACCCATAACATCGAATTTCATAACATCTAACACTACAAATCACAAGAAAATAACATCCCTTCCACATATAACGACACCAAACTACCAAACACACTTTTTACTACGTTTCTGCAGGGGGCCTTGATACAGTGGGGTTAGGAAATAAACTTTTCCCCACTATAGTGCGATCTTGGAGTTGGTATATTTAATTTATGGGGGGGTTGCCCCCCTGCAGAAACATAGTAAAAAGTGTGTTTGGTAGTTTGGTGTCATTATATGTGAAGAGGATGTTATTTTCTTGTGATTTGTCGTGTTAGATGTTATGAAATTTGATGTTTTGGGTTTTAGATGTTCTGGTCTCAGTGTTATGAAATTAGATGTTATGAGTTTTAGATGTTTTGAAGTAGACCCATATATATAAGTTTGGGGGCTTGCCCCCACATAATGGGGTGCAGGGGGGCTTGCCCCTGCAAAAAAGAAGTTTAAAAGAGAAAAGTGGTCCCTAAGAATTTCTAATAAATGCCATGAGTCTCTTAAATAATGTTTTGATTTCTGAACAACAGGGTTAAGAATATAATCTAACCAGATTTGGATTGTTTTGCCGAAGTAATAGGCCTAAAAGGAGGATTTTTTTGATCCATCTGTATTTTGGGAATACCGAAGAAGGATGCCATTTTTGGATGTTCAACCAATAAATAGCTGTAACTTTCGTGGTCTATTTCGTCTTGGCTGAACATGTCAAAAAGTGCAACATCCACTTTTTGGTAACTTTGCTTAACTTCTAGATTAACTTTTTTGTAGGTATTTGTGTTTTCTAACAACACTTTCAAAGAACTTACTTACTCTTTGGTGTTCATAATATAGCAATAACCCATGCCTGGGTGTGGGTAATGTGGGATTTACCCACGGTTGGCGTGGTTTGGCATTGTATAATGCCTCTTTGTTGCCCTTCCGCAGCTGTCTGGTATCCGTGGCAGTTCTGATGCATTGCGCATGCCTACGCAGTACATCAGAGCTGTGGCCAAAAGCAACGGAGAAAGCAAGATCTCCGTTGCTTTTTACTGTTTCGCTATGTTAAATGGGTTTAACATAGCGAGACAGCTTTAAAATAAGCAACGGAGATGTAGCACTTGTTCCTGGGTCCTTTAGATCCCTGGAGCGTGTGGCTCGAGGGGATATGGTTTTCTTTAGGTGGAGCATGTCTATCAATTCTGGGTTGAACATGGCCTTGTATGTCAGGCAGAGATCACCTCTGTCCAGCAGAGCCATTGAAGTGATCCCTGGGGTAAACTTTCTGTTTCCCATCCACTCATCAAGGTTTCTCTTGAAGAGGGTTAGCAAGAAGCTCTGCCTAATGTAGATTGGAATCTTGCTCCAGACCATGGGAAGTCTCTGGGACAGGAATCTATCCCTTCAGCACGTCCTATTTATTGTTGTGGTGAGGTTTAGGTGGAGCATGTCTATCAATTCTGGGTTGGACATGGCCTTGTATGTCAGGCAGAGATCACCTCTGAGTAGGCAGTATGCAACCAAGTACAGCTGTAGTTTCTTCATTCGAGTTGCATAGGGCAGCTGCTTGAGGTCAGTGATCCTCTTGGTGAGGTACTTATGTGGTCTTTCCAGTTGTTGCAGGTGTCTTGTAAGGTACATCCCAAATGGGGCATTCTACTCTATGATGGGTCTGATGAGTGATGCGTAGAGGGGCCCAATGACCTCTTTCGATCTGGATGCAAACCCTTTTGTGATTAGGTGGGCCACATAGAAGGATTTTCTAACCACTTTGGCAATGTGATTATCAAAGGAGAGATTACTATCTACTTGGGTCCCCAGATCCCTTATTACATCTTCGATATTTTGGGGGCTACCACCTATGTGATAGTTTGTGGGTACTTTGTTTTTTCCAAAGGGGATGACTATGTACTTTTTGACATTTAGCTTGAGGCCATGGTATTGACACCAGGTATCCATCTCAGTGAGACCCTTTTGGAGGATGTCTGTGTCAGCCAGAGAGTCAATTATAGCCCCTAGTTTGCAGTTGTCTGCGAACTTGGTCAGCCATAGTCCTCCTGTGCTTGCCTGTACCTCTGAGAAGTATATGCCGAACAGGAGGGGTCCTAGGACTGAGCCCTGAAGAACGCCACTTGTAACCGGTTTAGAGTCAGGCCTAGCTCCCGCAACTCTTACCATGTGGGTTCTCTCCATGAGCCTGTTGGCAACCCATCTCGTGACATAGGGGTTTATGTTCAGGCTGGTGAGCTTGTCTATAATACCTGAGTGGGGAATGGTGTTGAAGGCCTTTGCAAGATCTATGTAGGCTGTGTGGACCACCTTTCCCCTCATCTATAGCCTTGGTAACTGTCTCAAAGAAGTCCACCAGGTTTAGGAGGCATGTTCTGCCCTTAACAAAGCCGAACTGGGTAGGCTCCAGTGTTTGGAGGTTCCCAATGTCTCTGTTAATGAGATCCATGATGATGCGCTCCATAGCTTTGCAGAGCAAGCTAGTCAGGCTTATAGGGCGATAGTTCCCGGAGTCCATTGTGGCTCCACCTTTGTGGAGTGGAATAACTGTTGCTGTGTGCCACTCTGTGGGCACATAGCCTGTGAAGAAGCTGAGTTTAAACAGAGTGTTTAGGTGGGGGGTTAGTTCATCTTTGAGCTCATGTAGGACGCAGCCTGGGGCACCGTCCGGTCCCACTGATACTGTCTTTTTGGCTTTGGAGAGGGCTGTTTTAACCTGAGTGTCTGTGATTTCAGGGGCACTACATTCTTCTGGTATAGTTATGGGCCCTTTTGTGGGTGAGAAGGGGGTGAAGTTTGCACTAAACCTGTCTGCCAGGATGTTGGCTATATCATTCGGTTCAGTGTATTTTGTGCCATTCTGCACTAACTCCAAGCAGATCTGAGAATTGCCACTTAGATTCTTGACATAGCTAAAGAATGCCTTGTGGTTATCTTTGGAGTCCTTTGCAATTTTTCTTTTGAAGCTAGCCTTGGATGATTTTATGAGGGATCATAGTTTCTTGCTGATACTGATCAGGGATGTCTTCCCTTCTTGGAATTTTACTCTTTTCTGTACTAGTTTCCTCCTTCTATTTTATAGCTTGTTTATGGCAGGGGTCCACCAGACTGGTTTCCTTTTCTTGGAGGAGTGAGTCTTGGTTTTGTTTAGGATAGCACAATCCATGCATTCTTGTAGGTGCCCGTAGAGTGCATTAGTAAAGGATTTTGCAGCATTATCCTTTAGAATGGGGGTTTTGAAACTTCCTACCTCTGTCTTAAGTAATGTGAATTTTGCTTTTGAAAGGTTTTTCACAGTGGTTTCTTTGACCGGGGGTGGTCGCGGAATATGGATATCCAAAGTGATTAGTTTATGGTCAGATCTAACCAACGAGGGGTTGACGTACGGTGTGGAACACCGGTTGCCCATGTTGGTGATGACCAGGTCCAATATGTTGTCACCTCTGGTGGGGTGTTGACCAGTTGATCCAGGGGATTTGAGTTTATAAATTCTAGAAAATGTTGGGCAAGGGAGTTTGTACTTGAGTAGTTCTCCCAGTT
The DNA here is from genome assembly GCF_019279795.1 of Protopterus annectens. Lineage (NCBI taxonomy): Eukaryota > Metazoa > Chordata > Ceratodontiformes > Protopteridae > Protopterus > Protopterus annectens. The sequence continues at coordinate 20,612,159 of NC_056732.1, read as the reverse complement.
AATGTTGGGGTAATTGAAATCATCCAATATCGGGGTGCTTGGTAGGACCTTTATGTTTCTCAGTGTTTCCAGGAATGTGGAGTGGGGGTCCTGAGACATGGTAGGTGATCTGTAGCAAGCTATAATTTGAATAGCAGTTTTGCCCGTTGCTAGTTGCGTGGATGATCTCTGAAGCATCGTGCTGTGCCAATAACCTGGAGGTGTGGGTATCCTTGATGAATATGAATACTCCCCTGCATTTTGTATTTTGGTCCGGGTTTTGTGGCCAAAATGTATGGTATGAGTTGTAGCCTGGTAGTGCTGTGGTGCTCTCTGGAGCCTTAAACCAGGTTTCTGTTACTGCACATATATCAATTTTCTCCATACTGAGGAGTGCCTCGAGTGCATGCATTCTGAGGTTTAGACTTCTGGCATTGAGTAGCATTACCCTCAGTTTTTTGTTACTTGTGCTATTTACGGAGGTGGGTTTGTCTTTTGATCTTTGCCTAAAAAAGGCACTATGGGGGTTGGCAAGAGCCTTGGCCAGTATTCAAATGCCTAAGGGTGACAGGTGCAAGCCATCTCTAGCGAAGCAGCGTGGCTTGTCGAGCATGTCATCCCAGGCTGACAGACACTTGATCCCCTTTGAATGACACTAGAAGATTAGCCAATTGTTAACATTGATAATTTTTTTCTCTATACCATGGTATCATTCTTGGTGAGGGCAGGATGCTACTCAGGGTCAGGGTCATACCGGCCTGGGCTACGTGAACAGAGAGCTCCTCCATGTCTCTTTTCATGTAGTCCAGGGAGGTACAGCTCAGGTCATTCACACCAACATGGACAATGACAGAGTCATATTTGTACTAGTTCTGAAGTGACCTGAGTGCTTGTGTTATGTGGCAGATCCTGGTACCCGACAGGCAGCTAACAGTAATCTTTTCCTTGTTCAGCCTAGTGAGTGAGACGTCAGTGTGCCTGACTATAGTCACCTATTACTAGTATGTTGGGTATGTTATTTTGCCTTAAGGGCTGTGATTGCATGGCACACTGGTTTTGTGAAGTATGTGTTTCATGGTTTGTGTCGGGGGGGGGGGTTGCTTGGATGTCTGCTTTGGAGTTCTCTGTTGCTTTTGCAGATTTTTATTTAGAGCCTCCGAGTATGTTTTCGTGTATTTATGTGTGTTTTTGTCGGTGCTGGCTTTATAAGTCTATGTGAGACTGGTGGTGTGATGCAAGTAATTCCCTTCTCCTCTTGACTGCCTGGTCCAGTCTTGGGGTGAGAGAGCTTAGGCTCCAGTTTGGCTGCATAATTGCATCTTTTGCATGTATTAGTGTTTGGTGGAAGGAGGAGAGGGTTGTCTGTGTACATGAGGCAATTGTAACATTGCCTCAAAATGCCCTGATTCACCAGTTGGACCGGAGAGTACACCTGAAACTGCCCTTTCGACATGCCTGGATAGGTACTGTGAACTGTTTTACTGACTGGCTGGTAAGGTCGAATAGAGAGCCTTGTCCTTCTCTACAGTATAGGGGAGTCTAGTGCTAAGGTTTATTAGTGCTTGCTATGAGTTTTGAGCAAGTGCCGGGATGAGAAGTAAATGGTTTGAGTGCTTAAGTTTAAAGTTTGTCTAGTTCCAAGTGAAAAATTGAAGAGTACACTTTGTGGAGTCGGGAATAGTTTTACCCTAGCTAACTCTCACTGCCCAGCTCGCAAAACCGCGCAAATGTGGGTTTTATAGCAGGGAAATGAAACAGATAGAAATTAGCCCAAAATGGCCAAAAAACTACTAATTTCTGGGCTGAAACCACTCCTCCAGGGACAGATAGGCTGCTCAAAGCTCCCTCTCTCACGGTGAGCAGAGAAACTTCCTTCTATCCAAGTAAGGTATGGGCAAACACAGAAACTTGTAACACAGCCCTGAATTCAGCACTAACGTGAAAACTGGACTATACTAGCTTAGAAAGGTGGGAAAATAAGTATTTTTTTTTGATTTTTCAGAAAATAAAGCAGATACAATCAAAAATACACTATAAATGCACAGAAATGGCTATCACACTTGAGTGTGTAGCCTGCAACAGTTAAACAGGTAATTTAAACACAAAAATAACTTTGTTAAAGTGCAGGCAGTAAAATAAGTACAATATGTAGCTGAAACAAGCTTTTTAAATCACAGAAACTCTAGAAAATTGGCATTTTAGGCGGAATTAGCTAAAGGCAGCAAGAAAATGCAGAAAAATGATACTCACTCTAAAGTCTCTCTTTTGTCTCTCTGCTGCTGTAGAACTCTGCAGGGCACCATGCAGGTGCTTGCTGAGCTATATACTAGCCCAAAAAAACTCACAAATGCGGGTTTTATAGCAGGTTAATGAAAGATAGAAATTAGCCCAAAATGGTCATTATACAACGACCCCCCATTAATATTCAAAAACGTGCACGCTGACCAATCAATGTAAATTAGAGTTATAGTAATGGAAAAAGGTCCAGTCGCCCGGACTTTTTCCATTACTATAACTCTTTTTTTTACAGCAACGGAGAACGCAAGATCTCCGTTGCTTCACATTGTCTCGCTATGTTAAACGAGTTTAACATAGCAAGACAGCTTTAAAAAAGCAACAGAGATTCCCCATTGCTTTTTTAAAGCTGTCTCGCTATGTTAAACTCATTTAACATAGCAAAATAGTTTTTAAAAAGCAACGGAGATCTTGCTTTCTCCGTTGCTTTTTCAAAATTGTCTTGCTATGTTAAATGGGTTTAACATAGCCAGACAGCTTTAAAAAAGCAACGGATATTCTCCGTTGCTTTTTTTAAAGCTGTCTCGCTATGTTAAACTCATTTAACATAGCGAAACAGTTTTTAAAAAGCAATGGAGATCTTGCTTTCTCCATTGGTTTTGCCCACAGCTCTGATGTACTGCGTAGGTATGCGCTTATGCAGTACATCAGAACTGACGCAGAATACCAGACAGCTGCTGAAGGGCAGCAAGGAGGCATTATACAATGCCATTAGTTAAGAAAAGTAATTCTTTTTTTTCTTAAATAATGTCATTGTATAATAGCAATAACCCACGTTTGAGTGTGGGTAATGCTGGATTTACCCACGGTTGGCTTTGTTTGGCCACTCGGGCTTCGCCCTTGTGACCAAACCACACCAACCGTGGGTAAATCCAGCATTACCCACACCCAGGCATGGGTTATTGCTATAATAAACTACTAATTTCTGGGCTGAAACCACTTCTCCAGGGACAGATAGGCTGCTCAAAGCTTCCTCTCTCAAAGTGAACAGAGAAACTTTCTTCTATCCAAGTAAGGTATAGGCAAACACAGAAACTTGTAACACAGCCCTGAATTCAGCACTAACCTGAAAACTGGACTATACTAGCTTAGAAAGTCGGGAAAACAAGTATATATATATATTTTCAGAAAATAAAGTAGATACAATCAAAAAAACAATTTAAATGCACAGGAATGGCTATCACACTTGAGTGTGAAGCCTGCAACAGTTAAACAGGTAATTTAAACACAAAATCTCCTTTGTTAAAGTGCAGGCAGTAAAATAAATAGAATATATAGCTGAAACAAGCTTTTTAAATCACAGAAACTCTAGAAAATTGGCGTTTTAGGTGGATTTAGCTAAAGGCAGCAAGAAAATGCAGAAAAATGGTACTTAATCACTCCAAAGTCTCTCTTTTGTCTCTCTGCTGCTGTAGAACTCTGCAGGGCACCAGGCAGGAGCTTGCTGAGCTGTATACTAGCCCAAAAACCTTGCAAATGCAGGTTTTATAGCAGGGATATGAAAGAGATAGAAATTAGCCCAAAATGGCCAATAAACTACTAATTTCTGGGCTGAAACCACTCCTCCAGGGACAGATAGGCTGCTCAAAGCTCCCTCTCTCACAGTGAACAGAGAAAATGTACAGCCCTGAATGCAGGACTACCTTGAAAACTGGACTATACTCTCTTAGAAAGGCAGAAAAACAAGTAAATATATATATATATATATATATATATATATATATATATATATATACATATATTTTATTTTTTGTTTTTTTTTTCAGAAAATAAAGCAGATACAATAAAAAAAAACACTTTAAATGCACAGAAATGGTTATCACACTTGAGTGCATAGCCTACAACAGTTAAACAGGTAATTTAAACACAAAAACGACTTTGTTAAAGTACAGACAGTAAAATCACTTTCAGATTTCCATGTCGTATTGCTGATGTAATGTACCTAATTTTCCTTGTATTTTTTCCTGCCCTCTGTATAAACCTCTCTAACTCTTAGCTCAAGAAAACTAGAAAGCCTTAGCATATATTAAATGGAAGAAAATCCGGGGATCAGACTTTTTTCTATTGATATATGCTTTATTTACAATGGACAGGATAGTTAGGCTGACCAATCAGCGTGCACAGTTTTGAATGTTAATGACCTGTCTTTGTATAATCAGCAATATGACATGGCAATCTGAAAGTGATAGCAAGTAGTGAGACATCAACATTTTTTGCACCCTTATGATCAGAGAAAAAAAGTGTAAGTCCTGTTTCTAAAGCTTAATGTCATGTCGGGCAAATTATAATGTGTGTGTGTGTGTGTGTGTGTGTGTGTGTGTGTGTGTGTGTGTGTGTGTGTGTGTGTGTGTGTGTGTGTGTCTGTGTGTGTGTGTGTGTGTGTGTGTGTGTGTGTATGTATGTGTGTGTGTGTGTGTGTGTGTGTGTGTGTGTGTGTGCAGGTGTGTGTGTGTGTGTGTGTGTGTGTGTATGTGTGTGTGTGTGTGTGTGTGTGTGTGTGTGTGTGTGTGTGTGTGTGTGTGTGTGTGTGTGTGTGTGTGTATGTATGTGCGTGTGTGTGTGTGTGTGTGTGTGTGTGTGTGTGTGTGTGTGTGTGTGTGTGTGTGTGTGTGTGTGTGTGTGTGTGTGTGTGTGTGTGTGTGTGTGTGTGTGTGTGTGTGTGTGTGTGTGTGTGTGTGTGTGTGTGTGTGTGAGTGTGTGTGTGCATAGTTACTTGTGTTATATTTACAATATTCAGAGTTACTTGTCTGGTTATACTTGTATTTCATATCTCCATCCATTCAGCCAGCCAGTCATCCATCCACAATCCCTTTTTCCCATTTTTTGCACATAGGGTTATGGTTTCACTTTAACAGTGACCATCATCTACAGCCAATGTTCACACCGCCGGATAGCTGTACTTGCCATTTGCAACAATAGTTCTTAGGCTCATTGATTCAACAATAATAAATATTTTATAATTTGTGGTCAGCATTTTGGATTCATTAAAATTATTTACTTCATTTTACTTATTCAAAAGTCTGTCACTAATTCATATTGGAAATTGTTTCACTTGAATTAGTAATACTTGTCAGTATTGACTGATTAGTGGTACTTTAGACTCTAGTAATACCATGTTTATAATCACATGTCACACATGACATTATTTTTAACAATGTTTGTAATCACGTTATACATGACATCATTATTTTGTACCATGTTTATAATCATGTCACACATTACATAATTATTTTGTGCCATGTTTATATTCACATGTCACATGTGCCATTATTTTGTACCATGTTTATAATTGCATGTCACGTGTGACATTATTTTGTGCCATTGTTCATAATCATGTCACACATGACATATTTTGTACCATGTTTATAATCGCATGTCATGTGTGACATAATTATTTTGTGTCATTGGTTATAATCATGTCACACGTGACATATTTTGTACCATGTTTATAATCACATGTCACACGTGACATAATTATTTTGTACCATATTTATAATCACATGTCACACATGATATAATTGTTTTGTACCATGTTTATAATCACATGTAGCACATAATTATTTTGTACCATGTTTATAATCACATCATGTATGACATAATTATTTTGTAACCATGTTTATAATCACGTCAGACATGACATAATTATTTTGTACCATGTTTATAATCACATCACACATGACATTATTTTTATCCATGTTTATAATCACGTCACACGTGACATAATTATTTTGTAACTTTGTTTATAATCACATCACAAATTAGATAATTTTGTACCATGTTTATAATCACGTCACACATGACATAATTATTTTGTAACCATGTTTATAATCACGTCACAAATTACATACTTTTGTATCATGTTTATAATCACATCACACATGACATAATTATTGTGCACCATGTTTATAATCACATGTCACATATGGCATAATTATTTTGTAACCACAACTTAGTACTGACTGGCTGCATAGGTGAGTTCCTGGTGCTTTTAAAGATTCCTTGCTGAATTGTATTTATTATTGACATTTGTTTATCAGGGAAAGTCCTACTAGATAATTTGATCTGTTTTCAGTGGAGGCCTGTAGAGAAACGCTCCACACATATAAGAACAGAAGATACATATACATAGGTGGAAATTAACATCATATTACAATATACCCTAAATACATAGATTAATATAAATATTAATACACATCACATGTATAATAATACACATATATCATTAATAAAACAAGATAAATACAATATCACATAGCATCAACATGTGTTGACATGCTATAACACATCACATGTATAATAATACACATATACCATCAATAAAACAAGATAAATACAATATCACATAGCATCAACATGTGTTGACATGCTATAACACATCACATGTATAATAATACACATATATCATCAATAAAACAAGATAAATACAATATCACATAGCATCAACATGGGTTGACATGCTATAACACATCACATGTATAATAATGCACATATACCATCAATAAAACAAGATAAATGCAATATCACATAGCATCAAACTGTGTTGACATGCTATAACACATCACATGTATAATAATACACATATACCATCAATAAAACAAGATAAATACAATATCACATAGCATCAAACTATGTTGACATGCTATAACACATCACATGTATAATAATACACATATACCATCAATAAAACAAGATAAATACAATATCACATAGCATCAAACTGTGTTGACATGCTATAACACATCACATGTATAATAATACACATATACCATCAATAAAACAAGATAAATACAATATCACATAGCATCAAACTGTGTTGACATGCTATAAGTGAGCTTATCATTGTGAGAGTAGACCATTAAAATGGTAGATAAGGAGGGGAAGAGGAAAAGGGAGCAGAGAGTAAGAAAGAAGTATTAGACCATTTTGAGAACTAAATAAAAAGTTATTATTAAAATCTGCAAAAAAGTCAATGTCATCACTTTCTCGGAAAATCTATACATGGAAATTTCTGCATAGAGTCTTTCTAACACCACAAAAAAAAAAAACAGGAAAAATGAAATGCTGGAGGTGTAATGAAGTTCTTAATGCTGATTGGTTACACATGGTAAGGGGTTGTAAGTTGGTGGCTTCCTTTTGGAGTGATTTTAGAAACTTTTATAGGTTCATAGGTTCATAGTTTAATACTAGGCTAACTGCTCTTGTGGGCTATTTTAAGCCTAGCCAATTACCCCAAGTGAGAATCAAACCCTGTACCTTGTCTCTGTAAGGTAAACACCTTGACCATTATGCCAACCACCCCCTTTTCTCAGGCTTTGTGGTCAGACAATTGTATTATTACTGATTCCTTGATAATATTCAATGCCTCAATTCCAGCAGCTATACCTATTTCTCAAATACCGCTTCTTTGGGCAAAGCTTGCCATTGCAAGAAAAATTATAACAAAAAACTGGAAATGTAAAATTGAATTATTATGCAATGTGTGTCTGCATCCTGTGATGGGTTGTTGCCCTTTCCAGGATGAGCTTATGCCTCTATGCCTTGTATCTACTGAGTGTTGGAACAGAACCTTTCCCAACTCTGCAATTGTTTTAAGCAGGTAATTCCAGTATGCCAAAGAAAATGATTTGTATAAATAAGGAGGAAACTATTATAGCTGCCTTTAAAATGACACTTTGATGACTAATATTATAGCTTGTTAATACTGCCCTCATAATAAAGAGAAGTACTATGCTTTAGGCAGAATGAGAACTGAAAGTAAAAACAATGAAAATAAATAACTGATGGGATGAACATAAGCATGTTTTATACCCCCGATGACCTGACGTCATGGAAGAAGGGACAGCAACCGACGCAGGACCCAAGACTTTGTTAATCAGGCCGACTGAGGGCTACTGTAACCAGATAACCCAAAAGTGATGACTGCAACAGTGAATACACTCGAACATCTATATTTATGGTAAGTGTACACAACTGTACTGTTTGCAGCAGACAGATAACACAGCAGAAATCAAACAGATTTCTGTCAGCAATGCCTCATAGCACCTAGGAAAGGTAATATCCTGGACAATTAAGTCACAATTAATGAACCTGAAGTTCACAAATGTTAAAGTGAAAACACAAGTAAGCAAATGTGCAAGGTGCTATTTGCTCAATAGCAATGATTATAAACAGTAATACTTTGTAAGAAATTGTGTCATCACTACAATGTCTAGTTTCCTCACTGATTTATTATTTATCAAATTCTGCATGGGCTATAATGGAGATCCTATCCTGCTTTGCTGTCTGGGGAGAAAACAGTGATGTGTACAAAACTGGTCAGATCACATAAACCTTTTCTCTTTGAGGACATTGATGTATTTAGATCATAATGCAGCCAAACAGTAAATAGGACCACAGTTAAATCTAACGACATATTTGGGCAATTGTACTGCATGTGGTTATCAGCCTAATAAAATATTTAAGGTCTATTTTCAAGCTGTGGATCAACTGTCTCTAGTAGCAACAGGTACTAATGATAAAATATTTCATGTCTGTTTTTAAGTTGTAGATTGACTGCCTCCAGCAATAAAAGTTACAAATAACTGAATGAAATTCACACTTAGAAGCATTATTGCCTGCACTAGATTTCTCAAAGGCTTCGTTAGAACACATATTAAATAATGAGACAGTAAAATCCTAATCTGTGCTTGGCCAGTCTATTTATTTTACAATGTAGCTCTTTCAGCAATGTTCATTCTTGTTTTTATTGAGGCTTGACATATTATGTAATAACAATTATATTATGTAATAAAAATGATATCTAAGCACATTATAAAATCTATGCATCACAGTATGTGAGGTCATATGGAATTGTTTCTGTTTTCCTTTGCTTAAGCTGCTAAACTGTACTTTTTGACAGTATTACTTGATGTAAATCACCAGTAAGGTTCTACACTGTTGCCAACTACATTTTATCATGCAAATGTTTTTCAAACTATACCTTTCAAACTATACCTTACTCACAAGAAAATTAAAAATGTTCACAATGTCAATGTCTCATTTTAGTAGTAAATGTTCTGGTTGATAACCAGGAATGTAGCAAAAATATTCCCTACACATTGGTGCATTCACTTAGGAATTGATCTATGAATTGCAAACAGGTGTAATAGCGTGTAACGTGGAACACTGCGGTATACTACAACTTCAAGGTCAAAAATACTAAATGCAGTTTGCCAAACTACAGTGTCAATATGTTAAACTCCTATAAAGGACAAATTACCTTGTCAAAGCAAAAGTTTTTCAGGTGATGTTTATGACCAAATTAAAGATATTCCAGTAATAAAATATAACTAGACATAAACTATCTTGCACTGCTTCTCTGTGTATAATCGAAAGCTCATATGAGGAAAAGTCACATCGTCAAGCAGAAAACCTTGAGCAACCAAAATATTGGAACACCAAGTACGACACAAACCACTTTGCCCACCACACCCCCTAACACATCCCCTGCCAGTTATATATACTAATTCCAAGACTGCCCCACAATGGAGAAAGGAGCAATATGCCAATCCCGCTGTGTCGTGAGACCAGACAATACGACTCCCATTACCTTCTGTATTTTGCAAGAAAAACCGAGGCAAGCTCTAGTTTTGTCTGTGTGATACCCTAGGCCTCCATTTTTACTGAATGGTTTGTCTCCGTACCCTTCCTACCCTTAATTTCCATCTCCTATATTTTGGTAGTTTGATCTTTTCAGCTCAATATTCTGACTTTCACTCATATGAGCATTTGATTATATAACATGGTACCCTTGCATTATATGACTGATTCACAAGTTTGTACAATTAAAAGTCACATGTCGGTCAAAACATGTTTAAGTAATCTATTGACAATAAAGATAATGAATCAGCTTGCCTTCAGACCTAAATGGTTTCTCCCACAAAGCTTTTAAACTTGATTAAATTATATAAGGCAAAATTCTGAAAAAAGTATTAACTAGGGTATTCCTTTAGTAATCTTCAAATAGTATATTTGTATCACACCATGGTGATTATTCATCAGCTGCTCAACATAACACAAAAATACTCACCACTGCTTTAGAAGCATTCTTTTAAAAAGTTTTTTCCCTAGAGGTGTGCAAAAGCACATAGGTTCATAGGTTCATAGATAAGTACTAGGCTAGCTGCCCTTGTAGGCCATTTTAAGTCTTACCAGTTTCCCTTTGTGTGCCTGAAATAAGCTATCCCATTTGGTTATATATTGGCTTTATCCATCCTGCGGTCGATAATTATATATTACCCCTAATGAGAATAAATGGGATCATACCACAGATAATTTTACAGGACCCATGCATGGGACAAAGCATTTACGAGCTGCCTCTGTCCATTTGTATTACAGAAGGCAATCCATAGAGTTATTGCACTTGAAAATGGACGGGGATGAACTTTGTTTTATGTGGATGGGGAGTATGTTCCACAGTAGCAGTATCTTCTTCAAAATATACCTGTCTCTCCGAACCATTCTGTTGATGTTGCAGAAGAGGTTTAGATCACTAGACCAAGTATTTCTGATGCCGTTTGACTTGGTGATGTGCAGTAAATCCATCAATAATGTGATGGAGAAAGCCTTTTATGCCAGACATAGGTCCCCACTTAGCAGTCTGTAGGATACTGAATATAGTTTCAGAGCTTTGAGTCAGTCCATATAAGACATGTTATTTAGGCCTTGTATCCTTTTAATAAGGTATCTCTGTGGGCATTCCAGTTGCTACATGTGCCTGGACAGATACATGCAAAGGGGCATTATATTCAATGACTGGCCTAATGAGGGATGATTAAAGGGGGGAACGACATCCCTAGATCTAAACGCAATCCTTTTGTTTATAAGCTGTGCAATATAGAAGGACTTTCTTAAAACAATAGGCACATGTTAGTCGAAAGCTAGTTCGCTGTCCAGATAAATTCCCAAATCCTGAGCAAATGGATCAACTCTTAGGGGTGAATTATCAGTGTGGTAGATCCCTGGGGTAGATGACTTCCCAAAGAATACAGTAAAGCATTTTTTGGCATTTAGTTTTAGACCATGATTTTGACACCAGTTATTTATTTGAGACAAATCTTTCTGCAGGATGTTTAAGTCATATTGGGATTCAGTGACTGCTCCTAGCTTACAGTGATCTGCAAACTTCATTAGCTAGAGGACTTTGTTACTGGCTTTTAATTCAGAAAAGTAGATGCCAAACAGGAGAGGTCAAGCACAAAACCCTGGGGGACTCCACTAGTGACTGCTCTTTTTGTGGAGGTAACTTCCCCTATTTTGATTATCTGTATCCCAACTCAGAATTTTCAATCCAGTGGGTGACACAGAGGTTTATTCCCAGTTTCCTTAGCTTTTCTATTATGCCTGAGAAGGGAACTGCGTCAAAAACTTTGGCCAGGTTGAGGTATGTGATATGTACTGTTTTGCCTTCATCCATTGCTTTGGTGACTTTTTCATTCCACCAGATTGAGTAAGCATGACCTACCCTTGATGAATCCAAAGTGAGATGGATCCAGTGCTTAGACGTTCCTCGTGTCCTGATTGATTAATTCCATGACAGCTCTTTCCATGAATTTGTATATGAGGCTGGTCAGACCTATGGGTCTGTAACTGCCTGGGTTTATGGAAAGTCCTCCATTGTACAGGTAGCTTTTCTCCATTCACCTGGTACAAAACCTGTATGGAGGCTGAGAGGGAACAATGTTGTTATTGTTGTGTGGCTAAACTCTGCTTCTTGCTATTCAAGATGCATCCAGGGATATTGTCAGAACCCAATGATGCAGGATTATAATGTTATCTGTTCATAAAATGCTTGTTTGCCATCTCATATGCAAATATATATATATATATATATATATATATATATATATATATATATAAAAATAGTTTTCACAGTGTGATACCTTAAATCTCCTGCAACAGAGGCCCATGGGAATATATGCAAATGACCCCTTAAGGACATCAAGTGTCTCAGCTATATGCCTTCTGAATGTTCCTGACTCATTACTTTGCAGGCCAATAAAGCCAAACCCCACTATGCTGTAGACATTCATATTTCGACCTTCATATGACCTCATCAGCACAGCAAGCCCTTTACTGGCCTGAACAAATCCATAAAGAATTAAAAAGTAAGAAAGTAAAGAGTCATGGACATTCAGAAGCCATATAGCTGAAACACTTGATGTCCTTAAGTGGTCACTTGCATATATCACATGGGCCTCTATTAAAGGAGTTTTAAGGTATCACACTGCGAAACCTCTAGCTTGCCTAGGTTTTTTTTGTAGTTTCTACTAATTGTTTCTTGTGTGACCTTTTTGATCTACACACACACACACACACACATATATATATATATATATATATATATATATCACACACACACACACACACACACACACACACACACACACACACACACACACACATACACACACACACATACACATATACATATATATATTACATACTTTCTCTCTCTCATTCTCTCTCTCTCTCTATATATATATATATATATATATGTATATATTGTATATACTTATACATAATATGTACATTATATATTATACATATGTGTGTATATGCAGGTCTATATCATGTCAGCAAAATGGCATTTAAGCAAATGCCGTTTCGCCGACACATATGGATCGAAATCAGAAAAGAGCGAAAGCTCAGGTCAGCGATTTCTTTCCCAGGGAAAGAAATTACTTGGCCTGAGCTGTGACATTGCCCTTTACCCGACTGTAGTGCGATCCTGGAGTTTGTATATTCAGTTTGGGGTGGGGGGGTGAACCCCCCACTTTGTAATGTTTTAAGTGATATGTTGTGTTTTGCTGGTTCACCGATTAATTCCATGAGAAAAAAATCGGTGAACTGGGGTTTCGCTCTTTTAAGATTTTGGTCTATATGTGTCGGCGAAACGGCATTCACTGTAATGCCGTTTTGCTGACATAATATAGACCTGTATATGCATACATATATATTTATTTAAAATATAGACAGATCAAAGCACAGACCCACAAAATACAAACAAAAACCACCTAAACCCACATTAAATTAATCACAAAAGCAAACAAGCAACTATTGTACTGCTGTGATCAGTTCTCACTAAAAGTAAATAAATAAATCATACCACTACCGCAGGACACTGAGTGTCTGAATAGTGTTAGTGTTATGGAAAGGGTTTTCTGAGGTAAGGAGCAGGTTTAAGGTTAGAGTTACAGAAAGGGGCAGACTTAGGGTTAGGGTTAGCATGCATTAATAATGTGGGCAGGTGGGCTTCCTTTCCAAAAGTATTCAAGTATTCATGAACTTGTAATCATGCACCCCATTATAAGAAAAAATGAGAACTTCAACATTTTATGATGTTGCAAATCCAGATAACTTGCAATTTTGTTTACTTATAGTTGTTAGGTTTTACCTGTACAAGAGAAAACCTTGTGGCAGTGAGATCGTCATTTTTCATTTGGATGCAACTGGTAAATCATTTTATAGCTTGTGCCCATAAAAGAGAAGCCTTGTCCTGGTCAAAGGATTGTTTGCCTTGTGGATGCAAGTGTCATATCATACTGGAAGATGAATAAGCTTTGGAAGCTCTACAGAAGTGTCTTTAGGAAACCAGTCACCAGCAATAGACTTTACAGCAGTGCATATAGAAAAAAATCATGATCCTTCGAAATAAAAATGTGGAAGCACTTCAGTAGAACATTTCTGCACTCCAGCAAAATGTATTTGTCCTGCAAGAAGGTATAAATCTATGGTGGATCGCAGCCTCCACCTGCAGACATTTCTGCTCTAGGAGGGGTTTCTGCACCCACAGAAGTATATCATGTTAAAGCCATTTCCTGCCTGCAGGAGATGAGTACACATAATGATGATGTAGAAGCCTTTTCTCATAAAATATGAAAGATTTGGAAGGGTCTCTGAGTGTGAGCTTTATCCTAAAACTAAGTGGGTCAGGGTTGTTACTCCATTTCTTGTGGGGATACAGATGGCTTACTATGAGCTAGAGTTTTTCTGTAATGTTCTTAAGACGCCTGGCTTTACATTCCCATGGTAATTATTAGCCATTATATTCTGCAATACAGATATGCAAATATATTAAATTATTGATTTTATGTATTGCTTTTGTTTACTGGGAAAGTGCAACTGGGCACAGGTCCCATTGTCAGTGGAGATCCAGGAAGAAATTTTGAATTTTAAAGAATGAATAGAAGGCACTTATATACGATTTACATAATACATGCACATACATAAAATAGTAATGATATAACATTTATTCAAAACATGACAGTTAATCAAAATAAGAATACAGTAAAATATTAGTTAATACAGGTTAGGGTAATTAAATGTGCCCCCTATCCATAAGGGGCAGTGATGCTGAAATGGGGGTGAATTTGTGATTACACATCCATTCATCCAGATTACATATGAACAGAGTAAGGCAAGTGCTCTGTTTTATGTGGAGTGGAAGATGGTTCCATAGGAGTGGTGTTCTCTGTGATACGTGACTATCCCTCCAGCATGTTCTATTGATTTTGCAAAAAAAAAAAAAATACAGGTATCCCAGATGACTGGAGAATAAACATACTAGTGCCAGTGTTCAAGAACAAAGGGGACATTCACAACTGTGGGCAGTATAGAGGTATCAAACTCCTATACATGAAAGTTCTGGAGAGGGTGACTGATAAGTAAATACACAGAGTAGTAGAAAGAAAGATGGGAAATGAGCAGTGTGGATTCCAAACAGGATGCAGCACACCCAACCTGATTTTTGCAGTGAGACAGATACTTGAGAAGAAGCTAGAAATGAGGAATGAGTCCAATTGGGCATTTCTAGACTTGGAGAAAGCACATGACAAGTTCCCAAGAAAGCTAACCTGAGGTGGTTCGAAGTCCCAGAAACACTGGTAGAGTTAGTGCAGGCTATATACAAGGACCCAATGACTCAAGGATGAACAGTGTTCAGCCTCAAAGAGGGATTCCCAATGGGAGTGGGTGTGCATCAGGGTTCTGCTGTGACCCCAGTGCTGTTCATACTAGTGATGGACTACATTAGCAAACAGGTCAGAGGAGACAGATCAACAAAGTTGATGTATGCAGACAATGTGACATTATAGCAGACCCTGAGCAAGACCTTCAGCAAAGGATAAGGGAATGGAATGCAAAACTGAAGGCACATGGGATGAAACTGAGTACAGATAAGACAGTGGTAATGAAAGCAAATTGAGGAAATCAGGTGAAGCTGTGATTTGAAATAGAAGGAAAAATAGTGGAACAAGTTATACCTTCAAGTATCTGGGAAGGGTTGTTGAGGAGAAGAGAAGGGAAGTGTGAGTGAGGTCAAGGCTACAATCAGAGGGGCTGCAGCCAACTGGCACAGAGCATCAGGGATAGAGGAGTTCAAGGTAACAGTCAGAGGGGCTGCAGCCAACTGGCACAGAGCATCAGGGATAGTGTATGACATAAGAAGGCGAAAGAAGCTGAAAAGTTAGGTGTACAAAATAGTGGTGTGACCAGTACTACTGTATGGTACAGAAACCTTGGCAGTGAAGTCAGAACAGCTGAAGAAGCTAGAGGTGATGGAGATGAAGTGCCTAAGATGGCTGATAAGATGCACACTGTGGGACAGATGAAGAAATCAGAACATCAGAGCAGAAGCCAAAGTAGCTACAATAGCAGGAAAGGTCAAAGAGAAGAGATTACGGTGGTTCAGGCACATGTGCAGGAAAGCAGAAGACAATCTGGTGAAGAAAATTTAGGACAGACAAGAAGGCAAGAGGAAATGAGGGTGTTCAGCAAAAAGGTGGATGGACTGTGTGTGAGAGAAGACCTTTGACAGTCAAGCATAACTGCCAAAAAAGGTAGGAGAATGTTACTGAATATGAAAAGATGTCAATAAGTGACACAACACCCTGATCCCATGTAGAAAATGTGAAAAAGGGGGTTGATGCTGATGATATAGGTCCTCTGAATGAGTGTATATGACACCATTGGACTTGTGACTGTGCAATACGTCTGAAGAACAGGGTCTGGTGAGGTGCTATAAGAAAGGCAGAATATGCCTCTCAATAGTTTCTATGATACCAAGAAGAGAGATAAGGCTTTGAGATAATCTTCAGAGCTTTTATAATTTAGACTCATGATTTTTGTGAGAAAGCATTGTGGACATTCCAGGTGTAACATGTGTTTAGACAGGTCACTAAAAGGGGCATTATACTCAATCATCAGCTTAATGAGTGCAGAGTACAGTGGAACAATTACATCCCTGGATCTGGATGCATTATCTTTAGATATAAGCTGTACAATGAAGAAAAAGGACTTCCTTAAAAGAGATGATACATGCTGATCGAAGGGCAATTCATTGTTAACATAAGTTCCCAGATCTCTGTTTTTCAGGGAGGTAATGTCAATATGATAGTTAAAGGGAAGTAATACTTACTGAAGGATATGAATATAGATTTCTTGACATTAAGTTCATGTCCATCAAGTCCATGATTTTGACACCAATTATTTGTATGGGACAGGTCCTCTTGTAGTATCTTGATATCATCTGGGGATTTTATGATGGCATCAGGTTTGGAGTTATTTGCAAACTTGGTCAATCACAAATCCTTATAGCTTTAACCTCAGCAAAGTAAATGTCAAAGAGGAGTGTCATGAAGACTGATACTTGGGGTACACCCCTAGTGACATATCTTTTGGGGGAGGCGCAGCCACACACTTTTACTTCTTAGGTTTGATTAGTGGGCTAGTTTACTTTCCAGTGAGGTACACGGGAGTCCAGCTTTAGCCAGGAGAGTCTATCTATGATGGCTGAGTGAGGGATAGTGTTGAATGCCACTAAGAGGTCCAGAAATGCAGTGTCCACTGCTTTGCCTTATCCATTGCCTCAATGACCTTTTCAAAGAAATCAACCAGGTTAGGTAGGTAGGACCTAACTTTGATGATTCTGAACTGGGCTGAGTTGAGAATATGTGTTTTAAATCAGATATACCTGTTGCTCAGGCTGCTGCAGAGAGATTGACCTACTGCCAGCTATGATATTGAGAAAAGATAAGTGTTTATTCTCATTTTTTGTCTGCATTTTGATTTAATATCTCTGTAATCTGTACAGCTGTACTTATTCTTCTTGTTGTGTGTTATAGCTGTATATCTCAGTGTTGACCTCAGTTGTAGTGAAATCCTTTGTCTGGAGGCCTTGTCTGTTTTCTTAGTGGCACTAAGTTTTCAGAATTGGTTTCATCTGGCCAAAGTATTCCTGCATCTGTATTGTTTGGTTTCTGTCCTGTGTTTTAAATCAGATATACCTGTTGCTCTGGCTGCTGCAGAGAGACTGACCTACTGCCAGCTGTGATATTGAGAAAAGATAAGTGTTTATTCTCATTTTTGTCTGCATTTTGACTTAATATCTCTGTAATCTGTACAACTGTACTTATTCTTCTTCTTGTGTGTTATAGCTGTATATCTTAGTGTTGACCTCAGTTGTAGTGAAATCCTTTGTCTGGAGGCCTTGTCTGTTTTCTTAGTGGCAGTACGTTTTTAGAACTGGTTTCATCCGGCCAAAGTATTCCTGCATCTGTATTGTTTGGTTTCTGTCCTGTGTTTTAAATCAGATATACCTGTTGCTTAGGCTGCTGCAGGGAGATTGACCTGCTGCCAGCTGTGATATTGAGAAAAGATAAGTGTTTATTCTAATTTTTTGTCTGCATTTTGATTTAATATCTCTGCAATCTGTACAACTATACTTATTCTTCTTCTTGTGTGTTATAGCTGTATATCTCTTAGTGTTGACTTCAGTTGTAGTGAAATCCTTTGTCTGGAGGCCTTGTCTGTTTTATTAGTGGCAGTAAGTTTTTAGAACTGGTTTCATCTGGCCAAAGTATTCCTGCATCTGTATTTTTTGGTTTCTATCCGGTGTTTTAAATCAGATATACCTGCTGCTTAGGCTGCTGCAGAGAGATTGACCTACTGCCAGCTATGATATTGAGAAAAGATAAGTGTTTATTCTCATTTTTTTGTCTGCATTTTGATTTAATATGTCTGTAATCTGTACAACTGTACATATTCTTCTTCTTGTGTGTTATAGCTGTATATCTTAGTGTTGACCTCAGTTGTAGTGAAATCCTTTATCTGGAGGCCTTGTCTGTTTTCTTAGTGGCAGTAAGTTTTCAGAACTGGTTTCATCCGGCCAAAGTATTCCTGCATCTGTATTGTTTGGTTTCTGTCCTGTGTTTTAAATCAGATATACCTGTTGCTTAGGCTGCTGCAGAGAGATTGACCTACTGCCAGCTATGATATTGAGAAAAGATAAGTGTTTATTCTAATTTTTTGTCTGCATTTTGATTTAATATCTCTGCAATTTGTACAACTGTACTTATTCTTCTTCTTGTGTGTTATAGCTGTATATCTCTTAGTGTTGACTTCAGTTGTAGTGAAATCCTTTGTCTGGAGGCCTTGTCTGTTTTCTTAGTGGCAGTAAGTTTTTAGAACTGGTTTCATCTGGCCAAGGTATTCCTGCATCTGTATTTTTTTGTTTCTGTCCGGTGTTTTAAATCAGATATACCTGTTGCTCAGGCTGCTGCAGAGAGATTGACCTACTGCCAGCTGTGATATTTAGAAAAGATAAGTGTTTATTCTCATTTTTGTCTGCATTTTGAACTAGTATCTCTGTAATCTGTACAACTCTACTTATTCTTCGTTTTGAGTGTTAAAGCTGTATATTCTCTTACTGTTGACCTCAGTTGTAGTGAAATCCTATGTCTGGAGGCCTTGTCTGTTTTCATAGTGGCAGTAAGTTTTTAGAACTGGTTTTATCCGACCAAAGTATTCCTCCATCTGTATTGTTTGGTTTCTGTCCTGTGTTTTAAAGCAGATATACCTGTTGATCAGGCTGCTGCAGAGAGATTGACCAACTGCCAGCTATGATATTGAGAATAGATAAGTGTGTATTCTCATTTTAGTTCTGCATTTTGATTTAATATCTCTGTAATCTGCACAACTGTACTTATTCTTCTTCTTTGTGTGTTATAGCTGTATATTCTCTTAGTGTTGACCTCAGTTGTAGTGAGGCCTTGTCTGTTTTGTTAGTGGCAGTAAGTTTTTAAAACTGGTTTCATCTGGCCAAAGTACTCCTGCATCTGTATTGTTTGGTTTCTATCCTGTGTTTTAAATCAGATATACCTGTTGCTTAGGCTGCTGCAGAGAGACTGACCTACTGCCAGCTATGATATTGAGAAAAGATAAGTGTTTATTCTCATTTTGTCTGCATTTTGATGTAATATCTCTGTAATCTGTACAAATGTACTTATTCTTCTTCTTGTGTGTTATAGCTGTATATCTTAGTGTTGACCTCAGTTGTAGTGAAAGACTTTGTCTGGAGGCCTTGTCTGTTTTCTTACTTGCAATAAGTTTTCAGAATTGGTTTCATCCGGCAAAAATATTCCTGCAACTGTATTGTCTGGTTTCAGTCCTGTGTTTTAAATCAGATATACCTGTTGCTTAGGCTGCTGCAGAGAGATTGACCTACTGCCAGCTATGATATTGAGAAAAGATAAGTGTTTATTCTCATTTTTGTCTGCATTTTGATTTAATATCTATATAATCTGTACAACTGTACTTATTCTTCTTTTTGTGTGTTATAGCTGTATATATCTTAGTGTTGACTTCAGTTGTAGTGAGACCTTGTCTGTTTTCTTAGTGGCAGTAAGTTTTTAGAAATGGTTCCATCTGGCCAAAGTATTCCTGCATCTGTATTGTTTGGTTTCTATCCTGTGTTTTAAATCTAATATACCTGTTACTTAGGCTGCTGCAGAGAGATTGACCTACTGCCAGCTGTGATATTGAGAAAAGATAAGTGTTTATTCTCATTTTTTTGTCTGCATTTTGATTTAATATCTCTGTAATCTGTACAACTGTACTTTTTCTTCTTCTTGTGTGTTATAGCTGTATATCTCTTAGTGTTGACTTCAGTTGTAGTGAAATCCTTTGTCTGGAGGCCTTGTCTGTTTTCTTAGTGGCAGTAAGTTTTTAGAACTGGTTTCATCTGGCCAAAGTATTCCTGCATCTGTATTGTTTGGTTTCTGTCCTGTGTTTTAAATCAGATATACCTGTTGCTTAGGCTGCTGCAGAGAGATTGACCTACTGCCAGCTATGATACTGAGAAAAGATAAGTGTTTATTCTCATTTTTTGTCTGCATTTTGATTTAATATCTCTGTAATTTGTACAACTGTACTTATTCTTCTTTTTGTGTGTTATAGCTGTATATTTATTTATTTTATTTATTTAACATTTGTTGACCGGGAATGTCCGACTAGGTTCCACAGAGCCTGTTTTCAGCGGAGGCCCGGGGAGAAAGGCTCCAGATGCATGTCTTTGGAATGTGGGAGGAAACCAGAGTACCTGGAGGAAACCCACGCGAACACAGGGAGAACATGCAAACTCCACACAGAAGGCACCCCAGCCGAGAATCGAACCGGAGAACCTCTTGCTGTGAGGCGACAACGTTAATCGCTGCACCACTGTGTGTATATCTCTTAGTGTTGACTTCAGTTGTAGTGAAATCCTTTGTCTGGAGGCCTTGTCTGTTTTCTTAGTGGCAGTAAGTTTTTAGAACTGGTTTCATCTGGCCAAGGTATTCCTGCATCTGTATTTTTTTGGTTTCTGTCCGGTGTTTTAAATCAGATATACCTGTTGCTTAGGCTGCTGCAGAGAGATTGACCTACTGCCAGCTATGATATTGAGAAAAGATAAGTGTTTATTCTCATTTTTGTCTGAATTTTGATTTAATATCTCTGTAATCTGTACAACTGTACTTATTCTTCTTTTTGTGTGTTATAGCTGTATATCTCTTCGTGTTGACTTCAGTTGTAGTGAGACCTTGTCTGTTTTCTTAGAGGTAGTAAGTTTTTAGAACTGGTTTCATGTGGCCAAAGTATTCCTGCATCTGTATTGTTTGGATTCTATCCTGCGTTTTAAATCAGATATACATGTTGCTTAGGCTGCTGCAGAGAGATTGACCTACTTCCAGCTATGATATTGAGAAAAGATATGTGTTCATTCTCATTTTTGTCAGCATTTTGATTTAATATATCTGTAATCTGTACAACTGTACTTATTCTTCTTCTTTTGTGTTATAGCTGTATATCTCTTAGTGTTGACTTCAATTATAGTGAAATCCTTTGTCTGGAGGCCTTGTCTGTTTTCTTAGTGGCAGTAAGTTTTTAGAACTGGTTTCATCTGGCCAAAGTATTCCTGCATCTGTATTGTTTGGCTTCTGTCCTGTGTTTTAAATCAGATATACATGTTGCTTAGGCTGCTGCAGAGAGATTGACCTACTTCCAGCTATGATATTGAGAAAAGATAAGTGTTCATTCTCATTTTTTGTCTGCATTTTGATTTAATATCTCTGTAATCTGTACAACTGTACTTATTCTTTTTCTTGTGTGTTATAGCTGTATATCTTTTAGTGTTGACTTCAGTTGTAGTGAGGCCTTGTCTGTTTTCTTAGTGGCAGTAAGTTTTTAGAACTGGTTTCATCTGGCCAAAGTATTCCTGCATCTGTATTGTTTGGTTTCTATCCTGTGTTTTAAATCAGATATACCTGTTGCTTAGGCTGCTGCAGAGAGATTGACCTACTGCCAGCTATGATATTGAGAAAAGATAAGTGTTTATTCTCATTTTTCCAAATCCAAGTGTGTGACCCTCCAGTGGCAATGAAACGAAAAGCAGAGATTCAAAGGAACTTCAAATAAGATGCATTCATAAAAAATAATAAAGTTTATTCCAATGAGTGAGCTGCCAAAGGCTTCTTCAGACTCTTAAAACAATGAATAAAACTGTTTGAATCATTTTTAAACCATCCTTAAGCTTCCTATTGGACATTACAAATTGATATGTCACATGTTATCTTGTCTTAAAGGAACAGATACTCAAAAAAGTTAACATAGTTAAATGCAACAGTATTTAGAAGGAATACTTCCATCCAAATATACAATTAATGATCAGAATGTCCATGCAAATAAGTAAAAAATATGCATATACCCTGATACATTCTAAATAATAAAAGGAGCATTGTGCTTGGTCCTATATCATTCTACAATCATTAAAAAAAAAACTGTTACATTGGCAAAACCAATAGATCACTTAAGGAAAGAGTTAGGGAACATATTTACCACATTAGGATAGGTACTGAGACCAATGCCCTAGCTAGACACAATACAACAGCAGGCACCAATCATAATTTTAAATTTTGTGTTATTGAACAAGTTAGCGTGGGTTTTAGAGGTGGTGATCTAATCAACAAAACCTTAGAACAGGAGACACGTTGGATTATCAGACTAAGGTCTGATAGGTCACCAGGGCTTAATGATAAAGTGCAACTCAAACCATTTTTAAGAAGTAGAAGACTACGAAGATGACTTAACCTACTATTACCTAAATAGAGTAGTAAGGTAATTTTAAAACTACGTATTGATGTCACTCTTATAGTAAATCAGAGTAAGAATCAGTCCTTGTAGACTGAATATAATTATTTTCATAGTATTAACGTTCTGAGCTTTATAGCCACAAGTAGATGTGTTCTTAGTATCAAATCCCAGGAACTGATGGACCTTTGGATATGTTCGGCTTTCTTGTTTTAGCCTTACTTCTGAGCCCATACCTCACATACTAGTATGTTTTTCATCCCCTCCTATCACCACCTCAATATATTAGTGGTTATTGGGCATAGTTTACACATGCATGTGTGTAGATATATACACATGTATATACAAGCATGCATATACGTCTATATATTTGTTCACTGTAGCTGGAATTTATTTTGACTGAGCTAGGTACCCCATACATCAATAGATAGTTTTGTTTTATCATTAGGTACAGGCTTAGTATTGTTACGGATTGTTTATCTCTTCACATTTTTCATTTGACCTTTTTAACTTAGAATGTTGTTATATTTAGCACCAACTATGTACATGGAAGTAGTTGCTTTTTTACTAGTTAGGGACCCTATCATCTATGGAGCTTTATACTTAGGTATTATTATATGTGTGCTTTGTGCTAATTTCAAGCTTTATTGTGTCAATTTTATGTGTTACGCCTAGCATTCCACTATTTATCTGTTTTATCTTTTTATTTTGTATTAGTTAATGCCATCTCTGCCATGTTCAGCTTAACACTTTAATAAGTGTACTCATTAATATTTACACGCTTCATTGTTTTAAATAGTGACACTTTGTGATCAATATATGCTTAGGGCATAATCGTTTACAAATACTGTCTATTTTAGGCACAGGACAGCACCTAATATAGGCTCACCTTTTTCTCTTAGAAATTTAAACATTGTTTCTGTTGTTCAGTACTTAGATGCTTAGAACGTGCTCACCATGCGTTGAGTTACCATAGCATGAAGTTAGGTTGTACTCAATTGCATTCAGAGTTCCTACAGCACACGGCACTTTACAACTTGTAAACAGTTTGTTTTACGTGGAATCTAAGAGGTTCCTATTTGTGGAATTTTTAATCTTGGACAACAGCCTTTCACCGATATGATGAGGTCTGACTCCTTGATGAGGCACATCGCGAAATACATTATATTCGCTATGTTGTTTTGTGGTAAAGGTACTCACATTTTTAGTACAGTGTTCGCTATATTAATTTTTAACCTGATATATGCAAAGTTGCATTCGACACACCACTATCTTAGTAGAGATGCTAGATATTGAAACGCGATAAAACTTGCTGTTTATCTAAGGATTTTAACGTTTTTAACACCATGAGGAGAGAGAATGTTCAGGGTTTTTAATGAATGTAGCAACAGTTTTTTTAATGATTGTAGAATGATATAGGACCAAGCACAATGCTCCTTTTATTTTTTAGAATGTATCAGGGTATATGCATATTTTTTACTTATTTGCATGGACATTCTGATCATTAATTGTATATTTGGATGGAAGTATTCCTTCTAAATACTGTTGCATTTAACTATGTTAACTTTTTTGAGTATCTGTTCCTTTAAGACAAGATAACATGTGACATATCAATTTGTAATGTCCAATAGGAAGCTTAAGGATGGTTTAAAATGATTCAAACAGTTTTATTCATTGTTTTAAGAGTCTGAAGAAGCCTTTGGCGAAAGCGCTCACTCATTGGAATAAACTTTATTATTTTTTATGAATGCATCTTATTTGAAGTTCCTTTGAATCTCTGCTTTTCGTTTCATTGCCACTGGAGGGTCACACACTTGGATTTGGATTGCTCTCTTTTATGTTTACGTGAGTCTCCTGCCTCAACTGATAGCAGCACTGCATTTGGCTTTTTGAGTTTATTCTCATTTTTGTCTGCATTTTGATTTAATATCTCTGTAATCTGTACAACTGTACTTATTCTTCTTCTTGTTTGTCCCCTCCCACCCTCCTTGTTTTTGTTTTGGTGTTAGTGTTTGGTGGCTCTGGAATTGCCCGCTCCTCCTGTAAGTCTGTATTTGAACACTCCTCCTGAGTCCATCTCATTGCTCACTTAACCAAATACAGTGAGATCATATTCTGAGTCTACATAATACAGAGAGAATATTTGAGAAGGCCAACCCACTTAGGTTCTTCCTTCTTCTCTCCTTGCATTTTACTAACAAAAACAAATTCATCTGTTTTTACTGTATTTGTGTTTCCTCCTACTTTATTTTGCTTTTGCCTCTACTTAAAAGTACTCAATTTTATTTATTCTGCTGCACTTATTATTGCTTGGTTGTAGCCTGATTAAATTATAACTGTTATTCTAAGTCTTTTGGTTTAAGCACTTGGGCTTCATACCGGTTGTTTTACATTAAGAAGGTTTGTGGTCTGCACTGTTGTGGCAGGACAGGTAGCTTACATCCTTCTAAGCTGGGAATTGCTGATTGAAAGCTCAGTGTCTGCTTTTCTAAAAGTGTATTAGTTCTGGTTTAAGCACTTGGGCTTCAGGCCAGTTATTCTACATTAAGACGGTTTGTGGTCTGCACACTTGTGGGAGGAGAGGCTGGATTTTGCCCTTCTGAGCTGGGAATTTATGGTCACAGGCTTATTGTGCCTGCTTATTCGAACTGTTTCTTTCTGAAATTGGTGTGTCTTGTTGCTGTAGCATAGGACCAGATTCAGGCCTGCTGAGTCTAGCTTTGTTTGTATAACTTGAGCACTGATCCAGGCCATCTTCTTTGGAAAAGGTTCCCCTGCATGCTAGTAGCGGAAGTGTGCAGTTAGAACTTGTCTGATTGAAGACTGCTGGAACAGGGCTCAGTTTTGAGTTTTTTTCTGGTTAATTGGGTAACTTGTTTAAATCATATTGATCGTTTTCTATTGTTTTATATATATATATATATATATATATATATATATATATATATATATATATATTGCACTTTATTCATCTGCTGTTACTGTATTTTTGTTTCTTCCTACTTTATTACTAGGGGCATTGACTACAACTCTGATCTGAGATGTATAACAATAAGCATCTTTTTATGCTCAATTAAAGTGTTTTTTGATTGTATCTGCTTTATTTTCTGAAAAATATATATATACTTGTTTCCTGCCTTTCTAAGCTAGTATAGTCCAGTTTTCAGGTTAGTGCTGAATTCAGGGTTGTGTTACAAATCTCTGTATTTGCCCATACTTTACTTGGATAGAATGAAGTTTCTCTGTTCACCTGTGAGAAAGGGGAGCTTTGATCAGCCTATCTGTTCCTGGAGGAGTGGTTTCAGCCCAGAAAGTAGTAGTTTATTGGTCATTTTGTGCTAATTTCTATCTCTTTCATTTCCTTGCTATAAAAACCGTATTTGCCTGGTTTTGTGCAACAGGCAGTGCCAGTTAGCTAGGGCATAACTGTTCCTGGCTCCACAAAGTCTCCTCTTCAATTTTTCCCTTGGAACTAGACAAACTTTCAACTTAAGCACTCAAGCCATTCATTTCTCAGCCCGGCACTTGCTCAAAACTCATAGCAAGCACTTATAAACCCTAGCACTACAGAAAGACAAGGCTCTCTTTACGGCCTTACCAGCTATTCAGTAAAAAAGTTTACTGTACCTATCCAGGCATGTCCAAAGGGCAGTTTCAGGTGTACTCTCCAGTCCAACTGGTGAATCTGGGCATTTTCAGGCAATGTTACAACTGCCTCGTACACAGAGAACCCTCTCCTCCTACCACCAAACACTAATACATGTGAGAGATGAAATTATACAGCCAAACTGGAGGCTAAGCTCTATCAACCCAAGACTGGATCAGACAGTCAAGAGGAGAAGGGAAATACTGGCATCACACCACCAGTCTCACATAGACCCATTAAACCAGCACTGGCAAAAAACACACGTAAATACACAAAAACATACTCGGAGGCTCCAGATAAAAATCTGCAAAAGCAACAGAGCCCTCCAAAGCAGACATTCAAGCAACCTCCACCCCCCAACACAAACCATGAAACACATACTTCACAAAACCAGTGTGCCATGCAATCACAGCCCTCAAGGCAAAATAACATACCCAACATACTAGTAATAGGTGACTCTACAGTCAGGCACACTGATGTCCTACTCATTAGGCTGAATAAGGAGAAGGTTACTGTTAGCTGCCTGTCAGGTGCCAGGATCCACCACATAACACAAGCACTCAGGTCACTCCAGAACAAGTACAAATATGACTCTGTCATTGTCCATGTTGGTGTGAATGACCTGAGCCATACCTCCCTGGACTACATGAAAAGAGATATGGAAGAGCTCCCTGATCATGTAGCCCTGGCCGGTATGTCTTTGACCCTGAGTAGCATCCTGCCCTCACCAAGAATGATACCACTGTATAAAGAAAAAATTATCAATTTCAACAATTGGCTATGTTTCTGGTGTCATTCAAAGGGGATCCAGTGTCTGTCTGCCTGGGATGACATGCTCGACAAGCCACGCTGCTTCACTAGAGACGGCTTGCACCTGTCACCCTTAGGCTTTCGAATACTGGTCAAGGCTTTTGCCACCCCCAGAGTGCCTTTTTTTAGGCAAGGGTTCAAAAGACAAACCCACCGCCGTAAATAGCACAAGTAACAAAAATCTGAGGGTAATACTACTCAATACCAGAAGTCTAAACCTCAAAATACACGCACTCGAGGCACTCCTCAGTATGGAGAAAATTGATATATGTGCAGTAACAGAAACCTGGTTTAAGGCTCCAAAGAGCACTATGGAGCAAACCAAAAAAGACACGCAAGGTAGAGCACCCCAGCACTACCAGGCTACAACTCATACCACACATTTTGGCCACAGAACCTGGGCAGAAATACAAAAGGCAGGGGAGTATCCATATTCATCAAGGATACCCATACCTCCAGGTTAGTGGCACAGCATGATGCTTCAGAGATTATCCACATGCAACTAACAATGGGCCAAACTGTAATTCAAATTGTAGCTTGCTACAGATCACCCACCATGTCCCAGGACCCCCATTCTGCATTTCTGGAAACACTGGGTAACATAAAGGTCCTACCAAACACCCTAATATTGAGTGATTTCAACTACCCAAACATTAACTGGGAGAACTACTCAAGTACTAACTCCCTTGCCCAACATTTCCTAGAATTTATAAACTGAAATGCCCTGGAACAACTGGTCAACACTCCCACCGGAGGTGACAACATATTGGACCTGGTCATCACCAACATGGGCAACCGGTGTTCCACACCGGAGGTCAACCCCTCGCTGGTTAGATCTGACCATAAACAAATCACTTTGGATATCCACATTCCGCCCCCACCCCTGGACAAGGAAACCACCGTGAAAAACTTTTCAAAAGCAAACTTCACATTACTTAAGATGGAGGGGGAAAGTTTCAAAGCCCCCATGCTGAAGGATAACGCTGTCCAAGCTACAAAATCCTTTATTAATGCATTCTACGGGCACCTAAAAGAATGCATGGATCATGCTATCCCAAGCAAAACCAAGACTCACTCCTCCAAGAAAAGGAAACCAGTATGGTGGACCCCTGCCATAAACAAGCTATACAATAGAAGGAGGAAACTAGTACAGAAAAGAGTAAAATCCCAAGAAGGGAAGACATCCCTGATGCCAGTATCAACAAGAAACTACAATCCCCTCATAAAATCGTCCAAGGCGAGCTTTGAAAGAAAACTTGCCAAGGACTCCAAAGATAACCACAAGGCATTCTTTAGCTATGTCAAGAATCTAAGTGGCAATGCTCAGATCTGCTTGGAGTTAGTGCAGAATGGCACAAAATACACTGAACCAACCAATATTGCCAACATCCTGGCAGACAGGTTCAGTGCATACTTCACCCCCCTCTCCCCCCAAAAGGGCCCATAACCATACCAGAAGAATGTAGAGCCCCTGAAATCACAGACACTCAGGTTAAAATAGCCCTCTCCAAAGCCAAAAACACAGCATCAGTAGGACTGGGCAGTGTCCTAGGCTGCGTACTACACCAGCTCAAAGATGAACTAACCCCTCACCTAAACACACTGTTCAAACTCAGCCTCTCCACAGGCTACGTACCCATAGAGTTGTGCACAGCAATGGTTATTCTGCTCCACAGAGATGAAGCCACAACAGACCCCGGGAACTATCACCCTATAAGCCTGACTAGCTTGGTCTGCAAGGCTATGGAGCACATCATCATGGAACTCATTAACAGAGAGATTGGGAACCTCCAAACACTGGACCCTACCCAGTTCAACTTTGTTAAGGGCAGATCATGCCTCCTAATCCTGGTGGACTTCTTTGAGACAGTTACCAAGGCTATAGACGAGGGAAAGGTGGTACACACAGCCTATCTAGACCTCACAAAGGCCTTCAACACCATTTCCCATTCTGGTATTATAGACAAGCTCACCAGCCTGAACATAAACCCCTATGTCACAAGATGGGTCGCCAATTGGCTCACGGACAGAATCCACATGGTGAGAGTTGCAGGAGCTAGGTCTGACTCTAAACCCGTTATAAGTGGCGTTCCCCAGGGCTCAGTCCTAGGACCCATCCTGTTCGGCATATACTTTTCAGAGGTACAGCAAGCACTAGAGGACTATAGCTGACCAAGTATGCAGACGACTCCAAACTAGGGGCAATAATTGACTCACCGACTGACACAGACATCCTCCTCATAGGTACATAGGTTAGTACTAGGTTAGCTGCCCTTGCAAGCCATTGTAAGCCTAGCCAATTATTCCTTGTGAGACTCAAACCCTGTACCTTGTGTTTGTAAGGCAAACACCTTAACCATTAGGCCACCCTCCCAACCCCTCCAAAATGGTCTCACTGAGATGGATACCTGGTTTCAAAATCATGGCCTCAAGCTAAATGCCAAAAAGTTCATAGTTATTCCATTTGGAAATAACAAAGTACCCCAAAACTACCACATAGATGGTAGTCCTCTAAATACGGAAAATGTAATAAGGGATCTGGGGACCCAAGTAGATAGTAATCTCTACTTTGATAATCACATTGCCAAAGTGGTTAGAAAATCCTTCTATGTGGCCCAACTAATCACAAAAGGGTTTGCTTCCAGATCAATAGAGGTCATTGTGCCCCTCTACTCATCATTCATCAGACCCATCACAGAGTACAATGCCCCATTTGGGATGTAACTTACAAGACACCTGCAACAGCTGGAAAGATCACAGAAGTACCTCACCAAGAGGATCACTGGCCTCAAACAGATGCCCTATGCAGCTCGACTGAAGAAACTCCAGCTGTACTTAGTTGCATACCACCTGCTCAGAGGTGATCTCTGCCAGACATACAAGGCCATGTCCAACCCAGAATTGATGGACATGCTCCACCTAAAGAAAACCTTATCCCCTTGAGCCACATGCTCTAGGGATCTAAAACCTGACCACAACAATAAATAGGATGTGCTGGAGGGATAGATTTCTGTCCCAGAGACTTCCCATGCTTTGGAACAAGATTCCAATCTATATTAGGCAGAGCTCCTTGCTAGCACTCTTCAAGAGAAACCTTGACGAGTGGATGGGAAACAGAAAGTTTACCCAGGGGATCACTTCAGTGGCTCTGCTGGAGAGAGGAACAGGGAACTAATCTAAGGGGGTGACAAAAGCCAACACATCCTGGCTAGGCTTATAAATGCCTTCGGGCAGATATCCTAGTACCTACCTATGAACCTATGAACAATACTGAAAGGCAGGGAAATGCTAGGTTTCTTGCATCTGCATAGTTAGCTTGTTTTTTTTTTTCAAATGCTCTGTGTGTGAAACAAGAAGTCTGCAGGTGCAGGCAATTAGACAAGGGAAGTCTGAATATTTTGTTGAGTGAAATTTATAACGATTATTTCATGCATCTGCAAATTTGTTAGATTTGTTCACATTACATACTGCTTTTAATTGGAGATGAGCTGTTTACAACTGCAAGCAATAAATCTTGAGAGTTATGAGCACTCTTTGCTGAGAGAGATGTAACATTTAAAGGTAGAGGGGCAAGCAGCTTAATCAAACATAAAGCCTGAATATATGGGAAGTGAATGAGAAGTAATAGCCTTACCAGCAGTCTTAATACTTCAATGCATTTAATAAAACATTACATAAATCAATGCATTTAATAAAACATTACATAAATCAATGCATTTAATAGAACATTACATAAATCAATGCATTTAATAAAACATTACATAAATCAATGCATTTAACAGAACATTACATAAATCAATGCATTTAATAGAACATTACATAAATCAATGCATTTCATAAAACATTACGTAAATCACTGCATTTAATAAAACATTACATAAATCAATGCATTTAATAGAACATTACATAAATCAATGCATTTAATAAAACATTACATAAATCAATGCATTTAATAGAACATTACATAAATCAATGCATTTAATAAAATATTACATAAATGATAGAACATTACATAAATCAATGCATTTAATAGAACATTACATAAATCAATGCATTTAATAATACATTACATAAATCAATGCATTTAATAAAACATTACATAAAACATTACATAAATCAATGCATTTAATAAAACATTACATAAATCAACGCATTTAATAGAACATTACATAAATCAATGCATTTAATAAAACATTACATAAATCAATGCATTTAATAGAACATTGCATAAATCAATGCATTTAATAAAACATTACATAAATCAATGCATTTAATAGAACATTACATAAATCAATGCATTTAATAGAACATTACATAAATCAATGCATTTAATAAAACATTACATAAATCAATGCATTTAATAGAACATTACATAAATCAATGCATTTAATAAAACATTACATAAATCATAGAACATTACATAAATCAATGCATTTAATAGAACATTACATAAATCAATGCATTTAATAAAACTTTTAGTTATGTACTTACCATAACTTTAGATGTATGGGATCCATCTCACCTACATTCTGTACAGATGGGTTCGGAGCCGATCCTCGGCTCCGACTCGGCACGCTATACTATAGAATGAAGTCTCTTATTGGCTGAGCCACCTCATATCCCAGGATGCCCCACTTCTGCTTCCCCAGATCTTGTTTGTCCGCACTCATGCACACACACACATAGACTGTTGTTATAAGATTGCCAGGTGTTTCAAGAGAGGAAAACAGTTGTATTCAGACCGTCCGGTCTCTTCTGGCCTCCAAGGCAGGGGGAAGGAGGGTGGGTTATTAGGAATGTAGGCGAGATGGATCCCATACATCTAAAGTTATGGTAAGTACATAACTAAAAGATGTAATGTGATCCTATCTCGCCTACATTCTGTACAGATGGGACAGCGTCCCTAGCACCTAATTCCTGGGTGGCTCACTGGAAAATGGTCCGGAGAACCGTGGAACTGAAGGAAGCTCGACCCCTGGATGCCACATCCAATTTGTAGTGAGAAATAAAGGTGTGTAGAGAAGACCACGTAGCAGCTGCACAGATGTCATTAATAGAGAGCTTGGAATGAAAGGCTGCTGAAGTGGCCATAGCTCTGGTAGAATGAGCTTTCACAGGAATTGTAAGCTCTTTATTTGAAATGCAATAAATATGACTGATACAGTCTCTGATCCACTTGGCAATAGTGACTTTCGTGATGGCTTTGCCCAATTTATTGTCCGAAAAAGACACAAACAGTTGATCCGATTTTTGTGCTTGGTGTGTCCTATCCAAATAGAAACGTAGTTGTCTGTGCACATCTAAGGTGTGAAATGTATACTCAGCTCTGTTTGTATACTTAGGGAAGAAAACCGGTAATTCCAGTGATTGTTGCAAACAAAAATTAGAACAAACCTTTGGTATAAAGGATGGGTTTGGTCTAAGAGAAACTCTATCCTTGTGAAATATCAGGTATGGTGGATTGACACATAAGGCTTGAAGTTCTGAAACTCGCCTGGCTGATGTGATAGCAACTAGAAGAGCAGTCTTCCAAGAAAGAAATTTCAAGTCACAGGTTGCAGCCGGCTCAAAGGGGGGTCCGGTTAATGCGCCTAACACTACGTTAAGGTCCCACGGTGGTGCAGGATGTGATATAGGGGGCCTAAGAAGCTAAGCTCCTTTAATAAAAGCTTTGCACAACTTATTGCTCATTAAAGGTGGTTCTATGTTCTCATGAAAATTGGAAATAGCCGCCAATTGAACTTTGATGGTAGACACCGAACAACCCTGGTTGAACAGGGAAGTTAAAAACTTCAGAACCTGTGACACAGAAGCTGTCATAGGATCTAACCCTCGGAGTTGGGCCCAAATAGCAAACCTCTTCCATTTACTGCTATACATCTTTTTAGTAGAAGTCTTGTGGGCCGATGACAAAATATGCATGACCTCAGGGTCGAAAGAATGGCTTCTAACTATGGTCGGAAGAGGAGTAGCCAAGCCGCTAGCTTCAATGAATGGAGGGACTGATGGAACTGTCCTGACTGATGCGTCAGGAGGTCCGGAACTTGGTCCAGGAACCAGGGACCGTCCAAAGCATACTTGCGAAGAAAAGGGAACCACACTTGACGAGGCCAGTATGGGGCGATTAGAATCATTTTGCTTCCCAAGCGAATCGCCTTCTGAATCACCTTGGGGAGAAGGGGAACCGGTGGAAAGGCGTATAGCAGACCGGTTGGCCAAGCTTGGACTAGAGCATCCTTGGGGATCTCTCCCGGAACTGGAATGAGAGAGAAGAACTGCTGGCATTTTGTGTTGAGGGGAGTTGCGAAAAGATCACAACACGGAACTCCCCATCTCGTGAAAATCTGTGTTACCACTTTGTGATTCAAGGACCATTCATGCGGAGAGAGAATAGTCCTGCTCAGTCTGTCGGCTATCACACTGGATGTCCCTGGAATGTGTGTTGCCACTAGAAAGCGTTTGGTAGCAATCGCCCAATCCCATACCTTCATGGCCTCTCTGCAAAGGGGGTAAGACCTGGTCCCTCCTTGCTTGTTCAAGTACCAGACTACCGACATGTTGTCGGACTGAATGGCAATCGTTCCCTGGGGGAGGTGATCGTGCAGTGCTTGCAACGTTAGAAGCACCGCCCTCATTTCCAGGATATTGATGTGAAGAAGATTCTCATCGGAGTGCCACGTGCCTTGGACCGACCTGTCCAGATAATGTCCCCCCCACCCTGTCTAGGAGGCGTCCGTAGTCAACGTGGCCGAGGGGGATGGGGGAATGAAGGGTCACCCCTGATCCAGGTTGGAGGAAAGAAGCCACCAACGAAGATCCTGTTTGCACGTCTCTGTGACCAATATGTGGTGACTGAGGGGGAGGTCTTGATAAGACCACTGGACTAAGAGGAGCCACTGGAGTATCCTCATATGTAACCTTGCCAAGGGGACAAGAAGAATGGTGGCTGACATGGAACCCAACAGCTGCAGGACCATTCTCGCTGGAGCGCGACGTCTGAGGAGTAACGCCCGAACCTGAGACTGCAATGTTGCTATCCTTTCCGCAGGAAGATAGACTCACATCTGCCTTGAGTCTATTTCTGCACCAATAAACAGAATACGCTGTGATGGCAGCAATATGGATTTTGTCCAATTGAAGGTGATTCCTAAGGAGTTGCCTAGGGAGATAGTGGCTGCTAGAGCTTTTAAGAGTAGATGCCTGAGGTGGCAGTTAGGAGCCAGTCGTCTAGGTATGGAAACACCTGGAATCCTAGACTTCTCAAGTGAGCAGTCACCACTGCCAGACATTTGGTGAACACCCTGGGGGCTGTGGTGAGACCAAAGGGCAGTGCACGGAACTGGAAATGACTGTCCCCTAGGCTGAAGCGCAAGTGTCTCCTCGACGCCTGATCTACCAGAATGTGATAATCAGCGTCTTTGAGATCTATGGAGCACATCCAAACACCCTTCTCCAGAAGCGGGAGAATGGTTTGCAAGGTGACCATCCAGAATTTGGACTTTTTCACTGATCAGTTTAACTTGCTGAGATCCAAAATGGGCCTCAAGTCCCCGGTCTTTTTTGGTACCAAAAAGAATCTCGAGTAATTCCCTGATCTGGCCTGATCTGTGGGGACAGGTTGGATGACTCCTTTTTGAAGCAGCTTTGAAATTTCGATGGCTGCCATATCCCGTTGACTGGGTGGCGGGTCCGGGATTCTTTGGGATGGTGGGGGGGGTTGGGAGAACGGAATGGTGTAACCTCCGGCGATGATTTGAAGCACCCATTGGTCCTGAGTGATACTTTCCCAGGCCTTTAGGTGCCTCGAAAAATGACCCCTGACTGGCCCCGGAGCTGCACAGTCAGGCACTCCTTCAGGGATGCTGGAAGGAGGAGGAGCCACGAAAGGACTCGCAGTCTCCAGTGTTGCGGGGGCCTCCGCCGCCTCTGGGACGGCATCTCCCTGAAAAATTTCTCCTTCCTCTGCCTCTAGAAGGGGAATCGCTCTGCTGCGATGAGTAAGGCTTTCCAGCCTTGGGATAAGGTCTGAAGGGAGTGGAAAACCGGGCCCCTACGGCAGTTAAAGTCTTATCCTCCTGCTCGCAGCGAGTCAAAGTGTCCTTTACCTTGGGTCCAAAAAGGGAGGACCCATCGAAGGGGGCGTCGGCAAAGGAAGACTTAAAGGCCTCCGCAAAGTGACACAGGTGTAGCCAGGCTTGTCTCCTTTGAGCAACAACTGTGCCCGCCGCTCTGCTCACTCATTCAGCTGCATACGAAATGAGTCTCATGGACGAGTTGGATAGGGAGGACAGGGTAGCCAACTGGGAGTTAACCGTCTGGGCTAACTGCTCAGGTAAGTTACCAGAGAGGGTATCCGAAAGCTCCTTGACCAGATCCCTCTGCAGTCTCGTAAAATGCGTCAGGTAGTTCAGAGACCTTAATGTAAAGGTTGCTGAAGCAAGGGTGCACTTCCCGTACCGATCCATGCTCCTAGACTCCTTATTAGGAGGATGGACGGATGTTAAAGCCTTTGCCACATCTTGTTGGGTAGCAGATGCCACCACCAAGGCATCTACAGCCACACCTTTGGTAAGGAAGTCCTTATCGGGGGTGCTGAAAGAAATTTATTGGGACGAGCTGGCACCAGTTCAACAGAATCTGGATGTTCCCACGCCCTTCGAGAGATCAAATCCAGAAGCTCATCGAAGGGCGGAGACACCCAGGAGGCAGAGGGCTGAGCCCCGAAGGCCTTGAGGAACACTGACTCCTCAGCAGAAGGGGGTTTGGACTGCCAGTTGCCTCGTTGCTTAAGGATTTCCAAGATGTCCGCAAAGGATATATCATCCGAGGACTACTTGGGGGACCCTTCCGCATCATCGAGGTCGGTGTCCGAGGTGAGAGACTCATCAGGGGAGTCGATGTGCTTTCTCTTGCACTGTTTTTTCCTCGGGGGTTCCTCCGAAGACGCTTCGGAGGGACCTCCAGGAAGAAGGGAACCCCCGATGGGGGTAACCTCAGGCTCCAGGGCTCCGCTGTCATGAGACAGGGGGATTACAAAGGAACCAGTCTCCATGCCAAGGGAAGGTGGTGGTGAGATGGTAGAAGTAGCCAGAGAGGATTTGGTCAAGGCACTCCTCATGGCCCTGAAGGCGGGACCCCCAGAGTCCTGGGAAGGTTCAACCCCCAAGGCCACAACAGCAGTCAGAACTCCCGCTGCCGACACACCCAGAGGGAGGCTCGGAACCGAAAGAATCGGTCCCGAAGTGTCCCCCCCGGGGCCGACAGAGGAGGTCCACGTACCGAACACCGACCTGAAGGGTGGGGTTGGAGTTAGGGTCAAAGCCGACCCGACAACTTCCACCGGCTCCACCAACACCGACTCGAATGGTGCCAAGGCTGTTGGAGGAGGAACCGAGATGACAGGGTGGGAAATCAGCTCCGGAGCCGACTGGGCTGGAGCTGAGACCAACTTTTGAAAGACCGGAGACTGAAAAAGCCTTTGAAGCACCCTGTCTACATCCGAATCGGACATCCTCGATGACCGAGAAGAGACCGACCAGGCCCGAATCGACTTCTCCGCCGGCTCTGAAAGACTGGGGGACCGGCTCCGAATGG
The DNA here is from genome assembly GCF_019279795.1 of Protopterus annectens. Classification (NCBI taxonomy): domain Eukaryota; kingdom Metazoa; phylum Chordata; order Ceratodontiformes; family Protopteridae; genus Protopterus; species Protopterus annectens. The sequence goes on along the minus strand of NC_056732.1, from coordinate 20,575,396 downwards.
TTTTGAGAAGTATCGGCGCCGAGGGAGATTCTACCACTACAGCAATTTCCCTTGGAGCCGATGTGGACTTCGGCACCGAAGGGGAAGAGTCTGAGCGGGCAACCTTCATCAGCTCCGAAGGCAGTGGAGCCGATGGGGGTGACTCGCCTCTCGACGCCCCAGCTCTCGGCTCCGAAGCCAGAGGAGTCGAGGCTGGAGACATCGAGGCAGACCGTTCCGCCCTTGGCTCCGAAGTCCGTGGAGCCGATGGAGAAGCCTGCCTTGACTTTTTTGCTGCCGGGTCCGACGGGCTGGTCGGAGCCGAAGATTTTTTCTTCCTCGACGGGGAAGAAGAAGAGGATAGGGCTTCCTCAAAGGAAGGGGTAATAAGCCCTTTCAAAATCAACTTATTTTTCCTCTCTTGGAGCACGCGAGAGGAAAAAGTGTGGCAAACGCTACAGGATTCCTGTAGGTGCTTCGGCCCCAAACAGTACACACATAACAAATGGTCGTCCGTAATGGACATTTTATAGCTGCATTTTGAACATTTCTTGAATCCTGATGGCCTGTGTTCTTTAGACATGGCTACCTACTTCAAGATAAACTTTAAAGAGAAAAAGTTCAGAGAAAAATTACACATAGACTAGGGCAAGGTCCCTCTAAGTCAAACGGGATCACTTGCCACCAAGAAAAAAATACAATTTACCACAAAAAAAGGTTTTAAACTGCACAATCACACAATGAGTAGCTGTTAAACAGCTCTAACTAAGGCGCGTGGGCCAGGCAAAGGCCCCTCTAACTTAAACGGGAACCTTTACTGTCGAATAAAACACAATTTCACCACAAACTTTGAAAAAAAATCAGTCACACAACAATAAGTAGCTGTTAAAAACAGCTTTTGGGTAAGTTTAGTGAAAATACTGACAGAAAAAATAATCACTAAGAGGCACTTAGCTCAGCCAAGTCCGAGACCACGTCTATGCTGTAGAAGCAGCAAACGAGATCTGGGGAAGCAGTAGTGGGGCATCCTGGGATATGAGGTGGCTCAGCCAATAAAAGACTTTGTTCTATAGTATAGCGTGCCGAGTCGGAGCCGAGGATCGGCTCCGAACCCATCTGTACAGAATGTAGGCGAGATAGGATCACATTACATAATTACATACATCAATGCATTTAATAGAACATTACATAAATCAATGCATTTAATAAAACATTACATAAATCATAGAACATTACATAAATCAATGCATTTAATAGAAAATTACATAAATCAATGCATTTAATAATACATTACATAAATCAATGCATTTAATAAAACATTACATAAATCAATGCATTTAATAGAACATTACATAAATCAATGCATTTAATAAAACATTACATAAATCAATGCATTTAATAGAACATTACATAAATCAATGCATTTAATAAAACATTACATAAATCATAGAACATTACATAAATCAATGCATTTAATAGAACATTACATAAATCAATGCATTTAATAATACATTACATAAATCAATGCATTTAATAAAACATTACATAAAACATTACATAAATCAATGCAGTTAATAAAACATTACATAAATCAATGCATTTAATAGAACATTACATAAATCAATGCATTTCATAAAACATTACATAAATCAATGCATTTAATAAAACATTACATAAATCAATGCATTTAATAGAACATTACATAAATCAATGCATTTAATAAAACATTACATAAATCAATGCATTTAATAGAACATTACATAAATCAATGCATTTAATAAAGCATTACATAAATCATAGAACATTACATAAATCAATGCATTTAATAGAACATTACATAAATCAATGCATTTAATAATACATTACATAAATCAATGCATTTAATAAAACATTACATAAATCAATGCATTTAATAAAACATTACATAAATTAACGCATTTAAAAGAACATTACATAAATCAATGCATTTAATAAAACATTACATAAATCAATGCATTTAGGTTCATAGGTTCATACTAGGCTATCTGCCCTAGGGCATTTATAAGCCTAGCCATAATGTGTTTGGCTTTTGCCACCCATTTTAAATTTATTTTGCTATGCCCTTTTACGAGGTTAGTATACTGTGCCTCTGCCTAACAGTGACAAGAAGTGATACCCGGGGTAAACCTACGATGTCCCAGCCACTCATCAAGATTTCTCTTGAAGAGAGTCAATGAGGGACTCTGCCTAACTTGGACTGGGATTTTATTCCAGAGTGAAGGGAGCCTCTGGGTTATGAATCTGTCCCTCCAGCATGTCCTATTTACTTCAGTGCTGAGGTTCAAGTCTCTCGAGCGCGTAGCTCGATGGGATTTGGATTTTCTGAGGTGCAGCATGTCCATTAATTCCGGGTTGGACATGGCTTTATACGTCAGGCACAGATCGCCTCTGAACAGGCGGTATGCCACTGAGTAGAGCTGGTTTCTTTAACCGGGCAACATATGGCATCTGTTTGAGCCCTTTGATCCTCTTGGTGAGGTACTTTTGGGGCCTTTCCAGTTGCTGCAGGTGTCTGGTAAGGTACATCCCAAAAGGGGCATTGTACTCAATTATGGGCCTGATGAGGGATGAGTAAAGAGGCACGATGACCTCCCCTGATTTAGATGTGAATCTCTTCATGATTAGGTGGGCTATATAAAATGTTTTTCTAACCACTTTGGCCATGTGGTTGTCAAATGAGAGATTGCTATCAACTTGGGTTCCCAGGTCCCTAATTACTTCTTCTGTACTTAATGGATTACCACCTATGTGGTAATTTGTGGGCACTTTGTTTTTGCCAAAGTGGATGACTATACACGTTTTGGCATTTAGCTTGAGGCCATGGCTCTGGCACCAGTTGTCTGTTTCTATGAGGCCCTTTTGGAGGATGCTTGTGTTGGCTGGAGAGTCGATTATGGCACCCAGTTTGCAGTCATCTGTGAACTTGGTCAGCCATAGTCCTTCCGTGTTGGCCTGTACCTCCGAGAAATATATACCGAACAAGAGAGGTCCCAGGACTGAGCCTTGTGGGACACCACTTGTAACTGGTTTGGAGTCTGACATGGCTCCAGCAATTCTAACCATGTGGGTTCTATCCTTGAGCCAGTTTGCAATCCATCTAGTGACATAGGGGTTTATATTTAAGCTGGTGAGCTTATCTATAATGCCCGAGTGGGGTATTGTATCGAAGGCTTTTGTGAGGTCCAGGTAGGCTGTGTGGACCACCTTCCCTCGTCAATGGCCTTGGTGACTGTTTCAAAGAAATCAACCAGGTTTAAGAGGCAGGATCTGCCCTTAACAAAGCCGAATTGGGTAGGATCCAGTGTCTGTAGGTCCCCAATATCTTTATTTATGAGGTCCATGATGATCCTTTCCATAGCTTTGCAGACCAAGCTAGTCAGGCTTATGGGGCGATAGTTTCCAGGATCCGTTGAGGCACCACCTTTATGGAGAGGGACCACTGTTGCTGTACGCCACTCTTTGGGCACATATACTGTAGTAAGGCTGAGATTGAACAGTAGTTTTATGTTTGGGTTTAGCTCTTCTTGGAATTCATGTAGGACGCAGCCTGGGACACTGTCTGGTCCCATTGATGCTGTGTTTTTTGCTTTGGAGAGGGCGGCTCTTACCTGAGCATCTGAGATGTCAGGGGGGCAGCACTCTGCTGGGATAGATATTTGCCCTTTTGGTGGATTTTTGGTTAATAGAACATTACATAAATCAATGCATTTAATAAAACATTACATAAATCAATGCATTTAATAGAACATTACATAAATCAATGCATTTAATAGAACATTACATAAATCAATGCATTTAATAAAACATTACATAAATCAATGCATTTAATAGAACATTACATAAATCAATGCATTTAATAAAACATTACATAAATCATAGAACATTACATAAATCAATGCATTTAATAGAACATTACATAAATCAATGCATTTAATAAAACATTACATAAATCAATGCATTTAATAGAACATTACATAAATCAATGCATTTAATAAAACATTACATAAATCATAGAACATTACATAAATCAATGCATTTAATAGAACATTACATAAATCAATGCATTTAATAATACATTACATAAATCAATGCATTTAATAAAACATTACATAAAACATTACATAAATCAATGCATTTAATAAAACATTACATAAATCAACGCATTTAACAGAACATTACATGAATCAATGCATTTAATAAAACATTACATAAATCAATGCATTTAACAGAACATTACATAAATCAATGCATTTAATAAAACATTACATAAATTAGTTTATTTAAAAGTACCCAGTGTACCTTTTCTTTATGCTTACTGAAAGCATGCACTGTGTGTTTTACGTCAAGGAGGAAAACAGAGAAAATAAAAGTAGAGATAGCAATCGCTAAGTGGGAACACAGACTCTAACACGCTTTAGCATGGATAAGCTTCATTTTAGATTACATATCGCCTGTAAGTGTAGCCATCAATATGGAGCAACTGCTCTTAGGAGGGGTACACTTCATTTTGTTTAAATGTACACATTTTTGTGTGTATGTTCTAAGTTAAAAGAGATGTAGGGTCTGAAGATATCATTTTTTTTGTTTAAGTGTTTTCATTGAAGCAAAGAGTCATGATAAATATGACACAGATGAGAAGATGCAACTGCTTAAATGATGAGCCTGCGAAATATTAATGTGTACATATAAGTTAAACGTTGGAAATACACACTCATAAGACCTGTCATGTATAAATAGTGGGAGCAATAGCTTTGTATCATAATGATTACTCCGTCCATGTTCCGTGGAATGTTAATGGCTTACAGGGATATACAAAAAGGAAAAAGTATTAAATTATATTAAGAAATTTAGGTTGCGAATAACAATATTGCAAGAGGGAGTACTGGACAGTAATGACTATGTAAATTTGACAAAGATGGGATTTCAGGATGGACATTCAGCACTGCAGTATGTCAGGGACAAAGGTTTTCATTTCTTGATCTGATTTTAAATTCCTTTTAATAGTCTGTATCTGCTTTAGCTAAGGTCTTTAAGCGTATAGTAGAGATTCCAGTACATAGTTGTTTTGAATTTTTGCTGTTTAAGTGGTCTAACTGCTGATATTAAACCCTGGTTTGATTCGTGTGTACTGAGTGCATGTCAGGTTAGTTCAGACTTCTGTTTCCCTTGTGAGAGTTCCAGGCCAATCAGGTCAGAGCTAAGGGTCTTATTGTTTTCCCTTCCCTTCTATCATGTTACAGTTGTGCTCTTAAATCCAGTGTGTCTGTTGTTGCCCACCCCTTATGATAATTTGACAACATAATTCACTCCCTGTCTTCGTTTATTGGCTGTTGACAATAAGCACATAAGTATCACTTTGCAAAGTCTCTCCCCTTAAACTGCTTACCAGGCTAAAATATCTTGGATCTTCTTCTTCTTCTTTCGGCTTTTTCCCGGTTAGGGGTCACCACAGTGGATCACCTTGTCCGCACATTGAATGACAGTGGAGTTTTACGGTGTCGAGTTGCCAGCCCGGCGCCCAACCTTCCACAGAAGGCACACTCACACGCACACCTAGGGCCAATTTAGAGTGTCCAATCCACCTGCAGCATGTCTTTGGGATGTGGGAGGAAACCGGAGCACCCGGAGGAAACCCACGCGACCACAGGGAGGACATGCAGACTCCACACAGAAGGCACCCCAGCCGAGGATCGAACCGGAGTACCTCTTGCTGTGAGGCGGCAATGCTAACCACTGCACCACCGTGGCCGCCCGCTAAAATATCTTGGATAAAATTGCTTAATACTGAGTGCACTGATACTGCTTGCACTGATTTTAGTATCAAATTAGTGTTTTTTTTTTTTTTTACTATAGTAGGTTTACTGGTTCTTGCTGGTGGCAGAAGAAGGTTTCCAGGCTAGTTGTTTTGTATTGAAATTTAAATAATCAGTAGCACGTCCACCCAAACATTATTCTAAAACTGAACTCTAAGCAGTTACAGTAACCCCTGCCCCCAGAGCCATTCCTGTCATCATGTAGCAGGACTTTCGCACAATTCTCAGCCTGATTGAGATGGGCATCTTGAGACAGTGTAAGAATTGTCTCATACTGACTGATGATTATCTGTCACTGAAAAAGCATAACACAGTATGCGGCAGATGTACATACATAATATCCTTGGAGGCAAAAAATCTGACCCTCAGAAAACTCAAACACCCATATCATCAGCAGTACACCACACATCACTCATATCCAAGACCATCACCATACACATAATCCATTACATACTGAGGTTCTAAAGATTAACTTGCTTAAACCTCAAAGACCTCCAAAACACAACACAAGCACAAAGCACACTCAGCATATTAAGCCTGCTTACTTCCTCACATAGAAGAAGGAGTGCTGAGATTGTAAGGCAAGCATCAACCAAACCAAACATTCTACTTAGAGGTGACTCCATTGTTACACATACAGGTGTGCCTTTTAACAGGCTGATCAAGGAAAGAGTGATGGTTAGTTGCTTGCATGGTGCCAGGATCCATCAGATCACACATGCACTCAAGTCGTTGAACATGAAATACCAGTATGACTCTGTCATAGTTCACGCCTGTGTCATTGACATGATGTGCACCTCCCTGGAGTATATGACGGGAGACATGACGGAGATTTAAGACTATGTCCCAGGCAGTTGTGAGCCTAGCACTGAGCAACATACTACCTTCTTCAAAGATGATGCCATGATTTGAGCAAAAAATAATTGACTTCAACAATTGGCTTAGTTTTGGTGTCATTCAAAGAGGGTCCAATATTTGTCGGTCTGAGAAGATATGATTGACAGACCACATTGTTTCACCAGGGATGGTCTGTGTCTGTCCCTTCTATTGTTTTGATTATTGACAAAGACATTGTCCAGCCCCATAGTGCCTTTTTTAGGAAACATCAAGCTGCTAAACTTACATAACATAACAAGCAAAGGAAAATAGGAAGGCATTACTGATCAATAAGCAGTGGTGGTGCTGCAGTAGCGTTGTCACCTCACAGTAAGTCATTGTCCTGTTCGATTCTCAGCTAGAGCGTTTTCTGTGTGGAGACATGCGTGAATGGGCGTACCTTTGTTGAAGGTTGTGCTGGCAACTCGGCATGTAAAAATTCACTGCCAATCATTAGCGGACCGGAGTTCCGCTGTGGCGACCCCTAACCCCTAAGCCAAAAGACAAAACAACAACAACAACTCCACTCTCTACAAGCTCTTGTCACTCTGGAAGGCATTGATATCTGTGTAGTGTCTGAGATGTGGTTTAAAATAGCAGACACCACTCTGGCTGTGCAGGGCAATAATGTCTTCCATGCATTTAAATCAGCTACTGTGCAGGAGGGGAAAAAGGTGGAGGTGTATCAGTCTACATCCAGAAGAGGCGCACATCAAGGTAAGTAAGGCAGCACAATGCACTAGAGCTTTTCATGTCCAAATAACCATTAGAAAGGTCCAGTACCATATATTAGCTAGATATAGAACTTACTCTATAACAAAAGCCAGCCACAAGGCCTATCTACAGGAACTAAAATCACTCAGTATTAAACCCAATACCATTTTCTTAGGCAATCTAAATTATCCAACTATAGACTAGAAAATCTACACCACCACTAGTGCACAATATAAATGCCTTGGAATAATTAGTCAGAATATGCACTAGGGGTAATAACATCTTGGACCTTGTCCCTGCTAATATGGGAGCATCTTGAACACTTCACTTGTTAGGTTTGACCATTATGACCATTAAGTAGACTCCTCTGAAATAAAACTGAAACCAGAGATCCCTTCTACCCAAGGTACCTTCAGAAATTTCTTAAAGACAAACTATCTACTCCTAAGTGATACGTCTGCAAGTTTCAAATCCCCACTAAACTTAGTTAACTCCATTGAATACTCAGAAATGTACACAACCACACTGTACCAGCATGTAAACAGCTGCAAAGATGCATCTGCACCCCACAGGAACAACTGCAGGGCAAAATCCAGAAACAAACCAACATGGTGGAATCTTAATATCAAAAAGCTTTATGATAAACAGAAAATAATATTGACCAAATGTAAGAAGAGTAATTCCCAAAATGTTGGACCATTGTCACTGAAATAAACAACTCAGGAGCTTAATAAAATCCATCAAAGCCAAGTTTGACGCTAAAATACCTACCTAAGCCAAAGAAAATCACAAGGTACTTTTTTAGTTATGTTCATAATCTCAAATGCACAACACACCAATGCACTGAGATGATTGTGAACAATGTTACCTACACTGATGCTGAAGATATAGCAAACCAACTGGCTGATAAATTTAGCTCTAACTTTACCTCTCTCTCCCCTCCGTCTGTCTCTCAAGATATACCTGAAACTGCCTTGCCTCTAGCTATCACACAAGACTAAGTCTTAAAAGTGCTATCAAAAGGTAAAAATACTGCTTTGAGGGGTCCTGAAAATATCCCTGGATGTATCTTAAATAGCATGATGCATGATTTAGCCACATCCCTAACAACACTGTTCAGTCTCAGCCACACCCCTAACAACACTGCTCAGTCTGAGCCACATCCCTAACAACACTGTTCAGTCTCAGACACACTCCTAACAACATTGCACAGTCTCAGCCACACCCCTAACAACACAGTTCAGTCTCAGCCACACCCCTAACAACACTGCTCAGTCTCAGCCACACCCCTAACAACATTGTTCAATCTCAGCCTCCATACAGGTTTTGTACAAGGTAATGGAGAACTGCTGCAGTCATTCCCCTGCATAAGGGAGGATCTTCCACAAACTCAAGCAATTACAGACCCATAAGTCTGACCAGCCTGACATGCAACGTCATGGAAACACTTATCATGGACTTAATCAGTCAGGACATAGGGAACCTCCAAACAATAGTTTCAGTTATGTTCAGAATTTTGAAGGCAACACTCAACAATGTGTGGAATTAGTTGTAGATGGCATCACCTATACCCAGTCATAAGATACAGCAAATTTGTTGGCCGACAAATTCAGCTTAAATTTCAACTCCCCATCACCTCCCAATTCTCCCCAAGAAATTCCCTCTACCACTCCGTCGCCAATTATCACCACAGAAAAGGTTGCCACTGCACTCTCTAAAGCTAAAAACACTGCTTCAGTGGGGCCTGACGATATACCAGGTTGCCTCTTAAACAACTTAAATCAGGAGTTATCATGCCCATTAGGATCTCTGTTTTACCACAACCTCTGGACTGGCTTTGTCCCAGTAGAGTGGAGGATAACAACAGTCATCCCTCTGCATAAAGGGGGACCATCTACTGACCTGGGAAATTAGAGACTCATAAGTCTGACTAGTGTTATATGTAAGGTCATGGAAGGAATAATCATGGACCTGATAAATAATGACACAGGAAACCTCCAAATACTGGACCTGACCCAACTTGGCTTTGCCAAGGGCAGGTCATACCTACTGAATCAGGTACATTTCTTTGACAAAGTCACTAAGGCCATGGATCAAAGTCACTAAGGCCATGGATGAGTGTAAAACAGTACATATCACATACCTCGACCTGGCCAAGGCATTTGACACAATTTCCCACTCAGGTATTATAAATAAACTCACAAAACTGGGCATAAATCCCTACATCACCAGATGGATAGCCAACTGACTTACAGACAGGACACGTGGTTAAAGTGGGTGAAGCCAGATCCAGCAAGAGGCCACTTACTAGTGTTGTGCCACAGGGCTAAGTACTGGGACCACTCCTGTTCAGAACATACTTCTCTGAAGTCAAGGCTAATATGGTATGCTTCTGGATGACTAAGTTTGCCAACGACTGTAAGTTGGGGGCAATCACTGAATCCCGCAACGATGTAGATATCCTTCAGGAGGGTCTAGATTAAACAAATATTTGGTGCCAGAACTATAGTCTAAAACTAAATGTGAAAAAATGCATTATCATACCCTTTGGGAAGTCAAATACCCCTGCAAATTGCAACAGTAGCATACCCCTAAGCACCAATTCAGAGGTGAGAGATTTAGGTATATAGATAGATAATAGCCTGAATTTTGACTGCCATGTGTCTACAGTGGTTAGGAAGTCCTTCTCTGTGGCACAACTTAAAAAGTGAAACTATGACATCCAGATCCAAGGAAATTACAGTTCTACTGTACTCATTGGACCAATAATCAAATAAACCACACCATTCGGCATGTACTTGATTAGGCACTTACAGGAGCAGGAGTGACCTCAGAGGTTCATCACAAAGAAAATACAGGGCATAAACATGTCCTCTGCAGATAGACTAAAAGCCCTATCTTCTTACTCTGTCTCCTACTAACTATTAAAGGGTGACCAATGTCTGACCCACACAAGGCACTCACAAATCCAGCCCTGATGGAGCTGCTACACATCCACAAGTCAAACAGCATGAGGGCCATCTGATCATGCAGGTCACATGATCTAGTGATCTAAACTTAGTCAGCAACTCAAGCGAAACATGCTGGACAGACAGATCTGTGTCTCAGAGATTGTCCCTTCTTTGGAACAGGCTCCCTATTCTCATTAAGAAAAGCCCTTCCCTGGCCCTCTTCAAATGCAGTTTAGATCAATGGATGGGGAATAACAAATTCACACCTGGGGTAGTGCCTATGTCCCTTACGAACAAGGGCAATCTTGTAAGATTATCAAGGCACAGGCACAAATCTTTGTCATCTTCTTGTCCCTAGGGGCCATCTATTGGGAAAAAATTGGGTTATATTGGCTAGGCTTGTAAGGGCTCTTAAACCATTAGCCTAGTAATCTCCTATAAATCTACGAACCTATGGACCCATTTCAGTTTGGATTTATTAAGGGCAGGTCATGCTTACTCAGCCTGGTAGATTGTTTTTGAAAAGGTCACCAAAGCAATGGATGAAGGCTAAACAGCATGTACTGCATACCTCAACTTGGCCCCCTCCAGTATAGTAGAAAAGCTAAATGAAATGGGAATAAACCCCCATGTCACCCACTGGATGGCAACTTGCTTACAGATAGGACACAGATACTCAAAATAGCAAAAGTTACCTCCATAAAGAGGCCAGTCACCAGTGGATTTCCCCCAAGTTCTGTGCTGGGATCTTTCCTGTTTGGCATCTACTTTTTTGAAGTAAAAGCCAATATCAAAGGGCTCTGGCTGACAACATTTGCAGATGACTGCAAGCTAGAAGCAGTCATTGAATCCCCTATAAGAAGTTAGTCTCAGATAAATAAATAACTAATGGTAAAGTCATGGACTGAAACTAAATGCCAAAACTGCATTATTGTATCCTTTGGAAGTCATCTGCCCCATGGAACTACCACATGGACAACATAATCCCAAGAGCTGACTCAGTTGTTCGGGATTTGGGAACTTATGTGGACAGTGACCTAACTTTTGACCAACATGTATCTTGTGTTGTAAGAATGCCCTTCTATATTGCACAGCTTATAAACAAAGTGATTGTGTCTAAACCAAGAGATGCTATTGTCTTCCTTTACTCAGCCTTCATTAGGCCAATCATTGAATATAATGCCTCCTTTGGTATGTATCTGTCCAGAAACATGCAACAACTGGAGTGCCCACAGAGATACCTTAATAAAAGGATATAATGCCTAGATAATATGTCCTATGTGGACTGACTCAAAGACCTATCACTATACTCAGTATTCTATAGATTGCTAAGAGGTGAACTGTGTCTGGCATAAAAGGCATCCTCCGACCCATTAGTGATGGATTTACTGCACATCAGCAAGTCAAATGGTATTAGAAATACTTGGTCTAGAGATCTAAACATCTTCCACAACCTCAGAAGAATGGCTTGGAGGGAGAGGTATATCTCGCAGAGGCTATTGCTGTTACTGCTATGGAGCAGACTCCCCATCCATATATAACAAAGTTCATCCCTGCCCATTTTCAAGTGCAAATTAGATCTATGGATGGGAAAGAAGAAAATTTAACCCAGGACTTCCCCCTGTAGTACTAATGGACAGAGGCAGCTCCTAAACACTTTATTCCATTCATGGGTTCCCCCTTGAATTCTTTATGGTATCGCCTCAGTTCATAGGTTCATAGGTGTTTACTAGACTAACAGCCACAAAGGCCTTTTTAAGCCTAGCCATAGCATCCCAAATCTCTGACAAGTTCTGATACCCTTGATAAGTGTAAGCATGGGCCTGGGAGATGAACCATTTACTGGTTACATGTGTCCATTAGAGACATAGGTGTCAAACCAGGGATGAATTTCCATATTCCCATCCAATTGTCCAAGTTGTACTTGAATTGGATTAGGGAGGAACTCTGCTTCACATGGATGGGGAGCCTGTTTCATAGACAGGGTAGTCTCTGGGATACATACCTATCTCTCCATCAGGTCCTATTTATATCACAGGTAAGGTTTAAGTCTTTACAACAGTTAATGCTGGTGCTGTTTGCTTTGTGGATATGCAGTAGGTCAATCAGAGTGGATTTCGTGCAACATCAGAGTTATTAGGTGTAATATATAATTATTGACCATGGGATGGGTAAGACCAATCTATAACCAAATCTGATAGGTTATTTCAAGTATAAAAAAGAAAATGGTCTGCAAGTGCAGATTGCTTAGTACTTATTTATAAAGCTATAAAGGAAAAAGAAAGTAATAATACCGACTGCTAGAGTAATAATACCGATTGCTAGAGTAATAATACCAATTGCTAGAGTAATAATACCGATTGCTAGAGTGACTCCAAAAGTTAAAGAAGAAGAAGAATAAAAAGACAGTGGTAGAGTCATGGTATTAAGCATCTATTTGACAAGGAAAGATGATAATGCTGGCATATATTTATATTCCATCAGAAACTGCAGACTGGAACTTGATTTGCAATAGTGAGCATGTATCTGGGGACCTACAATGGAGTAGATGTTTGAAGAAATATATGAGAATATTGGGCATGGAAGATCTGAATTCAGTATAAGAATTTATAGATTATTCTCCAAGGATCAAGAGCTGGGATAGACTGGACAGAATTTAGATTTCATAGGAGCATTTAAAGCTTTGGCACACATCCAATAACTATTTCAGATCATACACCAATAACAAATAATACAAAGGCGCAGAGTAATAAAGTATAAATTAGACAAGTGTGCATTCCAACTTACAGGTTTAAAGATAAGCATTTAAGTAATGGGCAGTGAAAATTATTTGAGAGTTATTAGGGAAATACAATTTTTCTTCAGAAGGGATAGCTAGTGACTGGAATAAAATAGAAATTAAGCTTAAAATTAAGGGAGAAATAAAAGAGAGACATGAGGAAGAAGCAACAGGAATTATTTAGAGTGGCTGACAAACATTAAAATATTACAGAATAAGGCAAATCTGACAGAAGAAGAAGGGAAGCAACAGCAGAGAGGTGAAGGGAAAATAAGGTAGCATTTGGACAACATCCACACGTTTAGAGAGGTTACTACTAAGCAACTACTTTCTGATAACTCCAAAGCATAAAAAGTTGTAGCACCTCACCTTATGCAACAGAACAAAGAGTTATTGCTAAACTCGGGGAGCCTACAACAAGAAAAATAACTAGAGATCCTGTGGTGGTATTAAAGATATTCCAGAAATTTCATAGAAATGTGTATAAATTGAAAGACTGTAGACACCAAGGAAAGACACAAATGGAAATTTTTATGGAAGGCGTACTTATGCCAAGATTAATTGAGGATCAGTCGCAACAATTACCACCTAAGATAGGAAGGAATGAGATAAAAATGATGATATATAATCAATCACGTGAGAAGTTTCCAGAAACAGACGCTATCCCTGTGGAGGTTTGGAAACTAGGAGGGGAAAAGAAACTAAAGATCTGAATGGTTTGGTTTAATAGTATTTTAAAAGGAAGTGCCAGCATCTTGGGAAAAATAATTGTGGTGGTTGTATTACCCAAAGAGGGGAAAGATCCTTGTGCCTCAACTTCATATAAACCCATTTCAATTTTAAACTACAATTATAAAGTGTTTACGTCTATACAACCTAAATGAATGGCAAAGGTGATGCTATAATTGATAAACATGAATCAATGTGGTTTTTGTAGAGTGTAGGCAAACATTTGACAACATTAACAGAATAATAATGATCCAGAAGGTAGCAGAATATAAGAAACTACCACTATCGTTGGTGGGTCTTGATGCAGAGACAGCGTTCAATAGAGTCATTTGGGTTTGTATGAATAGGACAATAAACATCCAAGACAAAGGGTAAAAAGTTCACACAGAAGACAAACCATTCAGTAAAAACTGCAAGAAAAACCTAGCCAAGCTAGAGTTTTTAACTGTTTGATACTTTAATCCTTCTCTAGCGGAGGTCCATGCGATATATGCAAATGATCCCAGGAAGATTATGGTATCACACAGTTAAAACACTAACTTGGCTGGGGTTCTCTTACAGTTTTTAATGAATAGGGCAATGGAAACATTTGCATTCCTTGATGGAATAATAGTTATTTAGGAGGATATTTGAAGGGTGGGAGGCAAGAATTAAGGTGAGAGGGTTCCTTTCCAAAAAGCTGTGTTTACGCAAAGGAACTATGGAGGGGTGTCTTCTTTTCCCTTTGAAATTTGCTGTATATTTAGAGCCATTGGCAAAGAAAATAAGGGACTCACAAATTCAAGGACATAAAAGTTATGGTAATCAATACAATTTAGCTTTTTTTACAGAGACAAAAAGGGCGAACAGCACAGTAAGACAGTTGACGGCATTCCAACTACATAAGCAACTTATACTAAATGTCTTTCACAGTCACGCACTGAGAAGACATGGTATCCCAACTACATAAGCAGCTTATACTAAATGTCTTTCACAGTCACACACTGAGAGGACATTTCAGTATGGAAGAAATAGAGAGAGATTGTTAGCAATATTTTATTGACTAGATATTTTCTTAGTTATTGAAAAGTATTGCTCTGTGTGTCCACCTGTGACAGAACAGCTCAAAGCTCTAGGTTTAGAAGATTCTAATCCCAGTGTTTATTACTGAAGTACCTTTAAAGCAGATAGCCATGAACATACTTGGACCCCCTGTTAAAATGCAGAAAAGAACAACAATAGATATTAGTGATTATAGACTATGCCACAAATTTCCCAGAAGTTGTCTCTATGTGGAGAGTAACTACCATAGACATTCAGTATAGAAGGAATGCCAATGGAGATTCTTATCTACTAGGGAGCACCTTTTATATCAAAGGTGATGACAAAAGTGTGTCATTTTTTTTTAATCACACAACCTCATAATTCCATGTACCATTCCTAAATGGATGGGATTGTCAAACATTTTAATAGGATTTTGAAATCAATGTTAAGAAAGGTTATCGATAAGGATGGGAAAACTGGAACTCCCTTTACCTCATTTTAATTTGAAATCAGTGAAGACCCCTTGTCCTCTCCTGGCTTTAATCTATTCAAACTGATATAATGAAGAGAGCCCTGAGCAATTCTGGACACAGTTAGAAAGACTTGGGCAGACGTAACTACACCCTTTAAGAGTGTTATTGCCCATGTCTCAGAGTTATGGGAAATGTTGGCCAACATCTTTCCTATTGTTAGAAAATACATAAAGGGCCAGAGCCTGACCTTATGGAATGCCATTGGTAAATAAAGGACCCTATTTCTAAGCAGATGTTCTTGCTAATTGATTTAGACAGCTAACAAACCATTAAGTGACATCCTTAGCAAATATTCTAGTCATTGTAGGAATACTGCATGGTCAACAAGACAAAGCCATCCTAAGATCTAGAAATATAGCCTAGACTAGCAGTCCTTCCTTCATATTTGTAAAAATCTGATTCAGTAATGTGATATGTAAGGTACTATATGTGGGGCGAAATCTGTTATGTTTACTGGACAGAATGTCATACTTATATAAATATACATATATATTCTAGCATTTGTTCATAGATATTTTTCTACTACCTGGTCTAGATGCAAATGTGTATGATTGGTCTAAATTCATTAACGATTAAACAGGGGAAGATGAAGGGATTTGGGAAGGTAGTATTATCAGAATGTGTTTAAAACTGGATCATTTTTTTTTTTGCAAGTGTTAGATTACAGATGTATGTCAAAGGATCACATGGAATTTAGCTACCAGGCTGTAGTATTTTTGGATGTATTATGTTGTGATTTGGATTGTAGTAGTAGTCTGTTTTTAATAAGGAATTTATCTTGCCTTTGTTTTCAATTTGTCTAAATGTAAACTGGGGGACCTTACTATTTTATGCATGTTATTTGCTGTAGTGGGAGGGATATCATTTAATAACAATGGTGTTGGCCATTTCTGGATTTAATATTACCGTTTATATAATTTGTTGTTTTATTGTCTAGAGGTTTTCCTTTAGTGACTTTGGGGCACATCTTATTTGCGCTTACAGATATTATGGCTTGCCAGATTTTTAGGTTGAATAAGGAATGTGATTTGTAGGTCTCTCAAATATTGTACTTTTGTTTTGCTGGAGCTTATTCTACTTTTGCACTTTGACTGTTTTTATGCAGCATATTTATCTTGGATACTGGTGTATTTTTCCATTCAATCTATGCTTTGCCCTCAGCCTTTACGAGCTATTTTAGTTCTGGTTTCAGCCAAGGTTATCTTTCCTTGTGCCCTTCTTTTTTTTGGGGTGGGTACAATCTGTCTTGAATGGGGTGATTCATCTGTAAAGTGTTGTGAGAGCGAATGTGAGGTATTAGGGTATCAGTAGTGATCTTTTTGGCTTGGAGCCTATTATGTGGGGGAGGGGCTTGTGTCTATTATTTGACTTTACTATAATTTTAACAGGCCAAACGGCCTTCTGAGGGGAGTTTTTTGCCTATGAAGGCAGTAGTAAGCAATAGTCTAAATTTGGTCCAACCAGTATGGTATAAAGGGAAAATATAACTTTTCTTGACTGACTGGACATCCCTCTGAGAATAATGTGTAACATATGGAAAACCTTCCTTACTACTGTGGTAACCTGCTAATTAAAGTAAAGATTTTGAACTGTGAGCATATAATGGCTCTTTACAATGGTAACCAATTTTAACTGTTTTCCTTCAATATAAATCTGATTATGCATCATTTATTGTTACTGACACTCCGGCCATTGTTTTAACATTATGAGTAGGTCACGCTCAATCTTTGCAAGAGTACAGATTTATCTGTGGAACAGACAGCAATCATACCAGGGTTGCAGTTATTAGCAAGCTTTGTTATCCAAAGGATGCTAGTGCCAGCCCAGGCATCCCAGAAAAAGATATAAATGTACAGGGCTGTGTACCCAATGTAGAGGGCCATGTGCCCATGCCTGGAATATCCTCCTGGTGATTTCCTTTCATGTGGAAAGTTAGGCACCTACCCTAATTACTTTGGTTCTTCCAGACTGACAGTTGATTATCCAACAAATCACATAAATATTAAATCTAAGCTCTTTGAACTTTATTTATGCCCTGTGCCTGTGGGATCCTGTTCAGTATTTTGATGAGATCCATGTAAGTTGCATGTCCTAAGTGTACATAGTCTACAGAGGCTTTTGCATCATCAGAGAAGTGACCGGTATTGTGACCTGTAAGACATGGTGGTATCTGGGCTTAAAGAATCCATTAGCCATGTAACTTTACTTCAAATAAGAAAGTGACAAACCCCATAAAGTAATGTTGCTTTTCAACAAGTGATTAAAAGAAGAAGGAATTAAAGGCAAGTTGGAGAAAACAAAAATGTAGACCGATAAGCACAAACTACTTCTGATCATGCATATTGATCCATCTCCTAGAATTTAAAAATGTTGTACACACTTTCAAAAACATTGGTCAGCAAATACAAAAATTTAGAATATTGCTTTCTATTGCCTTCATAGACAAAAAACTCCCCCTCAGAAGGTCATCTGGCATTTTAAAATTCTAGTAAGGTCAAATAATAGACACAACCCCCCCCCCCATAGTCTCCAAACCAAAAAGATCACCGCTGATAGACTTGTAGACTTTCAAATGACTAGCTCATAAATGACAAAAGGTTATAACTTCACTATTCTTGCAAAGATGCTTCAACAGTACCATCAAAATGTGGGTTTGAAGTCTATGCACCCCCCCAAGAAAAAAGAATCAACAGAAAAATAAAACGAACGATGAACCCCTTGTATGATTAACTTTTAAACTTAGTATATCTATTGTGGCATAACAAACGCAAATACATAGATATACACACAAATACATAGATATACACACAAATGCCAAATGGAGAGATGATAAAATCAGCAAGCAAAGGAGTAAAGTACTGCTGGAAGTGAATTCATCCTCAAGTCTTGTAGAGTACCTTCACAAGGTGGACCCTGTTTCTACAAAATCTCACTGAGATGACACTGATATATAGAATGGGTTTTATATAGCATGTATCATGTACAGAAGTAGATTGAAAAATAAAAAAAGACAGCCGAGTACACAAGTCTTAGGATACAAAAGTGTCCAATCCTGGTTAGTGCACTGGTGCTGGGACTACAAGAAATTACAGTGTACAATCCTCAAGACAAAGAAACCCCTACAACAGGTTTAGTCCAGATTCAGGGGGGAGAATCCCCCCCCCCATTGTAGAAAAAAAGTAGTAGTTCACAAAAACTGACAGGCCAAAAAAGACCCATAAAGATGACAGAGTGGAATACTGAGGCTAAGAAAGAAACTATGTATTGTTACTATTATGCAAGAAACCTAGAATTTCCAGACAGAAGATATGCAAAAAATTAAGAAAGAACTTTCAGTAAAGAAAAATACTTGCACAAGAAAAACTGTCAAAAGCTTCCAATGCAAATTTGTGTTCATTAATACAACAGATTCATGAAAGCATTATATAGACCAAGAAACCCTTGGCTGCTTGGAGAAAATAAGCAATTGAGGAGGTGCAAAAATATAAAGAACAAAATCTTGAGATTTTTGAAAGGTATAAAAAGAAATATGGACAAGTGAAAGAAAGAGAGATCTGATATGGTGCAATATTTATGCAAAGCAGAAAGCTAAATTATTTAAGATTTAAGATTACAGAGGGGAAGCGTAGAACAGATTAGTAAAGTAGAAGTTAAAAAAATAGAAGCTGAAGTTATAGAATACCTACAAAGTGAAGGATTTAGTGCAGAAAGTCTAACACAGGTTACATCACAGCATGATGGAACAATGATTCCCCCAAGCGTGGAGAAACAGGAGGAGCACAAGACACCTGAAGAAGAAATATGGACATGGGAAAGAAAATGATATTTATTATCATGCAATATTTATGCATAGGAGAAAACAAAACTAATCAATAAAAAAAAAAAAGCATCGCCAAAGATTTCTGAAGAGAAATACAGGCAAAGGCATCCAGATATGGAAAATTTTACAGTGCAAAAAATAAGAAAACAAAGGGGGAAAGTAGAAAAGTGGGTTAGTAATGCAGAAGTTACAGAAAGAGAAACTGAAGTTATGGATTACCTGCAACATGAAGGACTTAGTGTAGAAAATCTAACTCTGATAACACCACAGCATGATGGAACTTTTAGTTATGTACTTACCATAACTTCGGATGTATGGGATCCATCTCGCCTACATTCATAACTGATGGGTTCAGAGCCGATCCATCGGCTCCGACTCGGCCACTATATACTAGAACGAAGTCTCTAATTGGCTGGGCTACCCCTTATCCCAGAATGCACCACGCCTGCTTCCCCAGATCTTGTTTGTTCGCTTTCATACCTACATCCAGACACAGAGACATACCAGCAACTGTAACAAACTAAAGTCCTTCAAGAGAAAAACTCAGTAAGTAGCAACATTCCCTCTAAATCCAATGGGAAGGGGAAGGAGGAGTACGTATGAATGTAGGCGAGATGGATCCCATACATCCGAAGTTATGGTAAGTACATAACTAAAAGATGTAATGGGATCCTATCTCGCCTACATTCATAACTGATGGGATAGCGTCCCTAGCACCTAAATCCCGGGTGGCTCATTGGAAAACACTCCTGAGAACTGTGGAACCAAAGGAAGCTCTACCTCAAGAAGCCAAATCTATCTTGTAATGAGAAATGAAGGTGTGCGGAGAAGTCCAGGTAGCGGCCGCACAGATATCATCTATCGATAATTTGGAGTGGAATGCTACAGAAGTAGCCATTGCCCTGGTAGAATGAGCCCTGACTGGGAAGGGTAGCTCTTTGCCGGACTGTGAATAAATGAAGGAGATGCAATCTTTAATCCATTTGGCTATGGTGGTTTTAGCCACCGGTTGACCCAACCTATTTTCCATAAAGGACACAAACAGCTGATCTGACTTTCGTGTCTGATTGGTCCTACTTAAATAAAAACGCAGTTGTCTGTGAACATCCAACTGATGGAAAATATATTCTGCGATATTGGAGAATTTGGGAAAAAACACAGGGAGCTCCAAGGATTGTTGAATGCATAAGGGGGATGCTACCTTGGGCAAGAAAGAGGGATTTAACTTGAGGGACACTCTGTCTTTGTGAAAGGTCAAATAAGGAGGATTAGAACAGAGAGCCTGAAGCTCTGAGACACGCTTGGCAGAGGTTATTGCCACCAAAAAGGCGGTTTTCCAAGATAGAAATTTTATATCACAAGTAGCTGCTGGTTCAAAGGGGCGGGCAGTTAAAAAAGGTAGAACCATATTCAGGTCCCAAGGGGGCACAGGATGGGCTATTGGGGGCCGAAGGAGCCACGCTCCTTTAAGGAAAGATTTGTAAAGCCTGTTTGCCATTAAGGAAGGCTCAAAGGAGACATGAAAGTTAGAGATAGCCGCCAGTTGGACTTTAATTGTGGAAACTGAAGAGCCCAAATAAAACAAAGAAGCCAGGAATTCTAAAACCTGAGGTACTGGGGCGGTAAGGGGATCTATACCTCGTTGCTGGGCCCAAAGAGCAAACCTCTTCCATTTGCTGGAATACAGTTTAATAGTGGAAGGTTTGTGAGAAGAGGACAAAATGTGGATGACGTCTGGAGAAAGAGAGTTATCTCTGACTAAGGTTGGAAGTGGAGTAACCAAGCGGCCAACCTCAAGGACCTGAGGGATGGGTGAGACTGTCCCAATTGATGAGTTAACAGGTCGGGCACCAGGTCCAGAAACCACCGCATACCTCAGAAGGAAGGGGAACCAAACCTGACGAGGCCAGTGTGGAGCGATCAAAATCATGTCGCTTCCTAGATAAATCGCCTTCTGTATCACCTTCGGGAGAAGGGGAAACGGAGGGAAGGCGTAAAGTAGACGCCTACTGTGAGCTAGGGCGTCCCTGGGAATCTGCCCCTGAGAGGGAGTCAGAGTGAAGAACTCCCTGCATTTCGCATTGTGAGGGCTGGCGAACAAGTCGCAACAAGGGAGGCCCCACTTGGCGAAGATGTCTGCAGCCACTCTGTCGTTGAGGGACCACTCATGGGGCAACAGGAAAGTCCTGCTCAGCCTGTCTGCAATCACATTGGATTTCCCCGGAATGTGTGTTGCCACTAGGAAACGCTGGGTAGCAATCACCCAATGCCACACTCTCATGGCCTCTCGGCAAAGAGGGTAGGACCTGGTTCCGCCTTGCTTGTTTATGTACCAGACTACCGACATGTTGTCGGATAGAATCGCAATAGTACCCCGGGGAAGAGCATGATGAAGTGCTTGCAACGCCAGTAGCACCGCTCTCATTTCCAGGATATTGATATGTAAGTGCATTTCGTGAACCTGCCACGTGCCTTGGACAGACCTGTCCAGATAATGACCCCCCCACCCTATCTGGGAGGCGTCCGTGGTCACCGTTGTGATGGGAGGCTGAAGAACAAAGGGTCGCCCCTGGTCCAGGTTGGACCGAAGCAGCCACCAACGTAGGTCCCGACGGCAAATTTCCATAATCTGGACCAAATGGTTCAAGGGTAGTTCCTGAAAGGACCATTGAACTGACAGTAGCCATTGCAGCACCCGCATGTGCAGCCTGGCTAAGGGGACTAGAAGAATAGTCGAGGCCATCGTGCCCAATAACTGCAGAATCAGTCTGGCCTGAACTCGTAATCTGGGTAACAAGGTTTGGACCTGAGACTGCAGGACCTGAATCCTTTCTACTGGCAAGAATGCCCGCATTTTTCTTGTGTCTAACTCTGCGCCTATAAAGGTAATACACTGAGACAGCTGCAGCACAGATTTTCCCCAATTGAACGTGATTCCTAGTGAATGACCCAAACTGACTGTGGTCATAAGCGCCCGAACTAATAGATGCTTGGAGGTGGCAGTAAGGAGCCAGTCGTCTAGATAGGGAAACACTTGGAATCCTAGACTTCTCAAGTGAGCTGTCACTACTGCCAGACACTTGGTGAACACCCTGGGGGCTGTGGTGAGACCAAAGGGCAGTGCTCGGAACTGAAAATGACTGGCTCCCAGGCGGAAGCGTAAATGACTCCTGGACTATTGACTTATCAGAATGTGATAGTAAGCGTCCTTGAGATCTAAGGAGCACATCCAGACATCCTTCTCCAATAACGGGAGAATGGACTGAAGGGTGACCATTCGGAATTTGGATTTTTTTACAAAGCGATTCAATGATCTGAGGTCCAAAATGGGCCTTAAGTCCCCTGTCTTTTTTGGCACCAAAAATAGTCTTGAGTAAGTTCCTGATCCGATCTGGTCAGCGGGGACAGGCTGGATGACTCCTTTTCTTAGCAGCTTTGAAACCTCGACCGCTGCTTGATCCCGCTGACTGGGTGGCACATCCGGGATTTTCCTGATAGGAAGAGGGGAGTTCTTGATGAAAGGGATGAGATAGCCTCTGGTTATGGTCCGGAGCACCCACTGATCCTTGGTGACAGATTCCCAAGCCTGCAGGTGTTCCGCAAATCGACCCCCGACTGGCTCCGGAGATGCGTAGCTGGGCCACATCTCAGGGAAGATGAGCGTGGGATGGACCACGAAAGGAATCGCGGTCTCCAGAGTTACGGGGGCCTCTGCCGCCTCTGGGGCGGCATCTTCCTGAATCCCCCCCCCGCCTCTAGAGGGGGGAATCACTCGGTGGAGTAGGGAAAGACCTTTGAGATTTCCTGAACCACATTTTCCCTCCTCTCTGGGCCTTGGGGTAAGGTCTAGAGGGAGCGGAAAAACGGGCCCCCACGGCAGTCAAGGTCTTGCCCTCCTGCTCGCACTGAGTCAGTGTGTCCTTCACCTTGGGTCCAAACAGGGAGGACCCATCAAAGGGCGTGAAGGAAGACTTAAAGGCCTCCGCAAAGGGACACAAGCGTAACCAGGTGTGTCTTCTAAGAGCCACGCCTGTTCCCGCTGCTCTACTCGCCCCTTCGGCCGCATATGATATGAGCCTCATGGACGAGTTGACTATCGAAGATAGGGTAGTCATCTGGGCGCCAACAGTTTGGGCTAACGCCTCAGGAAGATTACCCATAAGAGACTCACCTAACTCTTTGAGGAGGTCCCTTTGGAGCCTGGTAAAATGACAAAGATAATTCAGCGACCGCAGGGTAAAGGCCGCTGAAGAAAGGGTACGCTTCCCGTACCTATCCATGCTCCTGGAATCCTTATTAGGAGGGTGAATAGACGTTGAAGCCTCTGCCACGTGCTGCTGAGTGGCAGATGCCACCACCATCGCATCTACTGCAACTCCTTTAGTCAAAAATTCCTTTTGAGGAGGGGCTGAGAGGAACTTGTTAGGTCTGGCAGGCACCGGTTCCACAGTGTCAGGGTGTTCCCACACCCTTCGAGAAACTAAATCTAGTAATTCATCGAAGGGTGGAGACACCCAGGAGGTGGAGGGCTGGGCCCCAAAGGCCTTGAGGAAGACTGACTCCTCTGCAGAAGGGGTTTTGGACTGCCAATCGCCTTTCTGTCTCAGGATCTCGAGGATATCTGAGAATGAGACGTCATCCAAGGACAATTTTGGGGACCCCTCCGCATCATCGAGGTCAGTATCTGATGTGATAGACTCATCATGGCAGTCAATGTGCTTCCTCTTGCACAATTTTTTTCTTGGAGGTTCATCTGAAGTGGATTCAGAAGGACCTCCCGGGAGAAGGGAACCCCCCCCCAATGGGGTATCCTCAGGCCCTGGGGCACCACTGTCGTGGGAATGAAGCACACCAGAAGCACCAGTTCCCAAGTCTAGGGACGGTGAGGTAGAGACTTGCTGAGCCGGCAAGGACATGGCCAGCGCACTCCTCATGGCCTCAAAGCAGGACCGTCAGACTCTATGGAGGACACAGGCTGAGAGACCACGATGGTACCGGGAATCCCTGTGGCCGATGCTCCAAGGGGAAGACTAAGCACCGAAGCTACCAGTTCCAAAGTGTTCCCCTCGGCCCCGACCGAGGAAGTCCCGGTACCGAACCCTGACGCCGAGGACAGGGTAGGAATGATGGTCGGAACAGAGAAGCTCCGAGGGAGTCTCAGTTCTGACTGGACAACTCTGCTCCATTCTACCATAACCGACTCCAACGGCTATGAGGAGGTTGGAGGAGGAATCGGATGTGTCGAAGTGGGGACCGGCTTTGGAGCTGAGTGGGCTGGAGCCGAGACCATTTTTGCAAAAACCGGGGACTGGAAAAGCCTCTGGATAACTCTGTCCAAATCTGAGTCTGACAACCTGGAGGATTTAGAGGAAATAGATGGGGGCCGAGACGACTTCTCTCTCGGCTCCGATAGACCAGGGGACCAGCTCCGAAATGGCTCCAACACCATCGGCACCGGATCCGGAACCATATGAATAAGCATCAGCGCTGAAGGGGACTTCGGGGCCGGGGGGGAGAGTCTGAGTTGCACACCTCCAACGTCTCCAAGACCAAAGGAGCCGAAGCAGATGATTCGCCTCTCGATCCCCCAACCTGCAGCTCCGACACCAATGGAGCCGAGGAAAGAGGTATCAAGGCAGACCCTTCCACCCGAGGCTCCGAAGCCATTGGAGCCAAGGAAGAAGAGGTCGACCTATGCTTCTTGGAAGTCGGTTCCGACGGACTGGTCGGAGCCGACGACCTTTTCTTTTTAGAAGCTGGAGAGGAAGGAGAAGCCAAAGCTTCCTCAAAGGAGGGCTTAATAAGGCCCTTAAGGATCAATTTATTTTTTCATTCTTGAAGGACCCTAGAGGAAAAAGCATGACAAACACTACATGCTTCCTGCAAATGTTTCGGTCCTAAACAATATACGCAAACAGCATGGCTATCAGTAAGAGACATTTTGTAGTTGCACTTGGTGCACTTTTTAAAACCAGACTTCTGCTCTTTCGACATCCTATCACACAACTATTTCCCACAATGAAAAGCAAACCTTAAAGTAGGGCACAAGCCCTTTGACTCAGAACTGGACTGGCCCGAGATACAAAACACAAAACGGGCAGAAGCCCTCTAACTTAAACGGGCTTAGCCCGATAAATCAGGACGTACAGTAGAGTCAAAATCAACACACTCACACACAAATAAGGGCAAGGGCCCTCTAACTTAAACGGGCCTTGCCCGGTAAGTAGAAAAAATACCAACAACCAAAAACAGGTTCACACACACACACGTAAAGCTGTTAAAACAGC
The DNA here is from genome assembly GCF_019279795.1 of Protopterus annectens. Classification (NCBI taxonomy): domain Eukaryota; kingdom Metazoa; phylum Chordata; order Ceratodontiformes; family Protopteridae; genus Protopterus; species Protopterus annectens. Next base: position 20,549,853 of record NC_056732.1, on the reverse strand, counting down.
TGTTTGTTAAATTTGTGAAGAAACCCCTACGTCAAAAGACCAAAAAGTAATCAAAAAACCACTTAGCTCCAGTCAAGTCGAGACCACGTCTAGCTTGAAAAGCGGCAAACGAGATCTGAGGAAGCAAGCGTGGTGCATTCTGGGATAAGGGGTAGCCCAGCCAATTAGAGACTTTGTTCTAGTATATAGTGGCCGAGTCAGTTATGAATGTAGGTGAGATAGGATCCCATTACATCAATGAGTTCCCAAATTAAGAAGTAACTATAGGATAATAGGATCATAGGAGATTACTAGGCTATCAACCCAGAGGTCATTTTAAACCTAGCTGATTCAACCCAATGTAATGCTGTACAGGTACTAATCAGTACCCAAGATTGCATTTAGTGATGACTGCCCATGTCTAGGAGGGTTGTGGGCACTATCCCCAGTAAGAATTTATGGTGTCCCATCCATTCATTCAGGTTCCTCTTAAACAGTGTCATACAGGTGCTCTGTTTCATATGAACTGGTAGCCTGCTCCAAAGACATGGCAGTCACTGGAAGAAATGTCCCAGTGAGGTGGGAAGTATCTGATCAGTTGCCATATGAAGATACTTTGGAGCCTTCATAGGAAACCAGTACAAAAGTTCAGTCAGGGTTGCACAGCAAGTGAAGGAACAGGAAACTGTGGAAACTCTGATGCAATCAATGTTGTGGAGTGATAAGCCAGCGAGATCCCATATGAAAGAGCAATGGATGACACAGGATGAAGCTGAAGAGAATATGACACAGGAAGATGTTCTGGAACTTTCTGTAGGATGCCCGCAGGAAACAGAGAGCAAAGAATTTGCCCTTAGTTTAGAAGAAAATGATCTAAGGGAAGAGTTGTTTGATTTAATAGAGGTGGACAGACATATTAAGATCAATGAAAGAAAACAATTATTGAAAGTCAGTAAGACCCAAAATGTTAGAAGGTTAATTAAACAAAAGAACACAGTAATCAAAACTGTTCATCAAAATTCATGTGATATAGTAGACATAAAAAGGATATATTACTGTGCACCTAAATTAATTACATATAAAGTCTTACCACAAAAACACAGGGCAGTAAGGGAAAGGAATGGGAGAAATCAAACGCCATCATGGAATTATTAAATAGAGAAAACTATAAAGTAATTAAAACAAGAATTGTCACAGTTGGAATATAGAAGGGGGAAACAGATCAACAAAAATACTCAGAAAGATAGATGTAATTAAAGCAATGTGCAGTATCAGAACAGACCAGGATCTATTGTACACTATTACAAATAATAAACTAAAGATATCAGCACAGGCAGGTAAACAGAGAAGATATGCAAATAAATATAAAGGAAAAGTACAAAATAAGCAATTTATTGATGACCCAAAAAGGTTTTATAGAGAATTGGGAAACAAGGTAAAAGGAACAGAAATAACACCAAAAAAGAAGAAATAAATACATTTTGGAGAAATATCTATGAGACCCTGTGGAACATTGCAAATATGCTGAATGGATAGAAAAAGTAAAAGAAAGACTAAGAAGTTCAAATGTACAGGATATGAAATGGGATGAAGTAACAACCAAAGAAACTGACATTTTTTTAAAAAAAACTTCTAATTAGAAAACTCCAGGCCCACATGTTCATAGGTTCATAGGTAGGTACTAGGCTATCTGCCCAAGGGCATTTATAAGCCTAGCTAGAGTGTGTCGGCTTTCGCCGCCCCATTGATTAATTAACTGATCCTCTGTCAAGCAGAGCCAATGAAGTGATCCCAGGGGTGTACTTTCTGTTACCCATCCACTCGTCAAGGCTTCTCTTGAAGAGTGTTAGTGAGGGGCTCTGCCTAATGTAGTTAGGAATTTTGTTCCAAAGCATGGGGAGTCTCTGTGACAGGAATCTATCCCTCCAGCATGTTCTATTTATTGTTGTAGCAAGGTTTAGCTCACTAGAGCGCGTGGATCGCGGTGACTTGGATTTCTTTAGGTGGAGCATGTCCATCAATTCTGAGTTGAACATGGCTTTGTAAGTCAGGCAGAGATCACCTCTGAGTAAGCGATATGCCACTGAGTACAGCCGGAGTTTTTTCAGTCAGGCTGCATAGGACATATCTCAGAAACAAGATCAGGTACAGGGTAAGGTATCACCTCAAAAAGCAAGAAACAATCCAAAATGAAGGAGGTGAATACGTCACAACTATCGAAGCAAACCAGGTAGACAAAACATAAAAGATAAACCCTTTTATTCCAAAAAAAGTAAGCGCTTTCACGTCACATAGAACGCTTCATCAGACTTTAACAGAACAAAGAAAACTCATTCCATTTAAATACATAAGATGCACCAATAAAACACCTTCTCCATGTCACATGTGTTCCACATAAAATTACATCATTTACTTTAAAAGGCACATGAAGAAAAAATATATATTAAATATGTACAAAAAATATATATATGTACAAGAAATATATATAAAAATATACATAAAAACACATATAAAAGCATACAACTATAGCTTAACGTTTAAATGGCCTATCTAATAAAAAAGGTTTCAATGATAACTTATCATTGAGACCATGACCTTTATCAGCAGCTAGCTTAATTATCCACCTGGCCTCCGTTCTCTCTGTTTTATTTCCAATATTGCCTAACCTCTCTGTCTCTAACAACTGTCTTATAACCATGAATCTAAATACATGTGTAATGTCATTCTGCAGAGTGTGTTTAGCCAGGACATTTCCCTCATTCTCCCTGTGGATAGCATAAAGATGCTCCCTAACTCTTTCCCTCAATGTCCTATTAGTCTTACCTACATAAAAACATTGACATTTTTTACACGTAGCCAAATAAATCACATTCCTCAATCTACAGTCTGCATATTCATTGAATTCATATCTGACCCCAGTGTCAGGATGTATAAATACATTGGAATTCATTATATATCCACATTGATTGCAAGAACGACAGGCATAAGTGCCCTTCCTCTGTGAGGTAACCTTATTCATAGGTACCTTACCGTAACAGAGCATCCGTTTGAGGGACTTAGTATTTTTGTAACTAAAGGCCGGTCTCTCACCAACTAAATCCTTAATATCATCATCCAATTGCAGGATGTTCCAATGTCTCATAATAATATCGACAATGGATGTGTTATTATTGGTAAAAGGAATAACTACCCTTCTTCTATCTCCTTTCTTTTCAATAGGTCGCTTATAGGTATTACCATTCTGCTTAATATATGGTAGTCCTGTCTGCTCACATTCCATATCTTCCATTAGATGAAAATCCTTATTATGATAGCCTTTATCCATAAAATTGTGTTCTATAGCTACAACTGCTTCTGAAAAAACTCGATCATCACTAGTTATATGTGAATAACACTTTATTTGGTTCCTGACAATATTCTTGTGTATATGTGGCAGGTGCATGCTACTTCTATGCAGGATAGCATTTCTCCTACATGGTTTCTTAAACACTTTTGTCTCAAAAACACCATCACATTTACTTAGTGTCACATCTAGGAAGACTATTTTATCCTGTGAAACTGTGCTAGTTAGTGTAAGAGAAGTAGTAGTTCCATTTATATAGGTAACAAAATCTTCTAAACTTTCTAGATCACCTCCCCAAAACAAAAAAACGTCATCAACAAAACGTTTATAACATTTAATATACCTAGAGAAAATCAGATGTTCCAAAACATACACACTCTCCCAATAGGCTAACACTAGATTAGCATAGGAGTTGGCACACGAGGTGCCCATGGCTACACCTTTAATCTGAAGATAGTAGTCACTATCAAAGGTAAACACATTATAGTTAAGAAACATTTCTAATAACATCGTAATCCTTATAACCTGACTATTGTTTAACTCTTTACTAATTAAATATAACCTTAAAAAATCTAAACCTATTTCATTGGGGATACAGGTAAAGAGAGACACTACATCCAGTGTTGCCATGTAATCTAACTCTCCTATAGTTTTATCTTCATTGAAGGGTGCTAAGGTTTCTAAAAACTGTTTTGTGTCACGTAACACAGATTCCGTAGAGTCTACTATAGGTCTCAATTTCTTCTCTAAATAAATTGACATAGTCTCTGTCAACCAGCCTCTACCCGACACTATTGGTCTAAGGGGAGGATCAACCATGGCCCTATGTATCTTGGGTAGACCTCTAATGGTTGGTACCACGGGTTTCTCAATTAAAAAATACTTATATAGATCATTATCAATAATGACACAAATCAGCATGTCATTTAGATCTGCATGCACTGTTTTAATTAATCTATCTAAATCTAATCTAGTCAGTTTCTTATAGGTAGTTTCATCTGTGAGCATCTCTAGCATAGTATTATTATAATAGCTGGTATCAAGTAGTACAGTAGCTCCCCCTTTATCAGCTGGTCTTATTACTATGTCTGTATTAATCTGTAAATCCTGTAACGCTAACATTTCACTTCTGGTAACATTATAAAAATCTGGTTTAACTTTATTCCCCTCAAAAAGTTTCAAAAAATCATTACTACAAGCTTTTTCAAAACTATCAAGTAACGGATGTAGAGTAGGAGTATATACTGATGGTTTTTTAAACAACATAGTGTCAGCATTCATCAAATCATTTTTACCAAACTGTAAACCAAGTGCAACATTTCTAGTAAAACATTTAATGTCCACTACTAGGTTACTTACATCAACTCCTTGTGAGGGAATAAAAGACAGACCTCTACTGAGTAATTTCCTCTCACTGTCCGACAAAATGTGTGTAGATAAATTAACAATCAAGTCCTCACTACAGGTTTCAGGGCTTTCTTCTGAAACTCGAACTGCCCTCCAGATATTTTCCGCTTCCTGGTTCCTTGTTGAGGAGTCCAATTCTGCCTTTGGTCCAGACGAAAAGGGAGTGGAAAACGAAGCGATGTGCTGTCATTATCTCCAAGGAACGAACCTCCACCTGCTACTGCTGTCGTCTTTTTACGTACTACTTGTTCCGAATGAACGACTGGATGTACATCGCCAGTGGAAGAGGAGTACACATTCGAGCGTAGTTCCATGCTCAACACATCAGCAGGAAGAGAAGACGTTAACACGGAAGTGGTAGGAGCAGAATGATCCGTACACGCAGCTGAAGGTGTTGAAGCACTAACGTGTGTTGCATCATAAGGTGCCCTGGTGGATTCCCTCGGCCAGGAGAAAACGTTCCCCCTCGAGAAATCCAGACAGTCTCTCTCTAGTTCTTTTTCTTCGCTAATAGGAACTTGTTGTCTAGCGCTTGCATAGTGGTCATGGTGTCTGAATAAAAATCTTCTCTTTGTATATCAGTGAGAATAGCAGTTAACCTCTTCTCTAATGCAAGGGCTTCAATCTGAAGCTCACTTTCTATAGTAGTGTATTGTTCAATAAGTAAGTTCATATACGCATAGCTAGTATCAAGATTCAACTGTTGCCACTTGGATAACAGTTCAGGATAAGCTGAAGCAAAGGTAGGCATTTTCAATAAACGAAGACCTCTGGGAATCACTTTAAACTTAATGCATGCCTCCATATGTCTTTTCTGCCATTGAGCATTTTTAATCTTGCTCAAAACATCCTTCAATTTCCTCATTAGCTGCAAAGTATCCACATGCCAATCAGTACCCTTATGTATAAGAGCTGCTTTAGCTAGCTCAGCATAGGACAACTTCAATAAAGGATTAATAGCCACTGAAAATATATTAGTTAGACCCAATGGTCTAGGCTCCAATAGTCCATTAGATGCATTGCTGGTTCCTTCTGTCATGTCCCTGATATGAACAAAATAGCAATATCTCAGAAACAAGATCAGGAACAGGGTAAGGTATCACCTCAAAAAGCAAGAAACAATCCAAAATGAAGGAGCTGAATACACCACAACTATCGAAGCAAACCAGGTAGACAAAACATAAAAGATAAACCCTTTTATTCCAAAAAAAGTAAGCGCTTTCACGTCACATAGAAAGCTTCATCAGACTTTAACAGAACAAAGAAAACTCATTCCATTTAAATACATAAGATGCACCAATAACACACCTTCCCCATGTCACGTGTTCCACATAAAATTACATCATTTACTTTAAAAGGCACAGGAAGAAAAAATATATATTAAATATGTACAAAAAATATATATATGTACAAGAAATATACATAAAAATATACATAAAAACACATATAAAAGCATACAAATATAGCTTAACGAGTTTTTTCAGTCAGGCTGCATAGGACATATGTTTGAGGCCAGTAATCCTCTTGGTGAGGTGTTTTTGTGGTCTTTCAAGCTGTTGGAAGTGACTTGTGAGGTACATCCCAAATGGGGCATTGTACTCTATGATGGGTCTGATGAGTGACGAGTAGAGGGGCAGTATAACCTCTTTATTTCTGGATGCAAACCCCTTAGTAATTAGATGGGCCACATAGAAGGATTTCCTAACTACTTTGGCAATATGATTGTCAAAGGAGAGATTACTATCTACCTGGGTCCCCAGATCTCTTATTACCTCTTCTGTATTAAGGGGGCTGCCGCCTATGTGATAATTCGTGGGTGTTTTGTTTTTCCCAAATGGGATGACTATGCATTTTTTGGCATTTAGCTTGAGGCCATGACTTTGACACCAGGTGTCTGTCTCAGTAAGGCCTTTTTGGAGGATGTCCATGTCAACCAGAGAGTCAATTATGGCTGCCGGTTTGCAGTCATCGGCAAATTTGGTTAGCCATAGTCCTCCTGTGTTTGCCTGTACTTCTGAGAAATATATGCCGAACAGTAGGGGTCCCAGAACTGAGCCTTGCGGGACACCACTTGTGACTGGTTTAGAGTCAGACCTGGAGCCTGCTATTCTTACCGCGGGAGTTCTGTCTGTAAGCCAGTTAGCAAACCATCTTGTGACGTAGGGGATTATGTTCAGGCTGGTGAGTTTTTCTATAATACCCAAGTGAGGAATGGTGTCAAATGCCTTAGTGAGATCAAGGTAGGCTGTGTGAACCACCTTTCCCTCATCTATGGCCTTGGTAACTGTCTTGAAGAAGTCAACCAGGTTTAGTAGGCATGATCTTCCTTAACAAAGCTGAACCGGGTCGGCTCAAGTGTTTGGAGGTTCCCAATGTCTTTGTTAATGAGTTCCATGATGATGCGCTCCATAGCCTTGCAGACCAGGCTAGTCAGGCTTATGGGGCAATAGTTACCAGGGTCAGTTGTGGCTCCTCCTTTGTGGAGCGGAATAACCATTGCTGTGCTCCATTCTATGGGCATATAGCCTGTGGAGAGGCTGAGGTTGAACAGTGTGTTTAGGTGGGGGGTTAGTTCATTCTGTAGTTCGTGCAAGACGCAGCCTTGGACACCATCTGGTCCCATTGATGCTGTGTTTTTGGATTTTGAAAGGGCTGTTTTCACCTGTGCTTCTGTGATTTCCAGGACACTACACTTTTACGGTATTGTTGTTGGCCCTTTTGAAGGTGAGAGGGAGGTGAAGTTAGCACTGAATCTATCTGCCAATATGTTGGCAATATCAGTAGGTTCAGTATATTTTGTGCTATTTTGCACTATCTCAGAGCATATCTGCGAGTTGCCACTTAGATTTTTCACATAGCTAAAGAAGGTTTTGTGGTTATCTTTCGAGTCCTTGGCTATTTTTCTTTTGAAGTTAACCTTGGATGATTTTATGAAGGACCTTAGTTTCTTACTGATACTGATCAGGGATGTCTTTCCTTCTTGGGATTTGCTTTTTTTCTGAACTAGTTTCCTCCTTTTGTTGTATAACCTGTTTATGGCAGGGGTCCACCAGACTGGTTTCCTTCTCTTAGGGGAGTGAGTCTTTGTTTTGCTTGGGATGGCACGATCCATGCATCCTTGTAGGTGCTCATAGAGTGCAATTGTAAAAGATTCTGCATCTTGGGCAGTGTTATCCTTTAGCATGGGGGCTGTGAAACTTACCACCTCTGACTTAAGTAAGGTGAAGTTTGCTTTAGAAAAGTTTTTCACTGTGGTTTCCAGGGTGATTAGTTTATGGTCTGATCTAACCAGTGATGTGTTGACCTGGAACACCTGTCGCCCATGTTGGTGATGACCAGGTCCAATATGTTGTGGCCTCTGGTAGGAGAGTTTACCAGCTGATCCAGGGCATTTGAGTTGATAAATTCCAGGAAGCTCTGAGCCTGGGAGTTTGTACTCAAGTAGTTTTCCCAGTTAATGGTAGGATAATTGAAATCTCCCAAGATCAGGGTGTTTGGTAGGACCTTCATGTTTTCCAGTGTCTCCAGAAAGACGGAGTGGTGGTCCTGGGTCATGGAGGGTGATCTGTAGTAGGCCACAATTTGCATTGCAGATTTGCCCGATGTTAGTTGCACATGGATGATCTCAGAGGTATCATGCTGCGCCACTAACCTGGAGGTGTGGGTATCCTTGATGAATATGGATACACCCACTCCTTTTGTGTTTCGGTCTGTGTTCTGTGGCCGAAATGTGTAGTACTTAATTTAACTAAAAGTATTAACATCTTTACATGAAGATTTAGAAAAGAGTAAGAACTACTTGTATGCACACCCTAAACAGATGTCATCCTGATTAACAACAGAATAAATTATATTCCTCCTTAAGAGTGAACCTGCAAGATATCCTAAAAGCTATACTTCAATAACTTGCCTTCTGAGGATGTTTAAACTGTACACTGGAATTGATGCCAACAGAGTTTATACTCATTTACAGGAAAACTCAATCATGGCAATAGAACAAAAGGGTAACAAAAGAAAGTAATATGGAACAAAGGATCGTTTGTTGTTAATTAAGGTCATAATGGAGAACCGTAAAAAGTGGGAAGAATCTAAGTATGGCATGGATAGACTGAGTGTGACATCATCCCACATTCATGGATAAAAGAGTGTTTACAAATGTATATGATACACCCTACATTGATCAATTAAATTACAGTGATCATGAAACAATGGCAAACCACTTTACAGCTAAGCCATGATAAAGGGCAAATTATTATCCTATGGATAAAAATTTAAAGGGAGATATTCCAGGGTAACTCTTTCTCAAGCTGTCTACTTAACAGATTAGCTCACAGCTACAATTTGGCCTCCAAAAAACAGCAAATTTTAAAGACTTCTCATCTTCTTTTTGTAAATTATCTAAAACTGTATAGTTTATCATATCAGGAACTAAAAGCACAACTGCAAGTGGTCAACATTTTCTCTGATGGCTTGAGTGTCATTTGGTCTTGATAAATGTGCAAAACCAACCTTTAAAGCAGGAAAACTGCAGCACCAGGAAAACATCAGTTTGGGACAGGAATGTGAAGTAAAAGGACTTGAACAGGAGGGAGTGTATATATATTTCCGAACTGATGAAGTATCAACAATAAAACATGAACACATGTGAATAAAACTTAGTAAGAAATACTTTAGAAGACTAAAATTAATACTGTAAATTGACAAAATCCATGTTATAAACAAATTTATTCTTCCTGTTTTAACTTACAGTTTTAGGGTGACTGACTGGCCACAAAAGGTACTGGATCATTTGGACAGGGAAACAAGAAAAATGCGTCACACTTATATGATTTATAAAAGTCAGTGCATGCCAAGATTATATATCCCCCAATCTGAAGGAGCTAGGGGCCTCCTCAAAATTGATTACATGTATAGATCTGCAATTGTAAGACTGAATACATATCTGTTGACCTCACAAGATCCAAATATAATGAAAGTTTTAAAACAGCAGAAACATATCAGTGTCAAGCAGGAATGGAAATCAACTGAATGTGCCAAAAAAAAAAAACAAAAGACATTATATAAGGTGAAGGATCAGATGAGAAGACAAGAAATATGGAAAATGCATAACTATAGTTGCAAGTACAGAAAACTCCTGGAACAACCTCATGTCGATCAGGATCTAATGCAGGAATTGTTAAAAAGAGGTGAATTTAGGCCAAAAGATGAAAGGTTAATATTAGTGGACCAGGATAGTGGGCTACATACATGTTGGTTTACAAAGTCCATTGAAAATGTGGGAGAAACAGACAAATGCAGGTTTTGTAAAACAGAACTGGAAAAAGTTGTACATCTTGTTGCTGGGAGTAATACACTAATGTCACAAGGCTTGTATACTGAAAGGCATAATAATGTGGAAAGACTGCTGCATTAAGGATTGTACAAACATTATAATACTGAAGTAACTGAGAAACACTGGAAACATGAGCCACAAAGCATTATAGAAAATTAAGTTTATATCACATGGGATCACCCAATACCAAAAGTTTAAAAAACTGAGGCAAGAAAACCAAACACAGTAGTCCATGAAAAGAATACAAAAGTAACTTTGATCATTGAAATTGCTACACCCAGTGATTGCAATGTCTTATGTACACAGTGACACAAAGTCAGAAAATACCATGATTTGCAGGCAGAAATGGGGGCAATGTGGAAGAAGGATACCCAGAAAGTTCCAGTAATTGTAAGAGCAATGAGTTTCATAAAAAATAATTTACAGTCATATTTAGATGTGTCACCGATACATGTAACTCCATATGAACTGCAGGAGTCAGTTCTGGGCACATTGTGGGTACTGTGAAGAGCACTTTTAGCTAACATCAAAGATTGAAACAATACTAATTTCATGAACTTTAATCATACTTTTACTTAGGAATGCGGTCCATTCCTGTCATGGTATTAGAAACCCAAAAGACTAGGAGAAATTTTATATATATATATATATATATATATATATATATATATATATATGTATTTGTATATATATGTATATATATGTATATACATGTGTGTGTATGTGTATATGTGTATATATTGTGTGTGTGTGTATATATATATATATATATATATATATATATATATATATATATATATCAACTTTACAAGGTCGAAGTTTAAAAACTTTGAACTGCAAATGGTCAAGACCCACACCCCCTGCTAAATAAATATACCAACTGCAAGATCGCACTCCAGTGAGGAAAATGGTACATTTCCCATTTTGCACTATACGGTGATCGCCATTCAAAACATTCAAAGTTTCAAAACATTCACACATAAGTGTATGCATTTAGAATAGCTATCTTAATGCTTCTATTTGTTACAGCGTGAATTTTGAAATTCATAATATCTGTATAGCAATAAACAAACAAGCAAACACTTAAACAGCCATACTGTCAATGCATTTAATACTTTTACAATCCTATGTATGAGTAACTACTGTCAGAAACTTAAGCAGATGTTGTTGCCTATCTTGCTGACACCTTTCCCATTCCCCTGTGCATTAACACCTCCCTGCTTAAAACTTGTGTCGTAAGTACTTCAAACTGTACGTCTGTTTTATAAGCAGTCTCAGGTGCACAACTATTCAAAGTGTTCAAGATTCCCCTAAAGCATTACCACAACCTATTAGTGCATAACAACTAGTCAAGGTGTTCATGTTTCCCCTAAAGTATTACCACAACCCATTAGTGCATAACAACTAGTCAAAGTGTTCATGTTTACCATAAAGCATTACCACAACCCATTAGTGCATAACAACTAGTCAAAGTGTTTGTGTTTCCCCTAAAGCATTACCACAACCCATTAGTGCATAACAACCAGTCAAAGTGTTCATGTTTCCCCTAAAGCATTACCACAACCCATTCATGCATAACAACTAATCAAAGTGTTCATGTTTCCCCTAAAGCATTACCACAACCCATTAGTGCATAACAACTAGTCAAAGTGTTCATGTTTCCCCTAAAGCATTACCAGAACCCATTAGTGCATAACTTTTAGTTATGTACTCACCATAACTTTAGATGTTTGGGATCCATCTCGCCTACATTCTGTACTGATGGGCTCGGAGCCGATCCCTCGGCTCCGACTCGGCACGCTTATGCTATAGAGCGAGGCCTCTTATTGGCTGAGCTATCTTTATCCCAGGATGCACCACCACTAATCCCCCAGATCTTGTTTGTCTGCATTCATGCACACATGCACAACTTGTTTATATAACATTGTTAGATGTTTCAAGATGAAACAACAGGATTCGGACCTTCTGATATCCTCTGATCTCCAAGGAAGGGGGAAGGAGGGTGGGTTATTAGGAATGTAGGCGAGATGGATCCCAAACATCTAAAGTTATGGTGAGTACATAACTAAAAGATGTTATGTGATCCTATCTCGCCTACATTCTGTACTGATGGGACAGCCCCTAGCACCTAAATCCCGGGTGGCTCATAGGAAAACACTCCTGAGCACTGTGGAACCAAATGAAGCTCGTCCTCTAGATGCCACATCTAATTTGTAGTGGGAAATAAAGGTGTGCGGGGAAGACCATGTAGCCGCAGCACAAATGTCACTAATAGCAAGCTTAGAATGAAATGCTATCGAAGTAGCCATAGCCCTTGTAGAATGAGCTTTGACAGAGGCGGTAAGCTCTTTGTTAGAATAAAAATAAGCTTGAGTAATACAGTCCCTGATCCATTTGGCAATAGTGACCTTTGTGACAGCTTTGCCCAATTTATTGTCTGCAAAGGATACAAACAACTGATCTGTTTTCCTTGTTTGTTTGGTCCTGTCTAAATAAAAACGTAACTGTCTGTGGACATCTAGTGTGTGGAATATGAACTCCGCTTTGTTAAGAGTATTTTGGGAAAAAAACTGGAAGCTCTAACGATTGCTGTAAGCAGAAACTAGAACAAACTTTAGGGACAAAGGAAGGATTTGGCCTGAGGGATACTCTGTCTTTGTGAAAAACCAAGTACGGGGGTTTTACTGACAAAGCCTGAAGCTCTGAAACTCTTCTGGCAGAAGTAATCGCCACCAGAAAAGCTGTCTTCCATGATAGAAACTTTAGATCACATGTAGCTGCCGGTTCAAAGGGGAAAGAAGTCAAGGCACGTAACACTATATCGAGATCCCATGGAGGTGCAGGATGAGAAATCGGAGGTCTTAATAGAGCAGCACCTTTCAAGAAGGTCTTACACAATCTGTTGCTCATTAAAGGTGGGTCTATGGATTCATGAAAATTAGAAATTGCTGCCAATTGTACCTTGATGGTAGAAACTGAAGAACCTTGATTGAAAAGAGAAGTTAAGAATTTTAGTACTTCTGCCAGGGGAATAGAAATGGGGTCCAGGCCCCGGAGTTGAGCCCAAATAGCAAATCTTTTCCATTTGCTAGAATACAGTTTCTTTGTAGCAGACTTATGGGCCGAAGATAATATGTGCACAACATCTGGATCCAATGTATGACTCCTGACTATAGTCGGAAGAGGAGGAGCCAAGCCGTCAATTTTAGGGTGTGTAGGGACTGGTGGAATAGTCCCGACTGATGAACCAGTAGGTCTGGGATCTGATCCAGGAACCATGAACCTTCCAGAGCATATTTCCGAAGATAGGGAAACCATACTTGACGAGGCCAGTAAGGAGCAATTAAGATCATTTTGCTCCCCAAGAGAGATGCCTTTTGAATCACCCTGGGAAGGAGAGGAACTGGAGGGAAGGCATAAAGCAAGACGGTGGGCCAAGGATGGACTAGTGCGTCCATGGGGCTCTTCCCCAGAGCCGGGATTAGGGAGAAGAATTCTTTGCACTTCGCATTCAGAGGAGTCGCGAAGAGGTCGCAACACGGAACTCCCCATTTGCTGAAAATCTGACTTGCAACTGTCATATTCAGAGACCATTCGTGAGGGGAGAGGATGGTTCTGCTCAATCTGTCGGCTATCACATTGGACTTGCCCGGTATGTGAGTAGCCACTAGGAAGCGTTTGGTCGAGACTGCCCATTCCCAAACTCTCATGGCTTCTCTGCAAAGAGGATAGGATCTGGTCCCTCCCTGTTTGTTCAGGTACCAGACAACTGACATGTTGTCTGAGTGAACAGCAATTATGCCCTGAGGGAGATAATCGTGAAGGGCTTGAAGGGATAGGAGTACTGCCCTCATTTCTAAGATGTTGATATGAAGTAAAGTCTCTTCCGGGTGCCATTTGCCTTGGACTGACCTGCCCAGGGAATGCCCCCACCCCCACCCCATCTGGGAGGCGTCCGTGGTCAAAGTGGCCGCTGGAGGAGGTAGAACAAATGGCCGTCCCTGATCCAAATTGGAGGGCACTAGCCACCGGCGAAGGTCCCGTTTGCAAGATTCCGTGATCCATATGAGGTGACTTGAGAGGGAGTTCCTGAAAGGGCCACTGAGCTGAAAGAAGCCACTGGAGAATTCTCATGTGCAACCTTGCCAAGGGGACTAGAAGAACCGTGGCGGACATGGATCCCAATAGCTGCAGGACCATCCTGGCTGGAGCTTTGGACCTGGGAAGTAAGGCTCGAACTTGAGTCTGTATGGTTTGTATTCTGTCTGTCGGTAGATAGACCTGCATTCGGTTTGAGTCTATCTCTACCCCTATGAATCTTATTCGCTGAGATGGCAGCAACACAGACTTTGGCCAATTGAAGGTGATTCCAAGGGAACTGCCCAGTGATATAGTGGCTTGAAGGCTCTGCAGTAGTAGATGCCTGGAGGTGGCAGTTAGGAGCCAGTCGTCTAGATACGGAAACACCTGGAATCCTAGACTTCTCAGGTGAGCAGTCACGACTGCCAAACACTTGGTGAACACCCTGGGGGCTGTAGTGAGACCAAAGGGCAGTGCACGGAACTGAAAATGACTGCCTCCTAGGCTGAAGCGCAGATGTCTCCTGGACGCTTGATGTATCATGATGTGGTAATAAGCGTCCTTGAGATCTATGGAGCACATCCAAACACCCTTCTCCAGCAATGGGAGAATGGTTTGTAGGGTGACCATTCGGAACTTGGACTTTCTGACTGAATGGTTTAGGATGATGAGGTCCAAAATGGGCCTCAAGTCCCCGGTCTTTTTTGGCACCAAAAAGAATCTTGAGTAAGTCCCTAATCCGATCTGGTCTGCGGGGACCGGTTGGATGACTCCTTTTTGCAGCAGCTTTGAAACTTCTGAGGCTGCAGTATCCCACTGACTGGGTGGCGGGTCCGGGATTTTTTTGGACTGAGGGGGGGGGTGAGAGAATGGGATGGAGTAACCTCCGGCGATGATTCGAAGCACCCATCGGTCCTGAGTGATACCTTCCCAGGCTTTTAGGTGCTTCGAGAAACGACCCCCGACTGGCTCCGGAGCTGCACAGCCGGGCAATCCCTCAGGGACTATGAAAGGCTGAAGAGCCACGAAAGGACTCGCAGTCTCCAGTGTTGCGAGGGCCTCTGCCACCTCTGGGACGGCGTCTTCCGGAAGAATTTCCCCCTCCCCTGCCTCTGGAAGGGGAATCCTCCTGCTGAGAGGGGTAAGGCTTCTGAGTTCTACGGAACCACATTTTTCCTCCTCTTTTAGCCTTGGGATAAGGCCGAAAGGGAATGGAAAATCGTGCCCCTACGGCAGTCAGAGTCTTACCCTCCTGTTCACAGCGGGTTAGTGTGTCCTTTACCTTGGGTCCAAACAGGGAGGACCCATCAAAGGGGGCATCGGCAAAGGAAGACTTAAAGGCCTCCGCGAAATGACACAGGCGGAGCCAGGCTTGTCTCCGTAGAGCAATGCCTGTACCCGCCGCTCTACTCGCCCCTTCGGCCGCATAAGAAATGAGCCTCATGGACGAGTTCGAGATGGACGACATTGTAGCCAGCTGAGAGCCAACCATCTGGGCCAGCTCCTCAGGCAGGTTACCCAAGAGGGTATCGGATAGCTCCTTAATCAGATCCCTCTGAAATCTAGTAAAGTGCGTAAGGTAGTTCAAGGACCTCAATGTAAAGGCCGCTGAACTGAGGGTGCGCTTGCATCTATCCATGCTCCTAGACTCCTTATTAGGAGGATGGACGGACGTCGAAGCCTCTGCTACATCTTGCTGGGCAGCAGATGCCACCACCAAAGCATCTACAGTCACACCTTTAGTTAGAAACTCTTTTTCAGGGGGTGCTGAGAGGAACTTATTTGGACGAGCAGGCACCGGTTCCACAGAGTCTGGGTGTTCCCACGCCCTTCGGCAGATCAAATCCAAGAGCTCATCGAAGGGCGGAGACACCCAGGAGGCGGAGGGCTGAGCCCCGAAGGCCTTCAGGAACACCGACTCATCAGCAGAGGGAGGTTTGGACTGCCAGCCGCCTCGTTGTTTTAGGGCTTCCAGGATGTCTGCGAAGGAGACATCATCTGAGGACGACTTAGGGGATCCCTCTGCATCATCGAGATCAGTGTCTGATGTAAGAGACTCATCAGGGGAGTCAACGTGCTTCCTCTTGCACGATCTCTTCCTGGGGGGTTCTTCCAAAGAGGCTTCAGAAGGACCTCCAGGAGGGGGAGAAACCCCCGTGGGGGTAACCTGAGGCCCGGGGGCTGCGCTGTCTAAGGACAGGGGGACTGCCAAAGACCCAGTCTCCGTATGCAGGGAAGGAGCTGGGGAAACCGTGGAGGTAGCCAAGGAAGATTTGGCTAACGCGCTCCTCATGGCCCTGAAGGCGGGACCACCAGAATCCTGGGAGGGTCCCACCTCCGTGGCCGCGACAGTGGACGGCACTCCCGCCGCCGACGCACCAAGAGGGAGACTTGGGACCGAAAGCATCAATCCCGAAGCCTCCCCCCCCAGGGCCGAAGGAAGAAGTCCGTGTACTGAACTCCGACCCAAGAGCCGGAATTGGAGCAAGGGTCGGGGCTGACCCTAAAACCTCCACTGGTTCCACCAGCACCGGCTCCAACAGTGCCGAAGCTGTTGGAGGAGGAACCACAGTAGGGAAGTGGACCATCGGCTCTAAAGCTGAATGGGCTGGAGCCGAAACTAGCTTTTGGAACACCGGAGACTGGAAGAGTCTAAGGAGCACCCTGTCGATGTCCGAATCAGACATCTTGGATGATCTAGAGGATACTGATTGGGCCCGAACTGATTTCTCCATCGGCTCCGAAGGACTCAGGGACTGGCTCCGAAAAGACTCTACAACTATCGGCTCCGAGGAAGATCTCAAGGTAATTTCCCTCGGTGCCGATAAGGACTTCGGCTCCGAGGGGGAAGAGTCTGAGCCGGTAACCCTTATCGGCTCCAATATCAGTGGAGCCGATGAGGGTGATCCGCCTCTCGATGCCCCAGACCTCGGCTCCGAAACCAGAGGGGTCGAGGCTGCAGGCATCGAGGCAGACCGTTCCGCCCTCGGCTCCGAAGTCCGTGGAGCCGATGGAGAAGTCTGCTTAGATTTTTTAGCGGTCGGTTCCGACTGACTGGTCGGAGCCGACGCTTTCTTCTTTTTAGAAGGAGAAGGAGAGGAAGATAAAGCCTCCTCAAAGGATGGCTTGATTAACCCTTTGAGGATTAATTTGTTCTTCCTCTCCTGGAGGACTCTTGATGAGAAAGCGTGGCACACACTACACGACTCTTGTAGGTGCTTGGCACCTAAGCAATAGACGCACGAGGAGTGGTCGTCCGTTATGGACATTTTAAAACCACACCTCGTGCATTTTTTAAACCCGGAGGGTTTGTGTTCTTTTGACATAACTGCTTTAGACAACAGAACCTATCTAAATGAAACACACCAAAACTTAAGCAAACCAAGCAAAAAAGTAAATTTTTTTTTTTTTTTTTTTTTTTTACACACTATACAGTTAAACAACACAGAGAAAGAGAGTCAAGACCCTCTAACTTAATCGGGTACTTGACCCCGGAAAGAGACACTAGTAGTAAAGCAACAGGGGAAGGCCCCTCTAACTAAAACGGGAAACCTTCCCTGACTAAAAAAATCACGAATTTCTCAACAGAAATTAATCAATCACACACGTATAACAACAATAGCTGTTAAAACAGCTTTTGGGTTCAAAGTAAGCAAAATTCTGACAGGAAAAAGCCTAAATAAATAGTACTTAGCCCAGCCAAGTTGAGACCACGTCTAAGCTTGTAAGCGGCAAACGAGATCTGGGGGATTAGTGGTGGTACATCCTGGGATAAAGATAGCTCAGCCAATAAGAGGCCTCGCTCTATAGCATAAGCGTGCCGAGTCGGAGCCGAGGGATCGGCTCCGAGCCCATCAGTACAGAATGTAGGCGAGATAGGATCACATAACATCAACTAGTCAAAGTTTTCATGTTTCCCCTAAAGCATTAGCACAACTCATTAGTGCATAACAACTAGTCAAAGTGTTTGTGTTTCCCCTAAAGCATTACCACAACCCATTAGTGCATAACAACTAGTCAAAGTGTTTATGTTTCCCCTAAAGCATTACCACAACCCATTAGTGCATAACAACTAGTCAAAGTGTTTGTGTTTCCCCTAAAGCATTACCACAACCCATTAGCGCATGACAACAGCAAGACAAGTGATCACTATGAGACTAGAAACATTTAAAAAGGCTACTAAATAATTACCTCAAGCTACAGACTGTTATCAAATATGTCCAAGATGGATGGACTATTTGCTGGACACAGACAAGACATCTTATATAAGTACCACACAGTCAAAGAACAACTGCCAAAACATGATGGTTTGCTGCTGTATCAAGACAGAAGAGTAATACCCTTATTACAATGTTTCAAATTGTTAAAAACAAATTCACTAAGGGCAGCAAGATCTCACTCACAAGGTGTTGTGAAAGAGACAAAATGTTAGTATAGTGGCTAGATATTAATCAAAACATTGCAAAACTTGTATGAAAGTGTCAGATATGTGCTGTCCGTAAACTATTTCAAAGAAAAGAGACATTAATTCTAGAACCCTTACCGCAAAAGATAGTTGCTGACCTGAATGAGTGTGAGAGCAAAAGCTACTTAGCAGGAGCAGCCTATCACTCTAGTGACACTGAAATATAACATCTTCCAAGTACTACTAGCCAACAAATAACAGATACATTTAAGACTAGATTCACAATATATGGAATAGCCATTGAATTGGTTATAGACAATCTAGCACAATTTGGGTTAACTGAGTTCGAACAGTTTGCTGATAACTATAGTTTTACTTACACAACATCAGCTTATTGCTCATCATCATCATCATCAGCCCCCTTTTTCCCATTTTCTACATGGGGTTGGGGTATTGTGTTAACTGTCACCATCTCTCTCCATTTAGTGCCACACTCCTGCCTGACGGTCACCGATCTTCTCTCACTCAATCCATCCACCGCTTTGCAGGACATACTCGTTTCCCTTACCTTCTTCCTGGCTCTCCCAAATCTTCTTCAGCAGATTGTTTTCTGCTTTTCTGTATGTGTCCAAACCATCGTAATCTGTTCTCTTTGATCTTTTCTGCAATTGCAGCTACTTTGGCTTCTGCTCTTATGTCCTCATTTCTTTATCTGTCCCACAGTGTGCATCCTACCACCCATCTCATGCACTTGATCTTCCTCAAGTCTAGCTTCCTTAACTGTTCTGCCTTTATGCCCAGGTTTCTGGACCATACAGTAGTACTGGTCGCACCACTCTCTTGTACACCTTACTTTTCAGCTTCTTTGGCATTCTTCTGTCATTCACTACACCGCAGACTCTATGCCATTTGACTGCAGCCCCTCTGATTCCAGGTTTGACCTCTTCATTCAAACTTCCCTTCTCCTCAACCACCTCTCCCAGATACTTGAAGCCATTAATCTGTTTCACTATCTTCCTTTCTATGTCAATTCTCAGCGTCTTCTGATTTACCCAATTTGTTGCCATTACCACTGTAATATCTGTGCTCAGTTTCATCGCATGTCCCTTCAGTTTTGCATTCCATTCCCCTATCCTTGGGAATGCCCAGTTGGAGTCTTTCCTCATCTCTAGCTTCTTCTCAACTATTTGTCTCACTGCAAACTTTGGGTCAGGTGTGATGCATCCTGAACTGAATCCAAAATTACTTTCTACTACTCTGCCTACCCCTCCGCAACTTTCATGCAATGTGACAGGAGTTTAATGCCTCCATACTGCTAACAGTCGTAGATGTCCCCTTTCTGCTTGTACACTGGCATGAATATGCTTATTCTCCAGTCATCTCGGATACAGCTTTCTGTCCACACTGCTATGAGTACCCTCAGGATCCATTTCTCCCCTATCGCACACAGCATCTTTATCATATCTGCTGTGACCTCACTTGAGCCTGCTGCTTTCCCTGACTTCATTTTCCTTAGTGCCTTTCTTACTTTTTCTAGGGTGAGCCCCTCCTCTTCTTCTATCATTGTAGGCTGTGTTTGGGACAGTACAACTTCTGTGGAGTTTTCTTCATTCAGAAGCTGATGGAAATACTCCCTCCATTTGCCTTTGATGACCTGTGGACTGGTGAGCAGGTTCTTGCTGGCATCCCTTATGAAGGGTGTCCGACTATCTTCTTTATCTTTCTGTCTTTGCCTTGCAACCTGATATAGTTTCTGTGTGCCACCTACTGAGTCACTTTACAGAAGTTGGAAACTTCTCACTGTCCTCTATCAAATGAAGTCAGTGAAAGAGCAACAGAAACCTCTAGAAAGATTTTGAGACAACATGCACCTCAGAAAGCTCTAATGTCATATCGAGCTACTCCACACATTGCTTCAGAAGTAAGCCCATCCCAGCTAGTGCTTGGAAGACAAATAAAAACTAACTTACCAATGGTAGAGTGTAAACCTTTGACAAAAACTACTCCATGCAAGTCAATGAAACAAAATGACAAATGAGATAAAAATCTGTACAAGATGTTGTATGACAGACGCTATTCCAAAAAAAAACAATTATCTATCTTTCAACCAAGCCAACCAGTGTGCTGGAAGTTAAAGGGGGAGAAAACGTGGGACAAACTGATGTTGCAAAGAAAAAACTGATGAACTGAAGTTATAATTAGATGAAATCAGAAGCATATTCAAATAGCTCCTAATAAGCCTCAAGATGAATGTCCTGTTCCCGAGAGTAAATCTGACATGTTTGAGCTAAGAATAACCAGTGTTCCTGTTTCCTTAAAAGTACTACCACAGCCCAGTATCGGAGACAAGGGTAGAAGTTTGAAATCCACAATGTGCGATAACAGACTGTGGGTTATCCAAATGAGTGTCACTGTTCCTAATTCTGTTGAGACATTTTGGAAAGTGATTCTGAACAAAATACTGGTTGATACAATCATCTGACTGTTTTCCTTCTACAAGTTCCAGTTCATGTACTTGTCAAATGATGCATACCAGAAGAGAAATCACTGACCCATTATAAAACCTGCAACTGAATAATGTAGTCACATAATGACTGTTTCAGATGTTTCATTGAAGAGAAATGCTTTGCTTAAAGTAATGTCTACCTTATATATTGCTGTTTCATAAATAATACTAAAATAGCATATGTTCCAATGTTTAGAACATTTGCGATGACAGGATCATTCCAAAATGTAGTCATCAGTTGGTCACGTATCCATACTTTCAAACATGGCATGTTTGTAGTTAATGAGGTTTGTCTTTATTGGTCTGAATATACTCATTAAAAAGCAAAAAGTCATGGCCATTCAGAAGCCATTTAGCTGAAACACAGGTATTTCCTTAAGGGATTATTTGTATATATCTTATGGGCCTCCACTACAGGCGGTTTAAGATGTTACTCAGTGAAGATCCTTGCTTGATTAGGTCTTTCTTGCAGTTTTTAGTCAATGGTTTGTCTGTGTGACCTTTTTACCCTTTGGTTTGGATGTTATTTAGGATATTTTGCAGACACCTTAATGTTTATGGAAATTAGGCTTTGTTTTAAACTTTGTGTTTCTAAAGCGTAGCCAAAAAATCTGTACTGATGAGGTCAGAAAAAGGCTGAAACATAAGTGGGGTCTGGTTGTATTTGCCTGAATATACTCATAAAAACTTAAAAAGTAAAGAGTCATGGACATTTGGAAGCCTTGTACTTAAAATACTGGTATTTCCTTAGGGGTGCATTTGCATTTATCCCATGTGCCTCCACTACTGTACATTTTAATACCATATAGTAAAGGCTAGACTGGGTCTTTTGTTCAGGCTTTACAGACCGCTTAGTAGTTTCATATAGAGATTTCCCTCTTATTAGAGGGGGAGATAAGATGATAAGTGTTGTAGAGTTGCTGTAAACGTCTCTCTATCTATATATATATAGATAGATATAAATATACATTGTGAATATACTGTATACCACTACCACTTTAAAATAAATGTATAGTATTGCCATTGGAAGAAGCGTCTTCATGATGACTGAACTGTTAACATCATTCTTACTGTGCTGACATTTTAGATGGAATAAAAGTTACAAATGTTGGTGCGTCTTGGTGTTATTCATGCCATTCAATACTATTTTGTAATCAGAGATGCCCATCATGACAGGTGTGAAGACGGGTTTTTGTCCATTCATTTTTTCTCCAGTTGTCTTTTGTAGCACAGCATTAAAAAGTAACCAAGTATGACTGTATTGTTTCTTAATTGGATAGCCTCTTTAAGGCTGGTACACATTAATATGCTTACAATACATTTCATTTATTCCAGTAAGCTCAATAAATGCTAATCTGTAGCCATGCTCCTTTGAACCAGGGTTTCAATTAATTGTGCCATGGTTTACCTGGTTTCTATTTATTTATTTATTGACATTTGTTGCTCAGAAAAGTACAACTGGGTCAGGAACCCATTTTCAACGGAGGCCTGGGTAGAAAAGCTCCACAAAAAAAATTTGTATGAAAAATAACAGATATTTTACAATTGTCTAACTTGCACTACAGTTCAAAAACATACATTTTACAAATATTTACATTGCAGTACAATACAATGTAAAGAAAACATTTTACATCTAGGTGGTTGAATTACAGTGAAGTACTGAGTCACAAGCTATATAATTTTTTTTTGTAGGATGAAAATGTGCGAAAATTAGACTAGTTGAGAAGATAGCTAAGGATAGCGAAAGTCATTAGTGAGAGTAGAGTTAATATAAAGTTACTTATAGGTAAAAGAGTTTACTACCAGTTTTGAGCATTAAAAAGAGGCAAGCTGGGGGGAAAGCATGGTGTTCTATCAACACTTTAGTGGAACACAGACACAACTTTTTACTTGACAACAATACTTTCACTCTAACAGATACTAAATCACACAGCTCGCTTCAGAGATACTGGAGTTCATTCACTGAAAGTTTGAAATGTAATACAGGTGTACAGACTTTACTTCTCAGTTAAGGAAAAGAAACAGCAGTAGGAAACTTCAAGTTTCTTTTCCAAGTCTCTTAGAGCTAGTTGTACTGCAGTAAGACCATTTTACATGCAATGGAAAATAGTCACTTCTCTATGCTGTCATTTTTAGCACACACCTCTCCATTGCAGGTTATTTTGAACAAAGCTTTACTGAACTCATAATTTATTAAGCAGCATATATCCAAAGTCATTAACATTATATTATAATCATATATTTTATTGAATTTACATATTCACTTTTCTTTTTTCCAAACCATTTTTAACATTTCAAACTATAGACACTTTCCAACAAATAAACCTATATGGCATTTATTATTCTTACTTCTGCTTATGCTAAGTTCCTCCCAATGGTTCTACCTCCCCTCCCCTGTCCCTCTGCTCCTCATTGTAAAGGTAATGGTCCCACGTATTTCATTTAAAAGCACGTATCTTACTCTTTCCCCTAACCATTACCATTTTATTTCTTTTATAAGGGTTCATATTACTTTGTCGAACTTTCAAAACTCCAAATGCGAACCCATAAGTTTGAACTTTCAAAAGTTCGAAAACGTCAAAAAAAAAAACCCAGAAAAAAACCTACCTGACGGTTGTAATCAGGGGGGCAAGCCCCCTGCTCTTTAAATATACCAACTCCGAGATCGCACTACAGTGCAGTAAAGGGAAATCTTCCCTTTCTGCACTGAACGGAAATCCCCATTGAAATGTTTGAACTTTTCCAAGTTCGAACATATGGGTTCGACAATATGGCATTCAAACTTGTTATGGTTCGACAACGTAATATCCTTTTATAATACCTAGTATATTTTCCAAGACTGGATTAACCACTGGGTTTCACTTTCAGGTCATCACTTTTTTGGCTGTTAATGTAATTAAAGTTAATAAGCCTTTCTTATATCCTGCCTTTCTAGCTCTACTACTCCAGCTTAGTAGCATCATTTCTTTAGTAACTTCCATAATTTATTCATGCAGCATCTGCCATATGGCATTTTGTAATGTTAAACTCTGTCACCTCTACATAATCAATATAAACAAGCTCCCAGTTTCCCTTCACACTCCTCACGTACTTCCAAGAGTTACTCTGAATCTGAGGGAAGACCCTTCAAAAATTACACAAAGTATAAACATATCTGTAGAAGCAAAATAGGAAAACACTCTCTTACATATAAGATTAGGCTACAACTAGTTGACACATAATAACACAACTTCTGCCTACTTGCCTGCCGCCAACACCAAATATAGTATTTTGAAGCGAAGCCTCCTTACCCACCCTTACCTACCTACCTCTGCTATACCTAACCCCAACCCTAACATCCTTACTTTAACAGTACCTCTGTACACAAAAAATATGCCTGCAAATTAGTGGTGTTTTTATATGAAAAAGAAACATTTTTTTTTATTTTTTTGATCAATTAATCATTTATTGAAGTAGCAGTTCAGCAAAAAACTTCAATGTGAATTTTTATTTACTATATACTCATATATATATATATATATATATATATATATATATATATATATGTCTGTGTGTGTGTGCGTAAACATATATATAATATATATATATATATGTGTGTGTGTGTGTATGTAAACATATATATAATATATATATATATATATATATATATATATATATGTATATTATATATATATAAAATTACACAGACTATACAGACTACAAACACACACACACACACACACATATATATATATATATATATATATATATATATATATATATATTATATATTTGTGTGTGTGTGTGTGGGTATATATAAATATATATATGTATATATATATATATATATATATATATATATATATAAATATATATATATATATAAATATATATATATATATATATATATATATATATATATATACACATATATACACACATATATATATATATATATATATATATAAAGATATAGATATATAAATATATAAATATATATATATATATATATATTATTTGTGTAATTTACATTTGTTTACAGGGAAATTCTGAATGGACACAGGTCCTTTTTCAGTGGAGGCCCGGGGAGAAAAGCTCCACATATTGTAAAATGACAATTCAGTAACAAAGTTGGTGACAGATTTTAGAGAGCTCTTAGTACACACACACACACACACACACACACACACACACACACACACACACACACACACACACATAAACACGCACACACACACACACACACACACACATATATATATATATATATATATATATATATACTATGTGATCCCTTACATTGGTCAAATGTAGGTTAAGTCGACGTCTTTCATATCAACTTATTTGAAAGACAGGAAGACTAACTCACATTATATGAAACTGCTATAATAGCAGGGTTGGAAAATGTGCCCCTTCCCCCCAGTACTGTGTGAATTTGGAGTTGGAATATTTAGTAGCAGGGGGTGTGGAGTGCAGGAGGGCTGGACCCCCCCCTGCAAAAAACATGTTTTTTTATCTCATGCTCCAAGCTTATTTATGTATGTATATGCATATAGATATGCATGCACAAAATTCCCCATTCTAGTGTACTGTAAAGACAGACAACCACAATAAAACCAATACCAACTGGGAAAAGGAAATTGCTGCTTTAATATTTAAATATTCTGCAGACCACAGTTTCACCAAACAAAAGGCTGTTTCAAGGAATATGTCAGAATATGTATCTTTGATTGTGGTTTGTGTGGATGTGGGTATATATATATATATATATATATATATATATATATATATATATATATATATATATATATATATATATACACACACATACATACATGTTGCTACAGTCAAGCTTCTTGGAGGCCATTAGGCTGTACGTTTAACAATCAGACTTGTAAACCTTTGAACGTTTACCTTTTAAAATACTTATAGAAATGTACAGGTATCAAACCTATTTTAACAAATTTTATCTACAATAAAGGCACATGGCCACAGTAGTTAATGCAGCTAGAACAATCAGCAGTTTCCGTGGTGATTTGTGCATCTTCTTCCCCACATTCGTATTTCATTTTTTAAACATGCAGCTATGCTGCTTAGCGATCTTTTGGTAAAGTTTCACTAAGCATAAAAGATGATGACACATAGTACATGTTTAGACTGTATACAGGCATATATACCTTTTTTAAGAAATGCATGCATATCCATTCACAATATTAGCATTAATTACATTGTACCATGGTAGGTAATATAAATGCTAGACAGTTAACATTGTTTTTTTATTATGTCTTAAATTTCCAATTAAAATATTTGTGTTAGATTTCAGAACATTTTCTAGCAAACATATATAGGAGACTGGAACCTAAAAGTTGTATTGTTACTACTGATGCACTCAGTTAGAAAGGTCCACAATGGTTGTGTTTGTTTATAAACAACCAATGTTCTACAGGAATGTAATATGAAGCTAGCACTGCCATCAGCTTCCTTCAGTTTACAGTTGTGCTGTTTATATTTAAACATTGTTAACAATCACTTAAATAGCAGACAGTGATGGCCAAGACAATACAATACTTAGGCAGTTTCTGAAATAATATATTATCTTCTAACACTGTGTTCTGAGCCTAGTGTTGGTTGGAACATTACAACTGGAAAGCATACCTCTCCACTGAGCATGACTTTATAGAAGATCCCTGATTTTGACTCATATTTTTTGTCCTGTCCCTCACGTTGTTTTCTGGTAAACCACTAAAGATTACAGTCAGTAATGCCATACATCAGCATTTCTTACTTATTCTTCAGGAAATGTAAGTTGAAACAAAAACTATTGTTCTATTAACTTGAAATGATTTAGCACTATGTTTAAAAAATGTCCATGATTTATGAGCTTTTGTCCCACCATTATTTTGACTTTGTTCCTGATTCCTGAGCAAGTAAGTTGAGAGTTGTTCTGGGAAGTCACCAATATTTGTTCAGTGTAGTGAATGCAATGTTTTTCAGTAAGGGAGCAACCCAAACATTCTATGATATATAGAAGACCATAAACCCAGACAATATTAACATATACAAATGCATTTAGACACAATGCAGAACCAGTTTTGCCATTAATATAGTCACAGTTGGTTTCTTTTCATATCACGTATTCACTGACTTTTGAATCTCACAGAGGTTTGAATTCTAATAGGGTTTTTTTTTTTTTTTTGCTTAACTGGACATAAGGGTGGTTCATGGCAAATGATGTTCTCACAAACATAGGCAATCCTGCTAGACATCTGAGATTTATACTTCTTATTCTTCAAAAAACTGATGATGCAAAACCTGCTGTTCCATTAACTTTTTAAGTGAATTAGATAGAATAATATTTAAAAACTGTCCCTGATTTTTTTACTATTGTTCCCCTGAACTTTAGTTTTGTCTCTGATTGGTGTACAAAGAAATAGGGAGGTATGCTGGGAAGTCAATGTTTATTAGGGTTTTAGAAGGGTGGGTGGGGTACCGTACAGTGCAAAAGCAACCAAAACAGAAGAGTATGACATGAAATAATTATTTAGGCACACAAGAGAAGCAGTATTGGCAATGGTATGATTACTGTTGATTCCAATAACTGTTCACAGCACTTATACAGCAACTACTGAATCTCACAGAGATTAATGAATTCTAATGGAAATGTTTGGTTGTTTTAGTTGAGGAGCTGGCTGTGCAGCAGTCAAGGCAAAATCTGCGCTGATGTGATTCTTTATTGTAAATGATGCTCACAACAAGAAAAAAAGTGTGGTAATGACGCGAGTACGTCTTAAATCATCTACCATTAAAAAATAAGTTAGCAACTGATAGGCCACGATTCAGGTGGGACACTGAGGAAACTATTACTACAAGGTAAGGCAGTCATGGTTTGGTTTTGTACTATGTAGTTAGCACTGCAGCAAAGTTACTTTTTAATCCTTTTAAACACAGTAATGACAAAGAGTGCTGTAACATTATGGTTGGGTCCTACATGCACTGTCATATTTCAGTCCGATGAAATGTAATTCGAAGTACCCTTCTACGATGTAACTGTCTATAAAAGTCACACACAAATATGATACTTAGCCCAACGGGGATGTGCTTAGCCAACCCTTTCACCACACCCTTTGAGCAATGGTCCTATAACTTCACGCATTTAGAAAACATAGCGCGTCAAAGGCTCAAAGCTGGAACTTTTCGAGGCCTCACTCCGTCCTTCACGACAACAACTTTCCCACCATCACCAAGTAAAACTGAAAGCGCAAGCAGCCAGCGCGGGGTCCCCGCTGCAGTACCTGGCTGTGGTCGGCAGGGGGCGGGCTGTGGGCGTGCGCAGAGCTGTCAGGTTGGTGCCGTGTAGGGCCCTAATGGTAAGGACTCCACCGACTGAAAAGGGGCAGAGTCTGCTGGGGGGCCAAGGGTGAGCGGTGTTCTTCATTTTCGTGTTATACTGTACGTTATGGACTAAAAGTATTGTCATTCTGTTTCACTGTAGCCCTCTAACCTTAGTGTATTTTAGTCAGAAATGGACTTATAACAGGATTTAAAAACGAAAGCAGCATTCGCACTGTTTTTCTCAGGAGTTTTCCGCGTTACGTTTGGTCTATCGTTTTCACTGAACATTGTAGTTCCTGTTAAGATGTGTTAATTATTTTTGTGAGGCGTACAGTAGCTTAAAAGAGATAGCAAAATTAGAAATGTGTCAAGGGTAGACGGATTAAATACACTGAAGTAAAATTAAATGGGAACTGCTTTAGTGTATTTAAAGACGGATCAGTGGGCACTCTTCAAGTATTGCGTGTTTGTTAATGTGTCAACAGGAGTCACTTTACATTTATTCGTTGTTTAACTTGTTTCCTTCCTGTACATTTATAAAGTCCAACAAGTGCAATTTGTTAATCTCTTGTCCCAAAGTGAACATTTTACTTTTTTATCTTTGCAACTCAGTAAAGTCACACATTATTTTCCCAGCAACACAACTTTTTTTTTTTCAGAACAAAATCATTTCCTGTAGTTTCTTGTCAAATGTTAGGGCTTTTGTTTACTCCATTTTGGAAACTTTTGATCTCTGCTTGTAAGATTAAGTTAAAAAAAGTAGATGCTTGTTATAAAAAGAGAAGAAACTATGTGACGTATAGTTTTGCAGGCACGAAAGTCAGTCTGTCTCTCTTTTTTACGTTGATGAGCACTTTAGTAATTTATTAATGCTAAAACTCTTAGAGTGGGCCTGCTATTTATATAGTGTATATATGCTATTATACATGAATCTGTACAAACACATGTACCTAGTTGTGTACAGCATGATGTTTCTGGTTACCTATCAATCTGTAAATGGTTTCGGTCTTTATTTTCTCTTCGGTTTGTAGCCTTTGTATTGTTGTATACTGTGTATATGTTTGTCTATAAAAATATATTTGTGTGTGTGTATGTGTGTACATATATATATATATATATATATATATATATATATATATATATACACACACATTTGGGAATGTTGCACGTTGTTACTTAGAATAGTCTAGCCATGTACAAGTCTCATGTCTGAAATTTGCGTCACAGTTAGGTTGTGCAGTTGTGTTTGTTCATACAGTTTCTCTGACTTGGGCATTAATCTGAGAAGCAGTGTGTGATCTATATGTAATTGTGCTTTCCGATCAGTTACAGCATTATTAATACATTTCCTGGATTGATGAAGCCATATTAATGTGTCTAATTTTGCTGATTAGTTCAAAAGGTGAACATAATGTGGAGTTTTTAGAGAATACAATTTTTGCATTTGTCCTGGGTGTCTGAGTATTGATGTGAATAAAGATTTGAAGTTACAGATTAAATTAAACTTACACATCTGAAAAAATATTAAAGACACCACTGTTTTAATTTATTCATAGTTATGTTTAATGTTTGTCATTCTTCTTTTTAGTTTTTCTTTTCCACATTTACATTAGTTTTGTTAATATTTTGATGATTTTTTTCTCTGTAGAAAGTTTGCACTTTTGTTTCTAAACCCTTTCTAGTACAAATTTCTGCCTGTTGTAAATGGTGGATTCATGGCTGTGTTAGATGCAGATGGGCTATATTGATGTATATTTTTTTGTGATATAAATGGTACAGGGTAAAGTAGCTAAAAGAAGGGAAAAATGACTAGAAGAAAAATGCATGCTATTTTGGCCAGAGAAATTATATTGCTGAAATGCTGTTTATTATGGATGTTATATCTGAATCTTAACACAAGACTGAAAATCTCATTCTAGAACACCATGTCCTAAAATGCAGCTCTAAATATATTTTGGTATTACAGATCATTATTTTTTAGTGTTAAAGTGACATGGAAAATTAATTTTGTGTGGTATTTGTCTGTTCCTATGATGTTACTTGTTTGTAAAATCACATGGAAGAATATATAAATAAATTTGTAGTTACTGTATATTATTCACTTTGGTGCTTGGGCCATTATTTTATCACCTTATGTTGTATACTATAGTAATTTTTACTTGAGTTTTGATGATTGTTACACCTGCAGTATTACAGTTTTTACAAGATCATATCTTAAAGTAAGCAAATGAATTTGTCGATACTAAGTGGATATGAAGATTCTTGCTGTACATTTTTGTTTTAGTTTGGTGCTTACACCACTTTTTAGTCACTTTACTACTGCTAATCATTAGCGGACCGGAGTTCCGCTGTGGTGACCCCTAACCAGGAAAAGCCGAAAGACACAAACAAACCTTAGTTTAGGACTGTGGCCACTCTTATCTGTATTTTGATTACTTTTCATCTATTCACTTAAAAAATAATTGTTTGAAGAATATTTACATACCTTAGTTAACCTGAGTAGAACGGTGATCTAAGAGAACCATTTTCCAGGATAACCCAGACATGAAATTAATAGTTGAAATAAAGTGATTTTTGCATCCAAAAAATGGTTATAACAGACTGAGAACAAAGTTGTTAGAATGTGACAATAATATTCCATAATAAGAAATATAACCCGGT
The DNA here is from genome assembly GCF_019279795.1 of Protopterus annectens. Lineage (NCBI taxonomy): Eukaryota > Metazoa > Chordata > Ceratodontiformes > Protopteridae > Protopterus > Protopterus annectens. The sequence continues at coordinate 20,518,829 of NC_056732.1, read as the reverse complement.
TGTAGAATAACATTACTATAGTTAGAAAAAAAGGCAGCTGAAGTTCTTTTCTGCATTGCTTCGGCTGTACTGTACACGTGAGGTACTGTGCAGGTGTGGGAATGCAAGTCCAGTACGCATGTGCAGTACATCAGCCTACAGGAGACAATGTGGAAGAAGTCTGAAGTGCCTTTTATACAATAACATTATTTAAGGAAAGAAAGTAGTTTCTTAAACAATATAATCACATAATGGTAATAATCCATGACTGGGTGTGGGTATATCAGGATATACCAAAAGTTGTCTTTGTTCAGTTGGGCTTCGTTCTTATCATCAATCCATGGTAACTGAAGTCCTGATAGACTGGCACCCAGTCTTGGATTGTTACTACGTAATTATAGTTTTTAACACAGCAGCTTGTGTTGGAGTGCAGTTTAAATTTGTAGTTTTGATTTTTTTTTTCAATAAACAGTGAAAATTAACCAATAATGAGAGACCTACCCATTTTGGAACATTTCAGCTATAAAAGGCCACTCAAACTGCTGTCACTATAATCTACCAACATCTGTACTCAACAATTATGGCCACTCAATTGACTGTGTACTCATCTCATGTCTACTGTGGCCATTTTTATCACAAAGTATTCCAATTTCTTTTACATAAATGCACACTGATCTTGCAAAGACAGACTAATAACTTTTTAACTTTATCATCTCAGCAGGGTCAGTCATTCTTAGCTAAAGAAATACCCCAAACCCAATAGTTATCGCTACATTGTTGAGTGCATCCTTAGGTGTCAGTGTCAAAAAATAATAACCAAAGTCACATTTTCAGTTTTGTTTCACACAGCCACGGTCCACGGAGTAGCCAGACTATTCCTGTCTTAATTAACACTCTCTAGTACTGCAAAGCTAGATTGAAGACTGTTTAAAAATAGCCAGGTAAGAGCATAATATACTTTCGTCCACAGCACCCCACCAGCAGTTATAGTTGCTTGGTTTGAAGAAATAAATCCCATTTATTTTATTGGTATCTTTGGATGAACAACATGAAACTGTGTAACTATCCCTAACATCATGCCATAAGATCCAGCCAGGTGTAGTACAACTTAGAATGTTTAGGAGAGCATAAGAAATATTAAACACCTGATAACATATGCTAAGTCAATGTGCACAATCCCTGCAGAAACGAAAGTCATCTGAATAATTCTACATTAAAGAGAGATGTTACTGATGCAGAGTTTGCTGCTGGCAAACAACCTTTGCATTTCATTGCTTCTACAAATGCAGTGCCAGATGCCCTTGAAGAATACATTTACCGATGTTGCATTTAGAAAATGGTGTGCTGGTGATATTGCCATGACATTTCCTGAACTAGGTTAGCTAGCAGTCTGAGGTGGTTGGCAAACAATGACGGCAGGTTTATAGTTATATAAAAAAATGAACAAGTGCAGGAATCTTGTCTAGTGCCAACCTCACCACCATAAGTGTTGAGGAAAAAAACAGAGAAGTTAGTGGTCTTAAAACTTTAGTGATGAGCTTGGTCATAATAATTTTCAAAAGTCATGAAACCCAGGTAGTGTTCCAAAGCAACTAGCCTTTATTCATCACCGATCAAAATTTCAGGTTTATAGTTACGAGACATGTATTTCCAGAACTATGTCAGCTAGCAATAGGAAGTGGTTGGCAAACAATGCCAGCAGGTTTATAGTCAACTAAGAGACCATTAAGGAGCCTAGGCAAGTTCCCAGTTGCTCCAAAGCACTGTTGGGTTAAGTCACTCGCCTAATGTCACACAGTGGCTAAATAAACGTGGAAAGATTCAAACCCTGCACTCTTGCAACTGGAAGTACCTCATTAAAAAGTCAGAACTTTAGTCCTGTGTGTTAACTGCCAGTGTAACAGCTTTTAAGTAAATGTAGAAATCTTTTTCAGTCCGATCTTGTAGAGAAGACTGCAACAGTAACTACGTAATGGATGATTAAGTTCAGACTGTTCTAATTATCACTCCAAATAATGCAGACTGTAGGACCTGTCAAATGTTAACCCCTTTGCTTTTGTTTGGGGCTGTAAAGTGGGTATTGCAGAAGTACATTACTAAAATGCAACATGTTTAGACTATACTGCATAAAGCATACTGTTTGTTTTTTAGAGAGGGATCATATATGCTTGCAGGACATCTGCATCTCATTTTTGACCTCCTAATGTCTTCTTTGTCGTCAAGAATCGCTATCCATTATGACATCATTCAGAACAGGTCTGACCTACTTAAATAGGTGTTCACCAAGTGTATGGCACTATTTGCAGCTCACCTGAAACTGCAAGGATTCTGGGTGTTTATCTACACAACTGGCTCTCTTTTTCTCAGCTGGGCATCACCATAAACCACTCTTTTGCAGCCTTGCCCAGCACAAACTCTCGAGTTCATTGGAGCCAGTCTAGATACCAAATCACAGGTGGCAAGCTTACCAAAAACAAGATTGGAGACCTCCATGAAATCCTGCATTAGTTGTTGTTTATCCTTGCTGTGTTCACCTCCAGACAAGTTAGTCCTCCAACTGTAAGAATGGATGGCAGTTTCAGTAGTTCTAGTCCCTTTGGTGTGTTTCCATGTGAGAATACTACAATGAACCCTAGTGGTACAGTCTTCAGTAAGACATCAGCCAGTGACGACTCCCATCCGCATCACAAGTGGTTGCAGATGAAACAGCATGGTGGATTCATGCAGAGGAAGTTTCCCAGGGCTGTCCTTTCATTCTTCCTTTTCCCAAGGTCACAGTGAGTATAGACACCTCCCAGCTGGGGTGGGGGTGCATTACTTGGGGAGGGCAGTCCAAGGTATGTGGTCCCAGACAGAGGCCAGTCTTCACATCAGTGTCCTAGAAATGAGAGCAGTCCTATATGCATTGCAAGTGTTTTAAGATTATCTTCCTCTAGGTTTGGTTAGAATTCAGACAGACATGTCTGTGGTCTGGTACATCAGCAAGCAAGAGGGAACCAGGTCTTGCCCACTTTGCAGGGAGGCAGTGAGAGTTTGGCAATGGGCAATCTCTTCTGACCGCTTTTTCTTAGGAAGTCATATTTTGGGGAAAACCAACATGTTGGCAGACAAACTGAGCAGGTCCATTTTACTCCCTTAATGAGTGGTCTCTCAACCAGTCAGTGGCAGACATGATTTTATGTTGATGGGGGACCTCTTTGCCTCTTGCCTCAGTACAGAGTACAGCAGGTACTTTGCCCTGATCTCTTCTAGAGGGGGAGTCACAGAGATCACTTTGGTTCACGATTGGCCCTCTGGTCTATTGTACACCTTTCTTCCCACTCCTCTTATCCCTAAGTTTATTCAGAAAGCTTTTCAACAGAAGAGCAAGGTGATCCTCATTGCGCCATTCTAACTTCGCTAACTATGGTTCTCCTGCCTTTGACCTACCTTCGTCACCCCCCTTGGGTGTTGGATCCTGTTCAAGACTTTCTGTCTCACGCAGTCATAGTATCCCTCAAACTGACCACATGGTTTCTCCACATTCAGTGATGGCTAGAAGTTCTATTTGCCATGTTCTTATGTTATCCCAAAAAAGCCTGTGTTAAGAAACTGTATAAAAGTAAATGGGGAACGATTCTCTGTTTTGGAGAGGGGTCATATATGCTTGCAGGACATCTGCATCTCATTTTTGACCTCCTAATGTCTTCTTTGTCATCAAGAATCGCTATCCATTATGACATCATTCAGAACAGATCTGACCTACTGTGCAGAGACACTTAGACCCCTTTTCTACACCTATCCCAGTTGTTCTTGATTTGCTAGCCTCCATTTTCAATAAGGGAGCTAGTTATTCAACTGTCAAGGTGCAGTTGGCTTCCTTCTCAAATTTTCACTTGGACGTAGATTGTTCGTTAGACTTTGCATAATTTTAAGGAATCCTTCTTAAGGGTGCCTTGATGCTGTGGCCCCCAATGAAAGATCCTGTATCTTAGTGGAACCTTCCACTAGTTTTCAGGCCCTCACTCAGCCCCCCTCAACAGAGTTGAATTTTTTGTCCTGTAAACTCCTGTTTTGGTTGCCATTACATCAGCTAGATGGGTATCTGAACTCTAAGCACCTTTCTCTCAACTACCTTGCCTGATTTTTTTCCCAAAGACAGGTTTTACTTTGGACTAACTCTTCCTTTCTACCTAAGGTGGCATTAGAAACTTATCTCTACCAGTCGTCTTTCTAAACGTTTCAAACAAAGGAAAACACATGCTTCAGCTACTGGATGTGCATAGACAACTCAGATTTTACATTCCCAGAACGAAGGATTTAAGGAGATCAGAGCAGCTGTTTGTATCCTTTTCCAAAGTTAAATTGAGCATAGCAGTGGGAAAGGTGACCCTAGCCATAAGGCTTACTGACTGCATTACCTTTATTTACAGCAGCAAGGACCTATACTTACCCAAACATCCTAATGCACACTCCACCAGGTGTATAGCATCTGTAGATGACATCTATGCAGCTACTACATTGTCCAGTGCTCACACCTTTATAGCTCATTACAAGTTAGCCATCATATCTAGAAAGAGAACAGCCTTTGGCTCTGCTGTACTCGGGAATATCCTTCCTTGAAGACCACCCAAGATTACTCTAGCAGGGTACTCTGCCCCACTAGTTGAGGAATGGACAAAAAAAAATCATATATTGTAGTTGTGTACTAAATATAACTCTGCATCTGTGTTGTCCGTCATCTCCTAACCCGCCATTGTAGTTCTGTACTAAATATAACTCTGCATCTGTGTTGTCCGTCATCTCCTAACCCGCCATTCTCCTTTCCTTTCCTTTCAGTCTGTTTTCTGGTGTGACCTGAAGGATATTCCTGATTAGTTTTTGATGTGTGGACTCCAGAGTTATCCTTACTTGGTTTCCCCCTCTGTTTTTCTGCCTTTTCACTTTCTGTGTTCTTTAACTCGCATATTAATGTTAACCGGATTTTACATTTTCACATTGAGTTTGCCCTCTGTTTAGTTAATCACAATCTGAGGTGGTTCAGGAGTAGTTGGAAAATTATGGGTAAGGGGAGGAGCTCGACCTGTCGAGCCTAAAGCCTATCAGGTGGCCACGGATGGATCCAAGGTTGGATCCGAGATCCATCGGTTGAGGAAGGATAGAAACAGACAACACAGATGTAGAGTTATGTTGAGTACATAACTATAATGTGTCTGCTGCTTAAAGTACCAGAACACCAAAAATAGCTGTAAAACAAGCAAATGATGCAGCAACTGGAATTTCCGACTCATTTAATATAATGTCTTTGTGTCCAGTGCCACAAGCCCTGCTTTGTTGGTAATGTTCATAGTTTTTATTATTAAAAATACCAGAAGATCGACTAGTGCAAGCTGCGTAGATTACAGTTAAATACAGATCCTTTGCAACTCTTACTCCTGAGAGATTTTTTTTGAAATTCTTTTTTTCATAGCTTTTCGATGCGTTCTATATCACTGTTCAGCACTGGAGCCTTCCAGAAGTTATTTTCATGTAGTTTCGGAACTGAGGCCTAGTGTGTGTAAAGTGCTGACCATGTTAACAGAGTAAGAGACCTGAATAAAGATGTGAAAGGCTATAACCTGTTTCTCGCACACATTAAGATTACAGACTTAAGATCACCAAAAAGTAGAGCAAAGCAGCACTGGATAAAGAGCCTCTTAAGATCCACAAAAGTCAAATGTTAAACAACAGAAGAGGCTCACCACGACAGCTTGAAATTGACACTCTATTTTATTCAATGTAAAAGAAATCCAGGCCACCTTGTTGATATAACAAGGTGGCCTGGATTTCTTTTACATTGATCAATATTTGGTTTTACAATTATTTGGAGTTTGTTGACTCACTTTTTAACTGCAGTGGAATAAAATAAAGCGCTTTCACGTTGCCAGAACGCTTCTTCAGACTTCAATGACTGCTCTACAAGAACAAGATATTTTATACAGTCACATGATCACACCTATCAATTAACCAATTATGAAGTTAAAAACATAAAATCACTTATATTGCATGTATGTATAAAATATTATATATATATACACACACACACACACACACACACATATAAAATAAAAATATATATATATATATCCACATACATACAAGTAAAATACATATAAAAGTGCATATAATAAATATCCCAAGAAAATATATGAACCAATAACAACAAATACCTATGGAACAATATAGAGAAATTCTTTACCACTTAGAAATTGCTTAATGTTTATAAGGGCGGGCAGCTAAAAATGGTTTGAGTGTAACTCTTTCATTCAAGCCATGCCCTTTATAACTTTGCAGTGTTATTATCCATTGATTTTCTCTTTCCTCTGTAAAATTCTTAATATTCCCCAGTCAGTTTGACTTCTTAATCAACTCAAGTGTGGTGAACCTAAATGTATGTGATGTGCCTTTTTGCAATATGTGATAAGCTAAAGCATTTGTCTCATTCTCTCTGTTGATGGCATAGACATGCTCCCTGACACGTTCCCTTAAACTTCTGTTAGTTTTGCCCACATAAAAACATGAGCATATCTGACACAGGGCAACATAGATCACGTCTCGCGTCTTACAGTCAGTGTAGAAGTTGGTGATAAATCTGATTAGTGTCAGGGTGTCTAAAGTAGTTTTCACCAGCTTTATTGAATCATGGCTTATCTTTTATACCCTCGAAATCGGTTGATATAACTGACTTCATTCTTGACATTAAGATGTTTGTTCGACAAGTTGGTTTGAATTTGATTTTTGGGAACGTTGATACTGTTGCGAACAATACTTTTGTTAAACCTTCAACGTTTACACCACAAGGCCATCTAGTTTTGGAAGCTTTTGAAAAGGCCTGTGAGAGGGATTTATTTGAGTTATATAGCTCTAAAAACAAGCCCCTATTTTATAATCTCACTTATGATGAGTTTCAAAGCATTAGTAGGTTACAAGAAAATTCTGAAAAAGTTATAAAGGGCATGGCTTGAATGAAAGAGTTACACTCAAACCATTTTTAGCTGCCCGCCCTTATAAACATTAAGCAATTTCTAAGTGGTAAAGAATTTCTCTATATTGTTCCATAGGTATTTGTTGTTATTGGTTCATATATTTTCTTGGGATATTTATTATATGCACTTTTATATGTATTTTACTTGTATGTATTTGGATATATATTTTTATTTTCTGTGTGTGTGTGTGTATATATATATATATATATATATATAATGTGTGTGTGTATGTGTGTGTGTATATATATATATATATATATATATATATATATATATATATATATATAAAAATTTTATACATACATGCAATATAAGTTTTTGATTTCAAGTGATTTTATGTTTTTAACTTCATAATTGGTTAATTGATAGGTGTGTTCATGTGACTGTATAAAATATCTTGTTCTTGTAGAGCAGTCATTGAAGTCTGAAGAAGCGTTCTGGCAATGTGAAGGCGCTTACTTTTTAACTGCAGTGGAATAAAATAGAGTGTCAATTTCAAGCTGTCGTGGTGAGCCTCTTCTGTTGTTTAACATTTGACTTTTGTGGATCTTAAAGAGGCTCTTTATCCAGTGCTGCTTTGCTCTACTTTTTTGTTCAGTCTTTTTTCGTCTTTGCAGCTCTGGGACATGGCTGAGAAAAATGTGAATGATGTTAATCGGGATAATGGCTTTAAAGGAGTTATAGAGATGTCGGTTAACCCGTTGCTGAGATATACTATGAGTGAGTTAACCAAAGATGGGTATCGTACCTCTGATATGCCTAAAAATATTGAAGTTATTCAACTAACTAGCAAGCTAGAAAATACCATGCAAAAACTGAGAAACACTCAATGGCAGCAACATCATATGGATGCTTGTCTATCTTTCAAGGTAATACCTAGAGGTTTAAGAATATTAAAGATACCTACTTTTGGAACTACATATCCTGAACTACTTACTAAGTGGCAGAAAGTAAACTTAGATACGAGCTTTGCATATATCAGACTGTTAATTGAACAATATAAAGAGATTGAGCAACAGCTCGTACATGAAGTTACTTCCTTAGAAAAAGATCTGAATGGTTTAATGAATGAAACTGAGAATGATACACTTTTAGTAGATATAACATCAAGACTACAGTCATTAGACAATAAACTATTATCAGATAAAAAGAAAAAACTGGAAAGAGATCTTGTCGATTTTCAAATGGGTCAGGTCTTTTCATGGCCAAGAGACAATACAAGTGCTTATAATAATAAATCCAGTGTATGGATCTAATAGAGATGCTTCTAATTTTAAAAAACGCTCATCCGTAACTGTGACCCAGGACACGCCCACAGCAACTATGTCAGTCTTAGCTGTTGAGCAAGGACTGTCTGTTAATTTGGCTGTGGAGAAAGAAGCAGCTAATCTTCATTCAGTTAACGCTCTGGCTCCGGTTATTTCTTCAGATGATGCACTGGTGTCTGTAACAACGCAAAGAAGTTCTGATACATTGACTGTTAATATTTCGACAACAATGGGGTCTTCTATCCCCAGTACCGAGATAGTGCCATCCACAGTCAATATACAAAGAGATCTTGGTGCCAAAAGTAAGCGTTTTGATTCTATAGATAGCAATGGTTCTTTTTCCTTTCCTTTACCGATACGGAAACTATCGCAACTGAGTTGGTCACCACAAGGCACTGTGAGGAAGAGGAAAATTATCGAGGAGAACACCGAATACAAGAAAAAGGTACTGAAACCATTAATGAGGAGCTAGTAGTGAATATTTCCAATTATGTTCTAACTGATTGTGAAAAAGCTTTATTGAATCGTGGCTTATCTTTTATACCCTCGAAATCAGTTGATATAACTGACTTCATTCTTGACATTAAAATGTTTGTTCGACAAGTTGGTTTGAATTTGATTTTTGGGAACGTTGATACTGTTGCTAACAATATTTTGTTCAACCTTCAACGTTTACACCACAAGGCCATCCAGTTTTGGAAGCTTTTGAAAAGGCCTGTGAGAGGGATTTATTTGAGTAATATAGCTCTAAAAACAAACCCCTATTTTATAATCTCACTTATGATGAGTTTCAAAGCATTAGTAGGTTACAAGAAAATTCTGAAATAGTCATTAGACAAGCGGATAAAGGGGGAGCAGTTGTGATTTTAGACAACATTTTATGATCAAATGATGACTATTATGCGACAAGATGTTGAAACTTATTGTGTATTAAATATCAATGAGCTCAATGATGTAATTAGAAATGTACATGCTGAATGTTATGATATGTTTTTATGTTCTACCATTGATGCCGACTTATACTTAGGGGTTTACCAAAAATTCATAAGGACCCCGTGAATCCTCCCTTGAGACCTGTTGTCTCAGGGAGAGGTTGGTTGTTAGAACCTGCATCAATATATGTTGAAAAACAGTTGAAACCGATTGTAAATAATACCACGACTATACTAAGAGATACTAAGGATTTTTTAGAGTCTTATGGCAATTATGCAACTACTTCAGATATCAATAATGACACTGATCTACTTGTAACTTTAGATGTAGTCTCACTTTTTACATGCATTCCTAATACATCTGGCATGGAATTCCTGAGACTCTTTCTAATTGAGAAAGAAACACCTAGGCACTTGATCCTGAGGATTTTTGCACTGTTAGAGTTAGTTCTTACCAACAATGTTTTCCTATATAAAGAAAGATGATATCTACAAACAAAAGGGGTAGCCATGGGAACTCAATGTGCAAACTCTTATGCCAACTTAGTATTGGCTTATTGGGAGAACTTATATGTAATAGGGAATGACAACTACAAAACAAAGATAAAATTTTATAAACGTTTTGTAGATGACGTTTTTCTTGTTTGGGCAGGTAGTGAAGATGAACTTGAGGATTTTGTCCATTACATTAATGGAACAACTGATTTTTTAAGTTTTGAATGTAAAAGCTCTAGACATAAGATTGATTTTTTGGATGTTCAGATTTTGAAGAATGGGGGAAATATACATTCTGAGTTACATAGAAAGGACTGCTGGAGAAATAACATCTTACATCGTACCAGCATGCATCCTCTGCACATTTTTTCTAATATTGTAACAGGACAGAGCTTAAGGATATCTCGTCTTATCACCAATGAAGAGACATTCAGTTCGGCACAAGAGTTATAGGCCAATAATTTGACAGTGCAAGGTTATAGTACAGAAGAAACACAAAAAGTATTTGAGGTTACTGAGCATTATAGGAAGAATAAGGGTAGACCATATTTTTACATATTAGAAATGATTTAGAGACAGAGAGAAAGACTACAAGAGAGCAAACATATAAGAGACTTACTATCCATCATTCAAATCAGATTTCAAGGGTTAAGCAAATAATTTATAGGAATTGGAATATCTTGACAATTGATGAGAGAATAACTCAGATAGTGGGTGATAAACCTAGTTTTTCATATAAAAACACCAAGTCCTTAAAAAGACTATTATGTTATGAGAATAACAACAAAGGATTGATTACATCAGTAAGGCATGGAACGTTTCCATGTAGAAATTGCAATCAATGTACTTTTATGTCTGGTGAAAACTACTTTAGACACCCTGACACTAATCAGATTTATCACTTAACTTCTACACTGACTGTAAGACGCGAGACGTGATCTATGTTGCCCTGTGTCAGATATGCTCATGTTTTTATGTGGGCAAAACTAACAGAAGTTTAAGGGAACGTGTCAGGGAGCATGTCTATGCCATCAACAGAGAGAATGAGACCAATGCTTTAGCTTATCACATATTGCAAAAAGGCACATCACGTACATTTAGGTTCACCACACTTGAGTTGATTAAGAAGTGAAACAGACTGGGGAATATTAAGAATTTTACAGAGGAAAGAGAAAATCAATGGATAATAACACTGCAAAGTTATAAAGGGCATGGCTTGAATGAAAGAGTTACACTCAAACCATTTTTAGCTGCCCACCCTTATAAACATTAAGCAATTTCTAAGTGGTAAAGAATTTCTCTATATTGTTCCATAGGTATTTGTTGTTATTGGTTCATATATTTTCTTGGGATATTTATTATATGCACTTTTATATGTATTTTACTTGTATGTATGTGGATATATATATATATATATATGTATGTATATATATATATATATATATATATATATATATATATATATATATATATATTTTTTTTTATATATATATATATATATATATATATATATATATATATATATATATTTTATATACATACATGCAATATAAGTTTTTGATTTCAAGTGATTTTATGTTTTTAACTTCATAATTGGTTAATTCATAGGTGTGTTCATGTGACTGTATAAAATATCTTGTTCTTGTAGAGCAGTCAGTGAAGTCTGAAGAAGCGTTCTGGCAACGTGAAAGCGCTTACTTTTTAACTGCAGTGGAATAAAATAGAGTGTTAGTTTCAAGCTGTCGTGGTGAGACTTAAGATCACAGTGTAGAGAACTAAATTGATAAAGTTTGGGAATTGTAGCATTAACATTTCCAAATCAGATTTTGTCTTCATGCCTTTATGAATATTGAATCTGCTTCACAACTGTCTGTTTTCATCAGATCCAGTCACAGAAGTGCACCGGATATCCAGCTCTGATCAGAAGTTAAGAACTGCTAGATCATGGAGTAACCAATGAAGCAGTTCTAGGAGAAGCCAGTAGTGGTAGAACTTGCATAGCTCTTTCCTTAACCTTTTCAGTAGTAAGGGTCAAAAACTACCAAAGTGGTAATTTAGATGTATTTAAAAAAAATGTTACATTAAAAATAATGAAGCAGTCAAAAGGAGAAAACACTTATTTTTCTTGTCAGAATAATTGTAGATGCTTTATTTCAAGCGATGACTATTTTTGGCCTGTAAGAAATCTTGAAGCCCTTTTATAGCATGAAAGCACTCCTCACTTGAAATAAAGCATCTACAGTTATTCAGAGAAGAAGAACCTAAACAGTGTTTCCTTTTAATTGTACTGTACTTACACTTTTAAAATACAGCTAAAACACAATTTTAGTAGCCTTTTACCATTACTACTGGAAAAGTTAGGGAAAATGCCTTGGAATCCCAAAGCAGTACAACTACGGCTTTCTTCTGGAATTGTTTTCATCATGTTTCCAAGGTCCTTCTTCCTAAAGACCTACCTGCATTATTTCTAGGTACATCATTTCTCTTGCAGTGCAGGCCATGATACCTTCTCTGAGTCATGTGTATCCTCATTGCTCTGCGTGACACTCGCTGGGCAGTAAAAGTCCAGCACTCCACTAGGTCTCAGACTAACGGCCCAAGAAAATTCAGATTGCATTTTCTTTACTCTCTTTTGTTTCATAGGCAAACTGATCTGGGGCTTTTCTGAACCAGTGAATGTGAATACAGACAAATTCTTCCAACATTTCCCTAACTTTCTGGAATAATATTAGTACACTGCTAAGCTCTGCATAGCTACATTTCTCCACAGTATAGCTCATTAATTCTTAACTGTTTGTCATACTCATTGTAATCCTAATTAATTCACAGAATCTCTGGACCAAGGTGGAAGGTCAGCCTACTTGTTTCTCTTTTTATCAGCCTCACAGCACTTGGTATTCTTTGGCAGTGTAGTAACCGCCTTATGTTCACAGATAATAAACTCTTACTCAGCACTGAAAAACATCTGTGTGTGAGAGATGAAGATATGGAGACCTCACTCTTTTTTTATATATATATATATATATATATATATATATATATATATATATACACACACACACACACACACACACACACACACACACACACACACACAAAAAGACTATGAGAAACTTCTACTACTGCCAGACTGCTTTAAATTACACTAAAATGTCTTACCCTGAGGCTGCATGATTGCCAAGGCCTCCCAGACCTGTGAAGAATAGGTCTTGATGAAAATCCAGCACCATATCCCCTTCAGCAAAGGGTCATAAAGGGTTACATTATTTCACATCCAGTACAGCAAGCCAGTCTAGAGCCATTGATTAGTAAAACATGTTTATTTCTGTAGTCCGACACTCTGATTTTGCTAGCAGTATGCTAGACAAAGACTGGGTCATTATCCATTCATTATCTTTCAGGTGCCATAATCCCAGACACCTCAGTGACCCTAAACACCGTTTCACCAAACAGCTATAACCACATTGTGGTGGTGGCCTGCATGGAGTGAATTATGTGGGGCACAAAACTATGAGATTTGTAGAGAGACATGTAAAAACTCTCTGTACATGGTCGCAGGCAAGACTCTGGTCCTGAATGGAGTCCTTCATTCTCTCCAAGAGTGATGCTTAGATGACAAAGAAAAGATAATTGCCTTTATCAGTTAGCTAAATAGTTGGTGTCATTCCGGAGGATCCGGTATGTGTCAGCATGGAATGAGAAGTCGTACTTTCTTTGCAAAGGATGGTCTGCACCTCTCATCCTAAGGCTTCTGCATGCTGCCTAAAGTCTTTGCTGCCCCCATAGTTCCATATTTAGAATGAGTCCAGCTTTTTGACATCTTAGTATAACTAACATGTACAATCAATATAGAATCACATTTAGGTGGCTCTACCTAATGCCAGAAGTCTCAATAGCAAGCTGCCTAACTTTGAGGCTCTCCTCCGTTTGGAACATATCCATATCTGTGTAATTACTGTAACTGTTTAAATGCTCAGAAAACACTCTTTCCGTATCTGGGTTTTGTACCTACCACACCTTCAGACCTGATAGCAACTGGGGTGGCACCTTCATATTTGTTAGGGACCATAGTATCTCTAGACCAATTCCCAGAGATTCACAAAAAGAACTCCTTGAGCTCAAAACTACATTAAACGGGCCTATCTATCAGCATATAGCCTGTTACAGGTCACCCTGTGTGATCCCTGCAAATCACGTAAGGTTCCTAAATGTACTTGTTGAACTCCCTATAAACAAGAAGTCAGTTATTTTGGGAGACTTTAACTACCCCATAATAAACTGGAGTATCTGCCTTCCGTGTAGGATATGCCCAGAAGTTCTAGGATTTAATAAACAAAAACTACCTGGACCATATTTTAACAATCCCCCTAGAGGACGTAATATTCTTGACCTATTTTTTATGAATATATCTTCTTCATATACTATCCTTTGCTGTCTCCTTCCCTGGTTTATATTGGATTATAAACTAATGCCCTTCACCTTCCAAATCACTAAATTCACAAGAACAGTTGTTTTTAAGGATTTCAAACTTTCTAATTTATTGCAATTCTATAAGACGAATTCTGCAAATTCATATATAGCGGTATCACTCCAGATGTTGCCACAGCAACTTGCTTCACAAAGGAATTCTTTGCCCACTTAGATAAATGTATAGAACTGGCAGTCCCAACCAGATTTAATTATAGTGGGAAATTTAAAAAGAAACCACCTTGGTTGTTCTCAAGCATAAATAAACTGTAGAGTAAAAGGAAAAAAAATCCTGTATACAGCAGATACAGAGCCACATTTATTTATTTTATTTATTTATTTGCAGTTGGTTTACCAGGATAGTCCATTGGGCCAAAAGAACCCGTTTTCAATGGAGTCCTGGGGAGAAAAGCTCCAATACAGACAAACAATGGGTACATACAAAATAACTACAATAAAATTATACAGGTTGAGAGATAAAATATTTAAACATTAAAACATTTAAAACATATAAGCACACAGTTCAAAAACATTAAAAAGTATTTAAAGTATTACACTCTGATGAGGGAAAATAACAGGTACATAGGTTGAGAACAGTAGGAGATATGTATTTGGAGAAGTTGTTCAGAAAAGAATATAAAATTGCATTATAAAGTAAATATTCTGAGAGAACATAAGCTTTGATAGGAAGAGTTATGTATCATAAGTAGGAGGGGGACAGGGTGACAAAGGTTTATGAGGGGAGGGAGCAAGAACAATCCCATTGGGACCTTAGGTGTGTATGAAGAGATTTTTTGAACATGTACCGGTTAGTGGTGGTACGAATAGATGGTGGAAGTGAGTTCCAGAGACGGGCAAGGTTAAAAGCTAGTAAGTATTTGCCTGGGGGATGACAAGGTTTATGTACTACTAATAGGTTTTGATTGTTGGACCTTAGGATTCTATTTGGTAGGTGCATTTTGAAGGCAGAAGACAGGGAGGGACAAAGAGAAGGGCTAAGAATGAGCTTGTGAGCAAAAGTCAGCTGTATATATATGAGTTGATTTGGTAATTCGAGCCAATTTAGTTTTTGAAGAGAGGAACAGTGGTGAGTGGTGGACCTATGGCTGTTGGCTTAATTTGGCAATTTTATTATAGCAGGAGGAAAGCTGCTTTTTAGAGAGGACTGGAGGTTAGTCAGTAATGGAGCCCCATAGAGAAGGGAGGGGATGAGAAAAGATGAAGCGAGTGTGATTTTGGAGGAGCTTGTAAGGTATTGGTTCTGACGGTAGAGCATACCTAGTTTTTGATGGGTCTTTTTAATATTTAGTTGTAGATGGGAGTTGTAGCTCAGGCGATTGTCAATTTGTACACCTAGTAGTTTAGTTTCGGACACTAGTTCTAGGGGTGACTTATTTAGGCTGGTAATTGAGAAGGAGTTTGTATTGAAGGAGGTGGATTTGGAAGGGGTGAATACCATAAGTTTTGTTTTAGATGCATTGAGTGCTAAATGGTTTGTTTTCATCCATTGTTCAGTTATTGAAAAAGCTTCCTGAGTCAGTTTTAGGAGCAGTGAGGGGGAGGTGGCAGAGCAAATAATGGTGGAATCATCTGCATATTGGATGATGTTTGCAAATGGGATAGATTTGGGAAAATCATTGATGAATATGTTGAAGAGGAGGGGACCAAGAATGGATCCTTGGGGAACTCCAGTTGGGGTACTAAGGAATGGGGAAGTGGCCTTCTTCCATATTACTGCTTGCTGTCTATTTGATAGGTAGCTAGAGAACCAATTAATGGAAGAGGGAGAGAGGTTAAGAGCAGATTGTGTGAGATGGTGTCGAAAGCCTTGGAGAGGTCAAGTAATAGGGTAGAGACAATGTGGCCTGAATCACGTGCTATGTTAATGGTCTCAAGAAATGACAAGAGGGCAGTCATAGTGCTGTGATTTGGCCTAAAACCATGTTGTGTAGGGGTCAGCAGGTTGTTATCTAAGAGATGTGGCAAGAGTTGAAGGTGGATACACTTTTCCAGAAGTTTAGAAATGGGGGACAGAATAGCGATAGGACGAAAGTTGTTGACGTTGCAATTGTTGCCTCCTTTATGTAGGGGGATGATGAATGCTTGCTTCCACAGTTGAGGCACAGAGCATTCCTGGATGGAACGGTTGATTAAGATGCTAATGGGGTAGGCAATTGCATCTGCTATACTAAGAAAATAAGAGGGAATATTGTCAGGGGCATTAGTGCAAGGCTTCAGTTTCTGAAGGAGTTTCTTGATAGTGGTAGTGGAATGTAGGCTTTAAT
This sequence comes from Protopterus annectens, assembly GCF_019279795.1. Taxonomy (NCBI): domain Eukaryota; kingdom Metazoa; phylum Chordata; order Ceratodontiformes; family Protopteridae; genus Protopterus; species Protopterus annectens. Next base: position 20,502,399 of record NC_056732.1, on the reverse strand, counting down.
GAGAATAGGAAGGGTTGAGGAGAGAGAGAGTTTGAGGAGGTTACAGGAGAATGGGCAGTAAGAGTATTAGAATAGGTGGCCGATAGGCAAAGTGAAGTAGAAGTGGGGATAGGGTTGCGGGAGGGTGTGTATTAGATGGTGAGGTAGAGCATGCGAAGGAGGAAGTGAGTTTGTTGATAGAATCGATAAAAAAGGAGTTGAACTGAATAGCTAAATCCAAGTCTGGGATATTTGGGTTTGGTTCGATTTAATCAGATGTTTTATTGTAATCCATTGGGCTGGGCCACAAGTGAGAGTGCAGTTATTTTCTCTCAGAGTTAAATGGCGATCATGGTTTTTCTGTCCGCTGAGAGCTTCATGCTTTCCCAAACATAGGTTTGGGGATGTCACAAGTGTGTATACTTGGGCCTTGACACTGACTTTGCCGTTTACAACTTCTGTAGACTGAAAATTAGCAAATAAAGTATAGACTCCATCCTACATCACTTAAATAGAAAAAGGCTAATGGCATAAATGGAAGGCTAATGGCATTCATCTGAGGATCCTCCATGGCATCTGATAGTCTTCCTCTGTATGTCTTTCTGCAAAAGTAATGTTGTAGGTGTCACATCACCCCTGTGTCCGAAGATGTGAGTAATGAAGCAATGCATGCACTGATCCTGGCCTGATATCTAGAGAGACGCCAACACTTGATGCTTCTGAGGAGGCCATGATGTTGGGCAACTTTGATGTGTCACTCTGGACCAAATGAAAAGCTTCATCTTTACACAGCTACTGTCCCTATTAGAGAGGCACCTCTTGATTAAGAAGAGGCAAGAAGGCTTGCCTGTACCTTTTTTTTTTAATGATGATGAAGTGTCAAAACTGAAGGCTTCCCACACTTGGTCCAAAGTACAGGCATCAGCCGTATGTCTGAGGACAGAGTCAAGGAGGCTGAATTCAGAGAGTATGCCCACCTTTCCTGACCTGGCCTCAGGACTAGTTCTTTTTAGCCCAGGGATTTTTAACTGTCTTGTAAGCCTGACAATTGGGTCTGAGCAGACCTTCCACTTCAGGTAAGTATCCCCACAGATGTTGCAAGGGCTTTTCATCCATCTTGGTAAGAGATAAGCTGGACACTGATGGCCACCAGAAAGATGACGATTGAGATTACTGTTTGCAAATGTACTGTCTTACACCCTGCCCCCTCCATCGGGATAATGATGCAGGCAGTGAAGGTGTATTAAAACTAGCCTCACCTGATGACCACAACCTTGGCAGTACCTTAGGACTTGTATTAGGAATCCGTTTCAATGGCAGGCTGCTGAGGCTTCTGATGCCCTGGAGAAGGCTTTATATTATCGGGTTATGACCTCATAAAGCCTACAGTAGCATCCTCTCTGCAAGGAGTGTTATGTTTTGGTGGCCAGTTGTCAGGACCCATATTCTTAGCCTGCAGCTCCAAGAAGGCCAGACAGATTTTATGGTGTGTAAGGGCATCATTCCTTTTTATACAACAACCCAGAGGCAGACCCTGATATACTCACTCTTCACTCTCACTCTCTGTAACTATGGGAGAAATTGCTTCCTTAGACATAAAGAAAATAGACTTCTTTTAAGGTTTGGTAAGAAGGCGTATACTTCTACCCCTTTAGCATTCAGAGCACTAAATTGTCAATCTCACACATTTGAAGTTCCAGGAATACATGTTAAACAGGTGTTGGACCATTCTACTACAGAGGACTGTAAAGTATCCAGTGAACCGTGTAGTTAAGTAATCATGGCAGTAAATATGCTTATGCTGCTGCTATAGTCTACCTGTTTGAAACCATGGAGTGTTCCGTGGCCATCAATAGTAGGTGGAGGAACCAGTGTCAGTTAGCCAAAAGAGTACAATCATGATTACTTTCAGTCTTTCTTCGACTATTGTCTGAATCACCGTTGAGACAGAGACAGGAGTGTAAAGACATATGGGGCATGTGGAAACGTCCCTTCAGCTGATGAAGTGTCTACTGCTCAAGTCTTCTGGTGTGGGAACCTGGAGTAAAGCTTTTTGATCTTTGAATTATAACCTTCTGCTTGTGTTATGTATGTGATCCTTAACTGTGTAGCTCTAAAAATATCCCTTCAAATTAGGCAGTCCTAAACCACCTTGTTCGATTGAGAGGATTAGCTTACCCACTTAACTCTTGCCATCTTCCTATCCCAGATAAAATTCTGTCTGTCACCTCTTTTAGTTATTTTCCACATCTTCTCCTCCTGATAAAAATACAGTAGATATAAAAAGTTTACACACCCCTGTTAAATGCCAGGTTTTTGTGATGTAAAAAAATGAGACCACAATAAATCAGTTGAAAACTTTTCCCACATTTAATGTGACCTACAACCTGTACAATAAAATTGAAAAACAAATCTGTTAAAGAGAAAAATATAACAAATAAAAAATGTACAATAAGCTGGTTGCATAAGTCCGCACACCCTTTAACTAATACTTTGTTGAAGCATCTTTTACTTTAATTACAGCATTCAGTCTTCTTGGTTATACACCTGCCATTAATTAAAGAGACTCTGACTAACCCCAAGTAAAGTTCAGCTGTCTTAGTATTTTCCTGACATTTACTGTGTTGCCTGCTACAGCAAAAGGGATCTCATTGTTGAAAGGTATCAGTCAGGAGAAGGGTACAAAAGGTTTCCACAGCAATGGATATACCATGGAACACAGTGGACAGTCATCAGAAAATGGAGAAAATATGGGACAACACTGACGTTGCAAAGAACTGGATGTCCCTCCAAAATTGATGAAAAGACAAGATGAAAACTGGTCAGGGAGGCTGCCAAGTGACCTACAGCAACACTGAAGGAGCTGCAGGAATTTCTAGCAAGTACTGGTTGTGTACTACATGTGAAAACAATCTCGCATATTCTCCATATGTCTGGGCTATGGGGGTAGGGTTGCAGGACAGAAGTCTTTTCTTACACAGAAAATTATCCAGGCCTTGCTGAAATTTGCAAAACAATACATCAAGTCTCCCAAACGCATGTGGGAAAATGTGTTATGGTCTGATGAGACCAAGGCTGAACTTTTTGGCCACAATTCCAAAAGGTACATTTGGCGCAAAAACAACACTTCGCATCACCAAAAGAACACATCCCCACGGTGAAGCATGGTGGTGCCAGTATCATGCTTTGGGGTTGCTTTTCTTTAGCTGGAACTGGGGCTTTAGTCAAAGTGGAGGGAATTATGAACAGTTCCAAGTACCAGTCGCTTTTGGCCCAAAACCTTCAGGCGTCTGCTAGAAAGCTGAAGATAAGGAGGAATTTCACCTTTCAGCACGACAGTAACCCCAAGCATACATCCAAATCAACAAAAGAATGGCTTCACCAGAAGAAAATTAAAGTTTTGGAATGGCCCAGCCAGAGCCCAGACCTAAATCCAATAGAAAATCTGTGGGGTGACCTGAAGAGGGCTGTGCATAAGAGATGCCCTCGCAATCTTGACAGATTTGAGTGCTTTTGCAAGGAAGAGTGGGCAAATATTGTTAAGTCAAGATGTGCCATGCGGATACACTCTTATCCAAGAAGACTGAATGCTGTAATTAAATCAAATGCTGGTTCAACAAAGTATTAGTTTAAGGGTGTGCACACTTATGCAACCAACTTAATGTACGTTTTTTATTTTTAATATTTTTCCCCTAACAGGTTTGTTTTTCAATTGAATTGTACAGGGTATAGGTTACATTAATGGTGGGAAAAGTTTTGAAATGATTTAGGGTTTTCTCATTTTTTTATATCACAAAAACCTGGCATTTTAACAGGGGTGTGTAAACGTTTTATATCCACTGTATGCCTGAACTGTATATAAAACTAAAAGGACTAAAACATTTTCACTGCTTGTGTCTTTATATCTATAACAAGAGCTTCTAGTTTCTCAGTTTTGATGTTATATTTTTTAGTTTCTTCCCACATATCTTTAGTTGCTATAACAGGTCTTTTTTTAATCCATATTCTTAAGTACTTTATCTTATTGTGTCCCCATAAATATGGATATTGCTGAAATCAGTTCGTTTGTGGGTACATAATTTATGGCAGTAGCCTTTGTTTTATTGTCATTAAGTGTATATCCTGAAGAGACTTGAGACTGTCTCAAAACTACAAAGTAGTAGTATCTGCAAATAAAGTCAAGTTTTCTTGATGACCGTACAAGAACCCTTTCCTTTCTTTGCCTAGGGCAGTAAATATTTTAACTCTTTATCCTCTGATACTTCATATGTCAGGAATGGAAAGACTTCCATTGCTTTACTCATAAAATCCCAGCATACACTGTTGATCAGAGTCTGATGAAGCCTGGGATGTGCAGGTGAAAGCGCTTAGTCGTTTGGTCCATGTGACTAAAGCAGTGTTTTGCTTTTTAAGCTGTGGTGTGCCTTTCTTTTTTATTTTATTTTTATGTTTGGTGATACTTCTGTTATTCCACCCTTTATGTGGTGGTTTTTGAGTACTTTTAAAATATTCATTGGTGGCAGATTTAAATTGTTTGGGGTGTGTGAGGGTCCTGATTTCAAGGGGGAGTTTATTCCAAGCAGTGGAGGGGTGGTAGCTATATGTATTGCACCCAGTTTTTGACTTTGGTTTGGAGACTTTTAATAGGTCTTGGGATGAGCTCCAGAGATACCTAGTTGGGGAATAGTGGGAGATGAGGGATGATAGTGCTGGACAAAAAGAGGGTGATAGAGAATAAAGTGTATGATTTGGAGTTGATATTGGAGAAGTAGGAATGGTAATTCTATACAGTTTAGGTATTTTTTAGGGAGAGACGGTGGTGGGATTTATAGGTTGTTTGTTCTGCAAATCTTGCTGTCTTGTGATAGGTTGACTCTAGCTTGGTAAGTAGCGTTGAGTTAAGATTAGTAAGTATTTGGGAACAGTATGTTAAGCAAGGTAGAAGGTATGCATACGTAAGAGTAATTCTGGCTTCGGTGGTAAGGAATATTTTATTTCTATAAAGGAGTCCCGGTTTCTGATGTTTTTTTCTGATGCAATTATTTATGTGTAGATCAAATTTAAGTTGATTGTCGATGGTAAAACCAAGTAGTTTTGTGCTGGATTCGACTATTATAGTAGTATTGTTGAGAGACATTATTATGGAGAAGGAAGATTTGATATGGTTTACGTTCTTCGGAAGAAAGAGAAGTAAATCTGTTTTTTTTTAGGGTTGAGAATGAGCTGATTATTGGAGAGCCATGTCTCGACTGAGTTAAAGGACGACTGGGGGGGGGGGGGCGTGATAGGAGCGATCACTTCTGAAAACATTTCTAGCTTCCCTAATAACTCTCAAATAATTCGCATCACCCATTCCTTAAAAATTCTTCTCCTTTTAACAGATAGGTGAGAAAGCATCATTGTCTCAATTTATTACCCTGCATTTTGTCTCTGTGTATTAGTACATGATCTTAAATAGTTACTGAGTGTGTATCAAAACTTTAATTTACTTGCGCATGTTCCTGTGAAACATAGATCTGAAGTAGTTTACTTCATTTGTTCTTCAACCTGTAGGTCCTTGTATCCAAATCGGATCCGACACGGCCACATTTTCCAGCTATGGCTCAGAGCTCCATGCTCCTCCCCTCCACATAATGACCCTTTCTCCCTTAAGATCTCGTTTACCGCCTGAGAGGAGCAGCGTGGTCTGAGCTCCATTGAGATAGTGGTGTTCTGTGAACAGTCATTTTTTTACCTTTTTTGGCTTTTCCTGTTTACTGTCTTATATTTCTGAGGTATCTATACCTTCCTGAGGTTCTTTGTAACGATTTTCTTGTAGGCTTTACTATCTTTCCTCCCCTCTTTTCTTTCCTTGTGCTGTGTGTGTTTCTTTTGGGACGCATGAGGCATGGTGGACGCCCCAAAGCCAGGTTTCAAAAGGTGCACAGAGTGTGGCCATAAGCTTTCCCCAATGGATGGCCACACTCTATGCGTGGTTTGTTTGGGGGTGGCTCACCTCCAGTCCCCCTGTCCTATTTCCGCTGGGTTTAACCCCAGAGCACTTAAGGACAGGCAGGACAAACTGATTGTTAAGGGCCTGTTGCCCTCCTCTGCTGGGATGGAGGTCCCAGCTTCCCCTGCTAAAAAAGCAGTGGCTGCTGCTTCCCCTTCCCTTTCCTTTGCCTCTGGGACTCGCCCTCCAGCGAAGAAGCCCGGGGAAGGGGATAAAGCCAAGAAGGACTGGCCTCGCAAGTGCTCCTCTGACCACTCATTGGAGGGAGGCCCACTGCCGGAGGTTAAGCCTGTTTCCAGGCCTGTGACACCTTGGCTCAGATCCCCTAGGTTCTCCCCTTAGCCTGAGGTTCAAGTTAGCCGGTCTCCCCCTAGGCCCTCTTCCCAGTGGCTTTCCCGGCCCACTTCGGTGCCGTCCTCCCGCTCTGCCTAGAGTCCATCTCAAGTGGAGATGGACAAGATGATGCACAGGTTTATCTGCACTCTAATTCAAATGGGGGTCTTGCCAGGGCCTTCTCCCACCAGACTGGGCACCTTCCAGCCAGTATTTAGACCTATCACTCCTTCTCCAATCCGACCTGCGGTTTCGGAGTTGTTGGATCCGAGGATGGTCAGAGTCGAGGGGTCGGCGCCGATGGTACCCTGTACCTGTAGTGCCTTGACTAGATCGGATCTGAGCTGTCGGAGCCATAGCTTCTGGGTCGGATCCGAGGAAGTGCTCTCTGCTCCGTGCTTGTCTGAGAGAAACATTCCCCTCGGCGTCTCAGTCTCCGACTCCCCAGTCGGATCAGGGGGAGCGGCTTCCGCTAGCTCATCCCAGGAGGTCCATTCCCCTTCAGCATTTGACATGATGCAGAGGGTTCTTGCAGGGTCGAGACCTCTGTCTATTTCGTCTTCAGAGTCCATCCAGACCCCCCTGACCTTGAGTGCAGGTCCGACCATCTTGCCCTCTCAGGGACAGCCTGTAGCCATAGTGCCCCAGGACGTTCCGGTCTTGAAACAGCCCATTTGCGAGTCCCCCTGAGGAACCCCCCCGCAAGCATACGTGTAAAAGGAGGCACTTGGACTCTCCTCCAGAGTCTCTCACCGAAGACACGGACCTGGATGAAGGCGAAGGTTAACCAAGATCACCCCCCGAGGATGTCTCCTTTGGAGACAACATGGAGATCCTCCGCCAAAGAGGGGAGATGGTCCACCCCAAAACCAACCTCTGATGAGTCCATGTTTCTGGAGGCATTCGGCTTGGACCCGTCTACCTCTTGGGTGTCCCCTCCTGCTGATTCACTTGTGAATTTGACATCTAGGGCGTGTAAGGAGCCGGACACTGTAGATACCCAAGCACCCTGACAAGGTTGTAAGCCTTCCTATGGACAAGTTACACTGGCACAAGGGATCCCCCTGTAGATGCTATGCTGGTGGCGGCGGCCACCAAGAAGGAACTCACCTAGGAGAGTTCCACGGTCCATCCGCCTGACCGAGAGTCAAGAACATTAGATCATTTTGGGAAGCGAGTTTGTGCTTCAGCGACCTTCTGTGTGAGGGCGCTGAACTACATGGCACACGTTATTCGACTCCAGAGAGATCTGGTCAAGGAAATCACGTTGTCAACCCCAGGGTCCATGTCGGCAGAGAACAGAAAGATGTTGGATGCATGAATGGCCACCCTAAAATCTGTAGCCAACATGTCTATGCGTTTGCTCTCCCATGCCATGGAGGGAGCTGGTCAGGCGTTGCTATCCAGCACCACGCCTGACTCCGCTTATGTCAGTTCTCGGAGCCCTTCAAGGCATTTTTACTAACGTCCCTTATGATGGTTCTTCCCATTTTGGGAAGACGGTCAGAGAGACTTTGATCCAGATGGGAAGACACTATCTGCCATCGGGATCCACTTCTCGCCACCTCATAGGTCCTTTTCCAGGAACCAGCAAGGCCAGAAGAAGATGTGGTTCCACAAGTCTCCGGTGTTTTCCCAGGAAGCTCAAGATTCGCCTTCCCCCAGAGGCAGAGGGGGATATGATAGATGCTGCACTAGAGACAGAGGGGGACCTAAGAATTTTGGGTCCCAAGAACCTTTCTCGGATAAACCTGGACAGCAACGCTGAGGGGTTGCCTGGCTGTCCATCTCTGGAGGAAGTCGGGGGTCGCTTGTTGCTTCACCCGCTAGCATGGGAGTCCATCACTACAGATCAGTGGGTGCTGCGAGTCATATCCAGAGGATATTTCGTTCCCTTCAAGGATCTTCCCCATCTAACAAAGCCCTCCTGGACGTCCCACCCATGCAATGGGGAGGAAGCAGTAGTGCAGGTAGACTCACTGCTAAGAAAACGAGTCATCCAGCCAGTCCCCCCATACCAGTCCGGATACGGTGTTTACTCCAAGTTCTTTTTAGTGCCAAAAAAGACGGGGGACCTCAGACCAATATTGGAGCTGTCCAAATTGAACCTGTCAGTAAACAAGACAAAATTCCGGATGGTCACGATTCAATCTATCCTGCCTTATCTGCAGGACAGAGACTGGATGTGCTCAATCGACCTCCAGAACATATGCTATCACATCAAGATGGACAGCTGCTCCCGGAGGTTCCTTTGCTTCTAGCTGGGAGCCAGTCATTACCAATTTCGAGCCCTCGCCTTTGGTCTCACCACAAACCCACAGATGTTTACCAAGGTAATGGCAGTAGTAGCGGCTCATCTGAGGCTTCAGGGCATTCAGGTCTTTCCGTACCTTGATGATTGGCTTTTTACTGCCCCCTCAGAGCATCTACTATGTCAGGCCAGGGACTCCTTCCTTCAGCTAGCCAACAAGTTAGGCATTACGATCAATATAAACAAGTCTGCTCTTCAGCCGGTTCAGATTCTAGACTCTAGATTTCATTTCTAGATTTCATAGGGGCATGGCTGGAAGCAATACAATCAAAGGTGTTCTTCACCTCAGGCAGGATATGCAGCTTGAGGTTACACGTCTTACACATTCTTCAGACCCATTTACCAACAGCCGAAGCAATGTTAAGAGCTCTAGGTTCTGTGGCGGCCATGATAAATCTTCTTCCCACGGTGCGCCTTCATATGAGGGTACTGCAGTGGACACTGGCGGTTCAGTGGTTACTGTTAGACATTCCTTTGTCTTTTTTCTAGTGAGAATTTCAACAGCGTGCAGGGAATCCCTTTGGTGGTAGTCAGTCCCCGGATCTCCTCAAGGGACGTCCTTTTCAACCTCCTTTACCCCAAACCACGGTGGCCATGGACATCTCCCTACTAGGGTGGGGGGGGGCACTGCTCAGGAAGGACAGTCCAGGGCACATGGTCCCCTTCCGAGACCTATCTGCACATCAGTGTTCTAGAGATGAGAGCGGTTCTTCTTGCATTGCAGGCCCTCCATGCTCATCTTCCTCTGGGAACGATTGCAGTTCAGACGGACAACATGTCAGTGGTCTGGTATATCAACAAACAAGGGGGAACCAGATCTTATGCCTTACGTTGTGAGAGACCGTGAGAGTGTGGGAGTGAGCAATCTCCACCAGCCGTTTTCTGGTGGCAGTGCACATCCCGGGACGGTCCAACATTCTAGCATACAGGCTCAGCAGATCTATCTTGATGCCTTACGAGTGGTCTCTGAAACTCTCAGTAGTGGAACAGATCTTCCTAGAGTGGGGTCGTCCTTGCTGCGATCTCTTCACATCTCCTTCCAAAGTGAAATGCAGTGAGTTTTCACTCTGAACCCCCCACCGGGCGAAGCCCCCAGAGACGCTCTGATTCGTGCTTGGCCTCCAGAACTTCTTTATGCATATCCTTGGGTTGATATGCCTGACCTGTATACAAAATTAAAGAGACTAAAACATTTCCACTGCTTGTATCCTACTATCCATATATAAACTATTCCAAGTTCTCAATTTTTGTATTATCTTTTGTTTTTTTTTTCCACATATCCTTAACTGCCATAACAGAAACCTTTTTAAAATACTTCATCTTATGTCCTTATAAACACAGACATTGCTGAAGTAGTTTGTGTGTGGGTACATAGTTTATAGCTATAACCTTTGTTTTATTTTCTTTAATTCAAAAAGACTTGAAACGGTCTCAATTTTTCACAAACTGAGATGTACTTTTTCTGGATTTATCAGACACAAAATATTGTCATCTGCAAATAAAGGCAACATTTCTTGATTACCATACCGATTTTGTCCTTTTATTTCTGAGACCCTTATTTTCTTTGCCAGTGGCTCTGAATATAAAATAAATAACAAAGTGGAAAGAGGACACCCCTGCCTGGATCGTCTGTACAAACAGAGCTTGTTTAAGAGGAACTTTTGCACTTTAATTCTTGCCTCCAGTTCTTCATATATCTTTCTAGTTACCCTTATAGTGTCAGGTTATACAAATGCTTCCAATGCCCTATTGATAAACTCCCAGCTTAGTATGTGAAATGCTTTGTCTGCATGAAGACCACCGGTAACAGAGCTGTTTTCTAACATCCTGCTTCCCTTTAGATTATCATTGTTGTCTTAATATTGTCAAATGTCTGCTTCCCTGCACAAGACCACACAGATCCATATCTATTTTTGGCATCACCTTTGCCATTCTTTTGTCTAGTATAGACATAAACACTTTATAACCATATTTAAAATTGAAATGGGACTATATGCAACTGGGTCTGAAGGGTATTTGCCATCTTTATGTGATACAGCCACCACAGCTTTCTTCCAAGGTGTTGGTGCTTCCCCTCCTTTTAAAATATTGTTAAACAGAACCTTCCAGATCTTTCTCACTTTCTTCCCTCCTAATTTGCAGACTTCCACAGGAATACTATCTTTTCCAGGAGACTTTCCTGAATATTAATTATACATCACTGTTTTTATCTCATTACTTCCTATCTTAACTGCTAGTAGTTGAGTTGCATCTACTTCTAACCCTAGCATCTGATGTTATCCGTGTCATTTATTCATCACCATATGTATCACCAATACTGGATCTGAGCCGGCAACATACGGCAGATGGATCCAAGGCTCTAGCTCCTCCCTCTCCCATAATGCCCTGCTGGCCTCTAACCCTCAGTTCTCATTTGCTGTGATTCTTTGCAGATGCGATGTCTTGGCTCTGCCTACAGATAAGTGTTTTCTTAATTTTTTGTGGCTAGTTAGTTAGTCTAGTGGGTTTATAGCGTTATTCCCTTTTGTAGTACCTCCCCTTCCTTGATTTAGCCTCTTAGTGAGTTTTGTTGTTAGTGGTAGTTTTGGTGCCTTTTTTCCCTTAGCTGTTAGGGCTTTGTGTGTGTGTGTGTGTGTGTGTGTGTGTGTGTGTGTGTGTGTGTGTGTGTGTGTGTGTGTGTGTGTGTTACTTCAGTTTCTTTAGTTTTTGTTATAGATGATAAGCCTTCAGGCTTTAAGAAGTGCTCCTCATGCAGTCGGAAGATGCCCAGTTCCAACTCGCACGAGGACTGCTTGTATTGTTTGGGCACTCAGCACCTGGAGGCTGAATGCAACATTTGTGCTGTATTTAACCCCAGGGCCTTGGTGGAGCACTGCAATAAGCTCCTTTTGAAAGGTCTTGTTTAGGAGACCCTTTGTTTCTCCTTTGAAGCTTCCTCTGCAGATCCAAAGAGTAAGACCCCTTCCTTGCCTTTGGTTCCTTCTAAGAAACTGCAGTTGTTGGTTCCTAGGTCCCTGGAGCCTATCCCAGCCCAGTCCATCTCAAATCAGAGGTCTTTGGAGCCGAGATCAGTGGAGCTGTCTTCCAGATCCAGGGTTCTCTGGATCAGAGGCCCTCCAATCTGACAAGTTCATCAGATCCGATCGCTATGTTGGCTCGGCCTTCTGGTCCTACAGGATTGGATTCAATTATAGTTCTGGAGGAGGTAGCTTCTCCTACCTCCAGACAAGTAGATCAGTCAGCTCGAGGCCTTGGAACTGAACCCCAGAGCACCGCAGCAATTCAGTGAGGTCTCCTAAGTCTACTCACTTCTCTTCCTCCTCAAAGTCTTCAAGGAGTCTGTTACCCTCAGAGATGGACAGGATGATGACGAGCTTCCTGAAAGCCCAAATAGAGTTGGGGCTCCTGGCTTCCCCTGCCCATCTGGCTAGGGGGCCTTTGCCCCTCCCTGTTACTCATTCTCCTCTTCTAACCCAGGTGGCTTTGGAATCTTGGGACCTGGATGCCTGCTATCAGTTCCCAGTGAGGCCAAGCATTCCCCTTTTCTCATCCCAGTCAGGATCCCTGGCTTGCTCTGTCCCGCCACCCTCAGACCAGAGTGAGCCTTGTTCCGGAGTTGTCGATGCTGGCTCTGGGGGTGGGATCTGGTACCATTTTCTCAGACCAGTCCCTTCCCCTTGGCACCTTGGCCTTCGATAGCTCCAGACTGGTATCATCTGGGGGTTGTGGTGCTGTTTCAGGACACATCTTTCCTCTCCATGGGACTTCTCCTTCAGACATTCGGTGATGGGACCGCTTCCAGCCCCTTTGCTTTCCAGATGGTAGAGAGGACCTTCTTCAAGACAGGAGTTTCATCTACCACACCTTTCGGTCCATCCCAGCCTCCCTCTACTTCGGCTGGTGAGGTCTCCCATCCTGTCCAGAGTCAGCCCTCCCGTTTGAGCCTTCAGGGGGTTTCCTCCCCTCTGTGTCCCTGCTTCTTCCTAGTCCTCCCCGGAGCCCCCCATGGAGGAGGTACATTGTAAGAGAAAGTGCAAGAGGAGGCACATGGACTCCCCGTCTGAGTCCCTCACAGAGGACACAGACCCTGATGAAGGATTTGGGTCTCCCAGATCTCTGCCTGACTATGTCTCCTTTGGAGACATTCTTGAAACAGAAGGGTGGATGGTCTCCCTAATCCCTGCCTTCAGAAGAGTCCATGTTTCTGAAGACTTTTGGCATGGGGCAGTCTACTTCCTGAGTGTTGCCCCCTGCTGACAAGTTTAGTAGATTTGATCACCAGCAGGGCCTTGGAAGGAGCCAGACACTGTGGAGCCAGTCCCAAAAAGAGCAGACCAATTCCTTAGCCCTCCTGCGGACTGTCCTTTCTGGAGCAAAGGTGTCCCAGCTGATGCCATTGTGGCTGTCGCCACCACCAAGAAGGAGCTAGCAGAATAGAGCTCCACGGTCCATCCCCTGAAGAGGGAGTCCCGGGCAGTAGACCATCTTGGGAAGTGTGTGTATGCCTCAACTACTTTTGGTCTGTGGGCAGTTAATTACTTGGCACACTTTACCCGCCTCTAAATGGATTTGGTCCAAGAATGTTCCGCTTCCCTTACAGAGTTATTGCCGTTGGAGAACTTTAAACAGGTGTCTCCCAAGCTATCCATTCTAAGGTCCCTTGTGAACTCCTCGGTGAGGCTAATTTCCAATGGTGTGAAAGCTGCCTCTTGAGCAGCATGTCCCGGCATTGCTGTGAGGAGTCATGCTTGGTTACGTTTATGCAGGTTTGTGGAGCCCTTCAAAGTGTCCTTTATCAGCACTCCCTTTGATGGTTCTATCCTTTTTGGACCTTCCGTAATGGACACTTTGACCCGCAGTGAGCAGGAAGGGAAGACTTGTCTGCTGTCGGGATCAAGCTTTCTACTCCCCAGAGGTCCTTGTCTAAGACCCAGCGAGGAACTAGGAAGATGTGGTTCTGGAAGTCAGTCTGCCTTCCAGGACATTTCTGATGATGCCTCTTCCAGAGGCAGGGGAGAGGTTTCAATGGCCGACGCCGCCCTTGAGGCAAGGGGATCTGCAAAATCAAGGCTCCAGGGAACCCTTCTCTGAGAAGCCCCATCAGCAGTCCTGAAGCGTTGCCCGGCTGCTGTGCCCTGGAGGCAGTCGGGGGTTACATTTCCCTACACCCACTAGTCTGGACAAATATCACCTCAGATCAGTGGGTGTTGAACATCGTTTTCAGGGGCAATTTCATTCCCTTTTCAGAACCCTGTCTCCTGAGAAGTTACCTCCCCAGTGTTCCACCCAGTCAGAGGGAGTTGGCCTTCAAAGAAGTAAAAGAGCCACCCAAGAGGTCCCGTCAGGACAGAGAGGATCCGGTACTTATTCTTACTTCTTTTTAGTGCCAGGAAAGATGGGGGACCTGCGTCCTATTTTGGATCTCAGCGAGCTTAATCTTTCCGTCAAGAAGTCCAAGTTCCAGATGGTCACTCTTCAGTCCATTCTGCCTCTGTTTTGCAAGGATGATTGGATGTGCTCAGTAGATCTCCAGGACGCCTGCTGTCACATCAAGATAGACAGGCATTCCAGGAGACATCTTCGCTTCTGGCTAGGGGCCAGTCATTACTAGTTCAGAGCCCCTCCTTCGGTCTCACCGCAGCCCCCCCCCCCCCCGGTGATTACCAGATGTGTGGTAGTGGCTCACCTGCAGCTGCAGGTGTTTCTGGTCTTCCCATAATTTGACGACTGACTCCTCACCGCACCTTCAAGGCATCGACTGCTACAAGTAATCCATTATGTTCTTCCCCTCTTTGATCATTTGGGAATCACGGTCAATCTTTTGAAATCCAGTCTTGTTCCCACTCAGCAGTTGGAGTTCATAGGGGTATAGTTAGACTCCGTCTCAGAGATTGCAGCATTACCTCTGTGCAGGGTTCAGTTGATCCGGGTGCAGGTTACTCAGATTTTGGACCTGTCGCTTCCCCCGGTTCACTTGATTCTTCATATCTTTGGATCAATGGCCTTGGCCATGCAGCTCGTTCCCCTGGCATGGTGCTACATGTGGATATTACAGTGGACCTTAACAGTTCAGTAGTAGGCTCTGTCTCAACCAATGTCCATGCCCATAAAGCTCACGCCTGTGTACACATGACACCTTTTTGGTGGCTTCATTCTCAGGATCTCATTCTAGGCAGGTCTTTTTCTTTCCCTCCACCCAAGGCCATGGTGACCACGGTTAGTTCCTTGTTGGGGTTGGGGTGGGCATTTCCAGGGAAAGGCTGTCTAAGGCATGTGGTCCCCCATAGAAGATAAAGTTGCACATAAATGCCCCGGAGATGAGGCAGTTCTTCTGTCATTGCAAGCCTTTCAGGACTGCCTCCCTTGGAGGATGATTGAAATTTTGTCAGACAACATGGCTGTGGTCTGGTATGTCAACAAACAAGGGGAAACATGATCTTATCCATTGTGCAGAGAGGCCATGAGATTGTGGGAATGGGCAATGTCCTCTGGGCGCTTCCTTCTTGCAATGCATATACCTAGGGACTGAAGTGTGTTGGCCGACAAACTCGGCAGATCCATCTTGAGTCCTCACGAGGGGTCTGTCAATCCCACAATGGCAACGCAGAATGTGAAGTTGTCCTATCTCGCCTTCATTCTGTACTTGTGGGTTAGGAACCGATCCTCTGTTCCGACTCTGCCACTTACAAAAGCTCGAGTTCTCCAATTAGCTTGTGGCTTACTTCCCATCCTATGATGCTCTAGGGCATTCCCCAGATCTTGTTTGCAGCTAAACAGATCGGGCGTTTTTCAACTGGCTAAGTTACCTTTTTTGGAGTAATAAAGTTTCTTCTTTCTACAAATATTTTGTAGTAGTTGTCCTGTTAGTCGTTTGAGTTGTTGTTAATTTATTTATTTTTATTTTACATTTGTTTACCGGGATAGTCTGACTGAATACAAGTCCATTTTCAGCAGAGGCCCGGGGAGAAAAGCTCCAGAAAGTACAGTTACATAAAGACAGAGTAGAGAAAGTTGTAAGTACAAGGAATAATACACAAGTCAGTAAGATACAAGCATACATTAGAGTAAATGCATTCATAAATATGGTACAAAGTTCCAGACAAGAGGTTTGTCTAAACTTACATATTAGGCATACGTTCTATAATAGATCAAGCACAGTTAGCAAGAGAAAACCACAAATTCAGAAAATTAGCTAATCAGGATTGAAACAGGGACATAGCCAATGTTTTTGGAGGTGGAATTTGAGGATTTTTTTGAACTGGGTGAGGGAGGGTTGGTGGGTGAGTATGGCAGGTAGCGAGTTCCAGATTTTACCTACTGAGTTGGCAAATAGAGAGTCCCCTGCCACATTATTGCTCTTGGACATTTGTACCAACAGTTTGTCGGTTTGTTTGTTTACAGTATACTGTGTCCGTTACTTGCTGTTTTCACTTTGGGCTGTCGTTTGTCATAAGTCCCATATTTTCACCCCTATCCCAGCCTTCTGTGTGTGTGTAAACTTTAGCTTACAGTTTACCTCATGCTGTGTTTTTACTTAATAAGTATTTTGAGTCTGTGTGTTGAGTTTTTCTGTATAGGAATTTAGTTTATATTTTCTTCACATCACTTGTTTACGTTAGAGAGTGATTAAGCCCGTTTGAGTTAGAGGGCTTTATTGTTGTGTGGTGTACATCGTGGTGTACATCTATTTAAAAAGGTTTGACCCTTTCCTTTCAGAGTCGGCTCGTTTGTCTTAGAGAGCGACTCACCCTCTTTAGTTAGTGGGCGGGTTTTTTTCCTGTCTGCTGCGCCTTTTGCTCTGATAAAAAAAAAAAAAAAAGAGTTTCTGGGTTTTCTTCTGTTTCTCTTAGCTCATTTAACTTAGAAAGCTCCTTTAGACTTCAGTTGTAGTGTGTTTGCTTCATTAGTTGTTTCTGCTGTTGTTGGGTTGACACGATGTCCAAGCATTCAAAAGATACTAAACCATCAGGGTTTAAAAAATGTGCTAACTGCTCTCAGAAGATGCCGTTAACAGATAGTCATACAAAATGTGTTTATTGCCTTGGAGCTGTACATTTACAGGAGTCGTGCTTCATATGTCATTCTTTTAGTTCAAGGCTTCTCCTTGAAAGAAAAAATAAACTTATCCTGAGAGTGTTATTAAAGACTTTTTTCTGAATCCTTAGAAGAAGGTCAGAGTGCATCAAAGAAAATCTCTTCCCTCCCTCTAGACTTGAAGTCATCAAAAAGGTTTTCTTCAACTTCAGACCAATCCGGACCTTCAACAAAAATTTCGAAAGTGACCTCGTTGGACCCGAAAAACCTTCTACCTCAGCTCCTCTTGCTTTGGAGCCGATGGTACTACAGTCTCAAAGCCGGTCCTCTGCCCTGCAGCTGGAATCTCCGACATTAAGATCTCCCATACTACAAAGGACGAGATCTTCTGTCCCCTCTTTTCTGTCCTCCAGGAGTTTGTCAGATGAGGATGTGGATCATGTGGTGTGGAAGGCCTAGAGTATACCGGCACTGGCCAAATTGTGGGAGCTGACCCAGAAGGCTTTGGAGCCGAGTGGACCTACTCCTTCACAATCGATTCCTCCTCCAACCCACCTCGGGGCCTCGGAGCTGGAATGCATGGAGCTAATAGCAGTGGAACTGTCGGAGCAGAGACCTGCTGCATTAGCTACAGCTCCAACTTCTGCTCTGACTTCCTCTGTGCCGTCTGAGCTCGAGGAGTCTAGGAGCTGATGCTCCCTGGTCGGGTATGGGGGAGGGACAGTAAGATTGGGCAGTTGTCAGATCCGAACTTGCCTCTTGGGGGCCACTGCACGGGTCAGCACGGCTCCTACATCAGCTTCGGAGCCAACCCCTTGGCTACAGAGAGACCTGCTGGTTCTTCAGAGCCGGAGACTTCCACGAGTCATGAGCGGCGCGCTTTTGAGGCAATGAGAGTGCTGTCCCCACAAGCAGCTCCACTCTCAGATCCTGTCATTCCTCTCAGAAAGCACCGGTGTCCGTCTCAGCACAACCATTTCCACACAGGCATGGAGACCCAAAGTCTCAGGATGCCCCAGTAGGTGAACCCATCTCATCTGAAACCTCTCCAGAATGCCCTTCTGAAGAGGTCCCTCACGAGATTATGTAAGAGGAAGCATTTGGACTCCCCAGAGGAGTCTGTCACACCTGACACAGACTTTGAATCACATCTTGAGACAGACCTCGAATCAAAAGGGTCCCCACGGTCACCCTCTGAGGATGTCTCCTTTGCAGACATCTAGAAATCCTTAAGTAGAAAGGCAGCTGGAAGCCTATCACCCCTTCTGACGAGGAGTCTGTCTACTTGAAGGCTTTCAGGTCTCGCCCTTCCGCTACTTAGGTGTCTCCGTCTTTTGATGAACATATGGATTTAGTTTGTCGAAAGGAGTGGGAGTCTCCAGACGTAGTGGAGCCTATTCCCTGGAGGCCAAATAAATTTATTACATCTCCCGATACATGCTTTGGTGGTGGCAGTGGCCACCAAGGAGGAGTTGTCAGAGAAGTCCCCCTCTGTCCATCCCCCGAATAAAGAGTCACGTATGATGGACAGATATGGAAAGTGTATGTTTTTTTCTTCAGCGACCTTTACACTCCGGTCCCTGAATTATCTTACACATTTCACCAGGTTGCAGAGATATCTCCTGAAGGAGCTTGGAGATACTTTCCAGGGTTCAGTATCTGTGGGGGTATCAGATAAAGGGTCCTCCCAGCTCTCCACCTTAAATTTAGTAGTAAACTCATCCATGAGGCGCGTTTCTTACACAGACGATGGAGTGATTAGGTCATCAGGTTCAGGAATTGCCCTTAGGAGACCTTCTTGGATACGCTTGTGTAACTTTGCGGAACCCTTTAAGTCATCCTTTAACGCCCCCTTCAGCTCGTCCTTGTGTGGGCCTAAAGTCAAAGACACACTAACCAGGTGTGAAGGAAAAACTCTGCCGTCAGAGTCCGTTTCTGCCACACCTTCTAGACCTTACCCTAAATGTCAGAAGGGAGGAAAAATTTGATTTCTAAAACCCCAGAGAGCTTTTCGAGACACACGTGGTGAGCGTTCCCCCAGGGGCAGAGGGGGAAGCAAGAATGGAAGATGCCAGCCACGTGGCAGAGGGGGTCCGCAGAACTGGGACAACAGAGAACCCTTCTTTGGTAAGCCCTTTCAATTCTCCTGAAAGGAGGCCTAGTTGTCCCTCTCTGAAGGCAGTCGGGGGTCGATTATCTTTGTACCTAGACGCCTGGCTAAAAATAACAAAAGACAAGTGGTTACAAAGCATCATATCCAGAGGTTACTCCATACCCTTTTCTGTTCCTGCCCCATGCATAAAAAACATTCCGGATGTTCCACCCAGTCACAGGAAACAAGCAACCCTAGAAATACAGAAGTTGCTAGAAAAGAGTCATCCAACCTGTCCCCACAGACCAGATAGGATCCGGGACTTGCTCAAGGTTCTTTTTAGTTCTGAAGAAAACAGGGGACTGGAGACCCATACTGCATCTCAGCAGACTGAACAAATCTGTAAAAAAGACAAAGTTCTGGATGGTAACACTGCAGTTGATACTTCCCTTTCTGGGAAAAGACAATTGGATATGCTCTATAGACCTCCAGGATGTGTACTACCACATAAAAATGGACAGGCTATCCAGGAGTCATCTGTGCTTTCAGCTGTGAGCCAGTCACTACCAGTTTCGAGCTCTTCCCTTTGCTCTCACTACAGCCCCCAGAGTGTTCACCAAATGTATGACATTAGTCACGGCTCACCTGAGATGTTTAGGATTCCAGGTGTTTGCATATCTAGACAACTGGCTCCTAACCACCACCACCAAGCATCTACTAACAGAAGCAAAAGACACCACCCTGATACTTTGTTCTTGGCTAGGGATCACAATAACCTATGAAAAATCTGCCTTATTGCCAACTCAACATATCATTTTTATAGGCGCAGGTTTAAGACACTACAACAACGATGGTAAAGCTTCACCAGAGAGAGTGCAGGCCCTTCAAGTACAGGTTCTAGACCTTCTTTTCAAAAGGAAGACTCAAGCAAGGACAGTTCTAAAAGTACTAAGCACCATGGCAGCAGCAATAAATGTAATCCCCCTAGTGCGGCTGCACATGAGAATTCCACAGTGGCTGCTGTTCACTCAGTGGTCCATGCAGTAACTTCCGATGTCACACCACATTATATTGACAGAATTTTGCAAAAGGGACCTTTGTTGGTGGCTTCACTCTGACCAAGTGACTTTAGGTCAACCTTTTGGTCTTCCACAGCCACTCGCCACAGTGACCACGGATGCTTCCTAGGTAGGGTGGGGGGCATTATCAGGGAAGAACAGTTCAAGGCACTTGGCAAGATCAAGGGGCCCACTTGAACATCAATGTCCTAGAGATGAGAGCGGTGCTTCTTGAGTTGCAGGCATTTCAAGACTCTCTTTCACTGGGAAAGATTGCGATCCAAATGGACAATATGTCAGTGGTATGGTACATAAACAAGGAGGAATCAGATCTTACCACCTTTGTTGACAGGCCCTGAGAGTATGTCAGTGGGCAACCTCCTCCTAACACTTTCTGATAGCAACGCATATCCCGGGGAAATCCAGTGTGATAGCAGAGAAACTCAGCAGAGCAATACTGATGCCTCACGAGTGGTCCCTCAAACAAGACATAATAGAAATGATTTTCCAGAAATGGGGCCAGCCTTGCTTTGATCTTTTTGCCACATCCATGAACGCCAAATGCAGCAGCTACCTTGCCCTAATCCCCCCTCCAGGGGAACCCACAAGGGATGCACATGTACACGATTGGCCCCCAGGTCTCCTCTATGCCTTTCCTCCTTTTCCATTGATACCCAAAGTGCTTCAGAAAGCCAGCACATTGGTAAGGACCTTCATTCTTGTAGCCCCTTACTGACCTCATCAAATTTGATCCCCTTCTTGCGGCCTCTTCTTCAAGGATTGAAGAATCCTTGGATTCTGGACCCAGTGCCGGCTGTTCTGACCCATCCATCGGGAATGCTCTAGCCATCTCTCCAAATCCTCAAGTTGACAGCTTGGCTGCGCCAATTCCAAACATAGCCAGGCTACCAAACCTGTCATCCTCAGTTCAACATATCCTAATTTCTTCTCACAAAGCTTCTACAAGAAGATTATATCTCAGCAAATGGAAAAGATTTTCCTCCTGGGCTTTAAAAATCATATTGATCCTTTCTCTGCATCTACAAT
Source organism: Protopterus annectens (assembly GCF_019279795.1). Lineage (NCBI taxonomy): Eukaryota > Metazoa > Chordata > Ceratodontiformes > Protopteridae > Protopterus > Protopterus annectens. Next base: position 20,481,553 of record NC_056732.1, on the reverse strand, counting down.
ACTGGAATTTTAGCAAAACTTTTTTAATGATGGAGCAGCTGCAGCTACTGTCAGAGTACAGTTAGCAGCAATCTCAAATTTTCATTTTGGAGGAGGTGGACCGAACGTTATGGCCCACAGACTTTGTAAAGCTTTCTTGAGAGGTACTAACCTGTTAAGACCACCCATTAAACCACCTCTACCTCCATGGAACCTACATTTCGTATTATCTCGTATAATTCTTCCCCCCTTTGAACCTGCATCATCCTGCGACTTGAAGTTCTTAGGCTGGAAGACTATTTTCTTAGTGGCTATCACTTCAGCTAGGAGGGTTTCGGAATTACAAGCATTATCCGTCAAACCTCCATATATGCTGTTTCACAATGACAGAGTCTCAGTTCACACAAACCCATCCTTTCTACCAAAAGTATGCTCAGAATCAAACTTAAATCAGTCTATAGACTTAACAGTTTTTTTCCCCAAGTATAGCAATAAGGCAGAATACCTTACACCAACTTGATGTACGTAGACAGTTACGTTTCTATTTACACAGAATGAAGGATTTTAGAAAAACTGATCAATTGTTTGTATCCTTTTCAGACTGCAAGAAAGGAGCTTCGGTAGCAAAAACCACTCTGTCTAGGTGATTGTCAGATTGCATCTCATTTACCTATCAGTCAGTGAACAACTTCCAGACAAAGTAAGAGCTCATTCTACCAGGGCTACTTCGACCTCTTCTGCCTTTTGTACAAAAATACCAATTGATACCATTTGCATGGCAGCAATGTGGGCAAGGCCTCATACCTTTATCACTCATTACAAAGTGGCCTCCGGGGACAGGGCCTCCTTTGGGTCCACTGTTCTGAAGAATGTTCTCCTGTGAGCCACCCAAGAAAGATGGTGTTAGGGACGCTGTCCCACAAGTACAGAGTGAAGGCGAGATAGGACAACTTCACATAAAGAAGTTATGTACTCACCAAAACGTTCCATGTGAGTTGTCCATCTCACCTTCATTCTTGCGTCCCACCCTCCTACCCCCATCCTTTTAGCTCCTGGAGGATCAAGAGGTTACTAATTGGTGTCTGAATTTCTCTGATTCTTTTCTTAACTTATAAGCTAGTGGAAAATTCTTATATATATATATATATATATATATATATATATATGTATGTATGTATATATGTATGTATATATATATATATATATATATATATATATATATATATATATATATATATATATATGTATGTATATATATATATATATATATATATATATATATATATATATATATATATATATATATATATGTATATATAAATATGTATATATTAGTGTACCAGCAAACAAGATCTGCGGAATGCCCTAGAGCATCATGGGAATAGGGAGTAAGCCATGAGCTAGTTGGAGACCTCAAGCTTTTGTAAACGGCTGAGTCGGAACCGAGGATCGGTTCCGAACTCACAAGTACAGAATGAAGGTGAGATGGACAACTCACATGGAACGTTATGGTGAGTACATAACTTCTTTTTTTTTGACGATTGGGGTCACCCTTGCTGCGACCTTTTTGCCTCCACAGCCAGCCACAAATGTAGCAGGTACTTCGCCCTGATCCCCCTTCTAGGGGAGTCACCAAGGGATGCTCTAGTCCATGACTGGCCCCCTGGTCTCCTGTATGCCCATCCAGGAGGAGTTCCTCTAGTTCCCAAGGTTCTGCAGAAAGCGCAAAACCTGAGGACATCCCTTATCTTCATTACCGATTTCTGGCCCCATCAACTATGGTTCCCCTTCCTCATGTCTCTTCTGAAGTATATACCGTGGGTACTGGAAACTTGACAGGATCTGATCTCCCACCCTTTAGGGCTTCCTCTCCCAAACCTTCAGATCCTTTGTCTGACCGCATGGTTTCTGCAATGTCAGTGATTTTAAGTCTGACCGCATGGTTTCTGCAATGTCAGTGATTTTAAAATAGTCCAGGCTGCTGTCACCCATCAAGCGCATTATTCTAGCATCCCAGAAGCCTTCCGCCAGAAAGGTTTACTATAGCAAGTGGAAACATTTCTCCATCTAGGCAAAGAGCAGGTATCTGGATCCCTTTTCTCCTTCTATCTCTGATATCCTTTTGTTTTGTCCTCTCTTTTCCAAGTGAGAGTACGTTTCTGTATGATCAACCTTCAGCTGGTGGGGATTTTCTAATTTTCATTAGAGCACTGAGTTTTCATCTACATCTTCTTGCTTAGACCACCGATTAATGATCCCTTGCCTCCTTGGGACCTTACATTAGTTTTGCAATCTCTGACAATGAGTCCCTTCGAGCCTGCTGGTTCCTGCAGTGTCAAATTCTTGTGTTGGAAAACGACCTTCCTGGTTGCTATCACTTCTGCTAGGAGGGTTTCTGAACTGCAAGTTCTTTCCATTGTTCCTCCTTATATGATTTTTCCAAAGTCAGAGTTTCTCTCAGGACGAATCCCTCTTTCTTGCCAAGGTTGCTTCTGAATCTAGTCTAAACCAATGTATTCAGCTACCTGTGTTCTTTCCCAGTTATTCCAACAGAGGAGAATACATTCTGCATATTTTAGACATTCAGACAGTTACGGTCCAATCTTCATAGGACTAAAGGATTTTGCAAATCAGAAGAGCTCTTTGTAGCTTTTTCTCCAAACAGATGTGGTCTCCTGGTGTCTAAGGTCACTATTTCTAAATGGATTTCTAACTGTATCTTCACAGTCTATGAAAATAAGCATTGTGAGGTTCCAGGAAGAATCGGGGCTCATTCTACAAGGTCTGTGGCTACTTCCTCAGTCTTTTTGGCCAAACTTTCTATTGATGACATCTGTGCTGCTGCCACTTGGTCTGATCCTCACACCTTCATATCGCATTACAAAATCCTTTGGCTCCACCATCCTGCAGCATGTCCTTCCTTGAGGCCTCCCAGGATAAATGGTAGCTGGGGGCTCTGACCCTATGGTGATGAATAATGACATGGATAACATCAGATAAGAGTTATGTACTTGCTATAACTTGGCTTCTGTGTTATCTTGTATCATTATTCATCACATTTCCCTCCCACCATCCTCTTACCTTGTTGGATCTTGGAGATGTTGGAGTGTTTTCTTTGGGTCCAGGACTTTTTTTCCCCTCTGTTTTGCAGGAGTAGTCCTTGGGAATGTAGTAACAAACTCGATCTGAGGATTAGACTGCAGCAGGGTATTATGGGAGAGGGAGGAGCTAGCACCTTTGATCTGTTTGTTGTGTATTGCCAGCTCTGATCCGATATCTGATCCTAATCCCTATGGTGATGAATAATGACATAGGATAACACAGATGCCAAGTTATGGTAAGTACATAACTCTTAATAATTAATTTCTTCCATGAATATTTATGTTTGTAGTATTTCTCGATTTTCACATTTATCTGCTTTATACAGGTTTTCATAAAACTCTTGTAATATCTCTAAAATCTCTACAGGATCTCCAGTTATTTTTCTTGTGACAGGTTTCCTAAGTCTGGCGACAACCATTTCAACATTCTGTTGCCCAAGTTATGCTAGAAATATTTATGGTCCTGGAGTTATCATAAAATAGTTGCTTAACTGCAATCTTTCTTAAGTTATGCATGTTATCCACATGCTTCCTTATTCTGTCTTTAACACTCTGTATTTGCTCCTTCTGTTGTTCTGTGAGAGTCCCCTTATTCTGCAGTATTTTAAACTTTGTCAGCCCGTCTTATTTCGTAACCATGTTATTTAAGCCCTGTTTTGAAACTCCATTTTCATTTTATCATAGTCACTAGCTTTAACTTCTGGAGATATTCCTACCTTCCTAACAACATAGGCTCATAGATGTGTACCAGGCTAATAACCCTAGAGCCTTTACAAGCCTAGCCCATAGAAGTGCCCTGGCATTCGTGCCGCCCAACGTTAGTTCCCAGTGCCTCTATCAAGTACAGCCACTGCAGTGAACCCCAGGGGGGTAAACTTTGTATTTCCCATCCACTCATCAACATCTCTCTTGAAGAGGGCCAGTGAGGTGCTCTGTTTGGCATGTATGAGAAGTCTATTCCAGAGCATGGACAGTCTCTGGGTTATGAACCTGTCCCTCCAGCATGTTCTGTTGATTGTGATAATGAGGATGAGGTCTCTGGATCGGTGCGGAGGGATTTCAACTACCGCTTCCTGAAATTCCTGTCTTTTTAACAGGTAGGTGAGAGTGGCACTGTTTTATTTTTACTTGGTTATCCTGCACTTTTATCTTTGTTTTTATTGATGCTTGTTCAGAAGTAGTTATTGTATGTGTGTCGAAGCTTAGACTTGAATGCATATGTTTCTGTCAAATATAATTTCTATTTAGTCCTGTCCAAGTTCCTACTACTGAAGTCACATACTCTGTACCAAATATTTTCATAAATTCCTTCAGAACTCTACCCTCTTTTGTTATGTCGTCCCTTCTAGGTCCCCGATACATATTCCAGTTCCCACCTATATCTATTTTCAGCAGGGAATATTATTTATTTCTCTCCAACTTTTCTTAAGCTCCATAACAGCAGTTTTCAGTGGAATGTACATGGAAACTACATGTCATTATAATCCTCCTTCCTTGCCAAAGCACCTTATTACCACAAATCTACCATTTTTATGTTTTTTCCTCATCTGTCACTATTGGAGCCCCTCTAGCAATTAGTATAATTACTCCCCTTTACCTTTGTCTCTGATATTCTGCTGAATATCCATCCTGAAATGCTGTCTGTTAAATTTACATGCTCATTTCTTTCCAAATGTGTCTCCTGCAGCATTGCTGTTTGCACCTGCATTTCGTAATGTAATTCTAGTACTGTTTCCTTTTTATCTGTATCTGTAAGGCCATTTACTTTCCAGGATAATATGGACAGCATAGGCATCATGAAAAAAAACCTAATGATCTGATGTCATTTTCATTCATTCCTCAACAACTGGGTTCGGATCTGACTCTGCCACTTTTTACAGCTTGTGGAACACTGAAAGTCTTGAGCTCCTCCCTTACCCATAATGTACTAGTCCCCTACCATACCTCAGATCTCACTTTCCACCTTTGCGTACGGAAATGGTCACTGTAAGCTCTCAAGCAGTAGTAGGGTTTGCGAATAAAAGTCGATTTTTTTACCTTCCCCCGGTTTCATGAAGCTCGTCGCAAGGCTGGTGTAAGGCCTGCGCCAGCCGTGCGGCGTATAAATGGTGTAGTAGCGCCATATGCATATTAATGAAGGTGCGCTGCTACCACATCCACGTGCATAGGACACGTGCGCGAGTGCATGGGGCTTTACTAAGCTGCGCCCTGAGGCGTGTAAATGTCGGCTGGCAATGAGCAACCTAAACTGCTGAATATCATAGCCTGCCTGCAATAGTAATCGCACCTATCAGTGTCTGTGGATAATGAAATGTATGCAAAGCATGCAAGACAGTTCCCGGCCACACAAAATGGAGAACCAAACAGAAATGCACGCAACACAATATGAGTGTCCGTCCATGGAACAAATGATATTTAAAATCGTGTGTCCGTAATGTACTGCACTGTCAGAAGTTATACCCAGTGGAAGTGAAGCGCATCATGTCAGCGCGCCGCCAATACACACGTCTAGCCCCAAGGGCATGGTCACCAGCAGACCCACAGTGGTAGTGATAGTACACAGCTGGGCAGTTGTGGCTATATAACAACCGTAAAGAAACCTGACAGTCCAAATTGTATACCAAACACACACAAACATATGTATATTAAAATGTGCTATACACATGAACGTAACCGTCACATACACATAGGATGCCATATGCGGAACCGGGATATCCAAAAGCAGAACCCATGCATGCAAATGCAATACGCAACAACCCCTGTACAGCACATAACCCGCACCCATGTCCGAATGTCCACCAAATCCAGCTACCAGCCTTGCGCATCCGTACACCTACACATAGCGACTATTCCCCATATGTAGTAGGAAGTATCGTCCTAAGCAGTGTCAGGATTGCAAATATGTATCCCACGTTTGTAAACATCCCATCACAGGTACGTAAATCCAAATGCCAGCGCGTTAATGTTCCGGCAAAATGTGTGTACATCCCGCGTGGGATAAGTAACCTGTTGAAACCACAGAGTTGTTTACATGCCACGGTGTCCATTACTGTACACATCTGGACAAAACATGTATGTGTAGTCACGGTACTGTTCATTTTCCACACAGACATGCAAAACATACTACGCAGGATGGAACAGCTGTCCACCATGCAGGTCACCCCACTAGGGTTGCCACCTGTTCAGATGGCCAAGGTGGGACATCCCTTGTAGAAATGTGAGAATCTGCAGGATAAAACATACCCCCGGCCAGTGCAAAGGACAGAATTACACGTGTATGCCAAGATAAAAGCTTATTCCATAGCATTTGAATAGCTTATGCTATCCCAAATAATAGTTATGTGTACCAGATACAAAATACCTGTATCATGCAACTAGTAAAGAAAATAAGAAATATATTACTGTCTTAAAATCACAGGACAATTGCCATGTCTTAGGTGTCGTCGCAGGACACAACTGTCCAAAGTGGGACCTCCCCCCTTGCAAAGAGGAACAGGTGGTAACCCTACTCCCCACTGAATTATCGACAGTATATATTCAACTCAATCACATACCGACACCACCTCCCAACCTATTACAGCAACAAAACCTGGACAAAGCCTAAAAGGATGGGTGGACAAATAGGGACAGATGTAATTACTGCTCTCACAAACTTTGAAAGTTCACTGAATAATAGTATGTACATAAGCATGAAATGTTGTGAAGGATGTGGGGTAGTCCCCAGTATTACAGAGGTCCGTACATTTATACTGTAACAAAGCGTCACATATGTTGACTGTACTACTGCATACCTGTAGTTAATTCATAGTTAAGTCATGTGCAAAATAATAACCCTCGTAAGAATGAATACAGGAAGTAGTCAAATGTGAATGGGAACACCACTCACCGTGGATTATGTATTGTAACCACCCCCACCCATATTATGTATTGCCAACATCATAAGCTGCTGACAGGTGCCCAAACACCTGTGTCTGTAAACACAGATAAAATGTTTAAAATGGACAAACCCTGTCCATGTGCTTTGTCTGACATTTGAACACGGTCAGGGCATTTCCGTTCACTAGGCAGACAAGCCTAAACCCAGATCACCACATGAACACCCTAGCAATTAAAGACCTGTATGTGTCAGGACTATAAGCCTTTGGGTTCTGAATATCCCTGCAGTGATTAAATATGCAGCTTGGGTCCAGAGCAGTAGGGAACAGGGAATGTGTAACATGTAGTACCGCATTTTTCCCAGCAGGAGAATGGATGCCTGTGACGTAAGTGAAGCGGTGAGGCATATGTTAATGTAGCTATGTACTATGGGTATGCATATAAATGAGTCAGAACACCAAACGTATAGTGGTTACAACATCCGGCCAACGTGAATGCAGTCCCGGTTCAACTACGACTACAGCACATATAATGTTAAAGTGTAATGAATGCGTCTGTGCTGTACAGACATTTAAATATGTAAAGGTGAACGTGTGTTTCGCATATGTCCGTTAACCGGATTAGAGATATTTTACTGGCACTGTCACAAGTAATAAAGCCCACGTAAGCACAAAGACTTAGTAAACATATGTAACCTACAATAAGGATATGCATGTGCGCCTGCGCGTAACCCACAATAAGGAAATGCAAGTGCACCTGTGCGTGTGTAATCCGCTCACAGCATAGCAAATGAATGCTAGTTTCTACACGTAATGTCTATATATGGATATATACATTTGTGTATAGATATATATATCCACAGACTTAAACTAAAATATATGAAATAAAGAATGTACAGATATATATATATATATATATATATATATATATATATATATATATATATATCTATATACATACATACACCAAACACATACATCAATTGATATATACCTAACAAACATATAAACAAATGCCCTCGTAGATATAACACATGTACATAAATAGGTTACACCATAGCTAGTATGGATACACATAACAGACATGCAATTAAGGTAAATACACTGCTGCTTCCAAAACTACTGGCCGGAAAGTATCAGTGTGCCAGATCTGTAAGTTCTACTCTTTAAACATGGATATAGGTGTCCTTTGCAGGACTCCAAAAATAGTGAATTTATAAATGCACAGCCCTGTAATGATTGCCGCAAAGAAGTGTCATCCGCAACTACAATATAGCTGTACATGCAACAGTAGCTTGTGCAAGTGTAATAACACATGGGTTGACAGAATGTAAGACATATGTACCGACATGTGGAGAGTGGATAGTGCTTAGAAGTGTCGTCATAATTTATTATCGCTCACATTAAATATGTGTTATGACTACTGTGGAGGGGTGTCAGGTCTGGGAATCATGGATATGCAATAATGGGCCTAGGTGCCTAGGTGTTGGTTGGCACAGATTTATGAGGTCCGCCCCATGGGAGTGATTAATATACCTATGTGAGTATAGCAGACGTTTCTAACTTCCTAAAATGAAGAACCCATCTACCGGATATTGTGTAAACTATTGGGGGAAGACGTAGGGAGTTATATTAGTGTCGTGTAAGCGATTATCATGGACGTACATGCGTACGAATAAGATGGTAACCATACCTCTCAATCAGAATAAGACATCTGGACAAAGGCATTTTAAAATAAGTACAAATAGGAATATCTCAAATATTCCTCTTACAAAGTCAGAACGTGGATAGAATAATGGATCAGTCAATAGTATGAATGTTTCGAGGGTTATTAATTGTAAATAACAAATGTCTGTCATTATTGTCTAACCCCACAGTCCCAAATGACTTCCCACTAAATTACCAGAAAGGCATTGCACAATATTATTAAAAAAGGAACAAAATCAGACATCTAAGTTAGGGACATTTACCCAAGATTTGTACAGTTGAGAGGTATGAAGGTAACCCTGACCTAAATAAATGTACAGAACTAGTGCGATTAGGTGGACAGGTGTGAAGAAAGACGTGATGACAAATGACAAAACATGTATAAGTCAAAAGCATGTACCTCGACAAATCTGGATGAATACTAATGCCCTGTGATAGTCAATGTGGAAGGTTAATAGAAACAACATAAATGTGTCCCTCAGGGTGCTATGCAGTGTCCCCGAGACAGTGTCCAGCCTCCCACGCACGCATGTGAGTTCTGCCACTGACGGAAAGCGCAAATACCGGCGAACACATAAGGTAGATGATAGCAGAATATGTGTTGATCAGCACCTGTTGGCGTTTGTGAGGAACACAACACTCTGGGCGGGTGTGTCCCACAAAAGGAATGTAATGGCATCTGGCCTGTGATTTCTCCATATATTGTGTGTAGTGGTGTAATAAAATGACATATCTTGTATCAGAAACAGATACATGTTATAGGAAACAGTATCATCGACTATACCACTACAAGACAAATCTGAAGGTATGAAAAGTGCTGAAGTAGTCAGTTTAGTATTGACCGCAGGTATGTGTGGACTTGTCAAATGTCACAGCTGTACATATAGTCCCTATAGGGCTGTCACCGCTACAAATGATGAAAGTGGGAGGTGCTCTGTATAAATGACAGACGTAGCAGGTCAAAACATACCTACAGCCATGCCTACCCCACAAATAGACATATTAGCACACATCAAAGCTTAGGCCAGGATTCAGGAAGCTTTGGTGGTGTGCAGTAGAGTAAGAGTAGAGCAAGGCAAGATGTCCGCCGAGCTACTCAACAATATCCTGTAGGGGCGTGTAACACAGCCCCTCAAACGAACGTTGCACGGACAATGTTAGGATATGCAAATTACCCCATTTGTAGGTGAAAGCTATGCAAATGATGTAAAATATGCGATACATGAAACAGTAAGCTGTCCGTGCAAGAGTAGAGGTATGTGCAGAAATGTACACGGATGTTAACCGAGTAACGTTCTGCAAGTAGCTAAACGGAGCAATGTCATCTGCAAATAAAGGATGGTTTAGTTGAAGAAGCATGCCAATGTCCAAATATAACGCCAGTGGCATGTATTCCCATTGGAAATTAATAAAACTCTAGTTGTCCTCCCCCGATCTCAGAGTACGCGCTGTGCATACAAAACAAGACAAATATGTAAAATATACACACAAATTGTAATGTCAGTTAAATGTTATTGCGTCATGCAGGGGAATGGCAAGCTGAAGACAACATGGCTACTGAGTAGTGGTTGCTGTGTGTGGAAGCGCACACTCAGAGATGTAACCAAGCATTAGTAGGCAATCCTATGCAATTGAGGCTGAGGATAGTGAAGCACAATTTGTCATGCCATATGGGCCAAGCCCCTACAGTGTAAGAGTAGGTTAAGGGGATTATCATCGTAGAAGATAGGTGACATCATGAGTGTGTATGTATAAAACACTGTAATCTTATTGGAGCAGTGTGTCACATGTCTGCTGTCAGTGACTCATCAGTGGAAGAGGCGTGTTATGATTTATCCTAGGTAAAGTCAGTAAACTGACGGTGTATGCCATGGATATCACTGAAGTTCCTTGCAAACCTGGTGAAGTGTGTTTGCGCCCGTGCAAGCCTGTAAGCCCGAGTAAGCATGTGTGCATGTGTGTCAGCCTGTGTGCGCAACTTGAAGAACGAGTAAGCTACTGTAAGATTGTTGAAGCCCGTGTAATGTTGTGTAAGCCAGTGTAAGTGTTTGTACGCATGTATAAGCCTGTGTGCGCATGTGGAAGCGGATATGCACTTCACTGTGCTCCTATTCGCGGCGCCGCTCACTGTGGACACAAACAGTGGAAAGGAAGGTAAACAAATAGCAGTAAGTTAACCAAGGAGAACTACCACAGCTAGCAGGTGGAAACAATTAGACTGAGTATCACAAACTGTGAAAAACGAACACAGCACTAGTAACCACTGTAAAGTCAAAAAGTAGTGCTTGGACACGCTGTTAAATGTTCCAGTAAGGTTTATTCCAAAATTTAAAAAGATCCACGCTGCACCTAGTGGCAAAGATGCCAGACCATAAACGCTCTTACATACAATACAATTCCTGCGTTTTCGTCACTGAAGACTTCATCAGACAAAGATATGAATTTAATACACACATTTAAATACTAAAACAATTGATTAGTAAACAATTCCATTGGTCAATGAATCAATTATTCTCAGTCAAACACACCAATCCCTACCTAAAAATCATTAATATTAATTCTTTTCATGTTAAAGTGCTTAGTGCCATGAATTAAAAATATGTTGTGTAGATATGTACTACTATTAAAAACTAGCTTCTATCCATATTTGTAATAAATAAATAAATATGTATTATAAATAAATAAATAAATATAATGAATGTTAAAAATCTTTGTTACTTTATATTCATCACTTGTGTTTCTAATGAATGGAACTTGGATGTTTCATCCTGTGTAAATGCCATCTAGTGTCCATACTCTGAACTACTTTATATTTTGTTAGCTCTTAATTTAAGTAGGGGTGTTATGGTCAGGTATTCATTTAATCCTGGACTGGTGTTAGAGTCCAAATGCACCTGCCACCATAGTTCCTGGTTCTCCAAAATTTCCTCCCAAAGGCCTCCCCTTTTGTCAGGTTTGACCTGATCCAATACAAAAAATTCATATTTGGCCTCGGGACATACATTACTATGTTTGTAAAGTGCATTAGTATTTTTAGCCTTTGAGATGTCATAATTGTGTTCATAAATTCTACGTTTCAGACATCTCTCCGTCTAGACTGAGTATATTACACAGCCAGTACAGTAGGCTAGCACAGCACAGCACGTACAACTCTACAAACAGTAGTCCACCATGTTATTCTCAGACACACTGCAACACTGTAGTATAGCAAGAGAAGTGCAAAGTGCAAACTGTAAAAGCTTAACTGAGACAAGATAATGTTAGGGGCTGCCATTGCTATTATACGTCAACATATGCAACATGTGGAGGGTTGTGCCAATGTGAATGGCACACAGCATCACACAGTGAGTAGACGGAGAGGAGTGTGCAGGCACCGGGTAAACTACCAGGGGCTACATGAGCTGGAGATAGTAGAGCGCTATAGAGTGGACAGAGACCTCCTGCAGAAGATTGTGGATCTGTGCAGGCCATGTCTCACACACAGACCCAACAGAGGGAAACCTATCCCAGTGGAAGCCAAGGTATGTGTTGCCCTAAGGATACCAGCAACAGGTACCTTCCAGAGATCAACTGGTGATATGACGTGGATTTTACAAACATCAGCATCCAGGGTACTGCACCAGGTCATGAATGCCATGTCAGCACATGTCAGTGATGATGTATATATCCCCAATTCGCGTAAGGTATTGGGCAGCAATATGTGTCGTTTCCACACAATAGTGGAATACCCTAAGTACTGTGTGCAATACACTGCACGCACATATGCATCAAAGCACCAGCCAGTGAGTGTGGCAGGGCCTACATCATCCACAAGGGCTTCCCCTCCATGAAGTGGCGGTTTGTGTGTGATAGCCAGCCCGTAATAATGAATGTGTGTGCTGGATGCCCTGGAAGCTGCAATGCGTCCGATATGTGGCATCTGACGCAGCTGTACAAAACATTTGGCAATGGGGACAACCCTCATGGTCACCTAGTGGGGGATGCCGGATGTGCAGTTCAACTGTGGCTGATGACACACATCAGAAATGCACACACACATGAACAGGAATGCCATAATGAGGCACATACAGAAACCTTACTCTAGCATGTGTATGTGTCGCCAAGTCACAGTTCTGGTGCCTGGACACATCTGGTGGAGCATTACCGCACTTGTCAACTACATGTATCAGAACTGTCTGTGGCCTAGGTCATCTGTCACACACACACGACAGTTTATATACATAGTGTGAGTGACTGTTCATGTATGTGTAATACTGCAGAACAGTTCAAACACAGCAAAGTATGTCAGTAATGGACATTCATCATAGTTGTACAACCACCTTGGAGAATATGCATGCAGAACTCTCATTGCATATGTGATACAGTGATGTACTTCACAATACCATTGTAAATGCAAATATCAAATGACAAATGACATAGCACATATCTATATGTACACATTGTTACCCATTATACATATTGGGGTGTAATACCTGTGTGTTACTGTTGGTAAAGTATGTGTAGTAAATGTGGATAACAGACTCTGTTTAGCCTTATAGGTGTACAGCATGGGTTGGATAACGCGTATCTGTCTGTATGATACCTTTGTGTAGACTAACTGTGTCATGTGCAGAATGCATTCTAGGCCACAATATGAATTCCCAGATGTGAACAGGAATATCCCTATTGTCTTTGCTTGTAACTAACATGGCTACATGTCAAACAGTAATGGTCCCAGCAATGTGTGGCGGTCAATACCAGTGCGAACTGGTATAGTATAGTACATGTGGGATCCACATGCTACTGTGTGTCCTACATGTGTGGGACTGTTGTGAAGATATCATATAACAATTAGTAATTCAGACCGTTGAGGTCGTGTCAACTACCATAATGCAAAACTATGACAGATAGTAACAGTATCACCCACAGCACCGTGTAGAACCATAGCAATCACACATGTGTAGACAAGTACAACAATATGTGTAGTATAATGCATACTGGCCACCAATAGAAAGTATGACGTGTTAACAGTGTGAAATACAGGGCATGTCACCATTCCAATGTGTCCACTATACATGTAGATGCAGACAGTGCACCTTCACCATGTTCACATATAGATACATGTGAATCTGTACTACACACATCTCACACGTACTGCACACTGTGTAACACATGCTGCCAATACTACACACGTCAGTCAAATGGCACATGGCTGGATAATACATCTTCAGAATTAACAGTGCTGTACACTATACTACATTGATGATCATAGCTGGAATTTATCATGCCTGCTTACATACACCTAGAAGGTAATCACACTTTGTGTTAACAACATTGTAACATTATTACAGTGCTATGAAGCCACCCTGTGCATCAGCACCATGTTAGTCCGTACCTGCATCAATGTTACACATTACAAGAGGTGGCACAGGTGTCATCATATGCACAGGGTATGTAGTTTCATTTCCAGAGCCTGTCAGTGAACCAGCCAATCAACATGTATGCATTTGTGTGTGTGTGAGGGACAACAGGTTTTGCATGGCCCAATGTTGATGCAATGTGTGTGTGTGTTATCCCTAGCTGTTTTATGTGTGTCTCTGCATGTACACTGTTTCAGCATGTGTCAGCCATATACTGGAGGTTGTGGGACAGTCACAGACTGTACCTGCCAGGCTGTACAGATCGCCATTCGTGGCCATGGACACCCCTCCATGCATTCAACCATAGTCCAGTCCTGCACCTGGTAATGTATACACATACATACATGGGATCTGTATCACAACCTGTGGATAAACGGGTGTCAGTAGTGTTAACCTGATTTGCATAGCATTGCCATGTAATACATAGGTATATGAGCCATAGTCATCCTCCAACGTAATAACCACTGCTGACTGCTGCTGAGATGTGCACATGACCGGCTAAAGGTGCTGTACTATCATTGTTTTCAATGTCCCTGGTAATACCCAGCAAAAAAATAACTGGTCACTACACAACTATAACCCAGGATCACTACAGCACACAGTATGTGCACTATCACAGAGCCATAGCACATTCAGATACATCCAAGGTGAACATGTACAGACAATGCAGCACATTCAGTAGTGCTAATATCCACATACATATTACAAAGATATATATATATAGATACACACACACACACACACACACACACACACACACACACACACGTGGAAGGGCCGGGAGTTGAACATACACCTACCTACTCTAACCCACTACAGCATTACGCATTTACAGAACGCGCTACCGAGATTACTGAACACAGCACTCCCAGAGGCATACTTCTAGGTGGGTGATATCATCCGCAAAGGCAAAGACGCCGATAGGGAATGTATGTGTTGTGAGACATCTAAAAGCATTACTGTGTCCCCAGGCAGCTGGAAACACACACACACACACTTGGAAGGGCCGGGAGTTGAACATACACCTACCTATTCTAACACACTACAGCATTACGCATTTACAGAACACGCTACCGAGATTACTGAACACAGCGCTCCCAGAGGCATACTTCTAGGTGGGTGACATCATCCGCAAAGGCAAAGACGCCGATAGGGAATGTATGTGTTGTAAGACATCTAAAAGCATTACTGTGTCCCCAGGCAGCTGGAAACACACACACACACACACACACACTTGGAAGGGCCGGGAGTTGAACATACACCTACCTACTCTAACACACTACAGCATTACGCATTTACAGAACGCGCTACCGAGATTACTGAACACAGCACTCCCAGAGGCATACTTCTAGGTGGGTGACATCATCCGCGAAGGCAAAGATGCGGATAGGGAATGTTTAGAGAGTGAGCGGTCTGAAAGCATATTACCGTCCCAAGGTAGACGTACACAAACATGCCAGTGCTGTCATCGGGCCAACTAAATATCTACGGAGCACAACAACACTAAATAGATACGGGATGCGCCACAGACAGTACACCCTTCGAGAGAGCAACAAGTGTGTTCAATGTAGGCATCCATCGTGACATTGAAATTGGACATATGGTGCCTGGATGACCACCATGGCTATACAGGATGTCAATGGCCATGCCCACATGCTTAGTATCACACGTCTGTTTGGAATGTACTGTGTGTCCATCTACACAATGGCGTACTGGGCATGCTCACACAGCTGTTGCAAAGGGCCATCTTGCATGCACACGGAGTCTAATCACGGAAGGGCACAGTGTGGAATGTACTGTGTGTCCACCTGCACAACGGCGTACTGGGCATGCTCACAAACTTAGCTGTTGCAAAGGGCCATCTTGCATGCACACGGAGTCTAATCACGGAAGGGCGCAGTGTGGAATGTACTGTGTGTCCATCTACACAACGGCGTACTGGGCATGCTCACACACTCAGCTGTTGCAAAGGGCCATCTTGCATGCACACGGAGTCTAATCACGGAAGGGCGCAGTGTGGAATGTACTGTGTGTCCATCTACGCAACGGCGTACTGGGCATGCTCACACATTTAGCTGTTGCAAAGGGCAATGTTGCATGCAGATGGAGTGTACACACAGAAGGGCACAGTAAGGTATAACTGCCCTCACGCACAGGGCGGTCACACATGCAGTGACCTGTACACACACAGCTGCCATCACAGCTGTCACAGGTGCAGGTCACACACGTACACACTGCAGTGTACACTGTAGATGTCAAGTCAGCACCATGTCATTGGTGCAGCACTACACAGCCTTATGGTCCCACAACACCATGTGACACATGACCACTGGGCTGTACAGCGGTGTACACCAGCTGTGCAGAGTACACACGTACCAACAGGGATCCAACAGGTGTTATGCATTGCAATGATACCAGTATGCATGAACAGGTCGGCTCAAGACATACCATGGCCCTTACACAGCTGTGACACCTAACTGTTGCTGTACACCAATGAACACACATCTGGGTATGTCATACATGTGATTGTGTGGATGTGTGCATGGACTGCACACACAACACATACATACATGGCCTTTGATGTACCTCGTGCATAACACTGGCCTAATCAGTGCTACACACGCGAATTGAAGGTGGGCCCATGTCTGTTGAATGCTCACACTACAGGGGGTAGCAGTGTTGACCGGGACACACACCCTTGTACTGGTCGCCTGTGACACCCGTGATATCATACTGCAGTCCATGTGTTATGTATGTCAACACACATGTCCAACAATAGCAATGCATACAAACATGGCAACAGGAGACACATGTGACATCTGTACTGTGCATGCAGCAAACATGCATGTGCAGTGGCCGATGTCCATAACATAGTTGCACCTACCTACGACATGCAGATGCAATGCAGACCCATCATTGACATCTGTATACGGTGACATACAAACAGCACGTATGGAGGGATGTGTGTACATAACGTGGTGAACCACCTGTCTAGATGTATGTGTGCAGGGGGTGGCTCACAGTTGTCACACACCATCCTATCATGCCATGTGCTAACTGTACGCTATGTCGCTGTTACGGTGATGGTGCTGACATAATGCATACACAGCGGTCAGGTGTTAACAACTATATGTCATATGGCACCTGTAACACCTACAAACTCCCGTGTGTATATAGCAGCACATTTGCCAGATATAGCGTTGGTACACATAATGCAATCAATACCGCTGCATGTCCATCAAACGTGTCATCATATGGCAGGTGTATCATTCCCAGCACTGCCATGTGTGTCCGAATGTGTGACCAGGGATGCCACATATCGCGGGGAATATGTCCCAGTTGCTACACATCCCTGTACACCATTGTAGAGATCTGTACATACGTCAGTGTGGGAAGCATGACGTTCGCCAGTGAGGTGCATCACACACATCGGCTGTCCGTATGCACATGTGTGGTCACCACAGTGTGTGTGTGTCTGTATGTATGTCTGGTGCTTGGTGTGAGTGTGTATGCTAATATACGGTGGGAAATTATCACTGGCCCCACGTGTTGACTAACCCGTAATGGTGATGCATTGCACAACCCTGTTGATGCCATAGGTCCCAGCCATACTGGCTACCTGTGCATGTCCCTTCTCTGTGACACGTTGTGTAGGTGCATAGTACTGTGAGGGTGATGACCACACAGGCAAGGGTCCCCAGCTGCACACTATGGGGTGTGCGTTATAGTGGTGTACACCCCGTGAATGCGGCCGTGTTCACGTACTGTTACAGGGTCCTACTGCTGCACAGTGTGGCCTCCAGCTACCAAGTGACACCTCACATCATCATTGGCCAGGCCGCTGTGTACAACCCCTGCACCATGTCACCATACCTGGAATGTGTCCTGTTATGTATGTCACGTCTCTGTCCAGTGTAGCCTGTGGCACCGACCACATGCGTCAGATGCAGTATATGTGTGGACATCTGTGTCATGTTGGTGTGTCCAACAGTCAGGATGAGGGTACATGTAGCATGCTGATATTGCCAGACGTGCCTGTGTGTACTCCACAGCCACACGTGGGGGACTGCAAACACTGCTACCTGTAGGCACATGCAAGTACACCATAGGAGGGAACCAGGGTATCACAACCAACCATGGTGCTACAGATGTAACCGAGACACATACCGTGAACACATCACAATGCATGCTGCACCTGCACTACATGGTGTGACTGGTGCATGTCAACAGTACACAACCTATGTCACATACACAACTCAGTATTCACACACAACCACTGCAACATACACATCCCTCACTATGCATACACAGGTATTACATACACCTCTCACTATGCTGTTCACCCTGTGCATCAGAATATTTGTGCATAACCCTGCACCGATGGTGTGGATGACAGGGATGCGGCACAGGCTTCATCATATGCACAGGGTGATATGTTTACCAGGGGCATAGGCTGCACCAATGGATAACATCATGTGTGTGTGTAAGGGCCGGTGAGTTGACTGGACATGTCTGTGCAGAATGCATGTGGATGTTGTGGAGCCCTACAGTTGTGTTTGCTGTGTGCGTGTATGTGTCTACACAGTTCTGCCATTTGTGATGCCTACACGGGGTATAATTGACAGCCCCAGATTGTACAGTGCAGGTTGTACAGCTCACTGTGTCTGTCCACGGCCACGTGACCTGTGCTTGCCTGGGGTTGCACGGGCACTACCAGGTGGAGGTACAGAGTGGCTACTGTCCGACACATGTCCGCTGGAACAGTGTCCCCACTGAGACCGTCCAGGGCCACGTACACGTGGCCTGCTGTGTCCTGGTGTTGACAGCGCAGCACCAGCTGCACTGCTACGGCTGCCGGCACTATGGGAGCGGACATGTGAGGTGGCACGCTCACGTCGACCTACACTAGGTGGTGTTGCTGGCCTACGTCCACGTGGCTTATGCCTCACTCCTACCAGGTGTTCCAGCACAGGCAGCTCCCGCTCACGGATTGCCATGCCTCGGTCAAGGATTCTGACCATTTCACCTAGTTGCCTATCCAGAACATTAGCAATCTGCTGTTGAGCATTTGCCAATGCCTGGATGTTGTCATTTAGGGTATGGATAGCAGCCCTCTGCAGCCTCTGCCCTTCTCTGTTCTGCCATTCAGCACGTGCCTGTGCCACCATTACAGTATGGAACATGCGTCTGGTGATACCAGCTGCTGCGCTCTGTCCTGCAGGTGCATGTCTGCCAGAGGTCCTCCTACAAGCAGCACCGGCCACATGCCTGTGTGGCACATCTGCAGTCATTACACTGACACCATGGTGTGTAGACACACCTTCTGTAGCCACCACACGTTCCTGTTCCACGCCAACAGACGCTGACTGTCCTTCCTCTATGGCCACCGGTGATGCGGTATGTGTTGGCAGCAGAATTGTGCGGGAAGAGGGGACATAGCTGGGATGGTAACCATTGGCACAGATTCAGCCCCTGACAACCCTGCCTGTACCTCATGCATATGTTCATCACCGCTAGTATCTGTGGGGACACTAACATCAGATGGACCGCAGGAGGGTAACGCACCTACATCACCTGTGAATGCAAAGAAATATAGACACACACACAGACACACAGACACACACACACACCATGCATTTGATTTGTCAGATGGCATGCAGCATGCCTGCGATACAGCAGAGGGCATGCAGCTCAGACATTAATAGTGTTAGTAAGCATACCTCCCTGGGGTGCACACTACAGCAAGCAGGTGTCATATCAATAACCATGCAGTTCACACAATCATGGTCATATGCATGCATCCCCGTGATACACCATGTGGCCAAGAACAGGATAACAGTACACATGGCTGACGTGACCTTGACATGTAATCTGCTGACATGTGCATTAACATGCATACATGTTTGACACAATGGTGTCCTGACACATGTACAGCATCATAATGAGCTTCACATTGCAGTGTTGTGTGTATGCCCTACAGATAGAATGCATGTTTAGCAAATGTGCATGAGCATGGGAGGGTAGTGTGAGCCGTCTACATTGCTATACAGTGTGAAGTACACACACTGTGCCATTGCATGGCAACATGAGGCATGTATGTTGCTGTAGAATGCATAATATGTACACATTGCATAGCCATAACTGCAACACAGTCGTGATGTTCGACAGATCGTATATAGACTTCAGTGACACCTCCAGTAGCTGTGCACAGGCTTTTAGGTTGTCCAGTGTACCACATCAACTGTATAATCGGTCAACTAAGGCTATAATTGGACCATGTGTGGACAATGTGCAACAGGGTGTATACACATCCCAAGTACTGTGTGGCTACATGTCTCTGGCCATCCCCCATGGCCATGTGTGCACATGTGTTGGCCAATTGTGTATGATGGGCATCTTCTCCATATGTCTGTGTGGTCCCATATGACATACACCCATACAGGTCAGATATGTCACAATCCACAGGGCTATGCAGACAACGGGTTGTATGTTTGGTATGTGGGGTATAGGTCATGCGATAGTGTGACAGTATTGCAGACAGAACACTACATGTCTGGGACATGTCAGGTGGCACATCACAATGTGTGCGCCCAATGCAGGGGCATATGACACAATGGTGACACTTGTGGACTGCCCATATCACAGCTCACTGTGTGGTACTGTGTGCGTACCACACATGTTGTTCCAATGTATACTACATATGCCTCCATTGTAGAACACCTCCACCGTTGTATGCACAGATGACCACACATGTCGCAATGACAAGTACTGTGGTTTCAAGTCTGTGTATCATTACGTTTGAATATATTGCACATGGGTGGCGTGTGTGAATGCATGGTGGTGCGACCTGCATATCGTGACTGGAACAAACATCAGGTGTGCAAGTGTTAACTGGCCACATGGCAAATAGAGCTACACTGTAACATGCCTGATACTGATGACAGTCTCACCTGCAACGGACCCATGTCTGTGCGGCCAGAGGTACCTGTATAGGGGTGACACACCAGTATGAACATTATCCATGACTGTATGACAGCCACAGGTTGCACTGTGCATGTGCACACATTCACCTGTGTAATAGCATATAGTATGCACATGTGTGCATACACAACGTAGCATACTGTAGTATGCAGCATGTGTGTCCACATACCTGGCATATGTTGTTACTTTACATTATGTACAGTGACACATGCAACTACATGGGATATAATAACCATATGTGCATTACTGACTTACCAGGCAACTCCAGGCTCATTGGTTGGGAGACACCCACCTCCACGATGGCAGCTAGTGCTTCTGGATGCTGTTCTCTGGGTGTCCCCAGACTGGCCAGTAGCTCCTCGGTGTGAGTGAGTGGGGGCTAGGTTGGTGGCCCACCACCTGTTCCACCTTGTTCCCTGGCGATTGCAGTGGCACGCTGTTTTGCATGTCGTATCAGGTCCGTGCAGTGTCTGCACACCTGCTGGTAGGTGCGGTTATGGCCACCCACATTGTTCACCCTCCTGCGTAGATCCTGCCACAGGTCATCCCGCTGCTGGGCATGCTGTGGCACATGGCTGAACAACAAGTCATAGTTGTCATAGAGCTGTGGGATGAGGACATCATCCTCCTGGCGGGTGTATGCTGGGAGGCGTGTACGGGGCATTATCTGTAAAACATAATGATGGTGAACAGGTCACAGTTTGAGATGTACAGAGATACTGCTGCACATACATTTCTATGACATCTACTGCATCTGCACAGTTATCTTTGCAAAGCACCATGACACTGACACGACTGACGTGTTTGTGTCACACATGTCACACCCATTATGCATTGGATATCATCACCATATATGTGTGTCACCTCATTACAGTGTTCATACTCCATGTAAATGCTGTCTTGCTGTGGGCATGTCTGTTTGCCTGCACTTGTGTTCTTACCTATCTGCACATGCCTCGATGTGTCCACGGTACTACTGTTGACCTGGATGCTGTGTATATGTCACATATCAACACAGACACAGCCGGAATGGACTTGAGCAGTGACAGTGCATACATACGCATGGACACCTGTACATGCATGTGTTTTGCCATATACATCTACACAGCACTGTACAACTGTTCAACATCCTAACACGGATCGCCTGTATTACACATGTGATAGACATGGGACAATGGATAGTCAGACGACATTCGCAGGGATGATCATCAACCAAAGCATGTGCGGGCACGGTTTCCACGCTGTTACAGACGGCCATTGTGCCACTGCAAGCTGCATCAGTGCCACATTACTGATCCAGTCAGTTGATAGTACATCTACCATGCGGCCATCACACCATGTATGACTGGGATGACATCTGCAGCTTTGATGGACTGGGTTGCATGGTATGGCGGGAGTATGTCACATATATGGCACAGGGATCTGTCCAGCCTGTGGCGATCCTAGTATTAGGACGGTGGCTGTCCATGACATATGTCATATAGATCAGGATATGGACATGTAGCATGTCCATCATCATGGTGTGGCAAATGTCCTTCTGCAAGGTAGACAGCATGCTGCATAGTGGAGGTGTGGATTGTGAAGGCTGGTATCGCACATCCATGCATAGCCATTACCCCTTACAGGTGGTATGTGTTCCAGTATTGGTCACCACAGTGCTGTATATGCCTGGCCAGTGATCTCCGTGCTCATGGATGGCACCCTGACATGACATGGGTGCCTCAGATGACTACCTAAGGGGCCTGGAGACGTCATCATGTCGGGGGGTGCACTGCACAGCACCATCCCTTACACAGTGTCCATAATGTTGACCACAGCCTAGGTAGTAGTTTATGGGTACAGGGATGTTCACCTAGCGGTGACACTGCTGGTATCATCCATCAGACTGTGCACATATGTCACACACCTCACACACACAGCCCATTCTGTATGTTGTTCACAACACTGACACAGCTAAACTGATAGGTCATGGCCATTCACAGCCTTACATACACAGATGCCTAACATTTGTCTGTGTGGTATGGGCTACAATGAGGTTGGGGTACAACACATTAACCCTGTTCTACTGTATCTGGCACAGATGTGCTGTGCACATGTCACTCTTGCACCTTTTGTAGTTGTGAGCCTGTCAACAGGCCACTGGTGGAACACTCCTGTGACATGCAAAGGTATTTGTAATCAATTATCCGTGCTATCTTGTACATCTGTACTGCTAACATCTACAGTGCTAATGGTTCATGGACATGCACACCATACTCAGCAGGGTTATAGTGCGGTGCCACCCTAAATGACTGTCATCACCACTTGTGGGTTGATATTATCCAACACCCTATCTGTATTGTATGGTCATGCTAGGCACTTGTTCAGAACATGTGAGCATGTCATGAGCTACTGATTACTATAGCGCCCATTCCACACAGGTACACTGGCTGTCGTACACTTCCCAGCTTGCTTAAGGTACGACAGCTGTTGTACACGCGTAACGCACATATCCTGTGGGACATGGTTGTATATACAGGCATGTCCAACTGTCACGTACCACTGCTGCTGCCTGTCTATATGAGGGAGATGTACATGTGGCAATAGAGCAATTGTCTCATGTACACATTCAATACTCACCTCCCAACATACGGCACTACAGCCTGTGGGGGATGCACATCTGCAGCCGTGCTGGGCCCATAGCTCTCAGGTGTACCTCATTACGGGGAACGTACCTCATTCGGGGTTCTAAAAGGTGCATGTTCCTCACAGTTCCACATTGGAAGGGTCTGTCACACATTCATTGTTGTACATAGTTTACCTGCTAGCCATGGATAGATAGATGAGAATCATATTAATTCATTGGAATATCTGTTTTATACGTAAGACCAGCCTATTTTAGCCATCATATGCCCTTCCTAGTTGATGCTGTTAGTAAGCCAGTTGTAAGTGTTCCACGTTTCGCCCATTTGTCACACGGTATGAGGGCTAATGTTCCTCATTTTGGGGACAGGAGGCTGACAGCTATGGCTGGGGGTAATGCTGTCGCCAACCCTGACTGCACCTGACAGTCATTTGGGGATGTGTAACATTCGCAACACACCCCACCCATCACATAGTCTCACATAATCTACACCACTGGCCACACCTACGAGGACAACCTGTGCAGTCGCCTCCATACTCACTGTAGGCACCAGAGGTAGCCCCATCATGGAAGACAACATCACCAGCTTATAGCCCACAGACTCATGTGTGCCCACCACATACAGCCAATAGTGTGTTATAACATTCACAACACACCAGTCATAGCTGACTCTGTAGGGTGTCACACTGCAGTTCCACACAGCAGGCTACACAAGGCGTTAGTCGCCACATCTTGCTGTCGGGTAACTGCTTCTGCAACATAACCTATGCACCCATGCCACACCTCACCAGGTACGATATGTCTGTCATGCGCCATGTTAGTGTGACTGCCCTGTGATGCCACTTCACAGACTACGTGTGCAGGGACATGCAATAGCTCACCAGTCTTATAGCCCTGAGGGTGTGGGCCTAGCCCTGGGGAGCATTTTGCATTCGTCCGGGCACGATACCACTGTACAATGACCGACTGTGTCACTTCAACAGTTGCCTATGCTCCTATTGTCATTCCACAGGCATGTGGTATCTGTCCGCTATGACTGTCCTGGTCAAACACATGCTGTGGCACAGATGACTTGCACCTGTCGGCCCTGGGAGTACAGCTCACATGTAAGGCTCTTGCTGCGTCTATACTGCCTGTCCTGCACAGTTTCCAATAACTGTCACCGGCAGGGCGGTAACTGGCATGCGCGACATGGGGTCATGTGACACATTGCTTGCATCTTCCCCTGTGATGCACGCAAGCAAGGCACACCTTATAATGCACCACTCCAACATTTCTGCAGTGACTGGGACCTGCCTCTAGGCTCTGCAGAGCACACCTGCAATGACAGGTTATAGACGGACCATACCTTTCAGGCACATACCTGGACCGGCACACCCACAGCTGAGGGGTTCCCATATCCCACTATGTTTTGCACACATCCTAGCAAGTTGCTTAGCACAATGCATCAGAGGTGCTCCACGTGCAACTAACTGTGTCCGGGACCGCTATACACGTTGTAACAAGCGACAGAGTCAACATCATACCCCAAGGGTAACATACCTTCTATGGTGGTATAGGGGACAGTGGGCCTCCGCTACTACTGATGTGTGACTGACACTACCCCACACTTCACTGGGATAGCCACTCATGTACCGACACATCCATGAGTCATACCCTCCGCTCTGCTGGATCAACACATACACACCACCTCCAAGACCTACATTACCCTTGGCATGAACACTACCACCATGTGACTGGTGTTACACACCTGGGGTTATCCCCTCATTGGTGGATTCCAAACATATGCTAATCTACCTTGTTAGCCACATCCCGGCAACACACCCATCACAACATACACAGTACATGTGTACTACAATACCTACTACAGACGTCTGCTGACAGCGGTTGTTAACATCATGGCACCCGTGCAGATGGACAATGCACATACAAATGCTGACATACCCCAGTGCACTTAATTAGCATGTACACAACTGCATGGATCATGCTATTCCACACAGAGCCATGATGGTACACACCAGATAACAGACACCACTCTGGTGGTCATGTTCCACGGACATATGATGTACAACAACAGGTGTAGGCTGTTGCACAGTGGTGTACATTCCCATGTGTGGGGTGGCTCACTGGTCAGCCATGGTGGGGCCACAGGGTCCCTCATCACATACTCCAAGACTAGCTACATAAACATGACTGCCACACATTCCGGGGTGTACCACCAGGCATTATGGTGGTATGTCAGTATTCGATGGCAACACCCACATCTGCTGTCACATACAACAGTCACTCAGGAACATTGCAGACCCAGGTATTGTTGGCAACATGCTGGAGGATGGATTCAATGCTGACAGTACACCCTGTCACTCACTACAGGGCCGCAATCCATACATGAACGTTGTGGTGTCCCTGTGGTCACAGCTACACAGTACTGACCTACACTCTGTGTGTCCTGGGACACTGGCCCCATGTCACCTTCCAACGTCCCAGGCTGTGATGTCCACCAACCTCTGAATTGCGTCTCCCCACTAGGCCACCATATTCAGTAATAGCCTTGTTTCAGACATTGTAGACCCTGAATGGCACACAGCAGCATTTATCACACTACACACAGGTGGCACCGCATTGCACGAGTGGGACTATAGTCCTACATACCTGACTGGATTGTTCTGCATGGCTATGGGGCACATCATCAAGGACGTCATTCTCAGAGACATTGTTGGTCTCCCGTCCTCTGCTGCCACCCGGGTTGGGCTTGTTAAGGCCATAGCATGGCCCCTACACATGGTGGACTCCTTTCATACAGTTACCAGGGCAGTTGCTGATGGTACGGGAGTCCACACATCCTACATTGTCCTCTCATTGCCTTTCAGCACCATTCCCCATTCTGGTATTGACAACATACACATCCACCTGCACATCGTACCCTGTGTCTCAGGATGTTATGCTATGTGGCTCATGGACAGGACACACAGTGAGGCCAGCATACCATAGTACCTGCTACATGTCAGGTACTTTGGCATACCACGGTCCTCAGTCATAGGGCCCCTCATGTTCAGTATATGCTTCCCTGCGGAACAGGCTGGCACAGGGGACTTTCCCTGCCTAGATTTAGAACCCCTACATACCAAGCGCCATGATTGCTCCACCAGCTGATACTGACTCCAACCATACGGGTGTCGCTGTGACAGATACATAATATGACTATCATGGCATCAAGCTGCATGACACAAGGTGCATGCACATCACCTTTGCATTACACCATTCACCCACTGACTATCACATGGATGGTAGTCCCCTACATACATATCACATTGTGCATGTTTTCAGTACACACATATGTCGCACCCACTCCTGTGGTTACCGTATTGCCACTGTGGCGTGGATATCCTTCTACGTGGCCACACCTATCTGTACTGGGTGTGTAACTGGTACATAGGCACCCATTGTACCTCTGAACTCAAGACATCTACACACATTCAAGGGTACACCACCCCATTTAGGGTGTACCTTACACAACAGCTACAGCTTTACATGCCACAACATTAACACGCCATGCCATGACGTTTACTGAGCTCCGACAGTTTAAATATGTGGCTGCACTACGGACACCACATCTGTACACATTTGCATACTACATACTCAGGGGTGACCTCTGCTGATCAGACAGGGCCCATGTCCACAACATTATTGATGGATATACTCCTCATACGCAACAGAAGCAGAGGCCACTGTGAGCAACATGCTCATGGATATGTGCACACACGCCACAATGAGTGGGATGTGCTTCTGGGTTACATTCCCAAACTGGACACTCACCATGCTGTGGAACATAAGTCCTATGTACATCACGCAGGGACACTCAGTAGCACTGTTCATGTGATACCTCCCTTGGTGGTTGGGAGACACATGTAGGCCTGGGATCACTGCAGTGGCTGTACTGTGCAGTGGTGCAGGTGACACCTGGATCTGCTCTTCACAGGACACTACCCTGGAGAGGTGCCACTAGTGTGAACACTGTAGTTGTGCTTACACATGGACTTGACAGACTGCCTAGTACCCCACTATGCACCTGTGCAGCTATTACATGTCCTTTGTGCATGGTTACTTGGTAGCCCTTCCAATTAGATTAGCTATCATGCTATTACTATGTCCCATACCTACAGGCCATATGTATCCTGTTATTGTACATACCAATAGACGATACCTGTGGTATGCATGATATGCCTGTTATGCTGTGTAGAATATGTGTCATATCTACCTATAATACTATACATTACACATATTTCACATAGTATCCCATAATGCAAAGCATACTTGCTCAGCGGGACCACCTTACATATGTCATTAATGTTATATGCCTATACACATGCGTGCTGTGACAGTATATCAACATATACTATCCCCTGCTATGGCGCGTCCTTGTTGGACATACCCTACCACTGACGGCGGGTTGTATGGCATTGTTCTGTTTAATGGCCTCATGTAGCATCCCTTGTGGTGTCTGTGCTGTGTACCTTGTGTCCCACTGCTGGACGCACAGATTCTACAAGCGTTAGTATGCTCAGCAAGACATCACTACATAAATACCTTTCCCCACTTTATGCATTGTGGACACTTTTAATTAATGCAAACCAGGCTATACATACAGTAAAACTAATTAATACAGATCATGCTATACATAACCTTACATATCAGGCGTTCTACATACCTTGTTGTCGTTACGGCATTTCGTTTCTATCTCTCTCACAGTGTTTCAACTGTTATTCGGTATGAGCATACGGTTTGAATGTCTGGCAAGTCATCCTTATATACGTCGATACCTGAAACATGTGGATTCTTCCCGCCAATTGGTGTTCCTGAGTGACTAATTACTTGCATATCAGCTGTGCAGCTACTCCATTCGCCAATTACGCGGCGACAGTGGGGTATAATTGGATTCTCCACTTGGGCGTTGCCTATTTGCCCTACCTTCGGGGAGATGGTCTGTATTGTGTTTTGTTATGAGTAACTGCAACTGCTATGCATGGAGACAAGTATAGTTTGGATTCATGTCCCCCGTGGATTGTGTGTGACAGGTAGAGTATTTGGTTCAACATATGGGTGTACCTGTCATCCTGACGTCTGATAACGGAGTATTGCAATCAAAACCTGTAACATGGCTGTTTGTTCCATTATACAACGCCTGCAATTTTGCATGTCGCCTTTAATTGTGTCTCTCACACGGTATGTTGAGGGTTCTGCAGATGTAATTGACTGGATGTTTGTGCTGCTATTACAGTTTGTATTGCTTTAGTTTCTAGTGTGGGGGATGTCGGTGGTTGTACGTAACATATACGGTTTGTGGGCCTTGCATTTCTACATAATCCGTATACATGTGTGTGGGCTCCGTCCCTAATTAGAGAGCTAACAGTTAGACTTATGTTACGGGATTGTACGTTGGGCCGTTGTTAATTGGTTTCTATATCGTCTGCAGGTGAGCTTGCTACTTGTATACCTCCGTAATTGCAGCGATATATCAGGGGATATGTGTAGGTGACAGCTATCCCTTGTATTTCTGTCCCAGATATTTGCAGTCATTGTGGTTGTGTTGTTAAAAGAGCCTGTTTGCCATGGGTTGCCACCTTATCATATGGTCATTGTTGGACACTTGGGGGACACAAAGCGGTGTTTACAGGCCAACACAGCCACGGTCAGTACACAGGTAGCACATACTTTTATCCTCACTACATACCTATTGTTGTGTGACTTTGGATGCTTATCATATTGCATGTAACATTTAAGTTTCTTACATACAGGCATAACTATTAAATACGACTGTTACATTATATATGGGACATATTTATGTCCTACCATCTCGGACATTTGCCCTTTGTACTGTTTTATGTCAGGACACACCTGCCCAGGGTGGGGATGTCCCTCCTACTGTGGTACAGGTAGTAACCGTATGCCTACGGCTAGCTATACCCACACCTACCATACTGATCTGCCTCTGACTTGGCACCAACATACACATGTTGCGGACACACACACACATTACAGTCACACAGAAACGCACACGGCACCCTCAACGCACACTTACACAGACTACGGCATTCACAGACACAGTGGAACACAGTACCTACGTGGACCGCGACACTGTCAGCGGTGACTAACCGTCCCTTCATATCATCATACTATTACTCGCGGATGTACTGTTCCGGTACTGTGTTCTATCGGTCTTTCAGCCTCGTGGTTACGCATGTCGGTATGTTACACATTCCATGGTTGGCGGTATCCTATTTATTTGTACCTCCAAGATGTTATGAATGTCGTTGAACTATCTATCATATTTGCAGATATCGCTGAATCCATCTATATCACCATATATCCCTCTATTGCCCTTTCTATCTGTATTATATATATGCATATGTGTACATATATATATATATATATATATATATATATATATATATATATATATATATATCTCTGGCGGGGAACATGACAGGCACACAGCACCATCATATGCTGTAAGACTCATGTACTGTTCAGGTGTTGGCATTCCATGTTCCACTGGCTGTTGTGTTTACAATGTTTGAGGGTTGCCTATGTAGGAGTCACACATTGGGCCACCTATACATTACAATTTACAGGTGGTCATGTTTGTGTGCCATCCATTTTACTGTGTGTGCAGGTGGAGAGGTGTCAGTCCGTAGGGGCCTACACTGTCAGAGTATGTGCTATACGTTCCCTCTTTGCCAAGGCGTAGGCATATTGGGCACGCCTCCGTCTGCCTACTGGGGCTGGCACAGTGTGTTCATGGTCTGAATCCCTCTGTGCCTGTACTGGCCTTGGCAATTGCGGTGGGCTATGAGGGCCTTCACCATTTTGTCCCTGCTGCAGCTGCTTCCGCAGGATCATATTATGTAGCATGGCACATACTATGACGATGTGGGCACACGTGCCTGGAGAGTACTGCAAGGCTCCACCAGATGTATCCAAGCACCGGAACCATGATTTCAGCATCCCGAACACATGCTCTATGATGATTCTGGTTTGTGCGTGTGCCTCATTATGGCGTTCTTGCATGGGTGTGTGTGCATTTCTGATGGGAGTCATCATCCACGGCTCCAGTGCATAGCCAGCATCCCCCACGAGATGGCCATGTGGGATGTCCCCCCTGACAAATACCTGATACAGCTGTGAGGCATGCCAGATATGGGAGTCATGGTAGCTTCCAGGGCTGCCAGCACACACACATCCATGATAATGCCTTGGGCATTGCACACGACCTGGCAGTTGATGGAGTGGAATCCCTTGCGGTTTATGTAGCGCATACCCTGCTCACTGGGGGGTGACTTGATTTGTATGTGCGTGCAGTCTATCGCACCCAGTACCTCCTGGTATTGTGCCACATGGTAGAAGTGACGCATATTGCTGGCCAACTCCTCCTGAGTTCTGGGGAAGTATATCTGCTCATTGGCATGTGGTAACATGGCATCCAGGAACTGGTGTAGTACCCTGGATGCTGATGCCTGTGAGATACCCATTATATCTCCAGTTGGCCTTTGAAAGGTACCTGTGGCCAGTATTCGCAGGCTTACACATACCTTCGTGTCCACTGGTATGGGTTCCCCTCTGTTGTTTCTGGTTCTCAGGCGTGGCCGGCACAGCTCCACTATTTGCTGTAAGATGTCCCTGTCCACCCTGTAACACTCTACTATCTCCAGGTCATGTAGCCCCTGGTAGGTTACCCTTGGTCTGAACACTCTCCTTCTCCTCCGAGGCCTGCGGTGGTTGTCGGCATCATTCTCCACAACACCGTCAATCTCTGACACATGCTGATGAATCACAGCTATGGCAGCTCCCAACATGTACATTTTAAAAGTTCCCCATGTGTTTACACCTATGGTACAGTGTTTGGGAATACACAGGTGTGTGTTGGGTGCTTTCACACTTTATACTATTGTGCTGTGAACACCGATGATGTCATAGGGTGTGTATGTATGTTCGTAGCTACAGGTTATTGTTATGTGTTTTACTGCCGGAACTACTATTGTGGTGCCTTTGGTGTTGAATTACATTTACTTGCCGTGGATTACCTCTTGACCTTCCCTTTACATTTCTGCGCGTTGCACCTACCATTTTCTGGCGTGCATCCTGCAGCCTACTTTCATTTGTACTTTCCTGGACCTGGCGTATCTTGCGTTATGTGTGCTACTGCCGGTCTGCTTTCGGTTTGCTTTGCTCTGCTGTGTCAGGTCTCCTATCTTTGCAATCCAATACCTCCCCTCCTTTCTTTGCATTCACATGCCTCCCCTATCCTGTTTTTCAGGTTTCTGCAAGCGGACTTGTCAGCTGCCGTCGATTGGCCTTCGTGGGTTGATTGGTGTTGATTGCTCATTAGTACTCTAATTACCCTACTTCTGCATTTCCTTTTCTTCCCCTGACCTTCCTGTTTCTGCTATTGTTTACGGCGCGTGCGTCCGATTACTGGGCTTTTGGCCACCATGTGTGCTCTCAGCTAAACGATTCCTCCCCACCCCTATCCTGCAGCTTTGCTTAGCAACGGACAGGCCAGATTTGCAATGCTCCAATGTGCTTAGTGCTACAGTGGCACACCCCTCTGCTGATGTCATGTATCTCCTCTGAGCCACTCCTCGGTGTTATACCGCTGCGCCGTATGGTACAACTTTCCTCCGGCGGGACATTTGCGATTCAGTATTATCTGCCTCATTTGCATGGCATTGACTACTAATTCATAGTTACCGCGCCGAACACTATCGCAAGCCCTTAGCAACCCTTGCACCTTGGTTGTGGTGTTCCATGCCTACCATTGTGTGTTATGCTGTAAACCTGATTTCTATTACGTTGCGATTTTATGACATTTTTATATTATTTCTTTATGTTACAGCTTCCGCAACATGCCCTGCGGTTCTGCTGTGCGTTACTGTGGACATGACATTAAATGTTGTTATTTACGTGTTGTGCATCTTTTCTTATGCCATTGGCTGTGTATTTCGCCATTGGCATATGTTAACGTTGTAATACCTGGGTCTGGCCCTCTTCCATAGCTCCGATGTTCTGTTTGGGAAAATGTAAACCGTGTTTTTTGGTTTACATTTCCGTGGGCTTACGCTACGCCTGTACCACTTCATGAATCGCTATATGCCTTCATTTGCATGGTGCAACACTGCACATGGGGTGATTTGCATACCTACGCCGGGGGCTGCGCAGATCTGGTGTACGCCGGTAGTGCACGTGGAATTTGATCGTACCTGAATCGCTTGGCGGCCATATTTGGCGTTATAACGCCTACGTTATGCGTGCGCCTGGCGCAAGCTTCATGAATCCCGGGGCTTATCTTTTTACTTTTTTTTTTTTTTTTGTACGTATCCTCCCTTGTTTCTCTATACTGTTTGTGTAATTCTACATTACCGTAGTTGGCAGTATCTTTTTCTCATTTCCCCTTTTATACCATGTTAGGTATGTCCTTGTATTACCTTTGTTGGTAATACTGTTCCTCCTATCCATATTTTCCAAAAAAAAAAAAAACTTTTTCTTCTTTCTTGTAGTTATAATATAATTTTAAGTATTTTAATAAGTTAGATCTTTTCACTGGATTATTTAAACCATTAACATTTAGAGAAAGAAAGATTAATTCTATCTTATTTACTCAAACGTTGAAAATTTTAAAATTATATGGTAACAAATACTTGTATTATTTAAATTCTGCATATCCTTCTTGAAGAAGTTATATTTTAAAAATGAATTGCTAACTTTCATTAAAAGATAAAACTTAAAATTAAGTTGAGGCCTGAAAAAGGAGAAAAAAATTTTAAGAGTAAGTGAACTTCAGTAAAACCTTTATCTGACATGGAATGAAATCCATTTCTAATCTGAAAGGACAAAAATATCCAATCAGATTATCCATCACACCAAAGATTTGAAAATATTGCCTAATTTGAGGCTCCAATATATGAAATCTATGTATATTTTATAAATTAATTAGAACGAGAGAACAACAAATATTGATGTACTATACAAGTTGATTATGATCAGTGTTTTTAGATGTAAATAGTTAAGAGAAAAAAGAAAGAAAATAATTAATTGTAAGGAACATGTTTCTATTACTATATGAATCTTTACATAATCAAATTTCTGGGGCATTACTGAGGATTAGTGGTCAATATATAATGATTGACTTTAGTGCTTGTGTGTAGTAATCTGAAGTGACACATTAGGCAGGTGACTGGTTTCGGAGCAAAAGGTAATGGCCCATGGGTTGAAAATAACCAGGATTCAAACTGTATTTAATAAGCCATTGTATGTTATGACTTGAGACTTTATGAGCATTCCATGTAGTCACTTCAGTATTGGTTTACTTATCAATTCGGATACTATTGTTTATATAATCAATTGTATACTTTAACACTTATCTTTGTAGTTATAATATGGCTGAAAACCCCTCCTGTTTTTAAAAATATATGGCTAGTGGCCATAAAATTCCCCTCTGAAGCACACACTATGCATGTATATTGTTTAGGCCCTGCACACTTAGATTCTGCCTACAAAATATGTAAGGCTTTCAACCCTAGGACTACACTTGATAGAAGAACTAAGTTAATTTTGAGAAGTTTACTTCCATCAAAATCTTCTGATGCAGCACCTGGGGCTCAAACCCCTAAAAAACTGACAAAACAAGGCTAAGAATCATTCCCTGGATCCTACAGATTCCTCAACTCTGGATTCGGAACCATCTCTTAAGGTCTCAAAACCTTTGAATCCAACCTGTTCGGATCCAAAGCAAAATCTTCTGGTCTGACTCCTTCAGATCCAAAGACAAAAACTTGGATCCGATCCCTTCAGATCCAAAGAAGCATTCAGATAGGTCACCATGGATCAGATCTCCTGTGTGCTGGGATCCGGTATCCTCTTGTCTCCCATCTCCCTTTCTCGAATGGTCTCCCAAGCGTCATCATTCTAGGGCTTCATCAGTAGCATCATCTTGTTTCGCCAGAAGTCTGACTGAAACAGATGTGGACAGGATGATGAGGAAATTCCTCTCAATGTAAATTCAAATGGGGGTTCTCCTGGCTGCTACCCCATCAGGTCCAAAGACCTTTGTGAATGCTACCCCATCTGTACTGTCTCCTTCTCCCGTTCAACCTTTGGTTTCGGAGCAGTTGGATCCGAGGATCCTGGATCTGTCTGCATTGGATCAGAAGATCATTGTATCTTCTACTCTGGTACCATCTTGAGTGAACCGGCTGGCAGCACGTTGGAACCAGATGACTCTTGGACCTGTAGCGTTGGCACTAGATCCAGGGTGTTGGAGTCGACTCCGAGTTTGTCGGAGCAGTCTCTGCACTTCGGAGCCTCAACACTGGACGGCTCAGCTCTGGTCTCTACCTCAAGTGGTCTGTCTTGGGGTCAGAGGGAGATGATTATTCAGAAGCATGTCTTCTCCGAGGAATTGGTCTGTCTTCCTTCAGAGGCTTTCTGCTTTCGAGGTATAGAGTTTTCCCTGCTCCAAGAGAGAGGACATATCCACCCTCTGCTGCTCCTATTTCCCAGACACATTTGTCTTTGTGTCTGTAAACTCGGCTTCCTGCACAGCCCAAAGACACCAGAATACCCAGCAGGGTATATTGATGTCTTCCAGTACTTCTCTGAAATATCCTGCCAAAGAAGTCCCCAGGAAGAGAAAGTGCAAAAGGAGGCAGTCAGATTCTCCTCAAGAGTCTGTCACGGAGGATACTGATTTCGATGAGAGGGAAGGTTCCCTAAGATCACCACCTGATGACATCTCTTTTGGAGACGTACAAAGATCCTCAAGCAAGGAGGTGGCTGGTCTACCAACAACCCTTCTGAAGAGGAATCAGTATTCCCTGAAACCTTTGGAGGTGACCAGTTTACCTCTTGGGTGACTCCACCTGCCGACATGCTCATTGATTTGATCTCTCAAGGGCGTGAAAGGAACCTGATTCTATTGAGCCAGTCCCCAAGAGACCAGACAGGATCGTGACATCACTCCAAGTACAGGGAACTTTGGAGCAAAGGAGTACCTGTTGATCTGACACACAACACATGCACTCAGGTCACTCCATAGCAAGTACAAGTATGACTCTGTCACTGCCCATGTGGGTGTGAATGACCTGAGATGCACCTCCCCGGGACTACATGAAAAGAGACATGGAGGAGCTCTCGGATTATGTGGCCCAGGCAGGTATGACCCTAGCCCTGAGCAGCATGCTACCATCGCCCAGAATGATACTGCAGTACAAGCAGAAAATGATTGACTTCAACAATTGACTAAGTTTCTGGTGTCATTCTAACGGGATCCAGTATATGCCTGCTTGTGATGACATGATCGACAGACCTCAATGCTTTGCCATAGATGGCCTGCATCTGTCACCCCTGGGTTTCTGGATACTGGCTAAGGCTCTTGCCACCCCTATAATAACTTTTTTAGGTGATGTTCCAAAGACCAAATTACCACCATAACAGCTATAAAAAAAATGCAATCTGAGGGTCATGCTGCTCAACGCTAGAAGTCTAAATCTCAAGATGCACTTGCTCGAAGCACTTTTCAAAATGGAGAACATCGACATTTGTGCTGTAATGGAGATCTGGTTTAAAGCAGCAGAAAGCACCCCTGCACTACCAGGCTATAACTCATTCCACACCTTTTGGCTCCAGAAAATGGACTGAAGTTCCAAAGGCAGTGGTGTCTCCATATTCATAAAGGATATGCAGATCTCCAAACTAGTAGCCCAGAATAATGCATCTGAGATACTTCAGGTGCAACTAACATTGGGTAAGATGGCGATTCAGGTCAGAGTGTGCTATAGGTCCACAACCATGTCCCAAGACTCTCACTCCACGTTCCTAAGAACCCTGGAAACTATTAGATGCCAAACCATCACTCTCATACAGGGGACTTCAACTACCCCTCCATCAACTGGGAAACCTACTCGTGTACCAATACACTGGCCCAACTCTTCCTGGAATTCATCAATTTCAATGCCCTGACAAGCTCAGTCTTACCCCCACTAGAGGAAGCAACATTCTTGACTTGGTTATTACTAACATGGGCAACCGTTGCTCTACACCAATAGTCAATTCCTCCCTGGTTAGATCTGACCACAAACTAATCACCATGGAAATCCACATCTCACCCACACTCCCCGCAAAGGTAACCACCATGAAAAACTTCTAAGCTGACTTTGGGGCTCCTAAAAACAGAGGTGGCTAACTTCACGGCACCTATGTCAATGGAAAATAGATGCATGACTGCCGAGTCATACACCAGTGCACTGTACAAACACGTACATAAATGCATGGAACTAGCCATACCCAACAGAACCAAGACGCACTCCTCCAAATAAGGAAGCCAATCTAGTGGTCCTCTGCCAAGAAACTGTTGCAGAAAAAGGTGAAGTCCCAAGACTGGAAAAACTCCCGTATTAACCTCAATAAAAAGTTGAGATCCCTCATCAAAACCTCTAAAGCCAGCTATGAAGGCAGAATTGCGTCAGACACTAAAAACAACCATAAAGCCTTCTATAGTTATATCAGGAATCTCCACGCCAATACCCAGGTTTGCTCTGCGTTTACTGCACAATGGTACCTCCTATACTGAGCCAACAGATATTGTCAACATACTGGCCGACAGATTCAGTGCCAACTTTACCCTTGTCTCCCCCCAAAGGACCAATCATAATACCAGAAGCATGCCAGGCACCCAGCATTACTGCAGCACAAGTTAAAGCTGCGTTGTCCGAGGCCAAGAATACAGCTTTTATGGGACCTGACAATATCTCTGGATGTGTTCTACATGAACTACAAAGTGAAATGGCACCACATCTGTTTGTCCTGTTCAGTCACAGCCTCGCCTCAGGCTTTGTCCCTACCGAATGGCGCACTGCTACAGTCATCCCTCTCCATAAAGGGGGAGCAACTACA
Source organism: Protopterus annectens (assembly GCF_019279795.1). NCBI lineage: Eukaryota > Metazoa > Chordata > Ceratodontiformes > Protopteridae > Protopterus > Protopterus annectens. The sequence continues at coordinate 20,443,941 of NC_056732.1, read as the reverse complement.
GACCCTGAGTTAGTTATCCGAGCTGTGGATGAGGGCAATGCAGTTCATACAGCCTACCTTGATCTGGCCAAGGTCTTTGATACCATTCTCCACTCAGGAATTATTGATAAACTCAATAAATTAGGCATCAACCCCTGTATCACTAGGTAGGTTGCAAACTGGCTCACACATAGAACCCACAGTATGAAAGTAGTGGACTCCAAGTCAGATTGCCGACCAGTCATGAGTGGAGTCCCACAGGGATCATTCCTGGGTCCTCTCCTGTTTGGCATCTACTTCTCAGAAGTCTAGGCCAACACGGGTGGACTCTGACCAGGTTTGCAGATGACTCCAAGCTGGGAGTAGTTATTAGATCCCCAAGTGATGTTGTAGACATCCTACAGAAAGGCCTCACTGAGACCAATGACTGGTGTCGAAACCATGGCCTTAAGCTTAATGCCAAAAAATGCGTTGTCATCCCCTTTGGGAAACACTCAGTTCCCATTAATTACCACATCGATGGGAGCCCACTGAACACTGAAGGCATTATAAGAGATCTGGGGACACAGGTTGACAGCAACCTCTCTTTCGACCACCACATTGCCACTGTGGTCAGAAAGTCCTTCTATGTGGCACATCTCATTACCAAAGGTTTTGCATCCAGGAAGAAAGAGGTCATAATCTCTCTCTACTCTTCCCTCATTAGGCCAGTCATCAAGTATAATGCCTCATTTGACATGTACCTCACTAGACACATTCAACAGCTGGAGAGGCCACATAAGTACCTCACGAAGAGGATCCTAGGCCTTGAAAACATGTCCTACATGGACAGACTCAAAAAACTCCAGCTATTCTCCATCTCATATCATCTACTAAGAGGCAATCTGTGCTTGACTTACAAAGCCATGTCTGACCCAGCTCTGTTACAAATGCTATATCTAAAGAAATCACAATCCCTCCGCACCACATGCTCCAGAGACCTCAACCTCATTACCACAATCAACAGAACATGCTGGAGGGACAAGTTAATAACCCAAAGACTGCCTATGCTCTGCAATAGACTTCCCATACATGTCAAGCAGATCAGCTCACTGGCTCTCTTCAAGAGAAATCTTGATGAGTGGATGGGAAATAGAAAGTTCACCCCGGGGATCACTCCAGTGGCTCTACTTGATAGAGGCACTGAGAACTAATGTTGGGTGGTGTAATGCTAGGGCACTTCTATAAGCTAGGCTTGTAAAGGCTCCAGAGCCATTAGCCTAGTACACACCTATGAACCTATGCCATGGTCATAGTGGTGGCCACAAAAAAGAAACTTGCAGTACACAGTTCCTCTGTTCATCCTCCCTATCACGGAGCCTAGGGCGGTGGACAGATTCGGGAAATTTGTGTATGTTTCAGTGACCTTTGCACTTTGGTCATTAAATTAATTGGTCCACTTCACTAGACTCCAGAGGGATTTGAATAAAACACTGACCAAATCCCTCTCTGGGACCATTACTTCCAAGGCAGAGAGCTTGATTACCTCACAGCTGGCTACGCTACAATCTATTTCAAACTCTTCCAGGAGGCTCATCTCCCATGCAGCTGACGGTACCTCAAGAGCAGCAGATTCAGGCATTTCCATTAGGAGGCATGCCTAGATGCGCTTGTGTGATTTCGCGGAGCACTTCAAGTCTTACTTTGTCAGTGCTACCTTTGACAGAAGTTCATTATTTGGTCCAAAGGTTAAAGACACACTATTCAAGTGTGAATAGGATGGTAAAACCCTGTCTGTTTTGGGCATATGTTTTTCGATTCGTCAAAGGACCTTTTTTCAGGAATCAATGAGGAGGTTGAAAAATGAGGTTCAGAAAGTCCCAGGGTCCCTTCCAAGATCCATGTGGAGATGGTTCCCCCTAACAGAAGACACCGCCTACATGGCTGAGGAGGTCTGCAAAACCAAGGATCTAGAGATACCGTCTCTGACCAATTTTACCAGCCCTCCTGAAAGGAGACCCAATTGTCCACCTCTGGAGGCAGTTAGGGGTCATTTATCTCTGTACTGGAGAACCTGACCAGAAGTTACAAATATTCATGGATGCATAGTATAATTTCCAGAGGTTATATAATACCCTTTACTCTTAAGGGGGATAGGGAAAATGATGTTCCCAATGTTCCACCCAGTCAGAAGAAAGCAGTAGCACTAGAAAAAAAACTGCTAGGAAAAGTCATCCAAGAGGTCCTCCCAGACTCGAAAGAGTCCAGAACTTGCTCTAGATTCTTTAGTGCCAAAGAAAACAGGAGACCGATTTTGGATCTCAGCATTCTGAACAAGTCAGTTCGGTACACGAAGTTCTGGATGGTCGTGATCTGTTCTGCCTTTTCTGCACAAGGATGACTGGATATATTCAGTAGATCTTCAGCATGTGTACTATCATATAAAAATTAAGACAGTCCAGAAGATGCGTATGCTTCCGGTTGTGTGCCAGTCATTACCTATTCAGAGCTCTACCCATTGGTCTCACCACAGCCCCAAGGGTGTTCACCAAATGCATGGCAGTAGTAGCAGCTCACTTGAGACTGCAAGGATTCCCGGGTGTTCCCTTACTTGGAAGACTGGCTCATAACTGCTCCAACCAGGCAAGTACAAGGTTATGTACTCCATTTGTGGTTGTGCTCTCGCATGGTAATTACTATCAAACGTGTATCAAAGCAAAGTTCTCCTGCACGTAGGGAGTTTCACGGCAAAAAACAAGACCATAAAGAAAAAACTAAGCCAGCAACAAGTGAGCCATGAAAAAAATGTAGTTTATTAAAACTACTTAAGACTTCATAAAAAGCTTAATTTAACAGACCGGTTTCGGCCTGGATTTAACCTGGCCTTCTTCAGTGTATAACAGAAAAAAGCTTACCAAGTGAAAAAAGTCTTGTATGGTAAAAACAAAACATTTGATTGGCTGACAAGACACATCCTAGTCATTAAACTCATGAATATTCATGTTACACTAAATAATATTTATACATCACAAAAATTTGACTCCTAAATATTCATTAAGCCCTGGATTAAATAGGGCACCAAGTTTGGTAATCCATTTATTTTCTTTTGCATCAAGTTTGTGATGCCAACCAGATTTATGGGTTCGATCACCAATAAGTTTGTCAATAATAATAAAATGAAACTGAGCTGTTTGATGTTTAAGTGTGTGTTTATATAAAGCATTGGAAGTTCTTTTATATTTAATGTCACTCAAGTGCTCTGACATGCGTAACCTAAAAGGCCGAGAGGTCTGACCTATATAAAAAGAGTGGCAACTACAACAAGCCATATAAATAGCCCAGGCAGTGTTACAGTTGGCAAAAAATCGAATGTCAAATACTGTGCTACTGTTTTTGCTACTGAATTCTTTTGATTTCAGAATATGTTTACAGTTAATGCAATGACCACAAGGGAAACAGCCAATAAGTTTGTCACCCATAATAGTGGTCTGATATAACTGAGGTAGTACAGAATCAGAATGATGTTTGTAATGATTAAAATGTGCTGCTAAGTTTTTTCCTTTACGAAAAGAAAGAACATACATTGGGAATTATCGTATTAATATTACCATCCGCCTTCAATATGTTCCAGTTGTCCTTGATTATATCCATAAATCTGTTAGTGTTTCTACCAAATGTAGTAGTGAAACGTAATATATTTTTTGACAAAGATTTCTTCTTATATGTCAATAGATCATGTCTATGTAGACCCGAAGCATGGTTTTTGGCCATGGTAACATACCCTGAACTGTAACCCCTATTCATGAATCTATGGTATAGATCCTGAGAATGATGTCTAAAACTGACATCATCCGAGCAATTACGTCTAATTCTGATAAACTGTGATTTAGGAATGTTTCTGGCTATATGTTTTGGACAGGATTTATTTACATTTTGTAGACTCATTAACCTTAAATTGTTTTTTCAGGATAAGGGGGAAGAACAACAGCAACAAATGGATATCTTTAAATATCATGCCTCCTCATTTATACCTCCTATGCATCCTTCTGTAAATCTTTTTTTACGCAGTGTACTCAGTGATTTACATTTTGTGTCTAATACTTGTCTACCTATGCCGAATAACATGACTGACAATGAGTTGTCTTGTTTAAATGAATTAGCACAAAATAAAGACCTTGTTATTCTTCATGCAGATAAAGGTGGAGCGGTGGTGGTGATGAATTGGAGTGATTATGATATCGAGGCTCACAAGCAATTGGGTGATGTTCGATATTATACCAAAATGCCACTTGACCCCACCTCTGTGTTTAAACATCAAATTGATAATTTTTTGCATTCTGCGGTTGACAATGGGATTATAACAACCAAAACTTTAAGTCACTTAACTATCACTGATCCTGCTAGACAATATATTTATTTTCTGCCAAAGATACATAAGGATCCTTTACATCCACCAGGTAGACCCATTGTATCGGGTATAGGATCACTTACTGAGCCCCTTTCTGAATTTTTGACCAGGTACTTAAAACCATTACTTTCATGGGTTAGATCCAGGATACAGGATACCACCCAATTTTTAAGCATTGTTAATGACATGCAGTTAGAGGAGAATTGGTGGTTATGTACACTAGATGTAAGCTCACTATACACCAACATCCCTCATTGGGCTGGTCTTGATGCCATTGAATATTGGCTTTACAAGTCAAATATTTATCAACCTGGTTTTAACACTTTTTTGATTAATCTCACCGAGCATGTACTTACGAAAAATTTCTTTTTTTATGATAAGGAATGTTATTTACAGATTAAAGGTACAGCGATGGGGGCATCTTTTGCCCCCATATATGCTGATTTATTTATGGCATACATTGAGGAGATTCTGATATATGATGATACTCATAATCTGTTTTTGCCTGAGATTGATATCTGGCGGAGGTATTTGGATGATTGCTGGATGGTGTGGAGATCAGACATTGAGTATCTTCGTGAATTTATGGAATATTTAAATGATAATAAATGGGGAATACAATTTACTATTACTCATGACCAGAACTCCATAACGTTTTTGGGTGTTTTGGTCACAAGAAATCAGGATAATACCTTGAATACTGAAGTATATAGGAAGTTTCCCCAATATAACACCTTACTCCATGCCTCCAGCTATAATCCAAAACATATAGCCAGAAACATTCCTAAATCACAGTTTATCAGAATTAGACGTAATTGCTCGGATGATGTCAGTTTTAAACATCATTCTCAGGATCTATACCATAGATTCATGAATAGGGGTTACAGTTCAGGGTATGTTACCATGGCCCAAAACCATGCTTCGGGTCTACATAGACATGATCTATTGACATATAAGAAGAAATCTTTGTCAAAAAATATATTACGTTTCACTACTACATTTGGTAGAAACACTAACAGATTTATGGATATAATCAAGGACAATTGGAACATATTGAAGGCGGATGGTAATATTAATACGATAATTCCCAATGTATGTTCTTTTTCTTTTCGTAAAGGAAAAAACTTAGCAGCACATTTTAATCATTACAAACATCATTCTGATTCTGTACTACCGCAGTTATATCAGACCACTATTATGGGTGACAAACTTATTGGCTGTTTCCCTTGTGGTCATTGCATTAACTGTAAACATATTCTGAAATCAAAAGAATTCATTAGCAGAAACAGTAGCACAATATTTGACATTCGATTTTTTGCCAGCTGTAACACTGACTGGGCTATTTATATGGCTTGTTGTAGTTGCCACTCTTTTTATATAGGTCAGACCTCTCGGCCTTTTAGGTTACGCATGTCAGAGCACTTGAGTGACATTAAATGTAAAAGAACTTCCAATGCTTTATATAAACACACACATAAACATCAAACAGCTCAGTTTCATTTTATTATTATTGACAAACTTATTGGTGATCGAACCCATAAATCTGGTTGGCATCACAAACTTGATGCAAAAGAAAAGAAATGGATTACCAAACTTGGTGCCCTATTTAATCAAGGGCTTAATGAATATTTATGAGTCAAATTTTTGTGATGTATAAATATTATTTAGTGTAACATGAATATTCATGAGTTTAATGACTAGGATGTGTCTTGTCAGCCAATCAAATGTTTTGTTTTACCATATAAGACTTTTTTCACTTGGTAAGCTTTTTTCTGTTATACACTGAAGAAGGCCAGGTTAAATCCAGGCCGAAACCGGTCTGTTAAATTAAGCTTTTTATGAAGTCTTAAGTAGTTTTAATAAACATTTTTTTCATGGCTCACTTGTTGCTGGCTTAGTTTTTTCTTTATAATTACTATCAAACACAACAAATCTCAAGTAGAACCAAATCAAATATTGGAGTTCATTGGAGCTTTTTTCAACACGGTATCCTTGACAGCCTCCATTCCTTTACCGAGGGTATAAACCATATGATTCCAGGTCAAAAAGATCATTCAAAATTCTTTATCCACCCAGCCAAGATAACTCAGGCATGCAAAAATTACCTCCTTTTGGTGTATTTACTCCTATCAGATAATTCAAACTCGCCCCTTCATTCTCCCTCAGCCCAACGTAATAGTTGATATGGACCCTTCCCAAACCTAGTGGAGTGGTCTCTTCTTGGGAAAGACAATCCAAGGCACACGGTCCCCCGAAGAGGCCAACATGCATATCAATGTCCAAGACTTGTGAGCTGTCCTCCTAGCATGGCAGGCCTTTCAAGAGACCCACCCCTTCAGGACTTGCTATTCAGACGGGCAATATGTCATTGGCCTGGTACACCAACAGACATGGAGGAACCAAATATTATTCCATGTTGTGAAGCTTTGGGAGTGTGGCAGTGGGCGATCTCATCTAGTCGATTTTTGATATCTAGTCGATTTTTGATAGCAGGGCATATTCCGGGGAAATCCAGTGTGACAGCAGACAAGTTCAGTTCTAATGCCTCACAAGTGGTCAACCAACATGAAAGTGACAAAAAAGATATTCCATCGATGGGGCCAAACTTGCTGCCTTTGCATCTCCCCTCAACAAGTGCAGCAGGTTCTTTGCCCTGATCTTTCCACCTGGGGAATTGCCAAGAGGTGCTCTTCCCCCCAACTGCCCCCCCCCCCGGGTCTTCTTTACACCTTTACCGCAGTACCTCTAATCCCTAAATTCCTTCAGAAGGCATCTTTGCTAGAAGAGCACAGTCATCTTCACTGCTCCTTATTGGCCTTATCAGATTTGGTTCCCCTTTCTTTGGCCTCATCTGCTTTGCCAGCCATAGATTCTGGATCCAGTTCCAGACCTCCTGTCTCACCCAAGAGATGTGATACACCTGGACATTTTAGGTCTAAAGTTGACTGCATTGTTTCTTCACTTCCATTGATTGCTAGACAGCCCAGGCTGTCTTCCCCTGTCTGCCACATTCATTTTTCCTCCGACAAGAAAATTTAAGTAAATGGAAAAGATTTGTTTTTTTGGCACAGCAAAATGACACTGATCCCTTTTCAGCACCAGTACCTAAAGTTCTTGAATTTTTTGCTACCATTTTAATGAAGCTCCTAGTTCTTCAACTATTAAATTATAGCTATCTGCCATTTCAAATTATCACAATGGAGTAAATCCATTCGTCTTTAGCTTCTTCCAAACTTTGTAATGCCTTTATAAGGGGAACATTTCTTCTTAGACCCCCTTTTAAAGATCGCGCTCCCCCATGGGAATTGAATTTGGTTTTACAGTCTTTGACCCAGTCTGCCTTTGAACCATCAGCAAAGTATGAACTAAAAGTTTTAACCTGGAAAACAGTCTTTTTTATTGGCCATTATATCTGCTAGAAGAGTCTCCTGAACTTAAAGGCCTATCTTCTAAGCCTCCTTACTGTATTTGCTTTTTCGTAAGACTAAGGTATCCTTACAGGTCTTTTAAATGTTCGTACAATGTCTCCAGTATTTTTTAGCATGTTATTTTGTGGCATGGTTTTTTTTAAGACAAACTGAAGCTATTCATCAATACATTAATTAATTATCTAATTAGATGCCAGCTAATTGAATATAGTTAGTATAAAAGTGACTTGGTGTTGTTATACCTTAGATTCTGATGAAGTCTCCTTGTTGGAGACAAAAGCGCTTAATCTAAGGTTCTGGATGGATTATTTTTTGTAATAAACTGTTTTGTTTGGTTATTCTTGGCTGCCGTTGATTGAATTTAAGAAGACGTCCTTTATTGTGATCGGGATCGCATTCTGTTGTGTGATTTTGTGTGGAAGTTTGCTCACTAGTTTTAGTCTTTTTTATTGGCCATTTTATCTGCTAGAAGAGTCTCCTGAACTTAAAGCCCTATCTTCTAAGCCTCCTTACTGTATTTGCTTTTTCGTAAGACTAAGGTATCCTTACAAACCAACCCATCCTTCCATCTAAGGTGGTATCATAATCCAATATCAATCACTACCAACCTTCCAGTTTTCTTTACAAATTTCTCAAACAAAGGAGAGTATGTCTTGCACCTGTTGGATGTGCACAGACAGTTACATTTTATCTACATAGGACAAAAATTTTCAAGAAATCAGATAAATTATTTGTCTCCTTTTCATATCCAAAATTGGGTAAACCAGTTACTAAAGTGACCTTAGCTAAATGGTTAACTGATTGTATTTCCTTTGTTTACAAAAAAAAATAGGTTTGTCTTTTCCAAAATCTCTAAAAGCTCATTCCTCCAGGCTGTGGCAACTTCTTCAGTAATCTTATCCATGTCTTCCTTGGATGATATTTGTGCAGCTGCAACATGGGCTGATCCTCATACCTTTATTGCTCATTACATATTAGATCTGGTCTCTATGGGAAGAGAAGCCTTCGGCTCAATGGTGCTTAGGAATATCCTTCCTTAGAGTTCTCCTAGGATTTAGATACCTGGGGGCTCTGTTCCATTTACTGATGAATGAATAAAAATGACAACATTAGATAAAGAAATTATGTACTCACCATAACCATTTCTTCTGTGTTGTCAGTTTTCATTCTTCAACTCCCCAACCTCCTACCAATTTGACTTTTGGAATAATTAGAATATGCTAAAGGAACCAATGATCTGAAGTAGTTAACTTAATTTGTGCAGCAACCTATGGGAATCGGATCTGACCTCGGATCCGAGCTGGCAGTTTTCAACAGCTTTAGATCTGAGCTCCAAGCTCCTCCCCCTACCCATAATCCTCTGCCAACCCTGACTGACCTCAGATCTAGTTTGCCGCGGTTTACTTCAGCAGCTTGATCCCGAGTTCCAGGCGTTTTCGTTCACTTTGTGAGAAAAATTAAACTTTTCTGACCCTTTTCTTTAACTTTTGGTGTGAGTGTGTGTTCAGGTCCCTTTTTCTACTTAAAACTCTCTTAGTTTAATTTATTTTGTTTCATATTTAACCTCCCCCTTCCTTCGTGGTTCCGTCAAAGGGTTGTGTGTGTGTGTTTGGGGCCTAGTGTGTGTGGTTTTTACCTTCTTAGTATGTCTGAGGCCCCAAAGTTGATGTTTTCTAAGTGTGGTCATAAGCTGTCCCCAGCGGATGGCCACACTCGGTGTGTGTTGTGCCTTGGGGTTGAGCACCTGTCCTCTGGTTGTACCATTTGTGCAGCGTTCAACCCCAGGGCACTCAAGGACCAGAGGTCTAAGCTGATTCTGGCGGGTCTTCTGCCCCCGGACTCGGCTTCTACCCCCGGTCCTCCCGTGGCTCCTGCTGCGGCTGCTGCCACTCCTGCTTCCCTCCCCCCGGCCGGGACTCAACCTCCCGCCTTAGGCCCGGAGGAGAGGGAGGCCAGGAAAGAAAGGAGGAGGGAGAAGCACCACAAGCGGTGGGCCGAGGCTTCTGCTTCGGCCCCCCTGGCTAAGCGGTCTTCTCCCTCCAGGACTTCTGGGTCACCTCCTTCTTGGATCCGGTCCCCGTGCTTTTCACCGGGTCCTGAGGATGAGGAGACCCGATCTCCTTCAAGGTCATCGAGGCGACACTCCCGCCCTGCCTTGGTGGCCTCGTCGAGATCTACCCGAAGTCTCACGGATGCAGATTTGGACCGGATGATGAGAAGATTCCTCCAGGCCCAACTGCGGATGAGAGTGCTCCTGCCTCCCCCCCTCCGGGGGGGAGCTCGACCCCCTTCTTTGTCCCGATAGCTCCTTCTCCGTCCCGTTTCCTGGGTTCGGAGTCTTCTGAGCCGGGCAGCCTTGGAGCCGGGGGTGTGTCGGCGCCGATAGTCTCGGGTACTTAGGTGCCGACACTTCCCTCGAGTCTGTCAGGTCCATTTTCTTCGGATCCGAGCTCTCGGAGCCGAGGGCTGAGCTTCGGATCTGGGGGTATCTGTATGTCTTCGGCTCCGTCCAGGTCGGAGCATGCTGGTCTGTCGGATCCGATCGCTTCGGCGCCGGCTCCGATCCATCCGTCGGATCCGAGCGAGGGTCTGCTTTCGGATCCCAGAGAGAGCAGCTCTCCCTCGGCATTCGACGTGGTGGAGAGGGCCCTGTCGAGAGATTCCAGGCCCCCAGCCCCTGTCACGGCTCCACCCTGCACTCCTTCTCTGTTGGGTCCGACTTCCATCACCCGGCCCCAGGGACAGCCTGCTTTGACATCCCAGGTAGTTCCATTGGAACAAGACGTTGCTGGTAAGACCTCCTCGGACAGCCCCCCCCGAGGAGGTTCCTCACAAGCGAAGGTGCAAGAGGAGGCACCTGGACACCCCGAGTCCTTGACTGAGGACACGGATTTGGAGGAAGGGGAAAGCTCCCCAAGATCACCCCCCCGAAGATGTCTCATTTGGTGACATCATGGAGATGCTCAGAATAAGGGGGGGGGGGTGGTCTGCCCCAAAGCCTACCTCGGACGAATCCGTGTTCCTGGAGGCGTTTGAAGCAGGCCCGTCTACCTCTTGGGTGTCCCTTCCAGCCGACCTCCTGGTAGACTTGATTACTACCAGGGCGTGGAAGGAGCAGGACAATGTGGAGCCAGTCCCCAAGCACCCGGACAAGATTCTTAGCCCACCCTCTGACAAGTCCCACTGGAGTAAGGGTTCCCCTGTAGATGCCATGTTGGTGGCGGCGGCCACCAAGAGGGAACTTGCTCAGGAGAGTCCCTCGGTTCATCCACCGAGCAAGGAGTCTCGGTCGATGGACCGCCTAGGGAAGCGGGTGTTTAGTTCAGCTACCTTTACTGTGAGGTCGCTGAACTACATGGCACATGTGCTCCGACTGCAGCGAGACCTTATCAAAGAGTACGCTGCGTCGCCCCCCGAGTCCATGACGGTGGAGGACAAACAATTGTACTCCACCCGGATGGCCACTCTATGATCCATATCTAACACCTCTATGCGGCTACTGTCTCATGCCACGGAAGGAGCTGCTAGAGCCAGCGGAGCGGGCCTCGTTATGAGACGTCAGGCCTGGCTCCGGCACTGTGATTTCGCGAAACCCTTTAAGGCATCTTTCGCTAATGCCCCTTTTGATGGTTTTGCCCTCTTCGGCAAAACCGTGCGAGATACCTTGGTCCAGAGCGAAAAGGACGGGAAGATGTTGTCAGCCGTCGGAGTCCGCTTCTCTGCTCCCCAGAGGTCCTTCTCTAAGAACCAAAAGGGACAGAAGAAGATGTGGTTCCGAAAGTCACAACAGTCCCTTCCCGCTCCAGACTCCCAGCCCTTCCGTGGCAGAGGAGGGCAGGGTGGATGCCGCCCTAGAGGCAGAGGGGGCCCGCGGAACTTTGAATCCAGAGAACCCTTCTCGGACCAACCCACGCAACACCCCTGAGGGGTTGCCCGACTGCTCCACTCTGGAGGCAGTCGGGGGCGTTTCTCTAAGCACCCAGCAGCTTGGGAGTCCATCACGACAGACCGCTGGGTGCTTCGCATCATATCCAGAGGATATCAGATTCCCTTTTCTCGTTACCCACGCAGCCCCAGATACCTCTCCGATGTCCCACCCGATCAGAGGGAGGCCGCAGCAATGGAAATCCAACATTTGCTGGAAAAATGAGCCATCCAACATGTCCCCCCAGACCAGTGTGGGTCCGGGTTTTACTCCAGGTTCTTCTTGGTGCCAAAAAAGACGGGGGACGTAAGACCAATTCTCGACCTCTCTTTCCTGAATCTGTCAGTAACCAAAGAGAAGTTCCGCATGGTCACTCTTCAGTCCATTCTCCCCCTTTTGCGGGAGAACGATTGGATGTGCTCTATAGACCTCAAGGATGCGTACTACCACATTCTGATGGACAGGCGATCCAGGAGGTTCCTCCTCTTCCGGCTAGGAGCCAGTTATTTCCAATTCAGGGTCCTCCCCTTTGGTCTCACCACAGCCCCCAGGGTGTTCACCAAAGTGTTAGCAGTGATAGTGGCCCACCTGAGGCTCCAGGGAATTCAGGTCTTCCCGTACCTGGACGACTGGCTCCTGACCACCCCGACAAGGCATCTACTGTGTGCAGCCAGAAACTACTTTCTTCGTCTAGCTCCCTGGCTGGGGATCACTATCAACATAGAGAAGTCGTCTCTTATTCCGACTCAGACCATAGACTTCATAGGGGCCAGATTAGACACAAACAGTCTCCTAGCTTTCTTGACCACAGACCAGCTACTAACCCTGAGGCTACACGTGCAGGCCATTCTGCAATCTCCAGCTTCCCCGGCGGAATTGGTCCTGAGGGCTCTTGGCTCGATGGCGGCAGCAATCAACCTATTGCCAGTGGCACATTTGAACATGAGGGTCTTACAATGGACCCTTCAGGTCCAGTGGTCCTTTCTTCACTATCCTCTGAGCCATCCCGTTCCCCTCCACAGGGCTTGCAAGAGGGCCCTCCTATGGTGGCTCCAATTTCCGGACCTCCATCAAGGACGCCCCTTTTCTATGACCCCTCCAGTAGCCACGGCGACCACGGACGCCTCCCGCCTCGGGTGGGGGGGTATTGTTCGGGCAGGACAGTCCAAGGCATGTGGGACCTCACGGAGACCTCACTGCATATCAAAGTCCTAGAGATGAGGGCAGTGCTGTTAGCGTTGCAAGCACTTCAGGACCTTCTTCCTGTAGGAACGATTGCGATTCAGATGGACAATATGTCTGGTACATCAACAAACAGGGGGGAACCAGGTCTTACCCACTCTGTCGAGAGGCCATAAGGGTGTGGGAATGGGCAATCTCCACCAACCGCTTTCTCATAGCAACGCACATTCCGGGATGGTCCAACATCCTAGTGGAAAACTAAGTCGCACCATCCTGTTACCATACGAGTGGTCTCTGAATCCCGAGATAGCAAATCGGATTTTCGCCAAATGGGGTCAGCCCTGTTGCGATCCCTTTGCCTCTCCCTCGAACACAAAATGTTACGACTACTTCGCTGTCATTTCCCCCTCCGGGGAACCCCCGAGAGACGCTCTGGTGCATGCTTGGCCTCCCGGTCTTCTTTATGCTTACCCTCCTCTTCCTCTGATGCTGAAGTTTCTTCAGAAAGCCAGTCGGTTGGGGAGCAGGATTATCCTCATTGCCCCGTTTTGGCCTTGTCAAACCTGGTTCCCTTACCTTTGGTCTCATCTGGTGAATCCTCCTTGGATTCTGGATCCCTGTCCGGATCCAATATCCCACCCCCTAGATCTCCCAGTCCCGAACCTGGACAACCTCAAGCACACAGCTTGGCTGCTCCAGTTCCACTCATAGCTAGGACTCCCGGTATCTCTTCCCCAGTTAAAACTATTCTAGTAGCAGCGCACAAGCCTTCTACTAGAAAGATCTATAGCAGCAAATGGAAACGTTTCTCCATTTGGGCGGAACGCAAAAATTTGGATCCTTTTACAGCTCCTTTGCCCGCTGTATTAGACTTTCTGTCAGGACTGTTTCATCAGGGGGCTAGCTCCTCCACAGTCAAGGTTCAACTAGCAGCTATCTCTCATTATCACGTGGGAAATGAACTGGGCCCTTTGATCACCACGAAATTGTGTAAGACCTTTTTGAAGGGCACCTTTCTGCTCAGACCTCCAGTGAAGGATGTAGTCCCTCCTTGGGATTTAACGCTGGTGCTTCAGGCCTTGACAGCTCCCCCGATGTTCTTCATCTCACATTGCTGCAGTCCTTACACTTGGGTAGTCCGCTGTCCTCGGTCGGCCCGAATATCAAAGTATAAGGCTGACGTCGGTCAAGGCGCATTTGACTGACATCAGGACGTCAGGGTACAAATGCGCATGACCGACGTCATATCCTCAGTCTTTTTTGCCGCATGGTCCGATGCAGAAGCAGCGTTGCAAGTGCCGTTCGGCGTTCTGAAATTTTTCGAATTCGGAGTTTCAGACCGAGTCAAAGTTGGCTAAGTACCCGTTAGAATATTTTGTTTTTCTTGTCTCAGTGGTTTACCGGATGTCAGAAAAAGTGAATAACTGTATTTCTTGTGGGAAACAGATACCGCATAGAGATTATCATACTTAGTGTATTCCTTGTTTAGGGCCTGAGCACGACGTTGTTGGGTGTCGCTCTTGTGCTAGATTCAATAAGCGCACTATAAAGAGAAGGTTAGATTGTGCCAGGTTAGTCTTGAGCGGTGCAATTATAAAATGCCGTCGGATGCTCCGACGCCCGCTTCTTCGAAGAAGCGCAAGGACAAAGCAGCTAAGCCTAGGCTAGAAGAGCTGTCTGTACTGGACGCCGGTTCTTTAGAGGTGTCGGTGGAGCCGGTGATTCCGCCGGAGGTTTCTTTGGAGTCCCAGGGAGAGACCTTGTTATTGCAGGATGTGGCCTCTCAGGAGGCAGGTCAGGCTGAAGGGGCTTCTCGGGTTACTGTACTCCCCTCCCTTCCTAGGGTGGGTAGGCCCTCTCCTTCTGTTTCCAAGGCTTCTCCCAGAGGCAGGCCAGGTTTAGCTTCAGTTGGTGTCACCCCTAGTTCTTCAGGGTCTGTGCCCAAGAAGCATATGCTTAAAATGGCAGAAGATTTGATTACTTTGATTAGAGGTTCTTTGCCCCCTCCTGATAAGAGACCTAGGGTGGAACCTGAGCTAGGGAGTTTTGAGCAGGCTTCGGATGTTTCAGAGTCTTGACTGAAGACTTGCAGGAGTATTCTCCTTATTCTGATTCTGATGTGGATGATTCTACTCCTTCTGCTTCTCCTCCTGAGGATTTTTCTTTTTCAGAGACTCTTCATTCCATGAGGGAGCATTTTGAGTGGGAAGGTCAGGACTTCTCTGATTCCAGGAAAAGGCTTAGGGAATTTTGTTTTACCCCAGCATAGGCCTTTGGCTATTCCTCCTGTTCTGGATGTTGTGGAAGATGTGTTTGCAGAGGCTTCTCTTAATCCTGATTCTTTGCCTCCTGCTCCTGTTAAACCGGATAGGTATTACAGGGTGCCTGAAGCTCATAAGTATCTTTTAATTTAAGAGTCCTAGGGCAGACCCAGAAACTGTTAGTCAGGGGCCTAAGGGTGTTAAGGCTTCTGTTGTCAAAAATCCGGTTCCTCCAGATAAAGAGGCCAGGGCTTTGGATAGATGGGGAAAGAAAGTTTATACTTCTTCCACCCTAGCTATGAGGGCTTTGAATTGCCAGTTTCACATGTTGAAATACCAAAACTATCTCCTTTCACAATTGAAGTCTAAGGTAGATGCTCTGGCGGAAGGTATTGAGTGTAAAGAGTTACAAGATTTAGTACATGTTTCTGAACAGGTGGGTAAGCATTCTTTGCAATGTGGTTTTGATGCTGTACAGGCCTCGTCTAGGGTGGCTGCCACGGGGTCAGTTCTTCGCAGGCACGCCTGGCTGAGGGATCAGAATTTATCTGACCATGTTAAGACAAGGATTTTAGATGCTCCTTTACAATCTGATGTGTTGTTTGGTTCTCCTGTTGAGGCAGTCTTAAAGAAAATGGAAGACAAGGCTAAGTCTATGCAGACTGTTAAAGATTTTTTGCAGGTTCAGCCTCCGAAGTTTAGTAGAAATTGGCCTACCAAGGGGTGGACGTATCCTTCTTATGATTCCCAGTCTAGGGGTAGATCTAGACGTGGTAGGGGCAGAGCTCAGGGTTCTTTCAGGCCTAGAACAGGGAGTTCACCTGCACAGTCTTCGGGTGAGGGCAGGGGTCAGTCCTTTCGTAAACAGACCCAATGACCTACCTTTTCAGCTGCCAGAGCCTTCTCGTCTGGCAGCACCTTTGGGAGGAAGGTTGGCACTTTTCAAGGAAAATTGGAGTTTAATTACCCAAGACAGATGGGTATTGGATATCATACACCACGGTTACAGGTTTTATTTCCATACCTTGCCTCCTTTCAAAGGCATGCCAGACGTTCCTCCTCAGCAAAGAATAGAGGCTCACAAACAAATTTCTCTGTTACTTCAAATAGGGGCCATACAGCCGGTCCCTATGCCAGAAGTGGGCCTAGGATTTTATTCTCGCCTGTTCCTAGTACCAAAGAAAGGGAACACGTGGAGACCAATTTTGGATTTATCTATCCTCAACACTTATCTGGACATTCCCAAGTTCAAAATGTTGACGTTACAACAGCTTTTACCTCTGCTGGGCAAAGATCATTGGATGGTAACTTTGGATCTCAAGGAGGCTTACCTTCATGTTCCTATCAGACTGAGTTGCAGGAAGTATCTGCGTTTTCGGGCTGGGACTTCTCATTATCAGTTCTCTGCATTGCCCTTTGGCTTATCTACTGCGCCCAGAGTGTTCACGAAAGTTCTGGCTCCAGTGATAGCTTTCCTCAGGCTAAAAGGAATACAGATCTATCCTTATTTGGACGATTGCCTGATTCTGGCTCAAGGAAGGGACGAGCTTCTTCATCATTTGGAATATGTGATTGCAGTGCTAAGATGCCTGGGGTATTCTGTGAACGAAATAAAGTCCAGTCTAGTACCCTCTCAGGACATGTGCTTTCTGGGTGTAAGACTGAATACAGCATCCCAGATGGCCTTTTTGACCCCGGACAAACAAAAGAATCTTTCCCTTTACTTTCATCAATTGTCTCATCAGTCCAGGCTGACTGCAAGGACAGTCCTTCAAGCCTTGGGGTTCATGGCATCTTGTATTCTGGTACTTCCCAATGCCAAACTGCATATGAGGAAGCTACAATGGTATCTCAAAAATGTATGGACGCAGCACTGCCAGGATCTGGACACTGTCATTCAAATAATACCTTGCATTCAAAAGGAATTGTTGTGGTGGGCTCAGGAATGTCACCTAAACAAGGGACTCTCTGTGACCCGGCCAGAGGCGAGTCAGATTCTAACGACAGATGCCTCAGACAAAGCTTGGGGAGCTCATCTGAATGGAAAGTGGATACAAGACAAGTGGCCTGCCAGACTACAACATCTACATATCAACTTGAAGGAGATGTTAGCAGTCCAGTTTGCATTAATAGCTTTCAAGGATTTACTTCTTCCAGGGCAGGTGTTGATTCTAACAGACAACACAACTGTCATGTGGTACATCAACAAGCAAGGGGAACACATTCTTATCCTCTATGCAGGCAAGCAATGATTTTGTGGGAGACTGCTCTCAGTTTACAGCTAAATCTTCAGGCAAGGTTTCTGCCGGGAGCACAGAACTCCTTAGCAGATGTGTTGAGCAGGCAATTATGGATCCCCACGAGTGGAAATTGGATCCTCATGTATTTCAGAAATTGACAGTGTCATGGGGAACTCCAGACATAGATCTGTTCGCTTCTCCACTAAACCACCAGCTGCCAAAGTTTTGCACAAAAAGGTTTCATCCCACAGCTTGGAAAGTGGATGCTCTTTCTTTCAATTGGAGCAATTTTCATGTGTATGCCTTTCCACCTCTGCCTCTCCTCCCAAAGGTCCTACTAAAGGCCAGACAGGACAAGCCAAGGATGATTTTAATAGCTCCAGATTGGCCTCGACAGCATTGGTACCCATTACTGAGAAGTCTGGTACGGAAGCCTCCATGGCCTTTGCCTTCGATTCCACACCTGCTGTCTCAGGAGGACAGTCATTTGCTCAATGTCAAGCTTCACTCTCTTCACCTAACAGCCTGGCATATTCTGTTTTGAACCATAGTGGGTCTCAACTTCCACAGCAAGTTTTGAATGTTATTTTGGAAGCTAGAAGGCCTAGTACAAGGAAAGTGTACGCGGATAAATGGAAGAGATTTTTATTTTGGAGTGCAGCAAAGGATTTTGATGTTTCTGAGCCTAATTTAAGTGTGGCTCTTCAATATCTTACTGAGTTACTGGACAAAGGTTTGTCTTTCTCTTCTATTAAGGTTCATGCTGCAGCAATTTCGGCTCACTATGATTGTGACCCACCATTGTTTTCTCATCCTTTGTTCAAGCAATTTCTTAGAGGGGCAAAGAATATAAGACCCCCACGTAGAGCTCCTACTCCTGCTTGGGATCTCAATTTTGTGTTGGAGAAACTCACTCTACAACCTTTTGAGCCTGCAGCTACTACCGAGTTGAAATATTTATCATGGAAGACTGCTTTTTTGTTGGCCATTACCTCTGCAAGAAGGGTTTCTGAATTGCAGGACCTTATGGCGGTTGAGCCTTTCTTAATTTTCCATAAGGATAGGGTATCTTTACGTACTAATCCTTCCTTTATACCTAAAGTGGCTTCTAGTGTGGCTTTAAACCAAACTATTCATTTGCCTACTTTTTATGCAAATCCCCAAAGTAAAGGGGAAAAGATTTTGCACACTTTAGATGTACACAGGCAGTTGCGATATTATTTGGACAGAACTAAAGGGTTCAGGCAGTCTCAGCAGCTATTTGTTTCTTTTGCTTTGAGTTCTCAGGGCAAGCCTGTGTCAAAACAAACTATTTCTAAGTGGATTGGGTTTTGCATTGCTTTCTGTTATTCCCATCATGGCAAGGAGATTCCAGCTGGGATTAGGCCTCATTCCACTAGGGCTACTTCCACTTCGACAGCTTTTTTAAGGGGGGTGGCAACTAAAGATATTTTGGAGGCAGCTACTTGGAGTTCAGTGCATACTTTCTCTAGGCATTATCACCTTCCACTTTATTCTAAATCTAGGGCTGGTTTTGCCACTGCTATTTTGCAGGGCATTTTGGCAGCTCCTGCTTCCTTATAGTTTTGCCATCCTCCCTTACCTCTGCTTTGGGATTCTACCCAAGTGTAAGGACTGCAGCAATGTGAGATGAAGAACATAGTACAGTTTTGTACCTACCATAAATGTAGATGTTCGAAGATCCACATTGCTGCAGTCCAATTTACCCTCCCTCCTTCCCCTCTGGAGTTAGAGGTGGTTGTGTGGGTTGGTTTGTCAGTATGGTGTGTTTTGTATATATTGTACATATTTTTAGTGCAAGGGTGGTTGGTTGGTTGTTTGCTGTCTTTTGGTTTTAACCTTTCTTTTTAGGGTCTTCTGACATCTGGGGCAAGAAAAGACTGAGGATATGACGTCGGTCATGCGCATTTGTACCCTGACGTCCTGATGTCAGTCAAATGCGCCTTGACCGACGTCAGCCTTATACTTTGATATTCGGGCCGACCGAGGACAGCGGACTACCCAAGTGTAAGGACTGCAGCAATGTGGATCTTCGAACATCTACATTTATGGTAGGTACAAAACTGTACTTTTGAGCCTGCAGCTTCAGTAGATCTCAAATTCTTGTCATGGAAAATGGCCTTTCTTGTCACTATCACCTCGGCTCGAACGGTCTCTCAACTACAGGCCCTCTGTGTAAAACCCCCATACTTGACCTTTCACAAGGATAGAGTTTACCTCAGGACCAGTCCCTCTTTTCTTCCCAAGGTTGCCTCTGAGTCAAATATTAACCAGTCCATCAACCTGCCGGTCTTTTTTCCTAATTCCCATAACAAAGGGGAATACAAATTACACTCATTGGATGTGCATAGACAACTTCGCTTCTACATCCACAGGACATCTGGTCATAGGAAACCCGACCAGTTGTTCGTCTCCTTTGCCAAATTTAACTTGGGTAAATCTGTGTCTAAAGTCACACTGTCTAGATGGATTTCACAGTGTATCCTTTTAGCATATGAAAGCTCGGGCAGGCCCGCACCTCAGGGAGTCCATGCCCACTCTACTCTATCTATGTCTACCTCTGCGGCTTTTAGAGCTAGAGTCTCTTTGGATGATATTTGCTCGGCAGCCACTTGGGCCTCATCTCATACCTTTATCAATCACTATAAATTGGACATTATCTCCAGAGGGAGAGCATCCTTTGGCTCTGCAGTGCTCCGGAACATCCTTCCATGAAGGCCGCCCAAGATTCAGGTAGCTGGGGACTCTGTCCCATAGGTTGCTGCACAAATGAAGTTAACTACTTCAGATTAAGAAGTTATGTACTCACCGTAACGTTCCATCTGAGTAGGTAAACTTCATTTGTCAGCAACCGTCCCTCCCTCCTGCCCCCTCACTTGCGAATGTCTTCATACTCAGGTCCATGGATTTTACCCGCTTTATCTTGAGAATAATAATTTTATAGCAGTCTCTGCTGTTGGGCAAACTTGATCTGAGGTCAGTCAGGGTTGGCAGGGGATTATGGGTAGGGGGAGGAGCTTGGAGCTCGGATCTAAAGCTGTTGAAAACTGCCGGCTCGGAACCGAGGTCGGATCTGATTCCCATAGGTTGCTGACAAATGAAGTTTACCTACTCAGATGGAACGTTATGGTGAGTACATAACTTCTTATTCCTTTATTTGAGTTCTAGATACTGTTCTCATTTCTTGGTCAGCAAATAAGGTCTGAGGTTTGGTAGGGAACTAGTGCATTATGGGTAAGGGAGGAGCTCGAGAGTTTGTTTTCCACGAGGTGGAAAATGACCAGGTCAGATCCGACCCTATTTGTTTGGGAAGAATGAAATGGATGACACAGATGGAACATTACGGTGAGTACATAACTTCTTATCTGAAGTAGGAGATTCATTTGTCTGCAACCTGTGGGTTATGGATCCGATATCGGATCCGAACCGGCATGGTTTACCAGCTATGGATCCAAGCTCTCAGCTCCTCCCCTCACCCATAATGCCCTGCTCTCCCTACATGACCTCAGATCTTGTTTGCCGCGCTGGTGACCAGATTTGTGTTTCTAAGCTCTTCAGCTAAGTGCTCTTTTTCAAGTATTTAGAAGTTTAAAATTTGTATTTTTGTGTGATAGTTGTGTGGAAGTTTAGGTTTCCCTATTACTGTATTATACTTTTAGTGTTTTAAATTTAATTTTTACCTTCCTTCCCCTCGCTGATAGCGTAGTGTGTGTTTGGGCCTGTTGTGTGCTTTAGTTACTTTACTTTTACCAACTTAGTTTAAGTAACTTTTTTTTGGTACTTTGGGATGTCTGAACAACCCAAAGCTGTGTTCTCTAAGTGCTCCGAGTGTGGCCATAAGCTTTCCCCGGCTGATGGCCACACTCGTCGTTAGCTTTAGGGTTGAACACCTCACTTCTGGATGTTCCATTTGTGCAGGGTTCAACCCCAGGGCATTGAAGGAGCGGAGGTCCAAGCTTGTCTTGGCGGGTCTTTTGCCACCGGACTCGGCTCCGGCCTCTGCTCCTTCGGGGGTAACCGTTTCTACGGTTGTCTCCTCTCCGGCTCCCCCTCCTCCTCCTGGGACTCAACCTCCCTGTAGTGGTTCGGAGGAGAGGAAGCAAGAAAGAAGGACCGGAGGGAGAAGCACCATAAGCGGCGGGCCGAGGCCTCTGTTTCGGCCCCGCCAGCCAAGCGGGCTTCTCCTCCGGCCTCCTTGTCTGCTGGTTCTCCCCCTCCTCGGCTCCGGTCACTTGTGTGTTTCTCACCGGGACCTGAGGAGGAGGAGACCCGATCTCCGTCGAGGCTATCCAGGAGGCACTCTAGGCCTACCTCGGTAGCCTCGTCGAGATCGACGTATAGCCTGTCAGACGCTGATCTGGACCGGATGATGAGAAGGTTCATCCAGGCCCAGATGCAGATGGGAGTGCTCTTGCCTCCCCCCCCCTCTGGGGGGGAGCTCGACCCCTTTCTTTAAGCCAATTGCTCCTTCTCCGACCCGCTACCCGGGCTCGGAGCCGTTGGAGCCGAGCAGCTTCGGAGCCGGGGGTGGGTCGGCGCCGATAGTACTTGGTACCGGATCCGACCCTGCCCTCGAGTGCCGGATCTGACCTCTCGGAGCCTGGATCCGAGCCGGATCCGGGGATCAGTGCTCCTTGGCGCCGTCTGTGTCGGGCGCACTGTCCCGCCGGATCCGGCGCGGCGCGGCTCCGATCCACTCTCGGATCCGAGGGAGCCGATTGTCGGATCCTTTGGTGAGGTCGGCTCCCTTCGGCTTTTGATGTAGTGGAGAGGGCCCTGTTGAGGGTCTCCGGACCCGGCACTTGCTTCGGCTCCGTCCCGCTCCATCTGCACTGGGTCAGGCTTCCACCATCCGGCCCTTGGGACAGCCTGCTCCTTTGCCCCAAACTGTTCCCCTGGAACAGGTCACTGTTTGCGAGGAGTCCTCTGACAGCCCCGGAGGATGTTCCCGCAAACATACGTGCAAAGGAGGCACATTGACTCCCGAGTCTCTCACAGAAGACACGGACTTGGAGGAAGGGGAAGGCTCCCCAAGATCACCCCCCAAGGATGTCTCATTTGGAGACATCATGGAAATGCTCCGCATAAGGGGGGGGTGGTCTGCCCCCAAGTCTTCCTCGGACGAGTCCGTGTTCTTGGAGGCATTTGAAGCGGGCCCGTCTACCTCTTGGGTGTCCCCTCCTGCCGACCCCTGGTGGACCTCATTACCTCCAGGGCGTGGAAGGAACCGGACACCGTGGAGCCAATCCCAAAAAGGCCCGGCCGTATCCTCAGTCCCCCGGCTGACCGTGCCCATTGGAGTAAGGGGCCTCCGGTAGATGCCATGTTGACGGCGGCCACCAAGAGGGAACTGGCTCAGGAGAGTCCCTCAGTCCATCCCCCGAGCAAGGAGTCTCGGATGATGGACCGCTTAGGGAAGCGGATGTTTAGTTCAGCGACCTTCTCGGTGAGGGCACTGAACTACCTGGCACATGTGATTAGGATGCAGCGCGATCTTATAAAAGAATACGCTGCATCCCCCCCTGAGTCCATGTCGGAGGAGGACAAAGTGCTGCACTCCACCCGTATGGCCACTCTCAGGTCCGTCACTAATACCTCTATGCAGCTACTATCCCATGCTACGGAAGGTGCCGCTAGAGCCGCAGGGGCAGGCCTAGTTACTAGACGTCAGGCCTGGCTCCGTCATTGCGATTTCTCGGAGCCCTTCAAGGCGTCATTTGCGAACGCCCCTTTCGATGGTTCTGCCCTCTTTGGCAAAACTGTTCGCGACACCTTGACCCAGAGCGAAAAGGACGGGAAGACGCTGTCTGCCGTCGGGATCCGCTTCTCTGCACCCCAGAGGCCCTATTCTAGGAACCAAAAAGGTCAGAAGAAGATGTGGTTCCGGAAGTCGCAGCAATCCCAGCCTGCTCCGGACATCCAGTCCTTCCGTGGCAGAGGAGGACAGGGAGGACGCCGCCCTAGGGGCAGAGGGGCTCCCAGGAACTTCGGGTCCAGAGAACCCTTCTCTGAACGGCCCGCGCAGCAGCCCTGAGGGGTTGCCCGGCTGCTCCACTCTGGAGGCAGTCGGGGGACGTTTTTCGGAGCACCTAGCGGCGTGGGAGTCCATAACATCAGACCGCTGGGTTCTCCAGATCATATCCAGAGGATACCGTATCCCCTTTATTCACTTAAAGCCAAAATTGCAGTCCCTCCCCGACATTCCACCCGGTCAGTGGGAGGCCGCTTTGGCAGAAATTGGCCATCTGCTAAAGAAAAGAGCCATCCAGCCTGTCCCCCCAGACCACATCAGATTAGGGTTCTACTCCAGGTTCTTTTTAGTGCCAAAAAAGACGGGGGATCTTAGACCAATTTTAGACCTTTCTCTTTTGAACCTGGCAGTTCCCAAGGAGAAATTCCGAATGGTTACATTGCAGTCTATTCTCCCCCTTCTGGGAGAAAACCACTGGATGTGCTCCATAGACCTCAAGGATGCGTACTACCACATACTCATGGGCAGACACTCCAGGAGGTTTCTCCGCTTCCGGCTGGGAGCCAGTCACTACCAATTCCGAGTCCTTCCCTTTGGTCTCACCACAGCCCCCAGGGTGTTCACCAAAGTATTAGCAGTGGTAGCGGCCCACCTGAGGCTTCAGGGGGTGCAGGTCTTTCCTTACCTGGACGACTGGCTTCTCACCGCCCCAACAAGGCATCTACTTCTCTTGGCGCGAGACTCCTTTCTCCATCTTGCTCCATGCCTGGGCATCACGATAAATACAAAAAAATCCAACCTAGCACCCACGCAGCTCATAGATTTTACAGGTGCCAGGTTAGACATGAGGAGATTGAGAGCCTTCCTCACAGCGGACAGGGTGCAAAGCCTACAGCTCCAGGTGCGGGCCATTCTCCACTCAAGCTCAGTTCCGGCGGAGTTGGTCCTGAGGGCCCTAGGGTCCATGGCGGCAGCGATTGCGCTTCTTCCTCTCGCCAGGTTCAATATGCGTATCCTTCAATGGACACTCATGGTTCAGTGGTCGTATCTTGCTCTTCTTATGCATCATCCCATTGCGATCAGCAAAGCGTGCAGGCGGTCCCTCCTGTGGTGGCTACACTCTCCAGATCTCCATGGAGGCTGCCCCTTTTGTGCCTCTCCCCCTCTCGCCACGGTGACCACGGACGCCTCCCTCCTCGTGTGGGGGAGGCATTTTGCAGGCCGGACG
The DNA here is from genome assembly GCF_019279795.1 of Protopterus annectens. Taxonomy (NCBI): domain Eukaryota; kingdom Metazoa; phylum Chordata; order Ceratodontiformes; family Protopteridae; genus Protopterus; species Protopterus annectens. Next base: position 20,419,319 of record NC_056732.1, on the reverse strand, counting down.
GTCCAAGGCACGTGGGACGATTCAGAGACCTCGCTGCATATCAATGTTCTAGAGATGAGAGCAGTGCTCTTAGCGTTGCTAGCACTTCAGGACTTTCTTCCCTTGGGAACAATTGCGATTCAATCGGACAACATGTCTGTTGTCTGGTATATCAACAAACAGGGAGGAACCAGGTCTTACCCCCTTTGTCGAGAAGCCATGAGAGTGTGGGAATGGGCAATCTCCACCAACTGCTTTCTCATAGCAACGCATATTCCGGGTCGGTCCAACATCCTGGCGGACAAACTCAGTCGCACCATTCTCACCCCCTACGAGTGGTCTCTCAATACTCAGGTAGCGGAGCGCATCTTCGCACAGTGGGGAACTCCTTGTTGCGATCTTTTTGCGTCTCCCTCAAACACCAAATGCGACAGTTTTTTCGCCCTGATACCTCCTCCCGGAGGTTCCCCAAGAGACGCTCTGGTGCATGCTTGGCCACCCGGTCTTCTTTATGCTTATCCTCCCTTGCCTCTGATGCTCCAAGTTCTTCAGAAAGCCTCTCGGTTGGGGTGCAGAATGATCCTCATTGCCCCGTTTTGGCCTCGACAGATCTGGTTCCCCTTCCTAAGGTCTCACTCGGTGAATCCTCCTTGGATTCTAGATCCCATTCCGGATCTGATTTCTCATCCATCCCACTTATCTCCTCCGAACCTGGACAACCTCAAGCTGACCGCTTGGCTGCTCCAGTTCCACTCCTGATCAGGACTCCCGGTATTTCGTCCCCTGTTAAGGCCATCCTGGTGGCAGCTCATAAGCCATCCACTAGGAAAGTCTACCGTAGCAAGTGGAAGCGGTTCTCTTTGTGGGCGGAGCGGCAAGGCCTAAACCCCTTCACAGTTCCTCTCCCTTTGGTGCTTGACTTCTTAACCACTCTTTTTAATGATGGTGCCAGCAGTTCCACGGTCAAAGTACAACTTGTGGCAATTTCTCATTATCACATTGGTCATGACTCCGGTCCACTGATGTCTGCCAAATTGTGTAAGATTTTCCTTAAAGGTACTTTTCTTCTCAGGCCCCCTATAAAGCAAGCGGTTCCTCCTTGGGACCTTTCCTTGGTTCTTCAGGCCTTGACCGCCCCCCCCCCCCTTCGAACCGGCGGCTACGGTAGATCTGAAATTCTTATCTTTCAAGGCCGCATTCTTAGTAGCCATTACTTCGGCCAAGAGAGTCTCAGAGCTTCAAGCATTATCAGCTAAACCTCCTTACTTGGTCTTTCATCCGGACCGTGTTTACCTCAGGACCAACCCGTCCTTTCTTCCTAAGGTAGCTTCTGAAGCAAACATTAATCAATCCATTAACCTCCCTGTTTTCTTCCCGAAATATCAAAACAAGGGTGAATACAAGCTTCATTCCTTAGACGTTCACAGGCAACTTAGATTTTATCTAAACAGGACTGCTGGTCATAGACAATCCGACCAGTTGTTCATTTCCTTTGCTAAATTTAATTTGGGCAAGCCAATTTCCAAAGTCTCATTATCTCGCTGGATTTCACAATGTATCTTCCTAGCTTATCAAGCTTCGGGAAGGCCCGCACCGAAGGGTGTTCATGCCCATTCAACCCGGTCAGTCTCTACATCGGCAGCCTTTAGGGCTAGGATTCCTCTAGATGATATTTGTGCAGCAGCCACATGGGCTTCATCTCATACCTTTATTTCCCACTACATGTTGGATCTTACATCTAGGGGTAGAGCATCCTTTGGCTCCGCGGTGCTCCGGAATATCCTTCCATGATGGCCGCCCAAGATTCAGGTAGCTGGGGACTCTGTCCCACAGGTTGCAGACAAATGAATCTCCTACTTCAGATTTAGAAGTTATGTACTCACCATAAAGTTCCATCTGAGTAGGTGTATTCATTTGTCTGCAACCATCCCGCCCTCCTATCCCCCTGGCCTTTCAGTTTCCTGCATATGTTGTGTTACCCTTTTCAGGGTGTTTATGCTGTTGGCAAACTCGATCTGAGGTCATGTAGGGAGAGCAGGGCATTATGGGTGAGGGGAGGAGCTGAGAGCTTGGATCCATAGCTGGTAAACCATGCCGGTTCGGATCCGATATCGGATCCATAACCCACAGGTTGCAGACAAATGAATACACCTACTCAGATGGAACGTTATGGTGAGTACATAACTTCTAATTTTTTCCCCACCTATTAAACATGACCGTTTTTTTGAATGTGCATTTCCAGCTTTTGTGTTACATGCATATTCTAATGTTTGGCAGACTGATCATTTTTACAGTTGTTTCTTCTCCTCTCCATTTGAATCTGTGTGACATTTTCTAGACTTTTTGTTTCAATGAAAACCCTGAAACAGAAAACTAAACAAACAAACCCCATCTGCTATTAATTTGGAACAAACACACAACTATTTACATTTTCAGAACATGGTTTATCCCACCAGAAGGGAACAGTTGACCCAATTAACAGCTGCACCTACAAGCACTGTCTGACCTAAAATTAAGGTTACTGTACTGAAGCTCATGCTACAGCCTGTACTCCCACTTAGATTGATTGCAGTCTGTTCATTTCTTATCTCTCTTCTCCCCTCCCAGAGATGAAAACCCGTTTGTATGCTTTCAGAAAACATTAACTTTTAGCCTTAAAGTGCAGTGGCTATCTTTAAATAAAACTAAATTGTACACTGCTCTCTTAACTGCATTAAGGTATTAACGCTGCTAGGAAGGTGGTTACCTGTTATTCACTTCCAGTAATTTCAAACTTAAAATTTTCACTGAACTGCTTGCCATTGTACCTTTAAATTTTGCATTTTCCTCAGTAAAGAATGTTCAGAATTATCAGTATTAATTGCTGGCACCTGCGGGACAGCTTGTCTCCATGGAATTGTACACAGCAATGAGTCTTTGTAAATTGTACTCGGAAAAGAATGAACAGCTGCCCTCAGCTGTAGATATCTCAACTCCACCGAACATTTTTCAGTGGAAAAAAAAAACAAGCAAATATCTTTGCAGTTGTAAGATGCTTAGTATTTTCATGGCTTCCATTATTGTGTTATTTTTAAAGTCTACGTGCTTACAGGAACACCTGTTTACAGTTTAAGCCAAAGGCTGTAAGATAGATATTCACCCTTGTAAAATAAAAGGGAAAATATTTTAATATTCTACATATATTATCTGTGCGTTTTTATACCCTGATCCCATGCCAGCAGCCCAAGATCACTGCATATGAACATTAAACTTGCTTTTGTCCAGCCTTTTCTCTTGTCATACTGTAAAACCTATGTTTCTTACAACTAAAAAACTTGCTTACTTTAATATTTTTAACACATACAACAGTCACTGAAATTGCCGCGGTGGTATGGCGGTAGCGTTGTTACCTTACAGCAAGAGGTTCTCCCATTCGATTCTCGGCGTGGCTTGGGAGTGCCTTCTGTGTGGAGTCTGCAAGTCTGCATGTCCTCCCCGCGGTTGGGTAGCGTTTGAAAGACATGCGTGCGTAAATAGGCGTGCCTTCGTTGAAGGTTGGGCGTCGAGCTGGCACCTCGGCGTTTCGTAAAAATCTACTGCCAATCATTCGCTGACCGGAGTTCCGCTGTGGCGACCCTTTACCGGGAAAAAGCCGAAAGACAAACGACAACAACAGTCACTGAAAAGACCCCCCCCCCCAAACATTTAAAATTCCACTATTTATTTATTGATATTTGTTGACCAGGTTAGTCCACTGGGCCAAAAAAAAGCCCATTTTCAGTGGGGACCCAGAGAGGAAAGTTCCTCAAAAACTTAAGTATACAAGCGTAAAGATAGTGTACAGTCTGTATGTTTCTACTTACAATAATCTGTCACACAACCTATTACAAAGTAGTTTTGAGAGTAGTTGACTTACAGGTATGAATGCAGTATAACAACTACTTATTAATCATTATATATCGGAGGTTGATGCTGCAGTTATAATCAGTCAGTTTAAAGAAGTAGGAAAGTAAGAGAAGAAAGAGAAGTGACATGAGGAAAGATAAGGGGAAGGGAGGTTAGAAAACATTAGTTGTTGAATAGAGTATGGGGTAAGGGAGAATTTGTGGAAGGTAGTGTGTTCAGTAGAGGGTTGAAGAGCTAGATTATGGAGGGTGGAGGTTTAGTCCAGTTACAGATCCAGTTGGAATGAAGGTGGTTTCGGAGAGCTGTTTTGAAGGATGCTCTACTCTGAGTGAGCGAATAGCCTGAGGAAGGCTGTTAATAGATTTTTGCTATTACCCAGGAAAAAAGAAGTTTGCTAGCAGATAGCTTAGTTATATGAATTTGTAAGAGGAGATGGTTTTCTGATTGTCGTGGCATGCTGGAGTTATAGTGGGAAAATAAGATAGTAAGGGCAAGGGCAGTCCTGAGGTTTTGTGCGCAGTTTGTGTGTGGTGGTTAATTGCAACTGGGCAAGACAATTGGGAATTCAAGCCAATTTAATGTTTTTAAGGGTATGTGGTGATGGGTGGAATGGCGGTTGCCTGTTACGAATTTGGCTGTTTTTGTTATAGCATTTTTCTAGTTTTGCTTTGAGTGGGGAATGGAGGTTGGTAAGCGTTTGGGCACCATAGACGAGTGAAGGACATAGATAGGTGAAAGCTAGTACTTGTTTTTGTAGGGAAAGAGACAATTTTTTTATGTCTGTATAGGAGTCCTAGTTTTTTGAGAATTACAGAATCGCCTCACAGCAAGAGGTTCTCCGGTTCGATCCTCGGCTAGGGTGCCTTCTGTACGGAGTCTGCATATCCTCCCTGTGGTTGCGTGGGTTTCCTCCGGTTTCCTCCCACATCCCAAAGACATGCTGCAGGTGGATTGGATACTCTAAATTGGCCCTAGGTGTGAGTGCGTGTGTGTGCCTTCTGTGGAAGGTTGGGCGCCGGGCTGGCAACTCGACACTGTAAAACTCCACTGCCAATCATGAGCGGACAGGTGATCCGCTGTGGCGACCCTTAACCTGGAAAAAGCCTAAAGAAGAAGAAGAAGATGTTATTTTGAATGTGTAGGGCGAATTTTATGTTTTCATCGATTTTATGACACCTAGCAGTTTGATATGGATAATTTAATTTGATTTTGGTGTGATTCAGTGAGAGTATGTTACAATTGGAATTTTATTGAGGGGTGAATATTATGAGCTTGGTTTTGTTGGGGCTTGGGGCAGATGGTTGTTAAGCCATGTTTCTGTGGTGGTAAGTGGAAATTGGATGATGTTTTGTAACTGAGTTTGATCAGTAGCAGTACAGATTATAGTAGAATCTTCTGCGTATTGTGTAAGAGATCCTTGGTGAAACGATAAATGAAGAGCGTTGTTGATGAAAATTTTGAACAGTAGAAGTCTTAGCTTAGAGCCCTGGGGGACCCCGGTGGGGTTGAGTGTATATGGGGAAATAGTTTGTTGACATTTTACTGCATGTTCTCTATTAGGTAGCTATTGAACCATTTGAGAGATTGATGTTAGAAAGCTGAGAAAGAAGTAGGGAGTAAGGGATCATATCGAAGGGTTTGGATAAGTCCAGAAGAAGAAGAGTGATGACAAACTTACTTGAGTCACGAGCCTTATTAACTAGGTCAGCAAAGGATAATAGAGCAGTAGAAGTGCTGTGGCGTGGTCTGAAGCAGTGTTGTGTTTGTGAGAGGATTTGATTGCTGAGAGAGAAGGGTAGAAGTTGCCTATGTAAACATTTTTCAAGGAGTTTAGGTACAGGGGATAGAATAGCTATTGGGCAAAAGATGGGAATGTTGGTAGAGGTGCCACCTTTGTGGAAAGTTATGTATGCTTTTGTCTAGAGGTTGGGAACATAGGATTCTTGAATGGATTGTTAATGAGTATGCTAATGGAATAAGCAATCGCTTTTGCCACAATTTTTAGGTACTCTGTGGGTAGGCAGTCTGCTGCGTCGGAACCAGGTTTCAGTTTTAGAAGCAGTATTTTTTATGGTTGAGGTTGGGACAGTGCAGAGAATTTGGGTTTGGAATTGATTGTAACTGGGTGTATGTGGGTGGTGATGGGGACTGTGTGTGTGAGTGGTAGGAATGGATTGATTTGGAATATTTGTAGTAGGGGGTAGAGGTTGGGATTGTGTGTGTTGCAAAACAGTAGTTTGGTCTGGGATGTTAAATGTAGGGAGAGGTTGTGAGAAGTTGGTATAAATATTATAGTGTCAATAAAGTAAGAGTTGAATAAACTTTCTATCTGTTCGGGTGTTTTGTCTGGGTGGGGGCAAGCATTACTTGTTGTACCTAGGTATAGGAGAGAACTAATGGAGGAGTACACACTGCACACAACTGTTTATAACGTGCAGTTTATCATGAAATGTTTTATACAAATACCAACAACAAAAATGTTTACGAGTTGCTTGTAGTCTTCCTGTTCATCTCCAGCTCCTAACACCAGACTCCGATTCAAATCCAAGGTACTGATGATGATTGTTCTAGTCAACTTCTGTGATTTTTTTTTTTGTCTGTTGGGCATTTTCCTGTAGAACATCGGAAAAGGTTTCACTGGAAAAGTCTGTCTATGAGCCTTGTCACAAGAATGAAAAGCAGAGTCCCTTGTGTTTGCTGATTCACTTTTTGTTGGCTAAACTTTTTCTCCTTAGCCTGTTCTGCATTAAAATGTACTTTGGTCCTTCAGAAACAAACAAAAAAACACATTTTAAGACAGCTGGATTCAGCATCTTGAATCTCACACCTGCCTGTCAACATTCCTTGATTGCTGGGATAAATATGGTTCTTTTCTGCCTGGTGTACAGTGAGTAATCATTTTAACACTCTGCTGTTTCCAGTTTTTAACATTTTGCCCTTCTCCCACAGTTTTGTCAGGATACATTCTTTCTGCTGGTATGATTGCATCTTTATTAATACAGGGCTTGGCTACTTTCTCTTAGCTAGGTTTGAACTCGATATGCCTTTCAATTGACAAATTCTGCTGTGGAACACCAGTCCAGTTGATTATTTGTGTGTTCATAAAATTAATGCAGTCTGTTCCTTCCAGTTTCTCTAGTACAGTAGACATTTTTAGATTTTCTGTGCACACTCAGTCTTCTAACTCTACTATTTTTAAACATTTCTTCTTGGGAAACCTCATATTCAGCCAGATTTTTCCATGTCATCTTCCATTTTTTGCAGTTTAATCAGTTCATCTGATGGCTGGTTACAGCTTTTTCTATTTTTTTCAGCCTTCTGTTGTTTGGATTGAACATTTACCAGTGGAAAACAAACCAAATGATATTTTTGCAGTTGTAAGAAGCTTAGTATTTTCATGGCTTTCATCAGTGTTTTTATTTTAATCACCTCCAAATACATTTGATTTATTTTTTCCTCTAAATTACTGGAATCTATCTTTTGAACCAAAGTTGAAGCTTGAACTGCTTTTTGTGAACAACTGCAGAATCCTGACTAGGCATTGTTTTACTCTTCACCTTTTGATTTTCTTTGAGGTTTTCCAAATTTCTTCTTTGATGGCAACCAGGCAGTGTTTTTACTAGCTAATAACTGAATTTTAACCCCCCCCCCCCCCCAAAAAAAAAAATTTTCAGTGCCACTCCTTTTTTTCTCAGTTTCTGTTTTCACACTGGAAGAGCTGAAGTTATACTGTTAATCTCTGTGTAGCCATCTTAGAAGTTGCCTTCAAATAATTTCTTAGTCAAATTCACATGCTTGTTTCTTTTCAATGGGTCTCCCGCATCATTGCTGTTTGCACTCTACATTTCTTAATGCAATCCCATACTCTTTTTTCTTTTTCTGTGTACCTTTTTAAGACCATTTACATTCCAGGATACTGTGGAGAGAGTATCCAATATGATAAGCTGCTGTTCCCACTTATGTAAGTTTTTTTGTGTATTTCCAACTTGCATGTACAGAGTAATATTTGGCAAGGTGATCTTTTTATACAGTTTTTCTTTTCTCCTCATCTTTTGAACCCATGTTACATTATGCTTAAAATTCAGAACTCACCTACCTCCTGTTAACTTATTAACTTAAAAAAAACATATATTTTCAAGAAGTTAAATATAATCCTCCAAATTAGAAACAAATGCCCCAAACTGAGGACTGCAGCCACAGGCATAACATAATGTAAAATTAAGGGTACTCATGCTAAAGCATGTTCCCTAGCCAGCTGCCTTCAGCTTCATATTCCTTGTCTCTCAGTGATAACCTTTGGTAATGGGAAAAAAAAAACAAGCTAGTATCATTGCAGAAAAGAAGCTTAGCTTTTTCATGCTTTCATCATGTCTTATTTTTTTTAATTTTCAAGCTTGTTTACAAAAAAAATTTGTATGCAGCTTAAGCCAATGATATTAATTTAGGCATCCACCCTTGTAAAAGCAAAGGAAGTTATCTTAATTTTATTTATAATCAGTACAATTTTACATCTGATCCCAGCAGCCCCAAGTCAAAGCATTACATTAACTTAAAATTGCTTCCAACCAGCCTTAATTCTAATGTAATAAATATAGGTTTTACAGTATAATAACTAAAAATGTACTTGTTTAATGTTGCATACAGTAATCAATGAAAAAACTTCCACATTTAAAATATCCCTGATAGCGCACTGTACAAAACTGACCTAGAATATAACATTTTGTTTATATCATGAAATATTTTATACAAATAAAGACAAAAAATATTTTATTTATAGTTATTTCCTTTTTCTCTTTAGTGTCCTCCTAAGCATTAATGACATAATTTGTGGCATATGTTTTACAGTCCACCCACAAGTTTAAGAAAATTCAGCAAAAGTCCAGTCATTTATGAGCCTATCTTTTTATAAAGCCATATTTCACAAATGTAATTGATGCTTTATAGTGTCCCATTCATTCACTAATTTCAGTGTTGCTGGTCCTCTTCCTGATCATCTTCAGCTCCCAACACCAAACTCTGGTTCAAGTCCAAGGTACTCCTGATTGTTCTGATTGTTCTAGTTAACTCCTGTGCTTTTTTGTTTGTGTGTAGCATTTTCCTTTGCAACATTGGAAAGTATTTCACTGATAAAGGCTATCTGTGAGTTTTATCGTCAGAAGAAAAAGAAGCAGAATCCCCTTCTGTTTGCTGGCTCACTTTCTGTTGGATAAACTTTATTTCCTGCTTAGCCTGTTCTGCATAAAAAAGTCTTTGATTTTCCAGGAAAAAAGTACTGTGTAGACAGCTAAATATAATGGCTCGAGTCTCATGCCTGCCTCTTGACATTCTGTAACTGCGGGGAGAGAGTTCCTTCTCTTCTGCCTGATATGCGCTGGGTAGTCTTTTTCCACAGACATTGTGCTGTCTGCAAATTTTTAATACTTTTTCCCTTCTGCCACAGTTTTGTCAGGATCAAATATTTCTGTTGGTATGATTGCATTTTTACTAATTTATTATTTATTTATTTGACATTTGTTTACCAGGAAGGTCCGACTGGGTCAGAAAGAACCCATTTTCAGTGGAGGCCTGGGTAGAAAAGCTGCTGTTACAGACAAGTACAATCTTTATACTGGAATGTTTTTTTTTTTTTTGCATGAGTTACAGAGGACAAGAACATACAGACAATAATAAAACTTTACACACAACAGCAAAATTCTTGAATTACAGTAAGCAGTTACATCGACATAAGGTAAATGGTAAGTATTTGAGTAAGTGAAGTTGATATGCAAGTAACAGATACAGAGTGAAAGGGGTGTAGGTTGCGAGAGAGTGAAAATAGATGCAGCTTGGTCTGACCTGGAGAGGAGATTAGCCTGGGTCAGAACAAGGGCACAGCCAGGAGTTGAGCATGTGTTACTTCAGTGTATTTTTAAAGGCAAGTAGGTTAGTAGTAGTTGTCATTGCAAAATCAAGGAACTCTCTTCCTTGATTTTGCAATGTCGTGGGAATGTAGGCTTTGTGTAGCTGCATTACAGGGTTTCCAGATGGAGAGAAGCTCTTTATCTCTTGACCTTAGTGTTCTGTGTGGGTTGTATGGCATAACGATTAGTGCTGGGCAGGCTAAGGGTTTGTGCACTGTGTTGTGGAGTTATGTAGTAGGTAGTTGGGGAATTTTAGCCAGCTTAGCTTTTTTAGTGACAAACAGTGATGAGTTCTAGTTTTTGAGTTGGTGACAAACTTGGCCACTTTATTATAGCATTGTTCCAATTTGGATTTAGAGGAGCTCTGTAAATTGGTATGAATTGAAGCTCCATAAAGCAGGGAGGGTAGAAGAAAAGTTTTAGCAGTATCAGTTTTGGAAGAGGAGGTTAGTGTGTTTTTGTTTCTGTAGAGTGTGCCAAGTTTCTGGTGGGTTTTCTTTGTTTTGTTGAGTGTGAAGATCAAAACGAAGGTGATACTCAATAACTACACCCCGTAACTTGGTGCGGTGGACGTCAATAACTACACCCCGTAACTTGGTGCGGTGGACGTCAATAACTACACCCCGTAACTTGGTGCGGTGGACGTCAATAACTACACCCCGTAACTTGGTGTGGTGGACGTCAATAACTACACCCCGTAACTTGGTGCGGTGGACGGTTTCAATGGTGGTGATATCAGCAGAAAGAATTTTGAAGTTATTTACATGGGAAGCACAGTTTTTGTTTGAAAAAGTAGTTTAGTTTTTTTGGGGGTTGAGGAATAGCTGACAGTAAGCCAGGATTCAGTATCTGAGAAATGTTTAGTATTTGAGAGAAGCTGGGGTTCTGTGCGAGAGGTGGAAATTATAGTCGATTCATCAGCATATTGGATGTGTACTACTAGTAGAAGGTCTACAGAGGTCATTAGTAATAATATTAAAAAGTAGGGGTCCTAGGATGGATGGATCCCTGTGGGACTCCAGTGGGATTTGCTAGGAAGGGGGAGGTAACAATTAACCATTTTACAGCCTGTTTTCAATTAAGTAACTGTGGAATCAAGTTTAGTGTAGGACAGGGTGATTCCTAGGTTAGCGAGCTTTTTCAGGAGAAGTGAGTGAGACACTATATTGAATGGCTTAGAGAGGTCAAGAAACACTGCCAGTACAAAGCAACTTGAATCACTAGCTCTGTTTACAGTGTGGTCAGTGAAGGCAAGAAGAACTGTAGTAGAGCTGTGGCCGGGACGAAAACCAAACTAATGTAAATCTTGGCTGCTTTCTCATGGCCAGGTGTGGAGCATACACTCAGTGTGACTTTCACTTAGCAAATGTTGTTCAGTTGCTTATTTATTCTTTTTTTTAATTAATACAGCCTGTTCCTTTCAGTTTCTCTGGCACATGTTTTGTTTGCATGTTCTGCCTTCTAACTGTGCTGTCTTTTGAAAGAGCTCTTACTGAGAAGCCTTATACACATCTGGCCATTTCTTCATTTTATCGGCCGAGTTTTGCAGTTTTCAGTTCATCTGAATAGTTGATTGAAGGTTTTTCTATTTTTCCAACCTTTTATTGTTTGAGTTGATATATTCATGTGGTGTTTCATTTATTTTAATCATCTTTGAGTACTGATTTATTTATTTTTTCCTCTAAATTACTGAAAGCCTTTTGAAGCAAAGCTGAAGCTTGAATTGCTTTTTGTTGAACAACTGCAGGACTTTTTCCAGCCAGTGTTTTGTCTTCTCCTTTTCTGGTTGATTTTCTTTCAGGTTGTCCAAATTTCTTCTTTGCTGGCATCTAGGCATTGTACTTGCGAGCCAGTAACTGAATTTTACCAAGGCATGCAATTTGACTTGTCATTTTTTTTTTCTCTGCCCTTGTTTTCATACTAGGATTTCTGAAATTAAGCTGTTGATTGGTGTGCAACCATTTGGAAGTCTCTAGAGGATATGCTTTTGTTACCATTTGGGCACCTGTTGTCGGAGGTGCACATCATAATGAGGGAGGCTAGGAATCAAAGCACCAGGAAATCATGCCAAGTAAAATGGCAACATTTCTTCCTGTGGTGCCAAAAGTGGGACTGAATACTTTCAGAAGCAGCGGTAACTGTGGTCATGCAATATTTGGCAGACTTGTTTTATACAGTTTTAGATTATACCTCATTTAAGGTCTTGCTGTCTGCTATAGCAGCAGGTTTGCCACTTGACTAGCCAGTTACCTCAAACAGAGCAATAAAACACTTCCTCATGGGGGGGTCTTGCATCTCAAGCATTCAAACGGCAGTTGTACCACTCTGAGACCCGAACCTTACGAATGAGAAACGTACTCTGCTGCCCTGTAGAACCAGCAGGATTAACCCACAGAAGATCTTTTTCATGGATGAAAGTATTTCTAGTGTCAGTCATCTTGCCTGAGAGGGTGGCTGAATTGGAGGCACTCATGTAAGAAACCTTGCTGGCCTTTCACACAGATAGTCACCTTGCACACCAACCCCTCATTCAAGCCAAAAGTTGTACAGAGGTTGCAATGAACCAAGCCATTCAGCTAATTTTCCCCCTTAAATTGCAAAACAAAGGGGAAGGAATCCTTCATTCTGTAGATGTGCACAGATAATTAAGGTACTGTTTTGACACAACAAAGGCCTAAATAAGGACAGATCAGCTCTTTGTAGCCTTTGGAGAATACAAAAAAGGGCTGCACATTTCTAAACAGACCATCTCAAATGTAGTTACCATTGTATTATTTTTGCTGCCACAAATTTTATATGGCAAAGAATTACCAGGAAAGTCAAGATCTTATCCCATCAGGGGTACAGCTATCACTATTGCCTTCCTAAAAGGTGTTAACAAACATGGTCTTGGAAGCTTCTACCTGTTCTTCAGTCCTCCCTATTCCAGGTACTGTAGGCTAAACTTCATGTCTAGTTATAAAGCAGGGTTTGCCTCGGCAGTCTTGTAATTGTACAGTTTCCCTACATTCTGTTGAATTATAATTATGTACTTAATATAATTGTTGATGTTCGAACGGAGTCACTGCTGCTGTCTGGTCCCTCCCCTTACCTTAACAACCATGGATATGTTCATCATTCGATCACTGTTACAGTAGTCCAAGCTATATGGGTCATATCCTGGCAAGGATAGGAAAAACGGTCAGCTCCCAAAGCTTTGAAGCACTTTCCATGCTTCCTAACCACTGAACAGCTTGAGGAGAGTGATAAAGTCAGTAGTTAGCGCATTAGAATTCAAAGTTTTGCTATCTATATACCAAGCTTGCTCAAATCAAACTAAGGTACGAAAAATCTCCTTGATTGTATGTATGCCACTGTATAGAAATGTTCTGTCATTCGTGGATTATGTGTGGATTATGTGTTGTCATATATAAAGACATGGAGCTCTGATTGTATATATGCCTTGGTACAGAATTTGTTGTATGGAGCTTTTCTCCCCTGGCCTCAGCTGTAAATGGACCTTGTTCAAGTCGGACTTTCCCGGTAAACAAATGTAAAATAAAAATAAATAAAATTAAAACCTTTACACCTTTCTTGCCATTGAAATGCTTTTTCTTGTGGGCTTTATTTGATCAGTGTTTGGCTAGCACTTCTTCAAGGCTAGACAGATAATACCCCATTGTGAACTTCCATGTTATCAACTTTTGTGAGAAAAAGTATCTTTTCTGTCAAAATTTGTGGCTAGGTGCTAGGGCTTGTCTTTTTGACGCGCTTGACCAAAGCTCTGCTTTTGCTTGTCAGCCACTTTTTTTTTTTTTGGCAGACACGGACTGTGGTCCCGGCTCCTTGTTTGTTCCTTCTACAGTCCACAAGAAGAGAGAAATTGTAACGGGAGCTTCAGTTTGACTTCGGCTTGCTCTTCACCAATGATTGACAGTGCAATGCCATATTGAGTTTCTCGAACTGCTAATCTGTATTTCAGTCCACAGCTGGATCATAGGGGCATAGGAAGTTACTAGGCTACTGACCTTGAAGCCCTTACAAGCCTGGTCAGGAATTTAGCCCATGTTCCAACAAGTCAGCATCCTATGCCACTGTCCACCAGGGGTACAGGTGGAATCCCAGGGGTCTATTTTCTGTTCCCCATCCAGTTATCCAGGTTGTGCTTAAAAAGGGTAAGTGAGGTACTCTGCTTGATGTGGAGAGGGAGTCTGTTGTGCAAAAGGGGAAGTCTCTGGGACACAAATCTGTCCTGCCAACAAGTCCTATTGATATTGAGGTTGAGGTTGCACATGCAGGTTACTCGAGTGGAGCTTGACTTGCAGATGTGCAGCAGCCCCATGAAGGCAGGGGCTGAGATTGCTTTGTATGCCAGACAGAGGTCACCTCTGAGGAGTCTGTAGGAGACTGAGTAGACGGACAAGGCCTTTAGCCTACTGTGTAGGGTAGATGTTTGAGGCCCTGAATTCTCATGGTGAGGGACCTCTGTTGTGTCTCCAGCTGCTGCATGTGCTTTGTGAGGTACATGTTGAAAGGGGTGTTGTCAGTAATGGGATCTTATAAGGGAATAATACAGGGATGTTATGACCATCTTTTCTCTCGATGAGATACCCTTATCAGTGAGGTGGGCCATGTAGAAAGCTTTCCGTACAACGGAGGCAATATGGTGGTCAAAAATCAGTTTGCTAGCAACCTGGGTGCCCAAGTCCCTCACGACTGATTGTGTGCATAGGACCTTATTATTAATGTGATAATTTGTGGGGATATCAGTCTCCCCAAAGGGGATGATGATGCATTTTTTGGCATTCAGTTTGAGGCCATGTTTCTGGCACCAGTGATTTGTTTGGGTGAGACCCTCTTGAAGGATGTCCACATCACTAGGGGGAATTGATGAAATCACCCAACTTGCAGTCATCTGCAAACTTGGTCTGCTATAGCTCACTTGTTTTGGCCTGCACCTCAGATCAATTCCAGGAAAACCTTGGGTACATCTTCCTTTTGTGGGGGTCTAGCCTAGTCATACTCTGCTTATTAGCTATAAAATTCTACTGTGACAGAATGTTAGTAGCCTGGAGTATCAGATTGCGTTGAATTGACCCAGGCTACCATCACTGATCTACTAGGGAAGAGTTAGGGAAATTTTAAATATTACACAAGGAACTTGATGGTCAATTCTCGGCTATGCGCAAACTAGATGCCCTACTAGTTTAAACATCTGTCTAGACAGCAAGGGTATTTTAAGGAAACTTGCACTGTGGAAGATCGGCGTCTACACATATTACAAGGGTGAATTAATGCTTAATTCAGAACTAAGAGGCTTAGAATAACCGTGAGAATGTAATCAGGCTACTAACAAGCAGTACTACTAAATGTAGCAGATTGAATGCAACTGAACACTTTCAGAACGTGCAGAAAAAAGCTAAATAAGGTAGGATTTAGCACAAATACAGTAAAGGCTGCTAAATAAAGTGCAATTTTTTAGCAGATAAGCTCAGCAGGACCAGGATAGACCCACACAAAAGGGATTGCACCTAAGAGTCTTCCAGGAATTGATCTACCTGTGGGTATCACCTCCAGTAGAAATGTATGCTGTCATTCACAACAGATACTGAAATAATTTCTGCCACCGGACTTCTTGCAGAAAGGGCTGGAAGACAGATGCCTTTTCATTCATGTGGATGAGGATGTTACTTTATTTCTTTTATCCTTTTCTATGATAACCAGAGATCTGAAGTTGTTAACCTTCTTCCATTTCTCACTGATGGGTACGGTTCCGAACCCTCAGAACCGAGTCGGCCAAATACCAAGCTAGTGTACACCAAACTCTCGAGCCACGCTACTACCCACAATGCCCTTCATCCTATACCTCAGATCTCATTTGCCGCACAGCCATATAGCAGCGTTTTCACCGAGCTCTCCAGCTAAGTAGTTTTGACTTATATAAACTGTGTGTATTTCTCCACTAATGTCTCTATGAGTGTCTTTCTCACAATCTGGCTCTCCCCACGGGTGTCCCTTTCCTTACCGTTGTTGGTATTTTCTTGCCTTTCCTTACTTTTTACCCCCCTCATGGTAACTCTTCATACAGTTGCTGGTAGTCTGGCCTTTCCTTACTTTTTACCACTCTCGTGGTAACTCTTCATACCATTGCTGGTATTCTGGTCTTTCCTTACTTTTTACCACCCTCGTGGTAACTCTTCATACCGTTGCTGGTAGTCTTGCCTTTCTCTTCCTCTCTTCTTTGTCTGAGTGAGTGCTAGTATGTCAGAAAAAAAAGGGTACTTCAGCTTTTAAACACTGCACGTAGTGCAGTGGTAAATTACCGAACAGCGACTTGCATTTTAAATACGTTTATTGTTTGGGTGTTTCACACCTTTCTGCGACTCCCCCATGTGATATTTGTGCGAGTTTTAGTCAACGGACATTGAATGAATGGTGCAACAAATTGATTCTGAAAGGATTGCTTTCCTCTCCTTTCTCGGAGGCTATTTCTGCGGAGGTCTCAGCCCCTCCAGTCAAGGACAAAAAGCGTCCCCGCTCAGACCCCTCTTCACCGGCCAGTGACAGGGGCAAGAATCATCGATCTAAGGCCTGTAGATCTTCCTCCGAGCATCGGCTCGGTGCCACGGATTTCGGCGCCGAGCGCAGTTTCTGGGAAGTCTGAATTGTCGGTTCCGGGCTCGGCACCGACGACTACTGAACCGCTGATTTAATTCGGTTCCAACCAATCTGGTTCTGGATACTTCGGCACTGACCTCACCTTTACAAACACCGGCTTTGACTACCTCTGATCTGATTTTGACTACTACCCCGTTTGTGACTTTGGTTGTGAGTCCTCACTCGGTGCCGACCTTACCGTTTACGCAATTCAAATCAGAATCGTCGGCTCCATTGAGTTCCTTACCACGGACCAGGTATTCATCTTTTGTGGATACGTTTGCCGTGAAGCCTACAGTCCCTTTCTGGAATGGCCTGAATCCGCTTCCGGGATATTGGTTGGGTCTGCCAGGAGCATCACCGGAATAGACATTGTTCGTCTCGTGGATCAGGTACTTGACTGCAAGAGGAATCTCCAGACCCTGTTCCGCTCCGGGTGTTGGGATTTTTCCTCCTTCGACTCCTTCGTATTCTCCTGATGGAGATCCTTTGCTTCAAAGGCCCCCTGACCCTTGCTTTCAGCGGGACCCCTTCCTTCGGCATAGACTACTATGATGCCTGAAACATCTAAGCCCTGGTGGGTGTCAGTTCCGAAGGCAGCCCACCTTACTCAATCCCTTGCTTCGGGGGTGGAATATTCAGTTCTGGCCCCGGCACCAATGGCCTTTTCGGTTCCCGTGTCGGATCCGAGAGTTATATCTGCACCAAACCCCTCTCAAACTCCAGTCTCAGATGTGGGCTGTTTGGAGCGGGGTGTGACCCCGGTTCCGATTCAGTCCCCTTCAGTTCCGGGCTCCCATCCCTCTTCGGGTGGGCCCGCCTTCCGGATTATGGAAAGGGCACTAGTGGCTAGCAACCCCCCTCCTTCAGCTCTGCCTTTGGTTCCCCCCCTACTCAGCCATCGCCGGCCCTTAGCAGGGGACCACTAATCTGAAGCACCCCCCTTTCCGAGGCCTCTTCGGACATCCCTACCGAAGAGCCCCCTCGGAAGAGGGTGTGCAAAAGAAAACACATGTACTCACCTGAAGAGTCCCTTACTAAGGATACGGATTATGATGATGGGGAAGGTTCTCCTAGATCACCCCCTGACGATGTTTCCTTTGGGGATATCTTGGAGATTTTGAGTCAGCGAGGTGACTGGAAATCTTCCACCCCTTCCCCGGAGGAATCCGTATTCCTACAAGCTTTCTGTTCCTGGCCCACTACTTCCTGGGTGACCCCTCCTGCAGATGAGTTGGTCAAATTCTTTGTGCAGCGGGCATGGAAGAGTCTGGATTCAGTAGAAGCTATCCCCAGGAGATCAAACAAAGTACTTTCTCCTCCAGAGGATCAACCCCATTGGTCAAAAGGCTTGCCAGTAGACGCTGTGGTGGTGGCAGCGTCCACAAAGAAGGACTTGGCGGAAGAGAGTCCTGCTGTTCATCCACCCAACAGGGAGTCCAGGGAGGTAGACAGGTTAGGAAAGAGAGTTTTTGCTGCAGCGACCTTTGCCGTGCATTCGCTGAATTTCCTGGCACACTTTACGAGACTCCAGAGAGACCTTATTTCCGAACTCTCTGGTAGCCTTGCGGGTCAAGTGTTGGATGGAGCACGTGACAAAGTGGCTTCCCAACTTGCCACCCTTGAAGCAATTTCAAATTCCTCCATGAGGTTGCTCTCTCACGCAATCGAAGGAGCAGCTAGAGCAGCAGGTGCTGGAGTGGTTGTCCGACGTCATGCCTAGATGCGCATTTCTGACCTACCGGATTCCTTCAAGTCTTCCTTTTTGAACGGCCCTATTGAGTCCTCCGTGCTCTTTGGTTTTAAGGTCAAGTATACTTTGGCCAGGTGCGAGCAGGACGGAAAGATTTTGTCTGCCATGGGCCTGCACTTTTCCAAACCTCAGCGTTCTTTCTCCAGGAACCAGAGGAGTGGAAAGTTGTGGCACAAGAAGTCGCAAGGTTTCTTTCGTGACGCACGTGGCGAGGACTCCTCCAGAGGCAGAGGGGAGTCCGATGGTGGAAGACGCCCCTTTGGGGCAGAGGGGGTTACCGGAATCAGGGCTCCAGAGATTCTTTCTCCGGTAGGCCCTATCAGCGCTCCTAAAGCGTTGCCCGATTGCTTTCCTCTGGAAGCAGTCAGGGCACGTTTCTCTCTGTACCAAACAGCCTGGTCCTCCATTACCGACGATCTATGGGTGCAGAGAATTATCACCAGAGGCCATCACATTCCCCTCAAATCCTTTCCAAGATCTCAATTCTCCCTTCCCGATGTACCACCCAGTCAGAGAGGAGGCAGCTTCCGAAATCAAGAAGCTTTTTCTAAAGCGAGTCATCCAAAAGGTCCCCCCAGATCAATGCGGATTAGGGTTCTACTACAGACTCTTTTTGATGCCAAAAAAGACGGGGGACTGGATGCCCATTCTGGATCTCAGTCGTTTGAACGAGTCAGTCATACAGACCTAGTTCCACATGGTCACTATTCAATCCATCCTTCCATGCCTCGGGAAGGTGTGTGGATGTGCTCTCTAGATCTCCGGGATGTGTATTACCACATCAAAATGGACAAACGCTCCAGGAGACTTTTGCGCTTCCGGCTAGGAGCCAATCATTTTCAATTCAGAGCCCTGCCTTTCGGTCTCTCGACAGCCCTCAGAGTGTTCACAAAATGTCTAGCAGTGGTGACAGCTCACTTGAGACTTCACGGATTCCAGGTGTTTCCTTGTCTGGACGATTGGCTCCTCTCCGCCCCCACCGAGCGTCTACTGACCGGGGCCCTTCGCTACACTCTGTCTCTGGCGGAGTCTCTGGGAATTACTATCAATTGGGAAAAATCAAACCTTCAGCCCTCACAACAACTGGAATTCATAGGGGCTATGTTCAACACTCAGCTCAGCCTAATATGTCTTCCTCATCACAGGCTCTTAAGACTGAAAACACAAGTGCAAGTGATACTCGACCGCAGGAAAGTGTCTGCAGGCTCTGGGTTCCATGGCGGCAGCCATTCCCATTGTTCCGTTGGCCAGACTTCATATGTGCCTGTTACAGTGGCTTCTTCAATCTCAATGGATACACAATTATCATCCCTTGAACGGATTAATCCTCATCACCGACCTCTGCAAACAGGATCTCCTCTGGTGGATGAGAATGGATGAAAGTCTTTGGTGTCGCCCCTTTCAACCTCTTCAGCCCAATGCCACGGTGACTACGGACGCTTCCCTGATAGGGTGGGGGGCCACTTTCATGGAAAATCTGTTCAAGGCACGTGGTCTCCTCTAGAAGTCGACTTGCACATCAGCGTTCTAGAGCTCAGAGCTGTGTTACTGGTGTTACAAGCTCTCCATCCTCTTCTTCCTCTCGGACCAATTGCTATCCAGTCCAACAACATGTCTGTGGTCTGGTACATCAACAAGCAGGTAGGGACCAGGTCTTCCCCCCTTTGCCGTGAAGCTATGAGAATTTGGCAGTGGGCAATAGTTTCCAACCGTTTCCTGATGGCTACACACATCCCGGGGAGTTCCAATGTCATTGCAGACAGGCTGAGCAGATGCATCCTGCTTCCTCACGAGTGGTCTCTCAACCCGAGAGTGGTGAAGGAAATTTTCAGCCGCTGGGGCCGACCTTGCTGCAATCTGTTTGTCTCCCCCTCCAATATGAAGTGCAGCAGCTACTTTGTCCTCTTTCCTCCGCAGGGGGAGTCCCTGAGAGATGCTCTGACTCACGATTGGCCCGCAGGTCTCCTGTACGCTTATCCTCCCATCCCCTTGATACCCTTGGTCTTAAGGAAAGCTACTCAGTTGAGAAGCAGAATGATTCTCATTGCTCCATTTTGGCCTCGTCAGGTTTGGTTTCCCTTCCTTCAGCCACACCTGCTCTGCCTTCCTTGGATCCTGGACTTCCATCAGGATCTCATTTCTCACCCTAAGGGTTGTCGTCTCCAAATCTGACCATGCTCATACTGACAGCTTGGTTGCTCCACTTCCGTTAGTAGCCAGGCTTGAATCACTCTTATTTTGGCCTCCTGTAAATCTTCTACCAGAAAACTTTATAAAGACAAGTGGAAACGTTTTTCCTTGTGGGCACAAGAGCTGTCTCTGGACCCTGTTTCTGTTCCAGTAGCTATGGTTCTTCAATACCTGACCGAGCTTTTCCTTAATGGGGCTTCTGCATCCACGATTCGGGTCCCTCTAGCTGCCATCTCCAATTTCCATGATGGTTCAGACGGAATTCCTGTTTTATCTTCTCGTCTGTGTAAGGCCTTCTTGAAGGGGATTTTTCATTCTAGACCTCCCATTAGGCAACCTGTGGAATCATGGAATCTGTCCAGGGTGCTTCAAACTTTGGCTCTACCTCCCTTTGAGCCGGCTGCAACCTGTGATGTGAAATTTCTGTCCTGGAAGACCTTGTTTCTGGTGGCAGTTACTTCAGCCAGATGTGTGTCAGAGCTGCAAGCATTATGCATTAAGAGTCCTTATTTGGTTTTCCATAAGGACAGAGTATCACTTCGCACCAATCCCACTTTCTTACCCAAGGTGGTTTCGGAATTCTCTATTAATCAGTCCATTGAGTTGCCCGTGTTTTTCCCTAATTATACTAACAAAGGGGAATACTGTCTCCATTCCTTGGATGTCCACAGACAGTTACATTTTTATTTGGACAGGACAAAGTCATTTTGTAAGTCAGATCAGCTTTTTGTTGCCTTAGCAGGCTCTAGAATAGGATCGGCAGTGTCTAAGGGTTACCTTGTCTAAATGGCTTAGGGATTGCTTCTCCTTTGTTTATTCTCAGTGGAGGAATCAGCTCCTGGCCGCATTAAACCTCATTCCACGAGAACTGTGGCCACTTCTGTCGCCTTTCATGCTAGGGCCTCCATGAATGATATTTGTGCAACCGCCACTTGGGCTAAACCCCATACCTTCATCAAGCATTACAAATTGGATCTGATCTCCAGGGGAAGAGCTGCCTTTAGCTCTATGGTTCTCCTGAATGTTCTTCCATGAGGGCCACCCAGATTCTATAGTAGCTAGGGACTCGGTCCCATCAGTGAAGAATGGAAGAAGATTAACAACTTCAGATAAAGAAGTTATGTCTTACCATAACGTTCCATCTGAGTTGTTGATCTTCTTCCATTCATCACACCCTCCCACCTTCCCCCGCCAAAGGTTCCTGGTGGATCTTTGGGTCATTTCGGTGTGTTAGGGTGTTTACGCAGAGATGGCCTCTGCCTTTATTTCTGTTTCTAATATATGTTTCTACTATATGTTCTGCAAACTCGATCTGAGATATGGGATGAAGGGCATTGAGGGTAGTAGCGTGGCTCGAGAGTTTGGTGTACGCTAGCTTGGTATTTGGCCGACTCGGTTCCAAGAGTTCGGAACAGTACCCATCAGTGATGAATGGAAGAAGATCAACAACTCAGATGGAACAGTATGGTAAGACATAACTTCTTTTTCTTCTGAAAAATCAGAAGGGCTCTCTAAAGATGATGCTGGTATCTCCCTTTTGGCCCAGGCTGCAGTGGTTCTAACACCGTCTGAATTCTCCAAGGGCAGTTACCACAGGCTTTCTCACAGGATGGACTTACACAGGACAGAGGTTGTTTGATGTACCCCAGCCTTCAATTTCTTCAACTCACTGCCTCTGTTACATAGTACAGACTGAAATTGTTTATAACCATGATTAAAAATTTAAATGAGTCTATATGAAGCTGGGATTGAAGAGTCGCTACCTTGTTTGGGTAATTCAACCACCACAGCTTTCTTTCAGAATGCTGGTACCCCCCCCCCCATTTTAAAATATTGTTAAGCAAAGCCTTCCGTATATTTAGCACTGTCTTCCTTCGACTTCCACAGGAATACCATCTCTTCCTGGAGACGTGTCTCTGGATTGATGTATACATCTCCATTTTTATGTAATCTCTCCCTGTCTTGGTTAATTGTTCAGCTTCATCTGCCTGTGACCGCTGAGTAATTAAGTCTTCCATACATATTTCCATTTCTGCCTTTTCTTGCTTTCCTCATTCTCTGCTTTATACAGATTATCGTAAAGTGTTGAAAATATCTTCTAATAGGATGTCTGCTTATTTTTCTTGTTTTAAAGGTTCCATAAGTTAGCCAACAGCTCTTTTCTACTTCATGTAGCAAAATTCAGTTACAGGTTATAATAAAGGAGTTCTGGGTGGCCGTCTAGGCCCACAGCCAGCCAGTGACAGCCTGCAAAGAAATAAAAAGTACTCACGTTTAACTTTTAAACACCAGGATTAATGGTGTCTTGCATTTGCATGCGCACACAGTGCAGAATTTGATGCTGCTAAGAACATTTTATTTAATGTAAAGAAATGTTTAAATGTAAATAAATGATCTGAAGTGCGCAGCTGTACCTTTCTCCTCCTTGCTGTACCATGATTCAGTGGGAGCTCATCTCGGTGTAGTAACAGACATTTGTCTTCAGGATTGGATGCACCAATTTAAAATGAATGTCAGGCCTGATTCTGTAGGCAAATGCAGATAGAGCTTGGAAGAGCTAACAGTTCCATTCCAGCAAGTGCCAAGTCAAACCGTTACTGTTCACTAAAAATGTTTTACTGCCCTCATCTGATGCTCAAGTAGGAGATTGTAGGAAGCCTGTTTTGGAGTTGGAGCTAATGAACTGCAGCAGTGATTCCATGCCATTTAGAGATTCATGGTTTTTAAGTAATGAGGATGAACTTGCAGTTAAAATTATTTCTAATTGCTTTCTTTTTGTGGTCAAGATATTTTATTCTGATTGGTTTGTGAAAGGCAGCACATTCAGGTTGGCTTTAAAACGTATGTATCTATTTATTTATCTTTGTTTTGTGCAAGAAGATTGTAAGGGGCTTGTGTGCTCATTCATTGTAATCAATTAACATTTTAGTACCAACCCAAACATTATGAGTTGGTTGTTAGATTTTTTTAACAGGGGACGTAGCTTTCATAATTTCCATACCCCAGTTGTGGAATACTATATCTTATAACGTTAGATTTTTTAACAGGGGACGTAGCTTTCATAATTTCCATACCCCAGTTGTCGAATACTCATCTTATAACGTGGAACAAATGGGAAAAATGGGGAGCCCATACTAACAGCTAGTTGAGAAACTCATGGGATGGTTAAGGGCTACTTTATATTTTTTAATTCATCAAAAGAACATTTATATGATTTAGTATTATTTGCCATGGATATTCATTAAACATTTCTTAATACTGAATGTGTGACAGCACCTTTTGGTGTGAAAGAGCAAGGAACAGAAACTTCAAGATGAAGACTGCTGCTGCTAATGAGGTACGCTTGAAAGGTATGACAGTGGCTGTAGTTAATTGGTACTGTTTTCTGCAGCAGATTGCTGCAAATGGACTGCAGCAACAGTTTTTGTGTTTGCTGGCTTTTTTCTGCCTTTTCCATGGCTGTGTAATTGGAAAGTTAGTGTATTGAAGTTGGAGGTTGCAAAGGAGCGAAGTTCGCCACATAAGTGATGCAGTGGGTGTGGCCATGTGCAAAACATTTGTGAAAGAAATAACCCTTGAATCATTTCCAGTACCTGCTCTTTACATTCCTCCCTCTTTAACAGATAAGAGGAAAGCACCAGTGTCTCATTTTTATTTCATTGCCCTGCATTTTCTTCTTAGTTTTTACCGGTGAATACTTTGAAATACTTACTGGATGTGTATAAAAGCTTTCAATTAAATGCACATGCTCATACAAATATAATTTGTTTCAGTATTTCCCAGTTATTGTACCTTGTGGAATATGTACATTCTTTTTGGGTTCTTGCTACTGAATTCACGTCTTCCACACCAAACATTCTCAGCTGTTTCTTATTTTAAGTTTAGTGTTCTTGCTAACATTCATTTATTAAGAGTAGCAGATGTTTTTAGGGCTCTGATTTTATTGGAATCAAAATTGATTGTTAAATTTAGAACTGTGGTATCATTAGGTTTAAATAATGAAATTTCTTTTTTTCTTCAAACACCTTTATTGAATTAGTTGTGACATAGGCAAATTTGCATTCATATAAAAGTAATCAAACGGCATTGACATAAACATTATATTTGACACATATTGCTATATATCATATAATTTAAGCAACATTACATAAATGAATCAATTTCTGCCTTTTTTAAACAAGAAACATCCTTATTAAACTGTCACTTACTACATAGGCAAATATACATTTATGTAAAGGAAAACAAACCACACTGACAATCCTAATTCTATTAATTATTCCTTTTTTAAATGGCAACTCCTGTTCTAGATTCTATTAAAAACTCTGCCAGTGCTGGTCTTTCGAAGTAATAATTAAATTTCTTGGCAATTTTTGATATATTGTGTGGAAATTTCAAGGTGTTGTCACTTTAAGTGATTTAGACGGGAAGTTTTCAGTTGATGACTTTATTTAAATGAGCATGATGCAAGAGGATTCTGTTTGGTACACCAAGAAAGCTTAAAAGCCAATGTGCTTGCATAGACTAAAGTACTTGTGTCATGTACGTTCACGCCTATTTTTTATTTATTTGTTAGTTTATTTGTATTTGGTGCTAGTGTGGTTGTATTTTGTTATGGCTGAAGGGATTGTGATAATAGCACTATGAACCCCACTTTAGTTGCTTTGAATAACATTGAGTTTCAGAAAATTTTCTCAGCAAGACAGATTTGTTGGTTATCAGTCCATTAGTTGGTGCTGACACGGAGACAGAATCCCTGTAAATACAAGCTAAAGGAGCAAAGTTGCTTTTTTACAGAGGAAGGAAGTAAAACATTTTTATGACAGAATTATGCTGGAACAATATGTTGAAATTGACACCTAGAGGTGTGTTTAAACAAGCATCCAACATATATCCGCTTGTTGGAGAAGATTTGGACTTATGGGAAAGGTGGCAAGAAATTACCTTACAATGCACAAAGGAATGGTTGCAAGTTTATTAGACTGTACAACAGAAAACATTCCCGATTGTCTACTGATGTAAAACAAAAACAGATTTAAAACGTGAGTTGCATCTAGATGTTAAGTCTAAATTAGCCAGTATTACTGAGGATTGTAACAAATTGAAGAGTGAGGCTGTCAACAAAAGCAGACAAAATTAACACATGATCAGGAAGGTTATGCTACAACAAATAATTTTCATGACAACGTCAGCAGGTACTTAATAGAGTTTCATATCCACTACATTCTCCACGTCGACATGGCAACTCCAGCACTGTGGTTAATGTAAGTGCATTAACCCACTTCAGCATCAGCATCTGAGGGAGAGGAGACCTGCAGCTGTAGATCAGTGCCATGTGAAGATGTAATGATGAACTCGTCTGTAGCCAAGCTGGGTTATGATAGAGTGGCAGCAACAGAAAAAAATCAAAATAGTAAGAGGAACACTTCATGGGAGACATCCAAGACAGGCATGAAGGACTTAATATTGAGAGCGTGCAGGTATTTAATACAGCAGGATGTAGTTTGACTAAACATTTACATTATTTTGATAGCTGTAATGGGAGGACTTTAAGTTGATATGGGACATGATTCGAGTGAACATTTACAAGTGTTAAATATTTCTAGTCACTCCCTTTCTACAAGTGTTTATTCATTGTTGTCTAACGCATCTCTCTCAAATGTATAGATTTTGCAGAATGTCCAGATTTTTGCTTCATATTTTTGTCTATTCATCATAATTTTTTTTTTTTGACAAATCACTGGGATGATCTAAGGATTAAAGTCAGTAAATAATGGCATGCATTTGAGTTTCAAACTTGGCATACATTTTCTGAAGGATATTAACACAAAAGTTGTTCTAGCAATTTTTGAAGTTTATAAGAGCAGTGTTTAAAATGGGGCCTTTGTTCCCCCATTATGTCAGGCTTTGTCCAGATTTCTTGCTATAAGAGGTTGAGAGGTATGGTCTAAAGGTTTGTCATTTATTTCCTGCTAATCTTCCTACGTGGGATAACATTGTAATAGATTTATTTACGTTATATAAGCAGATTCTTTTGAGAGATGATTTCATGAACTCTAATAAAATAAATCATGGAACTGAACCAGTGGAAGGTAAGTCTAACTTTCACTACTGCAAATTAAGATTTTTCTGAACCTGATATTGGTTTGTGTAATTTATCTACTTATTACATTGATAGCAATTTGAATAATGATGCATATTTAACAACTGTATTAGATGAAGTGTACAAACATATAGTTATTCCATAATTTAAAAACAAGACTACATGCTCATCATATTTACTGCTGCAGTAGCCTTAGCTATATGGATTATATCTTACCAAGGATGTAACAGCTGGGTAGCTTTCAAAGCTTCAGGGCACCTTCCATGCTATGAAACTGTCAGTCGGCTCGAGCTAAGCCGACTTAAGGATCAGTAGTCAACGTGTGCTGTTTCTTTGTTGGGCAGATAAGTTCCCTTTGGGAAAAAATCCTTCCATTTTTAAAATTTGTTGGGTTTAACAGAAAAGTACATTTAACTTGTTACATCTGAGTGCCGCCTGCATGTGTATCTAAAGTTAACTCCTGCTGACGTCTCCAGGTGTCAAATATTGCATGTTCATATTTGCACCAATAATTCCAAACTCATGCTATGTACAAGGTTTTAAAAGATTTCATCTTAAAGCTTACACAATGGCAAACTCGACTGCATTAATATTTGATGTCTGTCTAGTGCAGATAAATAGATATTAACTGTTTTTAATATTAATTTATAGAGATATCATTTTCATTTTTTTAAATATCTCAACAACCAAGTAAGACGCACAGAACGGCTTAGCCTCATATGAAAGTTCTCGGCCAGGTGAATAAAATGCTGCTGACAATATGTGTGTAACTTGCGTCTATAGTACATAACCGAACTTTTAAAAGTTCGAACGTCATATGGTCGACACCATATGATCAAACGTTCAAAAGTTCGAAATTGTAATAAAAAAATAAATAAACCAAAGAAAAAACTACCTTAATGGTTTAAGCAGGGGGGCAAGCTCCCCTGCACCCCCCCACACCCCCCGCTCTTTAAATATACATACTCCGAGATTGCACTACAGTGTAGAAAAGGGAAATCGTCCCATTCCGCACTGTACAGAGATCTCCATTGAAACGTTCAAACTTTTAAAAGTTCAATCATATGGTGTCGACCACATGACGTTCAAACTTTTAAGAGTTCGACAACTTGATATAGACCATGTAACTTGAGTCAGGCTGTTTACAAAATATTACAAATGTAATAATTACTGTGTTTATTGTGACTTATAAATTTCAGTTTAAGACCAAGAACATAATTACTACCCCTATTAAAATAGTTTGTGCTGTAGATTTTGCCATTTGTACTTCTTTCCTAACCGTTATGGTTCCAGAGATATGAACATTTGTTTGAAATGTGAGGACAGGCTTAGGCTCCGCCCATTGGAAGTTACAGTGCAAACTTCCTGAGCTTCATTGGAGTGAATGTTAAATGAGAGCACTCTTTTATCCTGTTGGTGTAAAAGTTGTTTAAAGTATTTGAAAAACATTTTTTCTATGGAGAAATTGTTTTTTTTGGGATAGCAAATTGTTTTGAAGTACTTTTTACTGTGTTTTTACCAACATCTGCCGCTTGCTTTTTCCTGGGAGTCAACATTTTTGGCTTGACCATAATACAAACTGCCCTCCTTCCAGCCACAAAACAAAAAAAAAAAGTTGAACAGTCTTTGCCATCACTACAGGCTGGTAATATGCATCCAGTGCAGGTGGGTGACCCTGCTCTGCCCATTAATTGTACCTCAGACCCCTCATCTTTTACCCTGGATCTCTCTGGTGTAGCACCTACAGCCACTATGGACAGGGTGTTACCACATCCTCTGGCTGTCCCTTTAAGATCCACTCTTGTTTATCCTGGGAGAGGGGATTGGGTAGACCTCCCTGTTTTGTTAGAATATTGTGCTCTTCCCTGGGGAAGCTGCTGGTATTAATAACAAAGTTGGTCCTATTTTTCTTGTCAAAAAGAAACAGAAGTAAAAATGTATCTACCCCTCAGATTTCCTCTGACAGGAGTAGTCTACTGGGCCTGGCTCGGGGGGAAATTTAGGCTTTTAATACTTCTCATAAAGTAGTTTTTGGTAAAAGAAAGTGAGAGACCTATTTTCCTGAAAAGATTCAAGATTCTGAGTCTGGATAGGAAGATGAAAGAATGCATATAGGGTATTTTTCTCCTCAGATTTCTGATTCAGATGCAAACAAGATATTATTTTTTTGATCTCTTTTTGAGCTGTTACAGAAGGAATTTCCAGAACCTTCACCCATTCTTTTAAGACCTGTCAACTTTGGAGAATGTATGTTACTGATTGCAGTTTTCCTGATGGTCAGCGAGCTGTCCCTAAAAAGGCAGGTAGGATATATGAAGTTCCCAGTCTTGTTTCTATACACACTACCCAAAACTCACCCAGAAGCTATAGCTGTATTTAATCCTACTGCTGCTAAACATTTAGTTAATTCCAATCCTGATCCTTCTGTTAAGGATGAAATGATTATTGATAAGTTGGGGGGGGGTATGCTTCTGCAACTTTGAGTTTCAGAATTTTGAATTGTCAGACTCCTGTGTTCAACTTTTTGTTCTAATTGTTAAAGTGCGAAGAATATTTTATGTGCAGTTTCTTTTTGTGAGGAAAAATCTGCTTTAAGTAATTTAGTTTCTTATGCTGTGAAAGTCCGTTCTCATAGTTTAGTGTATGTATGACTTGATGGATAGCTCTTCCAGTGTTATGGTTACAGGTACTGTTTTGAGGAGGTCTGCCTGGTTGCATTCTCAGAATCTCCCAGATGTTAAAATGAGATTTTCAACTCTACTTTGGATAGAAATTTAGCTTTTGCCCCCCCCCTCCAAGGGGTTATCAGGAAGTGATGAAAGGGTTAAACTGATGCAGGAAATCTTGTTAAGGTTTTTCAGCCTTCTTTTTCCAAAGTTTGTAATGGATTCTCTAACCTGTCATCCAGTTTTAGCAAAAAAACAAAATACACTCTTAACAAAATGGATATTTAATAAGAAATGGCAAGGGGGCTCCAGAAAGAATTCTGGAGCCTTCTAAAACCATGCACAGTCCAACAAGTCAGAACGACTATTTAAGGTACCTTGTTCTGCTTGCCCAGTTTCCCTTCCCAGAAAGTCTCAATCTCCAGTTTTCTCTTTGGCAACAAATAGGTTTCAGACAAATGGGTTCCGAAGATCATTCAGCAAAGTTACAGATGGGAATGGGAGGAAATTCCTCCTTTTCAGGTGGTAATCCCTCATCCACCACACCAGATATTCTCATATCCCCCTGCCCTTCAACACATGCTATCCCAGGGAGTGATAGAACCATTTCCTTCTGCGATGGGGGGGGGGAGGTTTTTTAATCAGGGATGGTTTTAGTGTGAAAGATGGAAATTAATTGCTTCTAATCCAGTTTTATATCTTTTTCTTAAACCTTTTTATGATAGTGCTGAAGTTCAGAATGATGTCACTTCACAACCTGTTACCTCCTCTTTATCATTCAAGTTTCCTGGTAATACTAGGTTTAAAAGATGCTTATCGCAGTCCTATTCATCTAGGGTTCTGAAGTTTAAGGTTTTGTGTATCTGGATCAGATTATCAGTTCACTGTCTTACCATTTGGACTGTCCACTGCACTGAGTGTTCACAAAGTGTCTATCTCCAGTTGTAGCTCATTGCAGGCTACAGGATATCCACATTTTTTCATATTTAGATGAGTTGCTTATCTTTTAGAGTCTTTTCCAAAGTGTTGGGAATCTCTTGCTTGGATGAGTGATCTTTTAACACAGACTGGGATTCCAAAAGAACATTGAAGTCTTCTTTTTTGGACTCCTTCAAACGATTGTTTTCCTGGGGTGTCAGCTAGACACCACCTTTCAAAGTGCTTTTCTTCTATAGGAAAAAAATAGATCAATATCTAGATCTATTTGTATGGTTTTCCATTCAAACTTCGGTCAGTGTGAAGGAATACCTCAGGATTTTGGGTCTCATGACATTTATGATTGTTAAAATACTCTTGGCAAGACTGCACATGGGAAAGATACATTGGCATCTGAAATCTATTTGGTCCCAGCACCATCTTTTATTTTCAGATCTCCATTGTTGGAGTTTGTCAGAAGAGAAATCACTCGGTGGAGGCCGCAAATATCCTTTAATCTGGGTCTCCCCTTCTTTCTCCCTGTTCCAAAACAGTCCTTCACCACAGACCTTTGCGTGGGGAGAAGTTTTAGGAGAGATGAAAGTGCGAGGTGTGGGGCATAAAGGACAGACAGACACAAGCACATAAAGAGATTCTCACAGTGATAAAGGCACTCCACTCTCTGACTTATCTTTCATCCCCATTCTATGGATGGGAAACAGAAAATTTCCCCCAGACTGCCCCCTGTACTACTAATGGACAGAGGCTACTCCTAAATGCTTTATCTCGTGTATTGGTCCCCTTAAATTATCTCTGGTATGATCACATTTATTCCTGTTAGGGGTACTGTATAATTATCGACCATGGGATGGTTAAGACCAATCTATAACCAAATGGGATAAGTTATTTTGAGCCCAAAAAGGGAAATTGGCTTGGCTTAAAATGGCCTGCAAATGCAGCTAACCTAGTACTTTGAACCTATGAATTAAATCTTTAGATCTTTGGATCAGTTCATTTCTTGTGAACATAGGAAGGGACAACCTGTGTCAAAGCAGACTATTTTTAAATGGTTGTCTTTTTGTTATACTCGCCACAAGAAAACTGTTCCAGGCAGGGCCAAGGTCCACTCTGTCAGGGCCTTGATTTCATCTCTGGCTTTTTGGAAAGGATTGGATTCTAGAAGCAACCTGGTCCTCTGTATATGCTTTTACAAAGCAAATCTTGATTCCTTCTCTAGGTCTTCATCAGGCTTTGCTAGGACCATTCTGCAGGTGTTTCTGGACTCTTCTCCTTCTACCTCCCAAATGTAGTAAGCTTGGGTAATCTACCTGTATAGCTAATGTTACTGCAACAGTGATAAATTTGATGAGCATAGTACAGTCGTGTAAGTAAACTTACCATAACTGTAGATATTTGAATGATCACTGCTGCCGTAGCCACTCCCTCCCTTCCTCACCCCTGTTTTTAGTGCATTGTTTATGCCAGGGTGTGAATATTTATTTTTTGCTCCTACAATTGTCTTCAGGACTCAGCCTGCCCCTCTCTTTTAGCATGAAAGCTCTGAAGTACTTGTTGCTCAAGCTGCCTGGAGGCTTTGGAAAGCTGAACTACTGTATATCCTTGGCAGGATATAATCCATGTAGCTAAGGCTACTACAACAGTTCTCATTCGAACAGCTACTGTTATGGTAAGTTTACTTGTACAACTGTAGCAATTTGATTAGACCTTACGGGAAGAAAAAGTAATGTTTTTGAGAAAGTTTGTGAAAATGATTTTTGGATTATTTTTTACAATGTAAGTCACAAAAATCATATAATTTAACAAAAGAATGTAATGCATTGCCGTGGTTAGAGGAAAGAAAAGATGTCCTTCCATGTCACTGTTACAGTATTTTTTTACATAAGGAATCTCCTGGCAAGGATAGGCCAAGATTTGGCCAGTATAGCAAAGCCTTTAGATTCTAATAGGTGCCATACGTCACACGTAAGGCATATAGGTGACGTATAGATGTAAGCACTCTGAACTTCTTTGCCATCACCAGTCTGAACACCATTGCTGGACCATCTTCTTAATGCCGTTCTGCTGTGTTGTTTTCCAAGCCATCTTCAGATAAGTGCCCCCTTGGGGTTTCTTCACTTCCTCTTTTCTTTATTGCATTGTACTTATGTTCATATCCTCTATGGGGAAAATATCAGGGTGGGAGGCAGATTTCCAATAAAGACTCTCACGACCAGTGTCTCTAAATTTTTTATTTTTTTTTGCACTTTGGCACTTCCCACGATCATATGTAGTGCTCCATCTGTTAAGCGTGTGTCCCAAGACCCTTCATAGTTGCTTATCTTCCTTGTCCGTATATCTTGAGAACCAGCAACTTAAGCTGTTGGCCCAGGGTGCTATGGCGGATTTCTCTCATCCTGAGGGTCAGCTGTCTGCTAGGAAGAAGGCCAGAAAGGTTAGGCCTGGTCCAGTAGCTGTCCAGCATCCCCAGGACATCTCTGTAGAAGCTAATGAAGGCTCTGAAGACTGTCCAGTGTTTGCCTCTGATTCCTCTGCCATAACACTGTCGGAGGCTGACTTGCATCAGATTTTTCGCACATCCTCAGTTGCTTTTTCCAATGTTCGTTCTGGGCATTGAAGGGGAACTGTGGCTGATTATTTATTTCTGAGAGGCCATGGAGCATTCCTCAGATTTTGGTAAAGGAAGAGATTCCAACTACGATTTATCAAATCTCATCGGGGTCTGAACCACCAAGAGTC
This sequence comes from Protopterus annectens, assembly GCF_019279795.1. NCBI lineage: Eukaryota > Metazoa > Chordata > Ceratodontiformes > Protopteridae > Protopterus > Protopterus annectens. The sequence goes on along the minus strand of NC_056732.1, from coordinate 20,386,538 downwards.
TTTCAGGTGGATGTCCCACTCAAGAAAAAGCAAAAAACTAAATGCATTACCCCTGTTAAGTATGAAGGCAGGATTTTACTTAGGGTCTTTTTACTGCTTTAATGGCCATTAAGCCCCCTCAAGGCATGTCTGTCCCTCCTCCTTGGTCTTACAACCCTTGTTAAGAGGCCTAGGGAATTGGATTGCTCAGATGAGGACCTGGATTCTGGAAAGGAATCCCTAACTCACTCCCCTCAAATTCCATAACCTCTAGACTTGTTGTTGTTGTTGCGTCTTTCGGCTTTTCCCGGTTAGGGGTCGCCACAGCAGAACTCCGGTCTGCTAATGATTGGCAGTAGATTTTTACGTGCTGAGTTGCCGCCCCTGACGCACAACCTTCAGCAAAGGTGCGCCCATTCACGCATGTCTCCACACAGAAGACGCTGTAGCTGAGAATCGAACAGGACAACATCTTACTGTGAGGCGACAACGCTACCGCAGCACCACCACTGCAGTATGGTAGAATTATCCTTTGGGGATACTATTGTTACACATTTCTCAACCACTTTGAGCAAGAAATCTGGACAAAGCCATAAATAATGGGGGGGACAAAGGTCAAAATGTAGGGACACTTTTTAAATATTGCTCTTACAAACTTAGTTGATAGAATAACAGGTTTTGCATTAGCACAAATTTTCTGTAGGGTATGAAATCTGAATCTCAAATATCTGTCATTATTTTCTGACTTCATCTCTTAATGATTTGCCAGAAAACCACAATTTGATGAGAAGCAGACCAAAAGTATGAGACAAAAATCTGGATGTTGTATGAAAATCTGTACAGTTGAGAGGTATGTATTGCTCATGTGATGGAGTACTTCAAATGGGATTATTCCCAGGTTTCTGGCATTCAAAACGGATATGAGCATTTACAGATGGAGTCTCCCAAGGCATCTGCTGTTTCCCCTATTTTTGCAGTCCTTTTGGACACCTTTTCTGTTTCTGTGGCTGTCTATTCTCAATTCCCAGCTGGTAAGAAACCTGACAGGTTCTGTAAGTTGCCTGAGGATTGCAGACTTTTCTGCTGATCCTTCAATGGGTTGTTTCCTTTGACAAGCCATCTAAGCTGTTGCCATCTACTAGGCTCCTTCCCTCAGAGTCGAGCAGTGGAAAGTATATAGTGCTGCCGGGTCTAAATTATAATCATGAAAGCTAGCTATATCGAATACAAGTTCATCGACACACAAATGTCGAAGAACGTATACAGCAAAGTACAAAAAGAGTGAAAATTAAAACGCCAAACGCATTCCCGGAAGCAACAGCGCCATACAGATAAGATAACCCTAATGGAACAAACCTAATGTTAAAAACACTTTTTCTAAAGTTTTTGCAGGGGGGCAAGCCCTCCTGCACCCCCCCACACCCCCCTACTTAAATATACCAGCTCCGAGATTGCACTACAGTGGGGAAAAGGATTTATTTCCTCATCCCCACAATCATCACCCTGCTGGCCAAGACAGAATCATTCGGCATTCTGCAGTTCGTTTTTTTGTACTTCACTGTATTAGTTCTTCGAGATTTATGACGATTAACTTGTATTCGATATAGTTAGCTTTTGTGATTCTAATATAGACCCAGTGCTACCACCTTGTCTTTTACTTCTATTAATTACCAAACTCACATGACCAGGTGTGTTTTAGCCCTTCTTTCTCAGGTTGCGTCAGTGATCTCTGACCTTCCTTATTCTGATGGGAAGGCTTCAGCTCTTTCCCTCCCTTGATCCATTTTCCAGGTCATCTGTCACTTCATCAAATTTAGCTATGATGCTATTGCTGATGCCTCGTTCATAGCTTTTGCGTTTGGTTCTGCAATGAGGCATTATTTTTGGCTAAGTCTGCAGGCTGCTGTTAAAGCCAAGCTTTTGTATTACCCTCTAGATAAAAAAACATTTTTATGACAGCTGCTGCTAACCCAATTAAGTCCTTGCAGGAACTCAAACATATTTTTGTCTATTCTGTTCTCAAATTCCAGAAGAATTACACTTCTAAGTCTGCCTTTATCTGCAGACAGACTCCACCACCTCCCAAGAGTAAGAAGGGATCTAGCTTTATTCCGTCTGTTAAATCCACTCAGACTCCTTCTCAGCTCTCAGAAGCCTTCCTTTCAGGTCAAGCCTGTTTCCATTTGACAGTTGGCCTTCTCTTGCCCTTGGCCAGGTTGTCTTGTCTCACTGCTTTTCTCCTGTCCCTTCCAAATTGGTATCAGATCACCTCCGACTCCAGTGTGCAATCGTTTGTCAGGGGTAATTCATGGTTTGGAAATCCTTTCCCTACCATTCTTGGGCATTCCATAGTCGCCTCAGGAACAACTTCCAGAGGTTTTGCAGTCCCTTTTAGATCAGAGCACCATTCATCCTGTTCACCATCCCAACTTGCAATGGGGTTTTACTCCAGAATGCTTTTGGTTCCTCGAAAGGAGGGTAACTGCAAATTTATTCTGGATCTTTCTGTGCTCAACACCTTTTTCAAGGTCCCTTCCTTCTGAATGCTGTCTACTCACATATTTCCTGTTCTTTTCTAGGCCTTCTTGATTTTTCTAGACCTCAAGGATGCTTACCTTCACATTTCTGTTCACCCTTTGTTCAGGAAACCTTTACATTTTTCTGTTTCTTCCCCTCATTTTCAGTTCTCTGTTTTGCCCTTCAGCTTTTCTACTGCCCCGAGGATATTTATCATATGCCTTGCTTCTGTCATTGCCTTCTGCAGACTTCGAGAGGTACGGAAATGGATTTTCCCCTGTCTCTATAACCTACTCATTTAGGCTTCCTCTCACAGCAGTCTGTTGTGGAATTTCCAGTTAACCACTTTTTCTTTTCCAAAGTCTGGGTTCACCATAAACCTCCAGAGGTCAGTTCTGACATTTTCACAGGAACATATTTTCCTAGGATGCCCTGAAGACTCTTCCCAAGTTGGCTTCTCTTCCTGCTCCAAAGGTTTTATTTCTGACCACCTTATCCAGTCTGTCCTTGCTGTGTGCTTTAAGGCCAGGGAGTTTCTGTGGGTTCTAGGGTTTATGGCCTCCATTATTCCCATGCTTCCTCTTGCTTGCTGTGTTTCTGTGGGTTCTAGGGTTTATGGCCTCCATTATTCCCATGCATCCTATTGCTTGCTGTGTGCTTTAAAGCCAGGGAGTTTCTGTGGGTTCTAGGGTTTATGGCCTCCATTATTCCCATGCTTCCTGTTGCCAGGCTCCTTCTCGTTCAATTTCTACAAGTCTTTAGGGTTTCTAATACAATGATGGGGAAAGTACCCCATTTCTAATGCAAAGTATGATTAAAGTTTGTGAAATTAGTATTGTTTCAATCATTAATGTTAGCCAAAAGTGCACTTTGCAACACCTGCAATGTGCCCAGAATTGACTCCTCCTGCAGTTCATATGGAGTTGCATGTATCGTTAGCATATCTGAATAAGACTGTAAATTATTTTTTATGAGATCCATTTCTCCTGCTACTATTGGAACTTCTGGTGTCCTCCTTCCACATTGCACTTTCTGCCTGCAGATCCTAGTGTTTTGATTTTGTCTTTCTCCATATGTAAGACACTTTAATCACTGGATTTAATCACTTAAATCACTGGATTTAACAATTTCAGTGATCAATGCTACTGTGTTTTTTTTTTTTCATGGACTACTGTATCTAGTGTTCTCTCATCTATTTTATGAACTCTTGGTAATGGGGTGATCCCGTGTGATACAAACTTCATCATTCTCTATAATCCTTTGTGGCTCATGTTTCAGATGCTTCTCGGCTACTAATTGTAATGTTTGCGCAATCCCCAGTGCAACAGTCTTGCCAAATTATTATTCCTTTCCGTATGCAGTCCTCCTGCCATTAGTATATCATAACCAGCAACAAGATGTGTGACTGTTTCCGGTTCTGTTTTACAGAGCCTGCGTTTCTCTGCTTTTCTCGCATGTTAAATGGACTTTGTAAACCAACTTTACGTAGTCCACTGTCTTGAGCCGCTAATGTTAACCTTTCATCTTTTGTTTTAAATTCACCTCTCCTTAACAATTCCTGTGTCAGATCCTGCAGGTTTTTTTATGTTTTTGGCACATTCAGTTGCTGCCTGATTTTTGTCTACTTCGGTTTCCATTCCCACTTGACAGAAATAATGCTTCTGCTATACTAAGCACAAAAGTCATCCTAGATTTCTCTTCTCTTCGTGCTTCAAAACTTTCACTATTTTTGGATCTGATGAGGTCTGCAGATATGTCTGCAATCCTATGATTGCATATGTATACATGTGATCAGTTTCGAGGAGGCCCATGCCTTCTTCAGAAAGAGAAATATATAATCTTCATATTCACTGATTTTTATGTCATTTGATAAGTGTGAAGCAGTTTTCTTGTTTTCCTGTTCAGCTGATCAATACTTTTTGGGGTCAGTCAGTCACCCCAGAAGTGTAAGAACAGGAAGAGCAAATTGTTTTATAGCTTGGACTTCGTTCCCAGATGTCAGAGCTGTTTTTAGTATTAATTGTATTCTTTACTGAGTTTTGTTTGCATTTGTTCATGTTTTGTTGTCCATTCTTTAGTTCCCAAATACACTCCGTCTTGCTCAGTGTCCTTTATATCACATTCCTGTTGTGGACTGATTTTCTTTCCTACTGCTGCAGCTGTCCTGCTTTAAGTGTTGCTTTTATACATTTTATCAAGACCAAATGATGTTGTGTCATTTGAGAAAGTTTTGGCTACTACCATTTGTAATTTCAGCTCATCTGATGACCTATACAGTTTTAAATCATGCACAAAAAGGAGATACGTCTTTACAGTTTGCTGTTGTTTGGGAGCCAGATTGTAACCATGACCTATTCTGTTACATAGACAGCTTAATGGGCTAAGGGCAAGGCAAAAGAGCAGTGGTGGTTATTCATGAATGCGGGATGCTGTCAAATGATTTTTTTTGTAATCTATCCATGCTATAGATTTTTTTCCCCTTTTTACAATTCTACATTATGTCTTTATTTAACAACAAATGATCCTTTGGTTCCGTATGACTTTCTTTCGTGAAATTGCTAGTATTGAGTTTTCATCTAAGTGACTATAAACACTGTCAGCATTCGTTCCAGTATATAGTTTATACATCGTTGGAAGGCAAGTTGCTGCTCTATGGTTTTTAGGAATAGGTTTTTTTTCCTGTTAATCAGGTTGATGTCTGCTCGGTGTGCGCATATAAGTAGTTCTTACTCGAGGCTACTCGGTCAAATGTTAGGTATTGCATCATGGCCTGGAGTTTTCCAGATCAGCATGCCTTTTCCTATATTTCTCACTAAAAATCTTTGGTGCTGCTTGTTTGTATTGATTAGTTTTGCTTTCTCTCTTCCGTAAACATTACACCATATTAAATCTCTTTTTCACATGCCCATAGCTGTTCTTCAGATGTCTTCTACTCCACCTGCTTCTCCTTACTGTGGGGACTCATTGTTCCATCATGGTTTGACATAACCTGTGTTACAGTTCTACACTAACTCCTTCACTTCACAGATCTTCCATAACTTCAGCTTCTATTTGTTTAACTTCTGCTTTACTAATTTTCTGTTCTGCATTTCCCTTTTGTGATCTTATTTTTTGTATTTTGAAATTTTCCATGTCTGGAGGCATTTGCCTGTATTTCCCCTCAAATATTTTTAGAGCTGCTTTTTGCTTATTGATTAATTTGGCTTCCTCTTTTGCATAACTATTATATCATATTAAATCTCTTTCTTTGTCAAGCAGAACGCCTCTTTGGCCCTCTTCAAAAGGAACTTTGATTGGATGGGAGATAGCAAATTCACCCCGGGGATCACATCAGTCGCCTTGCCAGACAGGGGTCCATGGAAGTAAATATTGTGGGAAGAAATAGCCAGGGAGTTGTTATGGCTAGCCTTGTATAGGCCCTAGGGCCAATAGCCTAGTACCAACCTATGGATACTTCAGTTCATAAAATTTCGCTTGCCCTTGACAAACTTTAACTATATACTCTGTGTTAACTAATGGTATGTACAACTTTAATAAAATGATCTGAAATCGTGTTCAGGTCTAATCAAGTTAAAGAATTAAAATTGTCTAAGGGTGGTGTAATGTCTGATACTCATAATATTTTATCTCAGTTCAATGAATACTGTACTTATTTAAATAATTCCATCTTCATATTTAAATAATTCCATCTTCGTAGAATTTTGGTAAATTCTGTCAGAAGTTATTAAATAAATTGAATATTCCTTCTGTATCAGAAGATTCTAAAAATGTTTTACTTAAAAAATGTTCTTGGAAGTTTCTAAAAAATAAAGAGTTAAAAAATAGTACATTTCATGGAGCAGATGGCCTGATTCCAGAATTATATAAATGTATTTTCTCACAATATCATATCATTTTTGAACTCTGATCCAATAGAGATTCAAAACCATTGGTTATCCCTTCTTCATGGAAATATTCTTGTATGTCTCCAATTTTAAAAGTGGGGAAATATTCCTTTTCTTGCTCTGCCTATAGGCCAGTAGCTCTCTTGAATGTAGATTAGTCTATCTGTAAAAATGGATATGAATAACTTTTTTAAAGTTTGTATTTCTTCCCCAGTTAATGATTATCAAAGTGATTTTACTCTTAAAAGATATGCCCAAGATAGTATCAGGAGTGGACTTCCAAGATGATTGCACGTTGAGTAACAGCTTAATTCTACATCTTCAGTGTGAAAAGTAACAACTTAATTCTACCTCTTCAGTGTGAAAACAGAAACTTACAGAGAAGGGCAGTGGACTTGTATTTCTGGGTAAATTTCAGTAACTTGCAAGTAAGTGAACTGCCTGGATACCAGGGAAAAAGAAATACAGGGGACCTATAAGAAAATCAGCGACCAAAAGGTAAGGAAAAAACACTGGCTAGGAAAAGTATTGCAGCTGTTCAACAAAACCAGTGCAAGCTCCAGATGTGACTTCCAATAACAAGAGGAAAGAATAAGACAACAGCACACAGACCTGATTAAAATAAACAAAATATTGATAGAGTATATCAACTCAAACAATAAAAATCTGAAAAAATGGAAGAAGGTATAAACAGATATTCAGATGAAGGCATAAAACTGCTAAAATCAGAGGTCGAAATGAAGAAAAGGCTGGCTGAATATGAGACTGCTCAAGAAGAGATGTTTAAAAAATAATAGAATTAGAGGACAGAGCACATAGGGAAAACCTGAGATTTTCTGCTCTACCAGAGAAGCTGGAAGGAACAGACTATACCAATTTTATGGAAGCACAAATAAGACATTGGACTGGTATTCCACAGCAGGTGTTAATTGAAAGGGATATTGTGTGTATGCTCCAAACCTAGCAATGAGAAAGCAACCTAGGCCTTTAACAATAAATATGCAATCCTGCCAGTAGAAGTTGATTTTGACAAAACTGTAGCAAAATACTAAATGTGGGAGACAGCAGAATGTCTGTGGAGTGTGATTAGTCATAGTACTCCAGAAGAGGAGTAAATTTATTCCACTGTTCAGGGAATGTTGAGAAGCAGGCATGAGATTCAAACTCTTGTACCCAGCTGTCTTCAAAATATTTTTTTGATGAAGTACTTGCGAAGGAGGAAATACAAAAGTTTGTCCAACAAAAAATGAGCTGTGAAACAGAAGGAGATTCTGCTTCTTTTTCTTCTAGTAATAAAGACCACAGAGGGACTGTGCCAATGAAACCTTTTCCAATGTTTCAATGGAAAATGCTTGAGAGAAGGAAGAGCACAAGGGTCGATTAGAAGAATCGAGAGAACATAAATGAAGCAGAGACAGGATTTGGGAGATGGATGTGAACGGGAATAAAAACAGTAACTTGGAAATTGACAAATGTGGGATTACAAAACAATAGTTATTTGTGAAACATGACAGAACCAGAAAATCTTTAAATATTGGACTTTTTTGGACTTTGTTAATCTAATAGGGGACTCTAAAGCATATGCCCTACTTCTGTCATTAATGTTCAGAAAAATACTTAGGAGAGGGGAAGAAGAGGGAGAAAGTTAACTGCAAGTAAAACTGTACTATTCCTATAGTGCATGATCTTTTTTGCATGCTTTAAAGTAACATTTTATCAGTTATTTTTAAGTGTAATGGGGAAACTAATGTAAACAGGTGCTCCTGTTTTCTTTTTCTTCTCTTTTTCCTTTTTCTGTTTTAAGAAGTGTAGGCACTGCAGTGTAAAAAAAATCTGATTAAAAGAACATGACAAAAGAAAAATTAGTGTGCTTTTTCTCCTTCTTGCGTCGGAAAAATGAATGGATTAAGGCCCTTAGCTTGATCTAGTAGGTTTTAAGAGAAAGCAAGTAAATGAAAAAGAATAGAACTGTGAACATATTGTAAACAACCTCATATACCTTACTGTAGGAGTATCTTATTCCTTTCAAAGTTTCCGTATTTCTTAATTAGCTTATTTTACTGTAGCTAAGGCTCTCTAATTATTTTTAACTAATGTATTTCTTTATATTTGTGTAAATATTTCTCTTTGAATATGGTATCTTAGGTATGACTTTGGAACTGCTGTTCTCTCATGTACTGTTTGTCTTACATTTTCATTTTTTTCTCTTATAATTGTACATTATAAACATTTAAATGTTACTGTGGAGCTTTTCTCCCCGGGCCTCTGCTGAAAATGGAAATATATCCAGTTGGACTAGCCCGGTTAACAAATTTAAAATAAAAACTAAAATAAAATATATGAATATTACAAGGCTTTTTTCTAACAAATAAATGTATGCTTAGTAGCAGTTCTGTGCCTAGTCCTCATTTCTCCACAAGACAATCTGATAAAGAGAAATGGCTTGTGGTAATGTTCTCTGAAAGCGTTCAAGTGCGTTTCCAGCTGGGAGAGCTATAAAGGTAAGACAGAACCAGCCAGCACTTAGTAGAAGCACAGGCTGCACCCATGCATCGTAGCATAGATCGCGTTTGTTTTAGGTTAACTCAAGTTATTGAGTGTGGCTGTCAGTTTGGAACATTTGTTTCTATTAGGAGGGTAAATCTTCAATATTTGAAGCTGTACATAGTTTAATATGTTTTAGGGGATAGTTTTAGGGGATATTGGGGGACTGTTTGTTTTTTGTTTGAGTGCTTTTCAATAAAACAAAAAGTTTTGTAAAATGTGACTTAGGCTCAAATGGATATAACAAGAAACGATGTCATAAAAGATCAACCTGCTAAACAGTGCATGCACATAACATAAAAACTGGAACTAGACGTTTAACAAAGCTGTGTACATAAAAGGTGGGAATAATAACTTTTTAATGGTCTCACAGATAAATACAAAAAGAGAGAGTATTGAACTATATGAAAACATGGATAGTGCAAATAGGTATGCTGCAGGATACACACTTGGAAAGAACTGAACATGTGAATTTAATAAAGAAATGTTTTCAGGTTAGTTATTCAGCAGAATAACTGGGACAAAGAAAAAGAGGAGTACTTCTGTTAATTGCAAGCAGAGCTCCAATAGTGATAGAAAAAGATAAAAAAAGATAATGGAATATTTCTAATATTAAGGGGCTACTGGCAAGAGAGGAGGATTACACTGGCATGTATATTTATATTCTACTTAAAACTGCTATGATGGAGCTTAAGAAAATTCTGGGAGAAATAATCAGCTTTCAGCAAGGAATATTACATGTAGGTGGGGACTGGAATTTGATTTGCAACAATGAAGATGTGTCTGGGGGGCCCAGAAGGGAAATACAACAAAGGAGGGTAGATTTTTGAAGACATTTATGAAAATATTTTGCATGGAAGATGTGAATTCAGAATTAGGAATTTGGAATGAATTTACATATTATTCCCCAAGATACAAAAACTGGGCTGGGCTAGGCTAGACAGAATTTACATTTCATAGGAACGTGTGCATTTAATTAAAGGTCTTGATATGCACCTAGTAACTGTTTCAGATCATGCACCAATAAGAGTGAAAATAAAAACACAGGGTAATAAAATAAAAATGAGACACTGGTGCTTTCCCACATATCTGTTGAAAAAAGAGGAATTTAAGGAATGGGTAGTGGAAATTATTCAGGAGCTATTAGAGAAGATACAGATTTCTTCTGAAAATATAGCTAGGGAGTGGGATAAAATTAAAGTGGAGTTAAAAAATAGGGTGGAAGTAAAGAAAGGGAGATGTGGTTAAGAAGTAACAAAACTTACTTATTTAGAGGGACTGACAAACGTTAAAGTATTGCAAATTGGGGGGGTCTCACTAAAAAAGAAGAGGAGCAAGTGCAAAATGCGAAACAGAAAATAAGGGATTACTTCAGTAATATGCATGAGTTTAGAAAGATTGCGTTAAATAGCTGATGTTAAGTTGTCAATCTCGCCTTCATTCATGCTGGATGGGTTCGGAGCCGATCCTCTGCTCCGACTCGGCCACTTACTAAAGCTTGAGAGCTAATTTTACCGGCCCGAGGCAACCCTATATCCCATGACGCTAGGCAATAACTACCCAAATCTCTTTTGCTGCTTTCGCTTGCGAGGTACGTTTTTACCGGCTCCTGGTAAGTTTTCAATTTTCAGACTTTTAGTCACTCCCTTTTGTCTTAGTTCCACTCCTTTTTTTGTGTTAACTGGTATCGGTTAAATTTTAAACCCTATTCTCCGTTAGTGGTTCCCCTTATCCTAGTTATTTATCCCTTCCCCTAGGTTAGGCCTTAAGCCTGCCCCTTTCCTAATTCTTGTCAGGGATTCTGTGTAGTGTTTGGGTGTGTTAGTATCCCTGTTTTATTTTTTATATTTGGATTGGGTGTTTGTGTGTGTTTTTTTTTTACTTGGTGCTCCCTCGACACTGTTATGTCGAAGGACACAAAGGTCTCAGGCTTCAAGAAGTGTGACTTGTGCTGTCAGAAAATGTCTCTGACAGACGGTCGCACTTCTTGTGTTTACTGCCTGGGACCTCTGCACCTGCAGGACTCTTGTTCTGTGTGCCACGCATTCAGCCCAAGAGTCCTGCAGGAGCGCAGAAACAAACTAATATTGAGGGGCTTATTAAAGCCTGAGAGCTCCCCGACTAAGTCTGCTCCGGGGAAGCCCTCGAAGCCAGCAAAGCTGTCGGCTCCTAGTCCCAAGCCATCGGCTACTGGCTCGCCTTCTGTGACAAGATCGGCTCCGGCCGGAGCCGATCCTTCTGTGTCACAGCTTCCAGTATCGGCTCCACTCGGTGCCGATACCGCTGAATCTTTGCACTCAGTCGGCTCCGGCTGGAGCCGACGTATCCTCGGCTCCTTCGGCTCCACCCACCTCCAGAAAGAGGTCAAGATCCCCTTCGTTGGAGTCTATCCATTCGGCTCCGAGATCACCCCTGCTCTCAGAGCGGAGCCATCGGAGCCGATCTTCTCGGTCGTCCAGGCTTTCTGACCACGACCTTGAGAGAGTGGTGAGTAGGCTGTTAGTCTCAGGCATTGGCCCAAATGCCACATAGCCCGTCTCATCAGACAGTAGCTATTACACATCCACCTATTATTCCTCCTTCGACTCTCCTACAGAGTTCGGAGCCGGAGCTCCTCGGAGCCGTGACTGTTGTGGCGTCGGAGCCGATACCTCCCCCTTCGGCTCCGTCGTCCTCTGCTCCGATCTCCTCCTTGATGCCTTCATTGGAGGGATCCGGGCGTCTGGTCTCTCTCGCCGGCTCCGAGGGGGCGAGTGGCATCGGACCCTTGTCCGACCCCGTTCTTCCTCTCGGAGCTTCAGCGCTGGTGAGCTCGGCCCCGACATCGGCCTCTGAGCCTTCCCTGTCGGTGCGGCCTGGGGTTCCTATCTCTTCGGAGCGGGAGCCCTCTGGCCTCTGATGGGGGAGCCTTCGAGGTGATGAGGAGTGTGCTAGCCCCAGGGCGTAGTCAACGGTCAGTTCCATCAGCTCCTCCCACTACAGTGCCTGCTGACGTCTCTTCCCACTCTCTTGCTCCCGGGCCCAGAGATTCAACGCCTCATGTTTCCCCACTGGGAATATCTTCCTCTTCCGAGGCTTCTCCTGACCCGTCAGGTGAGCCTCCGCGTAAGAGGACATGTAAGAGGAAACATCTAGACTCCCCCGAGTCTATTACATCTGATACCGACTTGGATGAGTCGGAGGGATCCCCAAGGTCCCCCTCTGAGGATGTCTCTTTCTCAGACATCCTTGAAATCCTTAAGCAGAGGGGGAACTGGCCTTCCCTTAATCCTTCCGAGGACGAGTCGGTTTACCTGGAGGCGTTTGGTTCTCCACCCTCCACCTCCTGGGTGTCTCCGCCTTTCGACCCTCTTATGGACGTGGTGGCTCAGAAGGTGTGGACGGCCCCGGATTCGGTGGAACCCACTCCTCGGAGGCCTTCTAAATTCATTACGGCCCCACCTGATAGGCAATTTTTGACAAAAGGTGTCCCAGTTGATGCCATGGTGGTGGCTGCAGCCACCAAGAAGGAACTAGCTGATCCTTCAGTACCTATCCATCCTCCTAACAAGGATACCAGGACTATGGATAGGTACGTTAAGAGGATGTTTTCTTCAGCGACCTTTGCCATGCGGTCGCCGAACTACTTGTGTCATTTCACCCGCCTTCAGAGAGATGTTCTCAAAGAGTTGGGAGAAGTTTTACAGGATCCGTCAGCTGCTGGGTCCCAGGATAGAATTAACTCACAGCTAGGAACCCTAAACTCTATTATTGACTCCTCCATGCGGCTCATTTCATATGCAGCCGATGGAGCGAGTAGGGCCACAGGCACAGGAGTGGCATTAAGGCGTCACGCCTGAATGTGGCTTTGTAATTTTGCAGACCCCTTCAAGGCGTCCTTCAGAAATTATCCTTTTGATGGTTCGACCTTGTTCGGACCTCAAGTGAAAGACACCTTGACCAGATGCGAACAAGATGGCAAGACTCTTTCTGCCGTAGGAGTCCGTTTCTCCACCCCTTCAAGACCTTACCCAAAGGGTCAGAAGGGAGGGAAAATGTGGTTCCGCAAATCTCAAGGAGTCACGCCTGACGCACGAGGTCAGTTTACCCCCAGAGGCAGAGGGGGTAGCAACAATAGACGCCACCCTAGGGGCAGAGGGGGTCCGCAGAATCAGGGTAGCAGGGAGCCTCTCTCTGACAAACCCTTCCAGCATCCCTGAGATGTTGTCCGATTGTCCATCTTCGGAGGCAGTCGGGGGAAGATTGTCGCTGTACCCAAAAGCCTGGCTTTCCCTTACTGAAGACAAATGGGTACAGTCGATCATATCCGAGGGTTACAAAATTCCCTTTATCCAAACCCCAATTCAGCAAAAGGGAACCCTTCCAGACGTTCCACCCGGTCTAAGGGAACTAGCAGTACCAGAGATATCAAAACTGCTAGCAAAAAGAGCCATCCAGCCAGTCCCAGCAGACCAACTAGGATCCGGAATCTACTCAAGGTTCTTTTTAGTACCAAAAAAGACAGGGGACTGGAGACCAATATTAGATCTCAGCAAACTAAACAAGTTTGTAAAGAGAACAAGATTCTGGATGGTCACGCTACAGTCCATTCTACCCTTTCTGGGCAAGGACAATTGGATGTGCTTGGTGGACCTTCAGGATGCATACTATCACATCAAAATTCACAGGCACTCCAGAAGGTTTCTCCGCTTTCGGCTGGGGGCCAGTCACTACCAATTCAGAGCCCTGCCCTTTGGGCTCACTACAGCCCCCAGAGTGTTCACCAAATGTATGGCAGCGGTTACGGCTCACCTGAGACGTCAAGGATTCCAGGTGTTTCCATATCTAGACGACTGGCTCCTCACTGCCACCACCAGGCATCAACTTCTCCAAGCCAGAGATTACACCATTCACATTTGCAGAGGGCTAGGAATCTCTATAAATTTCGAAAAATCTGCCTTGTCGCCTTGTCAATCTATTACCTTTATAGGCGCCAATTTGGACACCGTACAACTTTCAGCAAAGTTAACAGATCAAAGGATCTTAGAAATTCAAAACTACATCCATGTTCTTCAGAGCGACAAAATTCAGGCCAGGTATGCCCTGAAAGTATTGAGTCTTATGGCGGCCGCCATAACACTTCTTCCCCTTGCCCGCTTTTACGTGCGTCTCCTACAGTGGATGCTTTTCGCCCAATGGTCTTTTCAACGACTCCCTATGCATCACAGGATCATGATAACTCCAGCTTGCAAAAGGCATCTGTCCTGGTGGATATTGTCCCCTCAAGTCCATCAAGGCAGACCCTTTGTTCCTCCCGCCCCGGTCGCCATGGTTACATCGGACGCCTCCCTGATCAGGTGGGGGGGCATTATCAGGGCAGGATGGTCCATGGCACTTGGCAACCTTTCGAATGCCACCAGCATATAAATGTCCTGGAGATGAGAGCAGTGCTTTTAACGTTGCAAGCCCTCCACGACTCTCTTCCCCTGGGGACTATTGCAATCCAAATGGACAATATGTCCGTAGTGTGGTATATCAACAAGCAGGGCGGAACCAAGTCCTATCCCCTGTGTCGAGAGACACTCAGACTTTGGCAGTGGGCAATCTCTTCTCAGCGGTTTCTGATAGCAACGCATATCCCCGGGAAGTCCAACATCATAGCGGACAGGTTGAGCAGAGCTATTCTCATGCCTCACGAGTGGTCTCTCAAACAATCTGTGACGGAAGAGATTTTCAAGAAGTGGGGCCTTCCTTGCTGCAATCTTTTTCCTACGCCTCGAAACAGCAAATGCCCCGACTTCTTTCCCCTCTTCCCCCTTCCAGGCCATCCCCACAGAGACGCTCTAGTCCAAGATTGGCCCCGGGGACTTCTCTATGCCTTTCCACCTTTTCCTCTAATACCACAAGTAATTCAGAAAGCAACCGCCTTGAGAGCCAAGATGATTCTCATTGCCCCTTATTGGCCTCGACAGATATGGTTTCCGTTCCTGCATCGTTATCTTTTGGTACAGCCATGGCATCTGGACCCGGTTCCAGATCTTCTGACCCACCAATCGGGGCAGCTGCACCAATCCATACCTTCTCTCAACCTCACTGCTTGGTTGCTCCACTTCCGTCCCTAGCCAGGCTTCTTATGATTTCTAATCCCGTCCGGGATATCATAGTAGCTTCCCTTAAATCTTCCACCAGAAGGATTTACACTAGTAAATGGCAACGTTTCTCCTTCTGGGCAAAAGCTAGGAATATAGATCCCATTACTGCTCCGATTCATTCGGTCTTGGACTTCCTAGCTGAAATTTTTCACTCAGGATCTTCTTCCTCACAGTAAAAGTTCAGTTGGCAGCCATTTCAAATTTTCATATAGGCTTGTCGGACCGCAACATCATGTCCCATAAGCTTTGCAAGGCATTCCTTAGAGGTGTATTTTTACTTAAGCCTCCGATTAAAGACCCTCCACCACACTGGGATCTAAATTTAGTCTTAACATCCTTGATTCTTCCCCCCTTTGAACCTGCGGCTTCCTGTTCATTGAAATTTCTTTCTTGGAAGACACTCTTCCTAGTCGCCATTACTTCTGTTAGGAGAGTATCTGAGCTTCATGCCCTCTGCATTCGTCCTCCCTACTTAATCTTCCACAAAGACAGAGTTTCTCTAAGGACTAATCCGTCTTTCTTACCCAAAGTGGCGTCGCAGACGAACTTAAATCAATCTATTGATCTCCCAGTTTTTTTCCCAAATTATACTAATAGATCGGAGCAAAAACTACATTATCTGGATGTTCATCGCCAGCTCCGATATTATTTGGACAGAACCAAACAAATTAGGAAATCTGATCAACTGTTTTTATCGTATGCAGAGAACAGGAAAGGCCTTCTAGTATCCAGGGTAACCCTTTCTAGGTGGCTGTCTTCTGTGATTACATGCATTTATCAACTCAGAGGTAGAGAGTTGACTTCTAGGCCAAAAGCCCATTCAACTAAAGCATTAGCTATATCTACAGCTTTTCAAGCTAGACTACCAATAGACACTATTTGTGCAGCAGCTACATGGGCCTCTCCTCATACCTTTGTTTCGCATTACAAATTGGACTTGGCCTCCAGAAACAGGGCAAATTTTGGTTCCACTGTTCTCAAGAGTCTGTTCCATTGAGCCACCCAGGATAAAGGTGCTAGGGACGCGGTCCCATCCAGCAAGAATGAAGGCGAGATTGACAACTTAACATTGAGAAGTTATGTACCTACCATAACGTTCCATGTTAGTTGTCTTCTCTCGCCTTCTTTTTTGAGTCCCGCCCACCATCCCCCTAGCCTGGACAGACTGAGAAGATTGTTCCTCTTCCTTGAAGAGTCCTGATCTAGCATTTCCAGCTAAATAGCTTACTAGTGTCACTAGATTAGATTGGTCTCTTTGGCGGGATTATTCCCCTTTTCCTCCTCCTCTCCAGTTGGAGGACGATATTGCTTAATTTTTCCTTAGCTACCAAACGAGATCTGGGTAGTTATCGCCTAGCATCATGGGATATAGGGATGCCTCGAGCCGGTAAAATTAGCTCTCGAGCTTTAGTAAGTGGCCGAGTCGGAGCCGAGGATCGGCTCCGAACCCATCCAGCAAGAAAGAAGGCGAGAGAAGACAATTAACATGGAACGTTATGGTAGGTACATAACTTCGCATTTTTTGATGATGAAACTAGAGCACACAAACTTTTAGCACAATGACTCAGGCAACAGAAAGTAGAAAGGACTGTCACCAAGTTTAGGGAGCCTATAACCAGGAAGATAATAAGAGATCCTGTAGAAGTATTAGAAATAGTTCAGAAATTTTATGAAAGATCTATACAAAGCAGAGAAATATGGAAATCAAGAAAATGTACAAATGGAAATGTTTATGGAAAAAGTAAGTATGCTAAGGTTAGAGGTAGACGAGGCTCAGTTACTACCAGTTAAGATAGGAGGAGTTGAAATTAAAATGGTAATGTATAATCAATCTACAGGAAAGTCCCCAGGAATAGATGGTATTCCTGTGGAAGTTTGAAAGGTAGGAGGGAAAAAACTGATAAAAATCTGTAAGGTTTTTAAACAGTATTTTAAGAGGAGGAGAAAGTACTAACATTCTGGAAGAAAGTGATGTTAGCTGTAATTCCTAAAGAGTGTAAGATCCTTCAGACCCAGCTTCATACAGGCCCATTCCAATACTAAACCATAATTATAACGTGTTGATATCTATAATGGCTAAAAGAATGGAAAAAGTGATGCCAAAATTGATAGATATGGATCCGTTTAGTTTTGTGGAGGGGAGGCAAACATTCAACAACATTAACAGAACATTGATAATGCAGAGAGAAGCAGAATGTAAGAAAATGCAACCATTGTTGGGGGGTCTTGATTCAGAGAAGGCATTTTTCAGAGTAAGCTGGGACTTTATGAGCAGGGCAATGGAATCATTTGCTTTCTCTGTTAAAATTGATGAATGGAGGAGGGGCACTGACCACAACTCTGATATGTAATAATAAGTATCCTGTTTTCTTGCTTATTTTTACTAGTTATTGCTTATTCTTTCCATTTATTGCACTTTTTGTTGTCTGCTGCTTACTTTTTACTGAATTGTATTACTATAATCTAATCTGCACTCTTGTACTGCAATTGTCAGACTTACTGGGCCTGTTAAATCACTTTTGTTACCGCCTCACTTTTTGTAAAGTATTTTAGCTAGTTTCACTGTGTGAAAGGTATTGATTGGAAAATTTCTCCATTTGTTAAGCATCTGTTTGTTGTTCTGATTTTCCTGCCAAGGAGTGTATCATATAACTGATGTGTTTGCAGTTAAAAGCATTCTCTAGAGTCTTCGTGCTCCTTTTTCTGTTTAAAACGTTCACGTAGTGTCTCACTGCTGTTTTTCTGCTGTGATAAACATTTCTGTAGTATTTTCTGCCTAAAAATACTGTAGCTAGTAGCTGTAGCATTGTCCAGTTTCAGGATTGCTGTCTCTGGGTCTAGTTGTTTGGTTGAAGTGGCTGGTTGTTCTGAGCACATTTTCCAGGTCATCTTGAAGCCATTCTTCACGTTGGTGAGAGTATAGTGTTGATTGGCCACTGGCTGGTAAAGGTTGGCTGATCTAGGGCTTGGAGTAAACACCTCATTGGTTCTTTTGAGCTTTTTAAAGTTGTTTTAGGTTGAAACTTCTGGTACTTAAGACCTACCTTTGTGAGGGTTTCTGCTATTTCACAGTGAGCTGAACGGAGGAGGGGCACTAACCTCAACTCTGATCTGTGATATGTAACAAAAAGTATCCTGTTTTCTTGCTTATTTTTAGTAGTTATTGTATTCTTACCATTTGTTGCACTTTTTGTTGTCTGCTGCCTACTTTTTATTGCACTTTTTATCATCTGCTGCCTACTTTTTACTAATTTTATTGCTATAAATTAATCTGCACTCTTGTACTACAATTGTCTGCCTTACTAGGCCTGTTAAATCACTTTTGTTACTGCCTCACTTTTTGTAAAGCTTTTTTAGCTAGTTTCACTGTGTGAACGGTATTGGTTGGAAATGTTTTCTATTTGTTAAGCATCTGCTTGTTCTGATTTTCCTACCAAGGAGTGTATCATATAACTGATTTGTTTGCAGTTAAAAGCATTCTCTAGAGTCTCCTTGCTCCTTTTTCTGTTTAAAACTTTCATGTAGTCTCTCATTGTTTTTCTGCTGTGATAAAAATTTCTGTAGTGTTTTCTGTCTAAAATAGTATAGCTAGTAGCTATAACATAGTTCCTCACCCTCCCTCCCTATTGTTTTCATGTTAACTTGGTGGCTTTGCAGTTGCCCGCTCCTACTGTAAATTGGATCTGGGACACTCCTCCCGGTCTAGTCTGATTGGCTCACTCTACTTTAATACAGAAAGAACATTTGGGAAGGTCAACCCCCTTAGTTTCTTAACCTGGAATTATTTTCTGTTCCTCCATTCTCCCTTTCCACTGTACAAAAAAAAATCTTTATTCAGCTGTTTTTGCAGTATTTGTGTCTCCTCCTCCTACTGTATTACTTTATCTTGCTTTTTTGGCTACTTGTTCTCTAAAGTGTTCAATTGTGTCTTTTCTGCTGCATTTAGTACTGCTTGTTTTTAGCCTGTTTAAGTTGTAAGCGTTATTCTAAACCTCTTAGTTTTGTTTTAACCACTTGGGGTTTAGGCCTACCGATTAGCTCTCCCTGGCCTCTCTCCTTCAGATTCTGGCAAATATGGATGGACAATTTCCTATGGTTTCTCCTGGCAGCCTGGTTGATATGGGCATCCTGAGACAGTGTAGCAACTGCCTCATGAGCACTGACAACCATCTACTGTTACCACCTAGGAACACAATTTGTGAGAGATGCAGTTACATTAAGAACCTATAGTTTATGCTCTCTTCCTCATAAGCCAGTATATCTGGCACTGAGAAAGTTATCAATACAACTGTTACACCTCAAACAACACCCACAACTACACAATACACACCCACATGTATGGAGGTTCTCAACAAAAACATACCCAAACAAAGGAGACTTCAGAGGCAAAAAGACATGCGAACTCCACAACCCTCTTCACGACTTACCACACACAGTCCACACACCTGCGTCTCTTAACCACAAAGGCCTAACCATAAACCCAACATATTAGTCATAGGAGACTCCATTGTGAGAGACATGCATGTGCCTCTCACCAGGCTGGATAAGGAGAAAGTCACGGTTAGTTGTCTGTCAGGTACCAGAATCCGCCATATCACACACACACTCAAGTCTGTCAACAACAGGTACTGTTATGACTCTGTCATAGTCCATTTTTGGTTGAACGACTTGAGACATACCTCCCTGAACTATATGAGGAGAGACATGATTGAGCTCACTGAATGTGTGTCCCAAGCAAGTATGTTCCTAGCCTTAAGCAGCATTCCATCATCTCCTACAATGATGCCTCAATACAAACAGAAAATGACTTTAGCAATTGGCTTAGTTTCTGGTGTCATTCCAGGGGGATCCAGTACTGGACAGCCTGAGAAGATATGATTGACAGACCATGATGCTTTGCTAGAGATGGCCTGCATCTGTCTCACTTGGGATTCAGGCTTCTAGCAAAGGCCCTTGCCTCCCCCATAGTCCTGAGGTTGATAAAACCAACATAAAAATTTTAGCAAAACACAAATTAAAGGTCATGTTGCTAAACACTAGGAGTTTAAATATGAAACTGCACTCATTGCAAGCATTCCTAACCCTGGAAGATGCGGACATTTGTGCAGTCACAGAAACCTGGTTCAAAGCTGCGGAGAGCACCTCAGCCTTACCTGATTACTCATTCTATCCTACATTCAGACCCCAAATGGTGGGCAGCAAAGCCAAAGGAGGTAGAGTTTCAATATATATTAGACACACACATTTCCAGGCTGGTCAAACAGTATGACGCACAGGAGAAACTCCAGGTGCAATTAACCATCAACAAGACTCCTGTTCAAGTCATAGCTAGCTACAGGCCCCCTGTTTGACTCAAGATGCCCACTCCACCTATCTGGACCTCTTCAAATCTGTCAAGATTCATCCCTGTACCCTGATCCTGGGTGACTTTAACTACCCAACCATAGATTGGAATAAGTCATGCCAGAACGCAAATGCCCAGAGATTCCTCAAATTTATCATTGCAAATGCCTTGGAACAACTAGTCAGTACCCCCAAAAGAGGTGATGATATCTTGGACTTGGTATTAACCAACATGCGTAACCACTGCAGCACCCCTACAGTGTCATCCTTCCAGGTAAGGTCCGACCATAAAGCGTTCACCTTTGAAGTCAGTATCTCCCCTCTAGCTAGGGTCAAACAAAAAAAACTTCTCCAAAGCTAATTACAACCTTGTGAGGGATGGTACAAACAGCTTCACAGCCCCCTCTGTTGGAACTGGCACCAATGTCCAAATCTACACCAAAGTACTATACGAGCACTTGTATAGATGCATGGAATCCAGAATACCTGGCAGGACAAAATCATCCTCTGGAAGGAAGAGTAAACCCGTCTGGTGAAAATCTGCAGTAAATAAACTATATAACAAAAGGAAAAAATTGCTGTCCAGGACCAAGAAGGAGCAGGTGCCCAATTGAAAGCAATTTCTCCTTAGCCAGAACAAGCAAATAAGAGCACTAGTGAAATCCTCGAAAGCCAAGTTCGAGTCCAAATTGGACACATCTACTAGAGACAATCATAAGGCCTTCTTCACATATGTCCATAATCTCAAAGGGAGCACCCAGGTCTGTTCAGAACTGGTGGTCAAGGACACCACATACACAAATGCTGTAGATATAGCCAACCTACTGGCTGACAGATTCAGTGAAAACTTCACGCCTCTGCCCCCCAATCAGTAAATAAGGACATCCCCAGTACCTGCCCCACTCCCATTATCTCTAGGGAACAGGTCATCACTGCCTTCTCAAAGCCAAAAATGTGCAGCCTCCATGGGACCTGATAACATCTCAGGCTACATCCTACATGAACTCAGGCATGAACTTGAAGCACCGTTTGGCACCCTGTTCAACCAAAGCCTGAGTACCAGCTTTGTCCCAGCCGAATGGAGGACAGCCACTGTCATCCCTTTACACAAAGGTGGAGTGTCCACTGATCAGGAAATTATAGACCCGTCCCATCAGCCTAACTAGCCTGATCTGCAGGGCCATGGAACGGATTATCTTGGACCTTATTAACAGATACATTGGCAACCTCCAAACACTCTACCCCACACACTTTGGCTTTGTGAAAGGGAGGTCATGTCTGTTAAATCTGGTCAACTTCTTTGAGACAGTCACCAAAACCATGGATGAGGGGAAGATAGTGGACACTGCTTATCTTGACCTGGCCAAAGCCTTTGACACTATTTCCCACTTGGGCATAATAGATAAACCCTCTCAACTAGGTATCAATCCATATGCTATCAGATGGGTAGCAGACTGGCTCACTGATAGAACCCAGCTAATCAAAATAGGAGAAGCCACCTCAAGCAGTAGACCGATAATGAACGTTGTACCCCAGGGATTGGTCTTGGGGCCTCTGTTATTAGGGATGTACTTTTCTGAGGTGCAGGCCAAAACCAGTGGGATATGGCTGACCAAGTTTGCAGATGACTGCAAGCTGGGCACAGCCATCGATTCCCCAAGTAATGTGGATGTCTTCCAAGAGGGTCTCACCCAAACAGGTGATTGGTGCCAGAAACATGGCCTCAAGCTGAATGCCAAAAAATGCATCATCATCATCCCCTTTGGGGAGAGTAGCACATTAATAACAGTGTCCTAAGTATGCAATCAGTTGTGAGGGATATGGGCACCCAGGTTGATAGCAACCTGACTTTTGACCACCATGTTTCTTCCGTTATACAGAAAGCTTTCTACATGGCCCACCTCATAAGTAAGGGTATCTCATCCAGGGACAAGAAGGTCATAACACCCTGGAGGTCATAACATCCCTGTATTCTCCCTTGTAAGGCTAGTTACAAAGTACAGTGCCCCCTTTGGCATGTACCTCACAAAGCACATGCAGCAGCTGGAAAGACCACAGAGGTTCCTCACCAGAAGAATTCAGGGCCTCGAAAATCTACCCTACACAGGCTAAAAGCCCTGTCCCTGTACTCAGTTTCATACAGACTCCTCAGAAGTGACCTCTGTCTGGCATACAAAGCAGTCTCAGGCCCCACCTTGCTGGGACTGCTGCAAGTCAAGCACTCTAGTAACCCATATGCAAGACTTCAGCCTGCTCTGTGACATCAATAGGACTTGTTGGCGGGACAGATTTGTGTCCCAGAGACTGCCCCATCTGCGGAATACACTCCCTCTCCACGTGAAGCAAAGTACCTTATTATCCCTTTTCAAGCAGAACCTGGATAACTGGATGAGAAACAAAATACACCCCTGGGATTCCACCTATGTCCCTGCTGGACAGGGGCTTTGGGTGTTGACTTGTCTAAACTGGCTAGGCTTATATGGGCATCAAGACCAATAGTCTAGTAACTTCCTATGATCCTATAAGGTTGATTCGGAGGATATATGAGGGATCGGAGGTGAAAATGAAAGTGGGCGGGGTCCTCTGTGATGATTTCTACTTGAGCAGAGGAACTAGGCAGGGGTATCTTCTTTCCCCTTTGTTATTTACATTAAATTTAGGACCATTGGCAAGAAAAATAAGTGACTCAGAAATTCTTGGATATGATTGGTGTGGTAGCCGAGAACAGCTGGCTGTGTTTGCAGGTGATATTATTTTATACCTGATAAAACCAGAAAAGGACATTAGTGTTGTAGAACATTTTCAGACAGTTTCATATCTTTTCAGGATACAAAATTAATGAAGCTCAAACAAAGCAATAGCAGTAAATTATGTATCCACACACACATTGGTTCAGCAATATCCATGTTTATGGGGACATGATACAGTGAAGTTGTGATGGTGTGAGGTATTGCCAGCTATGCCAGGAGAAGTAAGGCAGTTGATGTGTAACATATGCCTACATAGTTAGCTTAAGATTTGTAAAGAACTGTATGTTATATGTATATTAAACTGATTTGTTCAGGTGCTTGAGTTAAAAATGTATTTGTAAAGCTGCTTGAGGTAAGGCAGTGGATGGTAACATATGCCTACATAGTTAGCTGACGATTTGTAAAGAATTGTATGATATATGTATAGTAAACTGATTTGTTCAGGTGCTTGTGTTAAAAATGTATTTATAAAGCTGCTTGAGTTAAAAATGTACCAGCAGTGGGTCCTGCTGGACAGAAAAGAAATGCACCTGTATGTCAGACTGTATTGTAACTGTTGAAATGAATATATTGTAAGAGAATACTGGAAGAGAAGAGGTTACTCTCAGTTCCGCTAACTGAAATTGTCTCACAGTTCTGACTGCAGCCAGAGACGAAGTCTGTGAGAAACCTGGCTTAGTAGCTCTGTAGGAAGAATGGAAGTGTTAAAATTGTTTTACAGCTATCAGGTGCTGCAACACATCCTAGCAAAGCTGTGTGTGTGTGTGTGTGTGTGTGTGTGTGTGTGTGTGTGTGTGTGTGTGTGTGGTATGACATATATGTGCAAGATACTGGCTCAAGTTTCTAGTAAAGGTAGTAGTATGGGAACCAGAGTCTGGTGACCAGATGTGATGTCAGTCTATAGCCAGCACTGAAATATTTAGATATTGCTGAGAGCTGTCACTCACCTCTTAGCAGTCTGTTTGTGAAACCTGACAAAAGACCACTCACCCACGTCATCATGCCTTGCTCTAGTAAGTGGACTAGGGAATAGTAATTCCATAGTCAGTCGGGAAAATATAGTGAGATTAGTTAGGGGGTTTTTTTTCGGTGTGAAACTTTCAGTGTTAATTTTAATATTTCATGTGATTGAAACGCTAGTGTTTATTTTAATTAGATATTTGTTTTCATTTTTTTATTATTGAATATATTTAAACTTGTAATTGTGGCTGCTCTTTTTGAGAATGTTTTAACATTTAGAGTACTTATATTTATTTGGTGACACTGGCCGCTCCTGAAAGCCTTCCTTTTTGGTCAGCATTACCATTTGTATTACTATTAATTTCACCCAGTATAATTGGATACCGTTTTAAGAGTCTTGGATGGTTTCACTGCCACCAGCCAGCTACTCTTATAGCCTGGGCAAAAGGTGGTAGAGCGAGTAATCTGTGTCAGCCTTTCCCAGGTGTGTGTTTGTGTGAAAATTAAATCTCAGGGTGTGTACCAACTATGTGGAACAAGGACACAGAGCTCTTTAGTGGTCAGTGTGTTTTTTTATTTTGGGAGTGGAGAGAGAGAGAAGGCCCAGCCATAGGACGAAAGTGTGTTCCCTGTGTGCTGTTAAGGGAGATTGCGCTTGGTGCAGAGAGCTGCATCTGAAAATACTGTGTGTATCCATTTTTATTCTAAGTGAACGTCCCCTACCATTGTCAGTGGTGAGGATTGAGGCTCCTTGATTACTGGCCTAGAGAAGGGACATCACATATTGATGAGCAGTGGTGTGGATATTAATTGAACTTCTGTAGCCTGTAGGCGTTTATCACTAAAGGTGTGTGTACTCCCAGCAGCCACAAGGTAAACATACAGAGTTTCATTTTCACAACAGTTTTATTTATTTCTTATTTTAGTTTAGTCAAGGAAAGCATGCAAATATGAGGATTGAGGCTCCTTGAGTACTGGCACAGAGGAGGGATGTCCCAGAAGTATTTAGGAGTATGGATTAAAAATTATTCTGGCGTGGCAGCTAAGGATATGTGGGAAGAGACTAAACAAAAGATAATACAATAACTGAAAAATTGGAAGTTCTGTTATGTGGATATGGGTAATAAGATTAGTCCCTTTAATCTTATACATAGGTCAGGCATATTTTTATCAAGCAGAGGAGATGTGGATAGGAATTAATAAAGACCTGAGGGATTTATCTGGGAGGGGAAGACAGCAAGAGTCAAGTGGGATGAGCTGATTCTTCCATTAGAACAAGACAGATTGGAGTACCTAATTTGAAGGGGTATTTCAGAGCTATACATTTAAGGCTCTTATACATAGCACAAGCAAAAAAACTATAATTCAAAGTAGAAAGGGATGATGATGAAACAGGAGGGGAAGCTCAAGAAACAAGGAGGTACTGGGATTTTGGAAGCAGACCTTCAAGGAGAATAGCCATAATCCTGCAGAATATTATATTCATAAAGTAGCAGAAAGTATCTAAGAACTAAGCCAACACAGGTATGGTGAAAGATTCTCCTGATAGGGATGATTGCAATTAGGGATACAGAGTGGCTGGAATTTATGGAGAAAACTGGCAAAGGACCAAGGTATTGGGAGCAAATAACTAGAGAAGGAAAGGTAATAGAATGGGAAGATGCCAAAAAATGTATTTGAATTGCAGGTTAGAGATTGCCTTCCCTGTGAAGGATTGATATCAGAGTGTAGGCAAAGAGAAATAAATGGGGAGTCTTAAATGAAAGAGCAGCACTGGTAGAGTTTTTAGTAGAA
Organism: Protopterus annectens; assembly: GCF_019279795.1. Lineage (NCBI taxonomy): Eukaryota > Metazoa > Chordata > Ceratodontiformes > Protopteridae > Protopterus > Protopterus annectens. The sequence continues at coordinate 20,360,636 of NC_056732.1, read as the reverse complement.
TCTAGAACAGAAGCTTCTGTTAAAAAGGAATAATTAGTTCATATAAAATATAGCATGATAACTGCAAGAATCAATCTGAGGAGGTTAGAAAGGATTGGGAAGAGAGATTGGATAAGCATTTCACAAAGAAACAGTGGGGATATATGTTTGTCTCCCAAATATGCACAAAATCTAGAAAAAATAGGATATTTGCTTGGAAATGTTTATATAGATACTTTTATATCCCAAGCGGACTCCAGAGAATTTTTCCTCAGGTAGATAGCAAATGTTGGAGGTGTGATGGGGAAAAAAAGAGGTAATTGGGAACATGTTTTCTGGGAGTGTAATGAGTCGCCAGACTTTAAAGAATCCTTGCAGACTACTCTTTCAGAGATACTCTGTGAGTAAAGAAATTATTTTTTCTGAGGTATAATATAGAATTTGAATTGTCTAGACATAGTAAGGCCTTCCTGAGTCTTATTGTGGTGGCTGCCAAAAATGCAATTACTAGAAAATGGATATAAAAGTCTAAACCACCTTTACTGAAAGTCGTAAATAAAGTAACAGGGATAAAATAATTGCAATTAGGATCTTTAAAAAAGGGTTGGAGCAAAAGATGGGAATTATGGGAACAATGCATGCAGGGAAGGAATGAGGTTTAATGGAAAGCAGGATTTGAATGAGCTGTGTAATGTTTGACTGACATTGATTCGGTAGATTATAAGTGATGAATAATGTTTGCAACTAAAATTATGTCACTATGGCTTGTGATGTAAAATGCTTGCAACTAAGATTATGGCAATATGCTTTGTTTTCATTTATATAAATGTATGTTTGGCTATGTCATGATCGATAATTTAATGAAGATGTTTATTGTTTAAAAAGTATCAAGAGTATCAACACTGATAGATCTTACCAGTAGTATTAATGAAGAAACAATTTCATCGGCCTGGATATAGAAAAGGCTTATGTTCTCTTAAATTGGTCATATTTATTCAAAGTTTAAGTATTAAATCTATTGTATTAAATTATTAAAGTAAATACAATAAAGTATAGGTTAAAATTGGAATGAACAAAAATTCGAGGGAACAAGCTGCTAAGCGTAAGGAAAACAGATAATAAAGTGAAATCCACAGTCCGGTAAAACTGTTCCAAAGAAGGCAACAAAAGTCCATGCGCTGTAATATTAGAGCTTTTATTAACCACAAGCACTTTCGGAGAGACTCCTATCTCTCCTTCCTCAGACAAAAATGAAACAACCAGTTGTAGTATCAAACTTTCTTTAAAATTGGAATGTTTATACCTGATCCATTTAAAATTAAAAGGGAATTTAACAAGGTTGCCCGATTTTTATTCCTTTTATTTGCACTTGTCATGTAAATGCTAGCAGTCCAGATACAATCATACCAAAAAAAATCAAGCTATAAATGTTGGCAGTAATTTATGAATTCAGACTAATGCTTTTTGCAGATGATGTTTTGTTGTCCTTAAAGGACTTCCATACTACTATAAATGAGGTTTCAGTCATCTTACACTTGAGATCTCCAAAATTCTGTATCTTTTAATAATCAGAAATCAAAAGTTATTCTAATAAACAATCTAGTTCGTTCAGCATTCGTGATCTTACCTTTGCTCAAAGAGTTTTTATATTTTGGCATTTCTCTCCAATGAACTTATGATGAAACAAAAACAAGCAAATTATAAAAGGATATTAGATGTTATTTCTAAATTGATAGAATCTTGGAATAGGTTAATTCTTTGATGTGAAGTCGTTCAGTCTCGACGTTTATTCCTACACATGGGTTTGCCAAGCCATCGGCTCCGAGTCGGCTGCTTTACTAGCTAAAGATCTCAAAGTAGCTCGAGACTAAGCTCCTACCTCAGATCTAGTTTGCCGCTGCAACTGATCGCAAGGTCGTTGGAGAGCTTGGGCCAGTAGATTTTCTTTGTTGTTTTTTTGACTAATATTCTACTTATAAATCTTATAACTCTTTACTTAACTAAAGTATTTTCCCTTTTGATAATTTTTGGGTGAGTTAGCCTCTTAAATTCTTACTCAGCTGTTCCTTTAATTATTAATCTTTTTATATAAATATATATATATATATATATATATATATATATATATATATATATATATATATATAGCATAGGAGTGTGTTAGTTCTTTGCATTTATATCCTATAGTTGTACGAGGAGGCAACTTAGGATTGCTAATAATTTTGTGTGTGCAGTGTGGTTAGTCAGTAACCAGGTTCCTTGTTAGTGTTACTGTATTTTGGTGTTGTGCATTGAAGGTTGTTCAGGGATCTGACAACGAGCTTAGCGTGTTTGCTTATTACTGTTTCTGTAGCTTTAATATGTCTGATCTTAAGGAAAAGCAGAAGTCTGGCTTCAAGAAGTGTCCAAAATGCGGGCAGAAAATGTCCATTATGGACCCCCATGTAAATTGTGTTTATTGTTTGGGACCTGTTCACCTCCAGGAGGATTGCTGTATCTGCCATTCCTTCAGCAGTAGAGTTTTATTAGAAAGAAGAAGGAAGCTGGTAGATAGAGGCTTGTTGAAGCCAGACTTTCAAGAGACTTTGGACAAGGCTGGCCAGACCTCCAAGTCTTCGAAAGCGTCCTCTGAGCCCAGGTCATCGGCTCCAAGCCTTTCTGTGAAAGTGTGATCACCGGCTCCACAGTCTTCGGAGCCGGTCTCCGAAACTTTAAGGTCACCCATCCTTCAATCAGTGGCATCTTCGGTTCCTTCGACTCATTCTTCGAGGACCCTTTCTGATGTGGATGTGGACCGGGTAGTGCAGAGGCTTCTGGAGAACCCTGCACTGGCTAAATTATCGGCCTTGGCCCAACTGGGTTCGAGGCCTAAGACCGTCCCTCCAGCTGTGACTGCTCCTCCTCCGAACCGAGCAGGGCTTTCGGAGCCGGAGGAGGAAAATCTGATGGTTGTGGAGCCTTCGGAGCCGAGGCCTATTCCAGTGCCTTCAGCTCCATCAACCCTGACTTGATCGGTTCCATTGGAAGAGTCTCGGAGCTGACACTCTTGTCGGTTCTGGGGGCAGGAGTCGAACCAATGCATCTGTTACGACCCTTCCTCTCGGGGCTTTGGCATGGATGAGCTCGGCTCCATCCTCTGGTTCCGAGCCCACTGTCTCAGCACCGGGGAAGTTGCCATCTTCTTAGGAACCGGCGGCTTTCTCGGGTCGGAGCAGTGGTGCCTTTGATGCCATGAGGAGGGTTATGTCGTCTGACACACACACACACATTGTCAGGTCCTTCCTCTTCCTCCCCTAAAGTGCCGCTTTCTGCCTCTACATTGCAGGTCCCTATGAAGCATTGAGACCCGGAGCCTCAGGTAACCCCATTGGGTGACCCTTGCTCTACTGAGACCTCACCAGAAGCCCCCACTGATGAGGTTCCCAGGAAGAGATTATGCAAGAGGAGGCATTTAGATTCCCCACAGGAGTCTTTGACATCAGACACTGACTTAGAGTAATCGGAAGGGTCCCCACGGTCCCCCTCGGAAGATATCTCCTTTGCGGATATCCTGGAAGTCCTGAGGCAGAGGGGTGACTGGCAGTCTGTTAGCCCTTATGAGGATGAGTTGATGCTCCTGAAGGCCTTTGGGTCTCAACCTTCCACCTCCTGGGTGACTCCACCCTTTGACAAGTTGATGGAATTGGTTGCTCGAAGGGCATGGGAGTCTCCTGATACTATGGAACCGGTCCCTCGGAGGCCCAGCAAGTTTATCACCTCCCCCCAAGACAAGATGTTCCTCACTAAGGGAGTAACCCATTGATGCCATGGTGGTGGCCACGAAGAAAGATGTCAGAAACCTCTTCTACTGTCCATCCTCCTAATAGGGATTCTAGGATGATGGGCAGATAATGGAAATGCATCTTTAGGTGTAATGCGATCCTATCTCGCCTACATTCATGACTGATGGGCTCGGAGCCGAGAATCGGCTCCGACTCGGCCGATACACTAGCACGAAGTCTCTCATTGGCTGGGCCATCTCCCTTATCCCAGGATGCACCACGCCTAAACCCCCAGATCTCGTTTGCCGCTCCTAGAGTAACGACGTCTCGACTTGGCTGTGGCTAAGTACCCTTCCTTTTTGGCCTTTTGGTTGCTTTTTTGACAGTTAGCTTAGAATTTATACTCAAACAGCTATTTTAATAGCTATTCTGGTTGTTAGTTCTTTTGTGGTTGATTGTGTTTGTGCCCCTGAATTGTTGTGGTAATCCCTTCTGTTTGGCGGGCTAGGCCTGTTTGAGTTAGAGGGCCTTTGCCCTATCTCTTAGAGCGTCTAAGTTGGAGCTCCCCCCCCTTCCTTCCTTGTGTGTTTTGAGTGTGTCTACAGTAGGTATGTCTGGCAAAGAAAAAGAGCATAAGCCATCGGGCTTTAAAAAATGTTCGAAATGTAGTTATAAGATGTCGTTGACGGATGGCCACGCCATCTGTGTTTATTGTTTAGGGGCTAAACACTTGCAAGAGTCTTGCAGTGTTTGCCATGCTTTCTCCTCTTGTGTCCTACATGAGAGGAAAAATAAGCTCATCCTGAAGGGTCTTATCAAACCAATCTTCGAGGAAGCTTTGGCTTCTTCTCCCTCGTCGAAATCGAGGCTAAAGAAGTCTTCAGCTCCGACAAGTCCGTCAGAGCCACCTGCAAAAAGGTCTAAATCTGTGTCCCCTTCCTTGGCTCCACTGGCTTCGGAGCCGAAGGATAGAGGATCTAAAGCTGGGTCTCCCTCCTCGGCTCCACTGTTTTTGGAGTCTCGGGACGAGAGATCAGGTACTCTGTCCCCTTCCTCGGCTCCACTGATTTCGGAGCCGCAGGATAGAGGGTCTAAATCGAGGTCTCCGTCGGCTCCATTGGTCTCGGAGCTGCTGGAGAGTGTTTCTGCTTTGGGGTCGGTTTTGTTGGCTCCTGAACCGTCGGTGCCGAAAGGAGTCTCGGTTCTGGTCGAGTCTGCTTTGGTCCCGATACTTTTGGAGCCAATTCAGAGCCGGCCTCCTAGCCTGATTTCGGAGCTGATAGGAAAAGTCTCTCGGCCCCCTTCTGTTTCCTCCAGGTCCTCCAGGCTTTCAGACTCGGATGTAGATAGGGTGGTCCAGCGGCTCCTCCAGTCACCTGTCTTATCCAAATTATTTTCGGCTCCGGCCCAGTCGGCCCTGGAGCCAGCTCCTTCGATACTGTTTCTTCCTCCTCCGACAACCTTGGTGTCGTCGGAGTCGGAGTTCGTAGAGTTGGGTGAAGTCCTTGAGGCAGTCCCGAGACCCACTGCTAGTCTGCCGGCACCGTCTTCAGCTCCAACCCTTTCTGTGCCTTCCAGAGGTTTCGGTTCTCGGGTGTCCTCAGCCGGGCCCGAGGGGTAATCGTCGGGGCTTTTGGTTTCGGCCCCGAGTCTCCCTCTTGGCGCCTCGGCTAGGGGAACACTGACACCGGTCATGGTCTTGGGGACGGGCCCCTCCTTAGATTCTGGTGGGCCCGCCTTCGAGGCTATGAGGAGCGCACTGGCCAAGTCTCTAGTGAGTTCACCCAAATCTGCGACTCCTTCCCTAGACACGGCGGCTAGAGCTTCTGGTGCCCCCCTGTCTTCGGACAGCGCGGCTCCTAGGCCTGAGGATTCCTCCTTGTGTGGTCCCCTTTTTTCCGAGGAGCCTTCAGAGTTCGTGCCTGAGGAGCCCACCAGGAAAAAATTGTGCAAGAGGAAGCACATAGACTCCCCAGATGAGTCTGTCACTACGGACACCGACCTCGATAATGCGGAGGGGTCCCCCAAGTCGTCCTCTGACGATGTCTCGTTCTCCGATATCCTGGAGATCTTGAGACAGAGGGGCGACTGGCCATCCAAAACCCCTTCCGTGGAGAAGTCGGTCTTCCTCAAGGCCTGTGGAGCCCAGCCCTCCGCCTCCTGGGTGTCTCCACCCTTCGATGAGTTACTGGACCTTATTTGTCGAAGGGTGTGGGAACACCTTGATTCTGTGGAGCCAGTTCCTTCTCGCCCCAACAAGTTTTTATCCGCACCCCCTGGCAAGGAGTTTCTAACCAAGGGAGTTCCGGTTGATGCTATGGTGGTGGCGTCTGCCACCCAGCAAGATGTGGCAGAGACATCTACTTCTATCCATCCTCCTAACAAGGAGTCCAGGAGCATGGATAGGTACAGGAAGCGTACCCTGAAGTCAGTGACCTTTACCCTGCGGTCGCTGTATTATTTATGTCATTTTACGAGGCTCCAAAGGGATCTCATAAAGGAGTTGGGAGATACCCTGTCGGGTAATGTGCCTGAGGCGTTGACGCAGTCTGTCAACACCCAGCTGTCCACCCTTTCGTCCATTGTTAACTCGTCCATGAGGCTCATATCGTATGCAGCCAAAGGGGTGGGTAGGGCAGCGAGTTCGGGCGTAGCCCTTAGGAGGCAAGCCTGGATGCGCTTGTGTCACTTTGCGGAGGCGTTCAAGTCTTCCTTCACCGACGCTCCATTCGATGGGTCCTCCCTCTTTGGATCCAAGGTGAAAGACACACTCACTAGATGTGAGCAGGAGGGTAAGACTTTGTCTGCCGTTGGGGCCCGTTTTTCGCTTCCCTCGAGACCTTACCCCAGGGCTCAGAGGGGAGGAAAGAAGTGGTTCAGAAAGTCCCAAAAGTCTTTCCCTGCCCATCAGAGTGACCCCCCCCCCCAGAGGCAGAGGGGGGGAATTATTCTGGAAGACGTCGCCCCAGAGGTGGCGGAGGCCCCCACAACTCAGGAGACCGCGAATCCTTTCGTGGTTCCTCTGTCCAGCGTCCCTGAGGGACTGTGCGTCTCCGGAGCCAGTCAGGGGTTGATTCTCGATGCATCCAAGGGCCTGGGGTTCCATCACTCAGGATCAGTGGGTACTTCGTATCATCACCGGAGGTTACATCATTCCCTTTATCCATCCCCCTCCACCCTCAAAGAAAATCCCGGATGTGCCACCCAGTCAATGGGATCAAGCAGCCATAGAGGTCGCAAAGCTGCTCGGAAAGGGAGTCATCCAGCCAGTCCCCGCAGACCAGACCGGATTAGGAACTTACTCAGTTATTTTTGGTGCCGAAAAGAACAGGGGACTTGAGGCCCATTCTGGATCTCAGCCACCTAAACCGCTTCGTAAAGAAGTCCAAGTTCCGGATGGTCACGTTGCAATCCATTTTCCAATTGCTGGAAAAAGGAGTATGGATGTGCTCCATCGATCTCAAGGACGCCTATTATCACATCAAGATAAACAGGGTGTCCAGGATACATTTACGCTTCCGCCTAGGAGCCAGTCACTTCCATATCCGAGCCCTGCCCTTTGGTCTCACCACGGCCCCCAGGGAGTTTACCAAATGTCTGGCAGTGGTGACGGCTCACCTGAGACATCTGGGATTCCAGGTGTGTTTCCGTATCTAGACGACTGGCTCCTCACCGACCCCACCAGGCATCTTCTTATTCAAGCCGTGAGTGCTACCATCGAATTGGGACATCTGTTAGGAATTACATTCAACTGGGAAAAGTCTGTATTGCTGCCATCACAGCGTGTTGCCTTTATAGGCGCAGAGCTAGACTCTGTCGAGATGCGAGCATTCCTTCCATCAGAGAGGATAAAGATACTACAGGACCAAGTCCTAGCCTTACTACGCCGAAGCAAAGCCCCTGCCAGGCAGGTCCTTCAGCTTTTGGGGTCCATGGCGGCCGCCATTCTTTTGGTCCCTCTGGCAAGATTGCACATGCGAATTCTCCAGTGGCTCCTGTCGACCCAGTGGTCGTACCAAGATCTGCCCTTGTCCTACCCGATTCTCATTACGGAAACCTGCCGGCGAGATCTTCATTGGTGGCTCCCCTCCCCCAACCTGAACCAGGGGCGACTCTTCTGCCCCCTCTCACCCATTGCCACAGTGACCATGGACGCCTCCCAGATAGGGTGGGGGGGGCATTATCTGGACAGGACGGTTCAAGGCACGTGGCAAGATCACGAAACCCACTTACATATCAATGTCCTGGAAATGAGGGCAGTGCTTCTAGCGTTGCAGGCACTTCACAGCTCTCTTCCCAAGGGTACCATCGCAGTCTTCTCAGACAATATGGCGGTAGTATGGTACCTGAACAAGCAAGGAGGAACCAGGTCTTACCCTCTTTGCAGAGAAGCCATGAGAGATTGGAACTGGGCGATCGCTTCCCAGAGATTTCTAGTGGCAACACACATTCCGGGGAAGTCCAATGTGATAGCAGACAGGCTGAGCAGAGTTATTCTGATGCCTCACGAGTGGTCCCTGAACGACCGAGTAGCGGCTCGGATCTTCTCCAAGTGGGGGCTTCCCTGTTACGACCTGTTCGCCAGCCCCTGGAACGCGAAGTGCAGCAATTTCTTTTCCCTGATTCCCCCCCAGGGGGAGTCGCCCAGGGACGCTCTAGTCCACAATTGGCCCCCCCCCGGTCTGCTGTACGCCTTCCCTCCGGTCCCACTACTACCAAAGGTGATTCAGAAGGTGATCTGCTTGGGAAGCAACATGATTTTGATCGCACCACACTGGCCCCGCCAAGTTTGGTTTCCTTTCCTTCGGAAGTATGCAGTGAAGGATCCTTGGATTTTGGACCCAGTTCCAGACCTCCTGACTCTTCAGTCAGGTCAGATCCATCCATCACTGCGAACTCTCAAGCTAACGGCTTGGCTGCTCCACTTCCGACCTTAGTCAGACAGCATATCCTTTCGCCTGAGGTGGTCCGGATTCTGTCTTCTTCTCACAGAGCTTCCACTAAGGAGATATATTCTAATAAATGGAAAAGGTTTGCCATTTGGGCCCAGCGGCACAACCTTGACCCTCTAACAGCCCCGGTGTCTGCAGTATTCGATTTTTTGGCAACTCTTTTTAAACAGGGTTCTGCTGTCTCCACGCTTAAAGTCCAATTGGCAGCGATTTCTAATTATCATGTTGCCTTTGAGCCTTCACTCATGAGTCATAAGTTGTGTAAGGCCTTTCTTAAGGGAGCTTGGTTGCTTCGCCCACCGGTGTCGCAACCTGTTTTGCCATGGGATTTGAATGTAGTTTTAGGAGCCTTGACGTCTCATCCCTTCGAGCTGGCGGCCACTTGTGAGCAAAAGTTCTTATCTTGGAAGACTGCCTTCTTGATAGCTATTACTTCAGCCAGAAGAGTTTTGGAGCTTCAGGCCCTCTCTGTTAAGCCCCCTTATCTGATCTTTCACAAGGATAGAGTGTCTCTAAGACTAAACCCATCTTTTCTTCCGAAGGTTTCTTCTACTCTTTGTCTGCATCAATCTATAGAGCTACCAGTTTTCTTTCCAAAATTTTCCAACAAGGCAGAATACAGACTTCATCAGTTGGATGTGCATAGACAACTGAGATTTTACTTAGATAGGACACAGCAGCAGAAGAAATCAGACCAGTTGTTTGTAGCCTTTGCAGACAACAGGATTGGCAAACCAGTAACTAAGACCACTATTGCTAGGTGAATTAGGGATTGTGTTTCATTTATTTATGCATCAACAGGAAGGGACCTTCCATTTCCAGTTAAAGCGCATTCTGCTAGGGCTATGGCAACTTCAGTGGCCTTTCACGCCAGACTGTCGGTGGATGAGATATGTGCAGCGGCCACTTGGGCTTCTCCACATACTTTTATTTCTCATTACAAACTGGACGTGGCCTCTAGAGGTCGGGCGTCCTTTGGTTCCACAGTGCTCAGGAGTGTTTTCCAGTGAGCCTCCCAGGATCTAGGTGCTAGGGATGCTGTCCCATCAGTCATGAATGTAGGCGAGATAGGATCGCATTACATCTTTTAGTTATGTACTTACCATAACGATAAATGTATGTGATCCATCTCACCTACATTCTTACGTACCTGCCCTCCTTCCCCCTACCTGTTGGATGTGGAGGAAACACTATTGTACAGTTGGAGTGGTCCACGTGAGTGAGTGGTGGGGGGGCAAACAAGATCTGGGGTTTTGGGCGTGGTGCATCCTGGGATAAGGGAGTTGGCCCAGCCAATGAGAGACTTCGTGCTAGTGTATCGGCAGAGTCAGAGCCGATTCTCGGCTCCGAGCCCATCAGTCATGAATGTAGGCGAGATGGATCACATACATTTATTGTTATGGTAAGTACATAACTAAAAGTTCTGCGACATTTGCTATGCGATCGCTTAACTATTTGACTCATTTTACCCATCTTCAAAGAGATCTCGTGAAAGAGCTTGAAGATACTCTGCAGGGTAATACAGATGGAGCTGTCTCTGACAAAGTGACAGCAAAACGTAATACCCTTAACTCCATTGTGAACTCGTCCATGCGGCTCATTTCCTTTGCAGCCGATGGTTCGAGTCGGGCAGCGGGTTCAGTGATAGCTCTTCGGAGACAGTCCTGGATGTGCTTATGCTCCTTTGTGGAAGCCTTCAAGTCTTCCTTTGTCAACACCCCGTTTGATGGCTCTTCTCTGTTTGGGCCCAAAGTCAAGGAGACTCTCACTAGGTGTGAGCAGGAGGGAAAGACTCTATCTGCTGTAGGAGTCCGTTTTTCCACCCCTACCTGACCATACCCCAAAGGGCAGAAAGGTGGAAAAATGTGGTTACGAAATTCCCAAGGAGCTTTCCAGAACACATGTAGTGAACCCCCCTCCAGGGGTAGAGGAGGGGACAATAATGGAAGATGCCGCCCAGGTGGCAGAGGGGGTCCGCAGAACCAGGGCAACAGGGATCAGTTCCTTGGTAAGCCCTATCAGCGCTCCTGAAAGGAGGCCTGACTATCCTGCTCTGGAGGCAGTCGGAGGTCGCTTGGCTTTGTATCCAGATGTCTGGCTAGGAATTGCAACAGATTCTTGGGTACAAAGCATCGTTACCAGAGGATACATCTTCCCATTTCTAGAAAATCCACCTGTTGGCAAAAAATCCCAGACGTTCCACCCAGTCTCGAGGATCAAGCAGCCATAGAAATCCAGAGGCTGCAGAAAAAGTCATCCAGCCAGTCCCAGCAGACCAGATAGGATCTGTAACTTACTCCAGATTCTTTTTAGTTCCAAAGAAGACAGGGGACTGGAGGCCCATCTTGGATCTCAGCAGACTTGTAAAGAAGAAGTTCCGGATGGTCACGCTTCAGTCTATTTTCCCATTCTTCTGAGTGGGCGATTGGATGTGCTCTATAGATCTCAAGGATGCGTACTACCACATCAAAATGGCCAGGCCATCCAGAGTTCATCTGCGTTTCTGGCTGGGAGCTAGGTACTACCAATTCCGATCACTGCCCTTTGGACTCACAACAGCCCCCAGAGTGTTTACCAAATGCATGGCAGTGGTTACAACTCACTTGAGGCGTCTAGGATTCCGAGTGTTTCCGTATCTGGATGACTAGGTCCTCACCCCCGTCTCCAGGCATCAACTAATTCTGTCCAGGGATCACAATCTCTCAATCTCTGCTCTCAGTTAGGCATCACTATCAATTCTGAAAAGTCTGCTTTGTCACCATCGCAGCATATCTCCTTTATCGGAGCAGAACTAGACACTACCACCTCCACAGTAAGATTGCCCTGGACAGAATAGTCGCTCTCCGAAATCAGGTCTCGGACATTCTGCAGAGAAGAAAGGTACCGGCCCATCAAGTACTGAAACCCCTAGGCACCATGGCAGCTACGCTCATAGCAGTTTTTCTGGGACGTATGTACATGGAGATTCTTCAGTGGTTACTATTCACCCAGTGGTCATACCAACAACTTCCCATGTCATTCTTGATCATGATTACGGAATCTTGCAAAAATGATCTTCGCTGGTGGTTAACCAGCCAACATGCTACAGTGGGTTGACCATTTGTTCTCCCCCTGCCATCAGCAACGGTGACCACAGACACTTCTCTGATAGGGTAGGGGGAACTTTTTCAGGGAAGAACAGCCCAAGGCACCTGGTCGGAGACAGAGTTGCAGTTGCGCATCAGTGTTCGGGAGCTGAAAGCTGTGTTTTTGGCATTGCAGCACTTCCACGGCTCTCTGCCTCTAGGGACAATTGTGATACAGACAGACAACATGTCAGTAGTCTGGTACATCAACACGCAAGGGGGAATGAAGTCTTACCCCCTGTGTCTAGAGGCCTTGAGAATTTGGCAGTGGGCATTGTCCACCGGGCGCTTTCTGATAGCAACGCATATCCTGGGGGAATCCAACATGATAGCGGACAAATTGAGCAGAGCCATTCTGCTACCGCACGAGTGGTCTCTCAAAAATGAAGTTGCGGACAAGATTTTCCGCAGATGGGGCCAGTCTTGTGGTGACCTGTTTGCATCCCCTTTGATTGCCAAATGCAGAGGCTACTTTGTCCTAAATCCCCCACCAGGGGAAAGCCCAAGGGACTCACTTGTACACGATTGGCCCTTGGGACTCCTGTATGCCTTTCTACCTATACCCCTGATTCCGAAATTCTTGCAGAAAGCCAAAACCCTGGGAAGGACGGTAATTTTAATGGCCCCTCTTTGGCCTCATCAAATTTGGTTCCCCTTCCTTCGACTCTATCAACTGGAGGAACTTTGGATTCTGGACTCAGTTCCAGACCTACTGACACATTCGTCAATTGCCCTCCATCCCTCCCTTCGTTCCCTCAAACTGACAGCTTGGCTGCTCCGATTCCCTACCTAGCCAGGTCACACGATTTTTCTTTGGATGTACAGCACATTCTTGTATCTTCGCATAAGGCTTCTACTAGAAAGTTGTATGCTAGTAAATGGAAGCAGTTTGCTTTTTGGGGCTCTCAAAATAACATTGATCCTTATGTTGCCCTGATTGCTAGTATCCTGGAATTCCTATCTAAGCTTTTCCACAAAGGTGCTGCAGCTGCCACAATTAGAGTTCAGTTGGCTGCCATCTCGAATTTTCACCTCGGAGCTGAAGGCTCTAACTTAATGTCTCACAGAGTATGTAGGGTCTTCCTTAAGGGCACCATTTATCATAGGCCACCTGTTAGACAACCCTTTACTCCCTGGAATCCAAATTTTGTGCTGTCACGTATTATTCTTCCCCTCTTTGAGCCTGCATCATCCTGTCAGTTGAAGTTTCTTTCTTGGAAGACTATTTTCCTGGTGGCCATTACTTCAGCACGCAAGGTATCTGAGCTTCAAGCCCTATCTGTCAAACCCCCATATTTGGTGTTCCATCCAGACAGGGTATCACTGCGGACTAATCCTTTAGTCCTGCCAAAAGTGTGTTCTGAGACCAATCTGAACCAAACTATTGAACTTCCAACCTTTTTCAGTAATCATTCTAATCATTTGGAGTACATGTTGCATAAACTTGATGTCCACAGACAATTGAGATTCTATTTGGACAGGACAAAGAAATGTAGAAGATCTGACCAACTCTTTGCAAATTATGCTGATGCTAAGAAAGGATTACCAGTTTCTAAAGTTACCCTTTCCAAATGGTTAACTGACCGCATCAGAGTTATCCACCCTTAAATGAACAAAACATTAGAGCATGGTGTGAAGACCCATTCAACTAGAGCCGTCTCCACTTCTTCGGCTTTTTTGGCTCGTTTACCTTTGGGCACTATATGTGCAGCTGCCACTTGGTGTAAGCCTCATACTGTTATCACTCATTACAAAGTGGACAGGGCCTCCAGGGTCAGGGCTTCCTTTGGTTCCACTGTCCTCAGGAATATACTCCCTTGAGCCACCCAGGATTAGGGTGCTTGGGACGCTACCCATGTGTAAGAATAAACGGCAAGATTGAACAACTTCATGTAAAGAAGTTATGTACTTACCATAACGTTCCATGTGAGTTGTTCATCTCGCCTTTATTCTTACATTCCCACCCACTTCCCCCTCCAGGATCTCGAAGAGGGAGTAGACTTGGGGTCTGGTAGTCTTGTTCTGAGACTTTTTTACTCTGACTGGATTATTTAGTGAGTTATACTTGCTCATGCTGAGTTCAGCAAACTAGATCTGAGGTAGGACATAGAGCATCATGGGATAGGGGCCTGGCCTTGAGCTACTTTGAGATCTTTAGCTAGTAAAGCGCCGACTTGGAGCCAATGGCTCGGCTCCGAACCCTAATGTAAGAATAAAGGCGAGATGAACAACTCACATGGAACGTTATGGTAAGTACATAACTGCTTTTTTTGAAGATAGCCATCAGTTAATAAAATGGTAATTTTATCAAAAAATTGCACATTATGCAGAGAGCATCTTCTTCCAGATAATGTTTATCTTACCTTATTTAATAAATTAATATTGAAATTTATGTGCTACCCTAAGAAATCAAGAATTGCTTACTTTCACCATAGTAGATCTTGGGAAAAGGATGCAATAAAATGACCAGATTTGGAAACTTATGCTAAGGCTGTTTTAGGTAAAACAATAACAAATTGGTTAGAAATAAACCACTTAGTAAATTTTTGGAGAAGGTTGCATATGCATCTTTTCAATGATAAAAACATAAAGATTTCTGGCGCATGTCATGATCTTGCAAGCAGTTGTGTATGGTTAATTCAGTACAGTACAACTAATCCAACACATTTCAGATATGTTTAATCAATTCTAAATAGTTTCAAGCTCATTATTTTTAGTCAAGGATTTGAAGTTTTTGTTTAATCTATTAACTGCATTTTTCTATTTGTCTTGAATTTGATCTTGAATTGGTAGATGGGTTATTGATTAAGGATATTGGAAATTATGCCCAGAAAAATTTAATGAAGCAGTACTTTATCAAGACTCTAATATTCCTAAACGAATCGAATATCTTTGTGCATTACTGTATAAAAATTATAGTCCATCTACAATCATCTCAGACTTGTATAATAAGGTTGTAAATTTTAAAAGTTATTTAAATAAGTTTTGGAGTTTTATCTTGATTAGTAAAATGCTACAGAAAATAATAAATCCGTTATTTTATAATCCATTAAATATACTACTCATTTCAATATTGGCATATCTTTGCTTGGAATTACATAGAGCTTTTTATACTCTTGACACGCTTGCTAAAATAAATAAGAAAGATATTAATTGTGGGATGCAATCAAAGATTTGTAGCTAATTGGCAACACTTTATTTTCGCACCTTTCTAAATAAATATTGTGAAATATTGTCATTAATCTTTATGGTCCAAAATAATAGCGTGAATAAATCTGTAGTGTTACATTATGACGAGCCTTTTTGTAAAGAAATCATGATAATCTTTAATTTGGGCAGTCGTTTTCATTTGCAAAGAGACCACCACCAAAAAACCTGGCTGAAGACTGGAGCTACTCATTTCAAAGCATTCCTTTATCTTCTTCATAATGTCATTTATTGGCATTTGTTTACTGGGATAGTCTTCTGGGCCAGTGGGGTCCTGGAGAGAAAAACTCCACAGAAAACCTATACAAAGCATAAAAGAGAAATGTTATTGTAATGTTAAACATTTAGAGAAAAAATAAACAAAATCCTAAGATCTATTGCATAGTAAAGTACCACAGAAAACTTGTACATTCTTCTACCCTGTAAGGGTTGTTAATACAAGGTAAATATAGCAGTATGGGTTAAATTATGTTAAGAACTTAGCTAGTCTGTGCAGAAAGGATTGCTTTATACCAGTTACGTAGCTAGTTTGAGAGGTTTGAGCTAAAATTACATTGAGTTTTCTAGCACCTAAATTATAGGAGGTAGTAGTGTGAGAAGATGTAGTGTGCTGGGTGAGGGGGGTGGCTACAAGATGGGGTAAAGGTGAGAGGATGAGTGAAAAGGAGGAAGAAGGCAAGTTATATGAAAAAGAGTAGTGGTAAAAAAGAAAAATAGAGAGAAATTGATATAAGTTTAGAAAGGGCAAGGCATCGGGAAGGTAGATTAGGATGAGGTGTAGAATAAATAGGAGTGTAAAAAGTTCTTGAGGAAAGGGCAGGGGAGATGTGGAATGATGGGAGGGTATTTGAGAGCTAGGTTATGGAAGTTGGAGGCTTAGTGCAGTTACACAGCCAGTGGGATTGGAGATGGTTTCTGAGAGCTGTTTTGAAAGAACCATTGGTATGAATGCTGAAAATGGCTATAGGGAGTCTGTTCCAACTTTTTGCTATTGCCAGAGAGTAAAGAAGTTGGCCTGCAGGTAGTTTTGGTTTGTAGATTTGGAGGGGGAGCTGGTTCTCGGATCGTAGGGACCTACTGGGGTTGTAGTGGGGAAAATAAGGAACTAAGGGCAGAACAATCCTGAGGTTTTGTGGGAAGTTTGCCTGTGGTGGAAAGTTGTCGATATGTGAGATAGTGGGGAATTTCAGCCAGTTTAATGTTTTTAGGGATATACAGTGATGGGTGGAATGGTGAGAACCTGTTACAAATTTGGCTGTTTTGTTGTAGTACATTTCTAGTTTAGTTTTAAGTGAGGATTGGAGGTTGGTAAGCAGTTGGGCACAATAGACCAGAGAAGGAAGTAGGTGGAAGCGAGTACTTGTTTTGATGGGAGGGAAAGGAATTTTGTCTGTAAAGAAGTCCTAGTTTCTTGTGGGTCTTACTGATGTTATTTTAGATCTGTAGAACACATTTTAGGGTTTTCTCAATTGACATCTAGCAGTTTGGTATTGGTAACTGTTTCAATTTTTGTTTTGTTCAGGGAGAGTATGTTAAATTGGGTTTTGTTGAGGAGTATTCTCTTTAGAGTGAATATTATAAGCTTGGGTTTATTGGGGTTTAGAGTTGGATGGTTGTTGTGGAGCCATGATTCTGTGGCAGAGAATGCAGATTGAATGGTGTATTGCAGCTGAGTTAAGTCTGTTGCAGAGCAGATAATAGTGGAATCATCTGCATATTGTACACAAGATCCCTGGTGACATGCTAAATGGACGTTGTTGATAAAAATGTTGAAGAGTAGAGGTCCTAGAATAGAACCCTAGGGGACTCCAGTGGGGTTGTGTATATATGGGAAGATAGATTGTTGCCATTTTGCAACATGTTCTCTGTTTGTTAGGTATCTATTGAACCAGGTGAGTGATGGGGTAGAGAGTCCCTTATTAGAAATCTGAGAGAGGAGCAGAGTGTGAGAGATGGTATCAAAGGCTTTGGATAGGTCCAGAAATAGTGGAGACAAACTTCCCGGAGTCATGGGCTGCATTAACTTGGTCCATAAAGGATATCAGGGCAGTGGAAGTGCTATGACCTGGTCTGAAACCATGTTGTGTTTATGAAAGCATATGATTCTTGAGAATGAAATGTAGACGTATACATTTTTCCCGCAGTTTAGATAAGGGGGAATAGAATAGCTATGTGGCAGAAACTGGAAATATCAGTTGAGGAATACTTTTTTCCAAAGGTTGGGAACATAAAATTCTTGTATGGATCGATTTATGAGTATACTAATGGGGTAAGCAATTGCATCTGTGGCGATTTTTAGATACGAAATGGGTAATCTGTTTGCTGCATTGGAACATGGTTTTAGTTTTAGAAGTATTTTTTTTTGAAAGAGGTTGGGACAGTCAAGAGTGTGAATATGGGCTTGGAATTGTTTGTGGCAGAATTTAAGTGGGAAGAAGATGTGGACTGGGACTGTGTGTGAGTGGGAAGGTTTGCTTGATCTGGAATGTTTGTAGTAGAGAGTGGAGGTAGGGATTGTGTTGTAACACAGTAGTTTGGTCTGGGGTGTTGGATGCAGGGAGAGGTCTTGAGAAATTGGTTGTAATATTAGCTATAGCATCAATGGAGTAGAAGCTAAATATACTTGCTATCTGATCTGGAGACTTGTCAGGGTGGAGGCAAGGATCTTGTTTTGTACCTTGGTTAAGGAGAGCACTAATGGTGGATCATTATTATTTGGGTTGTGTTTGTAATTTTTTTGTTACAATTTGTCTTTACATGATTACAAAGTTGCTTGAAATTTACTAGATTGGAGGAGTTGTTATGTTTATTTCAAAGTTTCCAGGTTTTATCTCTTAGTAACATTTGCTCCTGTGTTGGTTTAGTTAACCATGGAGTGTGATTAATTTTTAGTCTTTTGGTATGGGGGGTGCATAGCTGTCTAGTATTTTTAGGAATGTGCTGTTAAAATAGAGCAGGGCATCATCAAGTGGGAGAAAGTTTAGGCTATTCCAATTGATGCTTTTAGACTGTTGTTAAAAGTGAATGGATTGAAGTTAGCTAGGTTCCTGACATGATTTGTTTTAATTTTTTTGTTTTTTTGTGATAGGGGGAGTAGTTCAAATAAAGGCAAGAAGATAGTCACTTAGAGATTTTAGAGGGGGTCAGAGGCTAAGAACCAATTTAAGATGGCTGCTTCATTGGTTCTTTTATTATATCTGGTGGGACTAGAGATAAGTTGAGTGTAATGAAGTAGGTTAATAGTATTGATGGGAGTTTTTGAGCTAATATGTGACCAGTTTGTATTTATATTGCAGAGTATTATGGTTTAATTTTTTATGTTGTGGGAGGGCCAAGAAAGTACATCTTCCAAAACTGGTATGTTATTTCCAGGTGGAATATATAAGACTATGATACAGAGATTTTTAGAATTATTTATTTTCAGGAAGATGACTAAGATTTCGGCATTAGAGAATTGTAGTATTTGACCAGTAAATGGGTATATATTGAATGTATCGGGGAACAGGATAGCAACACTGCTGCCCTTTTTATTAGTTCTGTTTGCCCGTATTACATTGTAGTTGAGAGGAAGGGATTCTGTGTCCCTTATGTTAGGTTTTAGCCAGGTTTCAGTTATGGCAAGGATATAAGTTTTATTATGGGCTTGCCAGGCATGCAGGTCTGAATTTTTGTTCTGGATACTTTGAAGGTTTGTGGTTGTGGTGTGTAATGATTTAGGGGCTTTGCTTGTGATGGGTGGAGTGGTGGCAATTGGACCTGGATTGGGATGGAAGTCGCCACATTGAATTAGAGATGAGAAAAGTGATGAGGGCTTGTGTTACAGATGGTTGTTTAGAGTCTATAGGGTGCAGTAGAAAGAGGGTGGTGTGGTTTGGTCAGGAAATTGAATAGTTCATAGGTAGGTACTAGGCTATCGGCCCTGGGCCTATATAAGTCTAGCCAAAAAGATTCCCTGGCTTTTGCCACAGAAGAAAATTATTTTCCTGTGCCCCTGTCAAGCAGTGCCGCAGAGATGATCCCCGGGGTGAATTTTCTATTTCCTATCCAGTCGTCAAGATTTTTCTTAGAGGGCCAGTGAGGAGCTTTGCGTGACATGAATGGGTAGTTTGTTCCAGAGTATGGGAAGTCTCTGGAACAGGAATCTATCCCTCCAGAAAGTTCTGTTTATTGTGGTGACAAGGTTTAGGTCCCTGGAGCGTGTAGTTTGGAGAGATTGGGATTTCTTTAAGTGTAGCATGTCCAACAGCTCTAGGTTTGACATAGCTTTGTATGTTGAGATCGCCTCTGAGTAGGCGATGTGCGACAGAGTAGAGCTGGAGTTTTTTGAGACTGTCTGCATTTGGCATCTGTTTGAGGGCAGTAATCCTCTTAGTGAGGTATTTCTGTGGCCTTTCCAATTGTTGTAGGTGTCTTGTGAGATGCATGCCAAATGGGGCATTGTACTCTATAATGGGTCTAATGAGTGATGAGTAGAGAGGAACAATGACCTCCTTTTTCCTAGAGGAGAACTCTTTTGTGATGAGGTGTGCCACGTAGAAGGATTTCCTGACTACTGTGGTGATGTGGTTATCAAAGGAGAGACAACTGTCCACCTGTGTCCCCAAGGTCTGTTATCATACTTTCAGTATTTAGTGAGCTACCGCCTATGTGGTAGTTCATGGGTACCGAGTTTTTCCCAAAGGGGATGACAATGCAATTCTTGGCATTTAGCTTGAGGCCATGACTTTGACACCAAGCAACTGTCTCTGTGAGGCCCTTTTGTAGAATGTCTACATCATTAGGTGATTCTATTACGGCTCCCAGTTTGCAGTCATCTGCGAACTTTGTTAGCCAAAGAGCTTCTGTATTGGCCTGCACTCCAGAGAAGTTGATGCCGAACAGGAAAGGACCCACGTCCGAACCCTGTGGTACTCCACTCGTCACTGGTCTGAAGTCAGACTTGGCGACGGCTACTAAGTATTTTAGTACAAAGCAGAGGAGTTATAGAATAAAGGCTGTGGTGTATAACTGAGTAGCTTTCTGCTGGGGGATTTATGCAGGTGGTTTTGGATGAGTATGTAGAGAGTATTAAATTTGAATTGAATGAAGGGCGTTCTACTGGAAGAGCTAATATAAATATAGTATGGGATAACAAGAGGAAGGTGTAGGAGGCCATGTTTGGGGAGGAACTAGAGGTAGATAGGAAGTGAGTGACAGGAAGTGGAGTATTGTGTAGAGCTGGAATTGGGTAGGAGGTGTAGTTAGGGGGTATAAATGTAAGGATAATGGGGATGGGTGGTTATGGGGGTAGGGTAGAAGGCAGAGTGAGCCTGGGCGGGTTGGAACAGATCGCAGGTAACTTAACAAATGCAGCCACAGAAGCAAGAAGAGAAGGCTGATGAAAAGTTTAGAATGTAACAAAAGGAGAAAAGGGAGGCCAGGAAGTCTAACTGTTGCTAAGTATGAGTAGAAATACCTCACAAAGAGCATCACCGGCCTCAAACAGATGCTCTATGGAGACAGTCTCAAAAAACTCCAGCTCTACTACATTGCATATTGCCTACTCAGAGGCGATCTCTGCCTAACATACAAAGCCATGTCAAACCCAGAGCTGTTGAGTATGCTACACTTACAGAAATCCCAATCCCTCTGAGCCACAGGCTCCAGGGACCTAAACCTTGTCACCTCAATAAACAAAACATGCTAGACTGATAGGTTCCTGTCCCAGAGACTCCCCATACTTTGGAACAGACTGCCCAGTCAAGCAGAGCACCTCGTTAGCCCTCTTTTAAGAAAAATATTGATGATTTGATGGGAAGCAGGAAATTCACCCCGGGATCACTTCTGTGGCTCTGCTTGACAAGGGCACAGGAAAATAATTTTTGGGTGGCGAAAGCCAGGGAATCTTTATGGCTAGGCTTGTACAGCCCCTAGGGCCGATAGTCTAGTACCTACATTTGAACCTATGAATTTGCCAGAAAGGTATAAATGGAGGAAGGGAGAAGAGGTAAAAGAGCAGAAAAAAATAAGTTAAATTATAAAGGGCAGAAGAGCAGTGATAAGAAGAAAATTAAGGTATGAGGCCGGGGTAGAATCTAGCAGGGGGGCGGTGATTCGGTGTTGTGCTAGCTGCAATGCACAAACAGGTTATTTGCAGCAATTAGGAGATAGTAACATACATAAAATGGTTTAGATGTTTGCTAGCATGGGAGAAGGCACTTGTTGTTCCAGACTTGATGGGGGGGGGGGGGGGTCAGAAATGATTTTCTGTACCAGTAGAACAGCCTAGAAAAAAAAAAAGAGAAAGATGCATGTTAGGTGAGGGAGCCCAACTGATGGTAAGAGGTGTTGCTGTGGATAGAGAGGAGATAGGAAAAGGGGGTTAGAGAAAAGGAGAGAAGATCTGTTAGGAGAACGCAGGAACTGGTTAAGGGGTGGGTAAAACTAGAGCATAAATTAGTAGTGGTGAAAGAGCCAAGGGTTTGTAATAAAACGATGGTGAGAAGTAGACATTAAGTGGAGTAGGAATGGAAGGAGAAGTTTGTATATGTAAGGTTTATTTATTTATTTATTTGCAGTTTGTTAACCGGCAAAGTCCAATGGGCCAGAATGAGCCCGTTTTCAGTGGAGGCTTGGGGAGAAAAACTCCATATACAGTTATTACAAAGCTAATATCGACAAAGTTAATAAGGTTAGATAAAAGGATTAGGAGAAACTAGGAAGAGTTTAAGCAACACCAGGTAATATACAATAAGCGATGCACAGAGAGTCTAAATAACATACAAAGCACAAAACAAATGCAGTTTGGCAAAGAAATGACAGTATTCTGCACACTATATCCTGGCATTTAGTTATTCAAGCGCATGAATATCTGTCAGGATCATGTTGAACAGTTGCAGCAAGATGTAAATTCCAGTTCAGCAGCTGATATCGGCTCCATGGTACAAGAGCTGATTACATGCACTTTCTGTAGGTTAAAACAACAGAATACAGTGTGCCATACACCATGATTATGTAAACTGGTTAAAACAGCAGAATACAGTGTGCCGTACACCATGATTATGTAAACTGGTTAAAACAGCAGAATACAGTGTGCCGTACACCATGATTATGTAAACTGGTTAAAACAGCAGAATACAGTGTGCCGTACACCATGATTATGTAAACTGGTTAAAACAGCAGAATACAGTGTGTCGTACACCATGATTGTATAAACTGGTTAAAACAGCAGAATACAGTGTGCCGTACACTATGATTATGTAAACTGGTTAAAACAGCAGAATACAGTGTGCCATACACCATGATTGTGTAAACTGGTTAAAACAGCAGAATACAGTGTGCCGTACACCATGATTGTATAAACTGGTTAAAACAGCAGAATACAGTGTGCCGTACACTATGATTATGTAAACTGGTTAAAACAGCAGAATACAGTGTGCCATACACCATGATTGTGTAAACTGGTTAAAACAGCAGAATACAGTGTGCCGTACACCATGATTATGTAAACTGGTTAAAACAGCAGAATACAGTGTGCCATACACCATGATTATGTAAACTGGTTAAAACAGCAGAATACAGCGTGCCATACACCATGATTATGTAAACTGGTTAAAACAGCAGAATACAGTGTGCCATACACCATGATTATGTAAATTGGTTAAAACAGCAGAATACAGTGTGCCGTACACAGTGATTGTGTAAACTGGTTAAAACAGCAGAATACAGTGTGCCGTACACCGTGATTGTGTAAACTGGTTAAAACAGCAGAATACAGTGTGCCGTACACCGTGATTGTGTAAACTGGTTTAAACAGCAGAATACAGTTTGCCATACACCATGATTATGTAAACTGGTTAAAACAGCAGAATACAGTGTGCCATACACCATGATTATGTAAACTGGTTAAAACATAATGATATGGCTTAACAGCAGGTCAACTAAAGGAGTACAGCCCTGGTTAAGAGCTTTTTCCACCATAAGCTAATTAGTCAGTTTGTATAACTAATAAGCAATGCTCAGTACGATAAGCATGAACTAAAAACAGGCTTGTAAACGTAATGTTTCGCTAACTTACAGTGTCCACATTACACATTTAAGCAGTACTCAAAAACAGTAAGCCAACAGCTGCAACACGGGAAATGTTAAATAAAATATGTACTAAACAAGACTGATTGAATCTACAATATCTGCTCTACCTTGTACAAATTAAGAGGAAGCCAAATACAGCAGATTGTATTGTAGCATCTAGCACACCACTGGGAGTGATATTTGTGTAAAAGTTGAATACTGGAGATAGAAAGATGGCGCAAAACGCCTGTAGTAGGTTTTAAATGCCGTGAGCATGCTGGGACCACAGAATGAAAGTAAAAGCAAAAACACGATGAGGACTGACAGTATGACAGCCACAGGGGCTTGCTTACCCTTAAATGGACCACATCACGGGTAACTTAAAAATAATCATCGAAGCAAGAAGAGAAGGCTAATGCAGAGTTTAGAACATAACAGGAGGAGAAAAGGGAGGGCAGGAAGTCAAACTTTTGCCATGTGTGAGTAAAATGTACCAGAAAGGTTTAAATGGAGGAAGGGAGGGGAGGGTAAAAGAGCAGAAAAAAAGAAGTTAAATTATAAAGGACAGAAGAGCAGTGATGAGAAGAAAATTAAGGTATGAGGCAGAGGTAGACTCTAGCAGTGGGAATTGTTGGGTGGTGTGCTAGCTGCAGTGCATAAACCGGTTATTTGCAGCAGTTAGAAGATAACATACATAAAGTGGTTTAGATGTTTGCTGGCAAGGAAGAAGGCACTTGTTCCAGACTTGATTGGGGGGGGGGGTCAGCAATGATCACTGTACCAGGTGAACAGCATACAATGGTTTAGATGTTTGCTGGCATGGGAGAAGGCACTTGTTCCAGACTTGATGTGGGGGGGGGGGTAATTGATAAAGGAATTATAATTAAAAGAATGAGACTGTCCTCAAAGTGTGCTTTTATTATTCCATAGTGTAAAGTTCTAAACTTGGGACCGATCCTCGGCAGATAATTGAGTCCCACTCTAATAATGTATTAATGTGCATTTTCAGAAATTTGTAAGATTTCTCTGACATGCTACGTATATATTACAAGTAGCTTTTTTTTTTTCTCTTTTTTTAGAATTTTTTTTTCAATCTTGTCATTTGCTTTTTACTGTTGTATTTGTAGGTTCATAGGTGTGTACTAGGCCAATGGTCCTGGAGCCTTTATAGGCCTAGCCCATAGAAGTGCCCTGGCATTGTGCCGCCTATCACGTAGAGCCACTGGAGTGATCCCTGGGGTGAACTTTCTATTACCCATCCACTCTTCAAGATTTCTCTTGAAGAGGGTCAGCGAGGTGCTCTGCTTGACATGTATGGGAAGCTGTCCAGAGCATGGGCAGTCTCTCTGGGTGAGGATACTGTCCCTCTAGCATGTTCTGTTGATTGTGGTAATGAGGTTGAGGTCTCTGGAGCATATGGTGCAGAGGGATTAGGATTTCTTTAGATGTAGCATTTCTAACAGAGCTGGGTCAGACATGGCTTTATAAGTAAGCAGAGATCACCTCTAAGTAGGCAATATGAGACCGAGAATAGCTGGAGTCTTTTGAGTCTCTCCATGTAGGACATGTGTTTAATGCCTGTGATCCTCTTCATGAGGTACTTCTGTGGCCTCTCCAGCTGTTGCAGGTGTCTAGTGAGGTACATGCCAAATGGGGCATTATACACAATAATTGGTCTAATGAGGGGAAGAGTAGAGAGAGATGATGACCTCTTTCTTCCTGGATGCAAAACCCTTGGTAATGAGATGTGCCACATAGAAGGACTTTCTGACTACAGTGGCATTGTGGTGGTCGAAGGAGAGGTTGCTGTCAACCTGTATCCCCAGATCTCTTTTAACACCTTCAGTGTTCAGTGGGTTCCCACCGATGTTGTAATTAGTGGGAACTCAGTTTTTACGAAAGGGTTAAGCTTAAGGCTATGGTTTCGACACCAATCATTGGTCTCAGTTTGGCCTTTCTGTAGGATGTCTGCATCACTTGGGGAGTTAATGGCTCCCAGCTTGCAGTCATCTGCAAACTTGGTCAGCCAGAGTCCCTTTGTGTTTGCCTGGACTTCTGAGAAGTAAATGCCGAACAGGAGAAGACCCAGGACTGATCCCTGTGGGACTCCACTATTGACTAGTTGGCAGTCTGACTTGGAGTCCGCTACTTTCACACTGTGTGGTATATCTGTGAGCCAATTTGCAACCCACCTAGTGATATAGGGATTGATGCCTAGTTTGGTGAGTTTATCAATAACTCCCGAGTGAGGAATGGTATCAAAGGCTTTGGCCAAATCGAGGTAGGCTGTATGCACTGCCTTACCTTCATCCACAGCCCTGGTGACTGACTCAAATAAGTCAACCAAGTTGAACCTGCATGATCCCCCTTTCGCAAAGCCAAATTACGTGGGGTCTAGAGTTTGGAGATTTCCTATATATTTGGTAATCAGGTTCATGATGATGCGCTCCATAGCTTTACATATCAGACTTGTCAGGCTAATGAGGCAGTAATTCCCAGGGTCTGTAGTCGCTCCCTCTTTATGGAGAGGGATGACTGTAGCAGTGGCCCATTCGGTAGGGACAAAGCGTGAGATGAGGCTGTGACTGAACAGGGCACACAGATGTGGTGTCAGTTCGCTTTGTAGTTCATGTAGAACACAGCCAGGGATATTATCGGGTCCCATGGAAGTTTGCATTCTTGGCCTTGGGCAATGCAGCTTTAACCTGTGCTGCAATAATGCTGGGTGCCTGGCATTCTTCTGGTATTGTGATTGGTACTTTGGGGGGGGGGGGGTAAAGTTGGCACTGAATCTGGCAGCAAGTGCGTTGGCAATATCTGTTGGCTGAGTATAGGGGGTTCCAGTGTGCAGCATCTCAGAGCAAATCTGAGTATTGCTGTGGAGGTTCTTGATATAGCTATAGAAGGATTTGTGATTGTTTTTAGTGTCTGCAGCAGTTCTGCCTTCATAGCTGGGAGGATTTGATGAGGGATCTCAACTTTTTGTAGAGGCTAATAAGGGAGTTTTTCCAGTCTTGGGACTTCACCTTTTTCTGCAACAGTTTCTTCCTTATGTTGTAGAGTTTATTAATGGCAGGGGACCACCAGATTGGCTTCCTTTTTTTTGGAGGAGAGCGTCTTGGTTCTGTTGGGTATGGCTAGTTCCATGCATTTGTGTACATGTTCGTACAGTGCATTGGTGTATGATTCGGCAGTCATGCAGCTATTTTCCATTGGCATGGGTGTCGTGAAGTTAGCCACCTCTGTTTTTAGGAGTTCAAAGACAGCATTGGAGAAGTTTTTCAAGGTGGTTACCTTTCCGGGGAGTGTGGATGAGATATGTATTTCTATGGTGATTAGTTTATGGTCAGATCTGACCAGGGAGGGATTGACTATTGGTGTAGAGCAACGGTCGCCCATGTTAGTAATAACCAGGTCGAGGATGTTGCTTCCTTTAGTGGGGGTCAGAATTAGCTGATCCAGGACATTGGAATTGATGAATTCCAGGAAGCCTTGGACCAGTGTATTGGTGCTTGAGTAGTTTTCCCAGTTGTTGGCGGGGTAGTTGAGGTCTCCTAGTAAGAGAGTGTTGGATTGGACCTTGATAGATTCCAGGGTGCATAGGAATGTAGATTGAGAGCCTAGGGACATGGTTGGGGACCTTTAGCAGGCTATGACCTGGATCGCTGTCTTACCCAATGTTAGTTGTACCTGAAGTATCTCAGATGCGTTATGCTGGGCTACTAGTCTGGAGGTGTGCATATCCTTTATGAATATGGAGACACCACTGCCTTTGTAGCTTCAGTCCATGTTTCGAGCCTGAAAGGTGTGGAATGAGTTATAGCCTGGTAGTGCAGGGGTGCTGTCTGCAACTTTAAACAAGGTCTCCGCTACATGTCGATGTTCTCCATTTTAAGGAGTGATTCGAGCGAGTGCATCTTGAGATTTAGACTTCTAGTGTTGAGCAGCATGACCCTCAGATTGCATTTATTTATAGCTGTTATGGTGGTAATTTTATCTTTGGAACACCGCCTAAAAAGGCACTATAGGGGTGGCAAGAGCCTTAGCCAGTACCCGGAAACCCAGGGGTGACAGATGCAGGCCATCTCTGGCAAAGCATTGAGGCCTGTCAGTCATGTCATCCCAAGCCGACAGATACTGGATCCCCTTAGAATGACACCAGAAACTTAGCCAATTGTTGAAGTTAATCATTTTTTGTTTATATTGTGGTATCATTCTGGGTGACTGTAGGGTACTGCTTAGGGCTAGTGTCATACCTGCCTGGGCCACATAATCCGAGAGCTCCACCATGTCTCTTTTCATGTAGTCCAGGGAGGTGCATCTCAGGTCATTTATACACACATGGACAATGACAGAGTCATACTTGTACGTGTTGTGGAGTGACCTGAGTGCATGTTATGTGTCTGATTCTGGCACCTGATAGACAGGTGACTGTTACCTTCTCCTTATTCAACCTAGTGAGTGGGGACATCTGTGTGCCTCACTGTTGAGTCATCTATGATTAGTGTACTGGGCAAGGCATTTAGCCTTTGGGGCTTAGATTGAGGGGCACACTGTGGAGGTGAGCTATGTGTCCTGTGGTTTGTGCTGTGTTGTGTTGGTTGAGTGCATTTCTGTCTTGGAAGTGTCTGCTGTTTGGGTAAATTTCTATTGAGGGCCTCCACGAAAGTGGGTGTGTGGTTTGTATTTTTGTGGGAGAGCTGTGATAGTGGTTGTTCTGGAGGGCTATTTGTTCCATGTGGTGTGGTGCAGGTGTTGACCTTGTCCTCTTGACCAGTTAGTCCGGTCTTGGCTGGAGAGTGCATAGCTTCCAAGTTGGTGCTATAAGTGCATCTCTCACAAGTCTTAGTGTTGGGAGGTAAGAGGAGAGGGTTGTCTGTGTACATGAGGCAGTTGCTGCCCTGCCTTAGAATGCCCAAGTGCACCAGGTTAATAGGAGAAAGCACAGGGAACTGCCTTTTAATTATCCCAGGAGGGATGGTCATAACTACTTGGTACTGAAGCTATTTCTATGAACGACTAGTGCTGATGGCACTTAGGTGTGCTACAGTAATTGCTACAAAACCTGCTGAAGTGCAAAGTGATTAGGCTGTTTGAAGTGCAAGAAAGAAGGAACTAGCAAGCTCTACGGGAACCTGAAGAGCAGCCTTTCTGGCACCAGTAGTAGTTTGCCTCAGCTCGGCGCCGCTGCGCAGAGCTTAAACAAGTGCAAACCTGCGCAAATTCAGGCTTTTAAACCAGAAAGTTGAAAGGGATGGAAAAACTGCCCAAATGGCCAATAAACTAAAGTTTTTGGGCCAGAAACCACTCTTGTGGTAGATAGGTTACCTAGTGGTTCATAGGTTGGTACACCTATCAACCTAGGGCCTATACAAGCATAGCCATAACAATTCCCTGGCTATTTCTTCCCACACTATTTACTTCCCTGGACCCCTGTCTAGCAGGGCGACTGACGTGATCCCCGGGATGAATTTCCTTTCTCCCATCAAATCGTCAAGGTTCCTTTTGAAGAGGACCAAAGAGGCACTCTGCTTGACATGTATGGGCAATCTATTCCAGAGTCTGAGGAGTCTCTGGGTCAGGAAACTATCCCTCCAGCATGTTTTGTTTGTTGTGATGACAAGGTTTAGATCCCTGGAGTGTGTGGCTCTGAGGGATTGGGATTTCTTTAAGTGTAGCATGTCCAACAGCTCTGGGTTTGACATGGCCTTGTATGTTAAGCAGAGATCGCCTCTGAGTAGACGATATGCAACAGAGTATAGCTGGAGTTTTTTTAAGGCAGTCAGCGTAGGTCATCTGCTTTAGGCCTGTGATTCTTTTAGTGAGGTATTTCTGCGGCCTTTCCAGTTGTTGCAGATGTTGTGAGAGGTACATACCAAACGGGGCGTTGTATTCTATAATGGGTCTAATGAGGGATGAGTACAGTGGGACAATGACCTCCTTTTTTCTGGATGAAAAGCCCTTAGTGATGAGGTGTGCCACATAGAAGGATTTCCTGACTGTTGTGACGATGTGGTTATTGAAGGTGAGACCACTGTCCACCTGTGTCCCTAAGTCTCTTGTCACACTTTCGGTGTTTAGTGTACTGCCACCTATATGGTAATTCACGGATACATGTTTTTCCCAAAGGGGATAACTATACATTTCTTGACATTGAGCTTGAGCCCATGGCTCTGGCACCAAGCATCTGTTTCTGTAAGGCCCTTTTGTAGAGTATCCACATCATTTGGGGATTCAGTAATGGCTCCCAGTTTGCAGTCATCTGCAAACTTTTTTAGCCAGAGTCCCTTAGTGTTGGCCTGTACTTCAGAGAAGTAGATGCCAAACAAGGGCAGTCCCAGGACTGAACCTTGAGGTACTCCACTTGTCACTTGTCTGGAGCTGGATTTGGAGTCGGCTACTTTTACAGTGTGGGTTCTATCAGTAAGCCAGTTGGCAACCCATTGGGTGACGTAGGGATTAATGCCCAGCTTAGTAAGTTTATCTATGATTCCAGAGTGGGTGATGGTGTCAAAGGCCTTGACAAGGTCTAGATAGGCTGTGTGGACCACCTTACCCTTGTCCATGGCTGTGGAGACTGATTTGAAGAAGTCAGTCAGGTTCAGGAGACAAGATCGGCCCTTCACGAACCCAAACTGGGTGGGGTCCAGTGTTTGAAGGTTGCCAATGTCTTTGTTTATAAGTTCCATGATAATACACTCAATGGCCTTGCAGATAAGGCTTGTCAGACTGATGGGACGGTAGTTTCCGGGATCCAAGGTGGATCCCCCCTTGTGGAGTGGGATAACTGTAGCTCTGCGCTACTCAGTGGGCACGAAACCTGAGGTGAGGCTATGATTAAACATGACACTTAGGTGAGGTGCCAGTTCATATTGTAGTTCATGTAGTACACAGCCTGGGATGTCATCTCATCCCATGGATGCTGTATTCTTAACTTTGGAGAGTGTGTTTTTTACCTTTGTGGCCATTATTACCGGAAGTTGGCAATCTTCCGGTATTGAGATGGGCCATTTAGGGGGTGAGAGGGGGGTGAAGTTGGCACTGAATCGATCTGCCAGGATATTGGCTTACCACTCCCACTGATAAGCTAGAAGGCTTCCCTCCAGCACAGAAAGGCTTGGGGGGCTCAGAAGCTTACAAACAGTCCTGGATACAGCATATATGTAACTGGACTAGACTACTTACAGGAAAGGCAGGAAACAAGCTTAGAACTTTTTTATTTTTATTTATTTATTTATTTTTTACAGAAAAGCAGCTAAAACAGCAGTAAAAACAATAAAATTCTTAATAAAAAGTGTGAGAGCAGAAAGATGATTTAAGGGATCTGTTCGATTTTTCAACCCTCCTTTTCCAAGTTTGCCAAAGGATTTAGTGCTCCCTCCACAACCTTCTTTGAAAAGATAAACGATCACAACAAGCTGCAGATAAGCAAACGTGTAAAAATCAGTGACTGGGAGGTTCCAAACAGAAAGCAGGACCCCCCCCCCGAACAAATGAAGGTTAAGCCTGAATGACTATATGAGGGATATCCGACATGCAGCACCCCTCAACAGTCTTGTAATACTTCCAGAAAGTCTGAACCTCCATTTCTCTCTTTAACAACTAATAGTTTCAGAAGGGTTTTGAGAGTAATCCATCAAAGTTACAGGTGGCAAGGGGTGTCTTTCCCTCATTCTGAGGAGATTTTTACTCGCCTGCCAGGCAAGACTTATTTTCCCTCCAGTCATTCAATGTATGCGTATTCAAGGGTGATAAGTTGCCCTGTTCCTCAGTTAGGGGAAGGGTTTTATTCCAGGAAGTTCCTGGTGCCAAAGAAAGAAGATTATTGGAGACCAGTTCTGTATGTTTGCTTTCTGATTCTGTTTATGATGGTACCAGAGTCCAAAATGCTGTCTCATCACAACTCTGTTAGTCCTTATTCCCCATTTGAGTTTTCTTGTGACTTAGTTTTACAAGATATATATCATCACAGTCCTTATAGATACAGATGTCAGATGTTAATATGAACTGGACACAGAAAAATCTTATCAGATGTTCTTCGTGTTTCACTGTTGTAGTCATCACACTTGGGTTATCTGCTTGTAGGTAGCCCTCAGTTGGCCTGAATACCAGAGTCTTGGGATTTCTGCATCGGTTGCTGTCACCTCTTCCATGACATCAGGTCTTCAGGGGTATAAAGCATGCAGCCGACACCATTACATCAGTCTTTCTTGCTGAGAAGGAGCCTGAAGCAGAAGCAACTCGCAAGTGCCAGTCGGCCGCTACCTGAAATTTTCATTTTTTTCGAGTTTCAGACTTGAAGTCTTCTAAAGCTAAGTACCCCGTTGGGGATTCTTTTTTCTTGCTCTAACCGATGTCAGAAAAAAAAAATTAACAATTGTCTTGCCTGTGGAAAGCAAATATCTCACAGAGATTACCAGAATACCAGAGTTACAAGACTGTTGAGGGGTGCTGCATGTCGGATATCCCTCATATAGTCATTCAGCGCAGTGCGCTTACCTGCCAGGCTAGCCAGCAGCCACAACCCCTCTCTCTTACACTGATTAACTAATCCTTTTCTACCTTTTTATAATTATTCCCTCTATCCTGGTCCATGATATCTCCCTCCTTCCTTTTACTTGATATCTCTTTCTGGGTCCTTCCACCTGAGACTGACTTGCCACTAGGTGGTGCTCCTATCCCAGGTTCACCTATCTGTCCTCTCTCCTCCTTAAACATCCCTTCTCTACCCTTTATAAAACCTCTTACCTTCTCCTACTGGTTTTCATCCATATATCCACCCTCCACTCCTTTCTCCCTCAGTCTTCCTTCCTCTCACAATTCACTGCAAGCTTACCTTTGACTACCACTCTCTACTGATTATCTTCTTCACATTCTTCTCCTTTGGCTCTACCCGCTCCGTTTGCCCTGCAGGCTCACTCCGCTCCCCTACCTTGCCCCCATTTCCCACCCGCCCCTAGCACCTCTAGATATATACCTTTCAGACTCCACCTACATACCTCAATCAACCAATTACTATCCTCTTCCTTTACCCCTCCCTCCTTTATCAATTAACCATTCTCAGTCCTCCTTTTTATTTTCCCCTCCTTCTCTTATTCCTTCAACACTACCCTTACTCCTCCCTCAATCTCTCTTCTCTTACCCCTCCTTCACTACTCTTACTCCCCCCTCTCCTCTCAGCTACACCCTCTCTTTGTCTAAACTCCTCCTCTCCCATTTGCTAAATTATAACACCCCTTCTTCCTCTTCACCTCCTCTCCTAGCCTTCACTTCCTTCCCACTCTTACCCTTCTTTAACCCATCATTTGTAAACATGCCCTCCCAAATTCTCACCATTACCCGACTCCCCTGCTCCCTTCTCATCTTACTAATTCCCCTTTATCATGCTACTTCCTTCTCTTCCAAATCTCCCCCATCCCCCCTTCTGCTTACACCATCCCATACACTCACCTTCACCCTCCACTACTCAATCACTTCCACTTCATATCCTCCTTCCTTATTCCACATAAACTTCTGCACCTTTTCCAGCCCAAAGTCTTTTCCACCTCCACAGAAATTTTTAAACCTAAACTACAGCCAATCCCAAACAACGCCCTATTGTACCAACCCAAAAGGCCAAAAGCTGGTGCCAGTAATGCCATAGCCTTATCTGGAGATATCCACCCTAACCCAGGCCCCGGCCTGTATACAAACAACCCCTTCCCTCCCCTACTACTAACACCCATTTCCCCACTTCCTCTACCTCCTCTACTTTCTCTCTTAATATACTTAAGTTCTTCACCATCAACGCTCAGAGCCTCAACAACAAAATCCACCAATTACAAGCTTGGATAAACCACAATCAACCAGACATCTTAGCCATCTCTGAAACCTGGCTAAAACCTTATATTACTGACCCTGAAATCTTACCTCCAGGCTTCCACATCCTCAGAAATGATCGTTTAAATAAAAAAGGTGGAGGCTCTGCTCTAATCTACTCTAACCATCTCTCTCTAATCCCTCTGCAAATCCCAACCCCACAATTCAAAAATACTGAACTAACTGCAGGTCTCCTCAGATTGAATAAACGAAAGAATATCTGCTTTATCTCCTTATATATCTCCCCAGGCGACAACATCTCTACCCTTGAAAATATTCTTCACTGGGCCTCAACTGAAATAAAATATGAAACTTACATTCTTGGTGACGTTAATATAGACTGGAATAAAATCAATTCACCTTCCCCTTTTCTATCCATTAACCTATACAACTTCACCCAAGTAATCCATTCAACAACTCGTCTTAACAAAATCCACCCTCCAGGATCCATCTTAGACTGGATTCTAGTTTCTCATCCCAACAAAATAATTCTCTCAGGCACCATCCCCGATACTTTCAGTGACCATCTCCCTGCCTTCACTCATCGGTCAGCTAATTCCACCCAATTTCATCACCAGTACATTCAAACTCGAAATCTTAGCAACTTTAACCCTACAATTTTCACTAACACCTTCAAACTAATCAACTGGCAAATCCTTAACACTCTTCCCCCTAGACAATGCTGTAGAACATTTAAACTCTATTTTCCTAGACACTCTGAATTCCCTAGCCCCTCTAAGAAACAAACGAATCAAAACTAACTCTGCTCCTTGGCTGACAAAAGATACTAAACAAATCATGCATCACAGAGACAAAGCCTGGAAGCATTATCAGAAAAATAAACTGCCTTCTTCCTTGCTCCAATACACCCAACTTCGCAACCAAGTAAAAAAACTAATCACTTTTGACAAAAAAAAAACTACTATAGTAAACTTCAGTCTAACAATAATAAGAACCCAAAACAATTTTGGAAATCAGTTAACTCCCTTCTCCACCCAGGGTCCAAGAATAATCCCTGCCCAGACCATAGTTTAACTGACAAGGAATTGAGTTCTCACTTCAACACCTTCTTCACAGAATCCATAGCTAATCTAACCAAAACATTCCCAAACAATAATCCACCTAACATCCTCTCCTCAACACCCAATAACCTTAATAAATGTCTCTTGAATTTCCAGTTCAAACCATTTTCAACCAGCTTCATAAAAAGGCTCTTATCTAATCTTAAACCATGCTCCAATGCCCCTGACAACATACCCTCCTCCTTCCTCAAATGTGCAACTGAAGGTATTGCTCTCCCTATTAGCATCCTGATAAACAGATCCTTAAATGAGTCATGTGTACCCAAACTCTGGCGTTCAGCCTACATCCTGCCTCTCCACAAAGGAGGTAAAAACACCACTATCTCTAATTTCCGCCCCATCGCCCTACTCTCTCCAATATCTAAAGTCCTAGAAAAATGTGTCCACCACCAGCTTTTACCTTTCCTAACACAGAATCACCTACTTACATCCACCCAACTCGGCTTCCACCCCGGCCACAGCACCATTACTGCCTTACTATCCTTCCTTGAAACAGTCAACCGAGCCTGAGACTCTGGACTCCTTGTATCCACAGTACTACTAGATCTTTCTAAAGCCTTTGACACCATCTCCCATACACACCTACTCTTTCATCTCGCCAACCTTAATCTCTCCCCAAATACTCTTTCCTGGTTCTCCAGTTACCTATCTGAAAGATCTCAAGCTGTCAGATGGATGAACTCTACCTCTTCCTTCTTGCCCACACTTACCGGTGTTCCCCAGGGGTCCATCCTCGGACCCATGCTCTTCAACATCTTTATAAATAATCTACACTCTGTCATACCTGACACCACAGTCATCCAATATGCTGATGTCTCCACCTTAGTTTGTGCTGCCTCTAACATTTCTGAACTCCAGACTAAAACACAAATAGCCTTTTCCACTACAGAGAACTGGATGCACCAACACCACCTCTCCCTCAACTCTAATAAATCCAAAATTCTAATTGTCACCCCTTCCAGAGTTTCCTCATCCTTTGACAAAGATTCCTTCAAAGTCCTCAGCCAAACCAACACTGCTATAGAAGTAGTGCCTTCCGCTAAACTACTCGGCATTACCATAGGCGAACACCTAAAATTCGATCTCCACATTCAAAAAAACATAAAGAAAACTCACCAAAAGTTAGGTATGCTCTACAGAAATAACCAATTTCTTTCCAACTCCTCTAGGCACACCCTGGCAATTACATACCTTCTACCCTCTCTTCTTTATGGAGCCCCTCTTTTAATCAAGCTGTCTACTTCCAACATCTCAAAACTTGAAACTTGCTATAATAAGATCTCTAAATTCGCAACCAAATCCAAAACCTCAACTCACCACTGCCTTACCCTTCAATCTCTAAATTGGCTTGAACTTCCTAACCACTTAGACTATCTCCAACTAACCACCGCTCACAAACTAATATTCTACCCAGACTCATGCCCTGCCTTAATAAACATCCTTCCACCATACACCCCAAACAGATCTCTGAGATCTGAACACCAAAACCTTATCTCCATCCACAAACCCAAACGTCCTGCCGGCCAACTTCTACTCTCCTTCTCTCTAGGTAAAAAATGGAACTCCCCCCCTCCTTCTCTTATGACTATACCTAACTCCGAATCCAATCAAGCCCCTACTTCTCAAATACCTGTCATCCAAATGGAAATGTTCCTGCTCTCACCAGATATAATTTCCAGGGATCTCTTTTCCTGAGCGCTCCATTTCCTGCCCCTCTCTACCCCCAAGCTATCCCTGACTCTTCTAACTTTCTCCTGACTCTAACTTTGTTGTCTGTTAAAAAAAAAAAAAAAAAAAAAAAATGTTTTTTTGCAAATCTATGTATTATCGTTATTTTTCTCTGCACTGTATTGCTTTATTATCCTTGCTCATTATGCACATTTTATGTAAATGTATTTCCTGACTGTATGAATCTTACTCTTGTATTATACCATTAACTTTATGTAACCATGTTTCATTGTATTGCTTGTGGAGCTTTTCTCCCCGGGCCTCCACTGAAAATGGGCACTTCTTGGCCCAGTGGACTTCCCCGGTAATCAAACTGAAATAAATAAATAAATAAATAAATTTTCATTCTTACTGCATCACCTGTTAGGCCCAGACCATGATGTCCCTCGCTGTCGGTTTTGTGTTTTGTTTAATGCCCAAACCATTCATTGTCGGGCTATTTTTGTAGTTAACTTCTTTGACTCTCGTTCTCCGTATTCCGAAATGGCTTCAGTAAGCCATCCGACTACCGATCTTCTGAAAAAGCACAAAGACAGAGACAGACCGCATAGGTCAAAAACTGCTGACGACGCTTCCGCTAAGCTAGTCACCAGTTTGCCGGTGCTCAGTGAGGCTCCTTTGCAGCCCCTGATGCCCGCTTCTACAGATTCGCAGGGTTCTGTTGAGACCCATTCGGAGTCTGGTATGCCGCAAGATGCTTCTTCTACTATGGAACCTGCGGATGTCTCTACCTTGGATGGGTCTGGAGCCGCTGTGCAGGCACCGGCTTCTGAGGGTGTATTCCGACCTACCGATATTCATATTAAACCGACAACTTCATTTCCAACTAAAACTACCGAGTTTCTCAGGCCCAGAGTTTGCACTACGCTTAGAAAACCAACGTCCAAAGTGCATGCTCAAGCTCCCATGCCACAAAAACAAATGCTTAGAATGGCTGAAGACCTTATTACTGTAATTAGGGGAAGCCAGCCTTCCCCTGCCAAAAGACAAAGAAGTGAATTTCCTTCTGATTCTACAAACCAGGAGTCTGATGACTGTGACCCTTCTGATTACCAGGACATACCCTTATTTACCTATGAGGACTCAGATGCAGAGGAATCCATTCCCTCTGCCTCCCCTCCAGAGGATTTTTCTTTTGGTGAAACCTTGCATATCTTAAGAGAGTATTAACCCTGGGAATGCCAGGACTATCCTCAGTCCAAAAAGAGACTCGGGGAATTTTTAGATTTGCCTCAGCACAGGCCTCTAGCTATACCCCCTGTCCTGGATATTGTAGATGATGTCGTCTTGGAGTCCAGTCTTACTCCTGACACCTTACCACCAGCTCCTAGAAAACCTGACAGGTACTGCACAAATTTCTCTTTAAGAATCTTACTATGGATCCAGAGACAATTTCCCAGGGACCTAAAGGCATTAAGGCTACTACAGCTAAAAATCCTACCCCTTCAGACAGGGATTCTAGAGCTTTAGATAGATGGGGTAAGAAGGTATATACCTCTGCAACTCTTCCCATCAGGGCTTTGAATTGACAGTTTTACATGTTGAAGTATCAGCAACATATTATGGAACGACTTAAACAAAAAATGGTGTTACTTCCAGATTGTGCAGAAAATAAAGATTTACAAGAGTTTATGCATTCTGCAAACCAAGTTAGTAAACACACTTTGCAGTGTGGGTTTGATGCCGTAGAAGCATCTTGCAGGGCTGCTGTCACTGGGTCTATACTGAGAAGGCATGCTTGGCTAAAGGGACAAGTCTTGTCTGATCATGTCAAAGCAAAATTAGTAGATGCTGCATTAAATCAGGAGCATTTGTTTGCACAAAAGCAGAAGAAGTTCTTAAAAAGATGGAAGAAAAAGCTAAATCAATGCAAACCATCAACGATTTCTTTCAGGTGCAGCCACCTAGATTCAGTAGGCATTGGCCTTCAAAAAACTGGTCTTTTCCAGTCCCTCTCAGGCCTTCTCAGTCCAAACCCAGGGGAAACAGACCACCAAGACTACAGTCTCAGGGTATGCAGAGATCTAAACAATGGAGGGTTTCCACCTCAAAGTCAGGGAGTGGTAAGCCACCCCTATATGGAAAAAGTTCACAATGACTTTCCAATTATCCTTCCCAGCCATGCCCAAGTACTTGCGCCCCTAGGAGGAAAATTCGCCCTTCATGCAAAAAACTGGATGTCCATTACTGAGGACCGATGTGTTTTATTTATTTATTTATTTATTTATTTGCTGTTGGTTAACCAGGATAGTCCATTGGGCCAAGAGAACCCGTTTTCAATGGAGTCCTGGGGAGAAAAGCTCCATTAAAGATTACATATTATAGAGAGTTATATGCAGATTACATATTAAAGAGATTTACATCCAAATTATTGTACATGACATCACGAGGAACAGTGATTAAAATGAGTAAAGTTAAGCATTAATACAATCAAATAAAATTAAAGTTGAAATCAAATTATATCATAGGCACAAGGATAAGGAAGTGAGTAGATAGGTGCATAAGGCTTTCAGGAGGATAGGAACTATTAAGGAATAAATTACTGTCTGAGGTAGAGTAAAAGGTGAAATACAGTAAAGAGTATAGAAAGATTATGTGGGGTAGGAGCAGGAGCATTCCCATGTGGATGATAGGTAGGAGTGGAGTGATTTTTTAAAGGTAGGAAGGCTAGTGATGGTACGAATGGAGGGTGGGAGGGAGTTCCATAGGCGTGCTAGTGAAAAGGAGAGGAGGTTTTGTCCTGGGGGGCGATGGGGTCTATAGACTTCTATTAGGTTTTGTTTAGTAGATCTAAGAAGTCTTTGAGTATGGTGAATTTTAAAGGTAGTGGACAGGGAGGGACAGAGGGATGGTTGAAAAATGAGTTTGTGTGCATATGTTAGTTGAGTGTAGGAGAGGTAGTTGGGAAGTTCAAGCCAATTTAGTTTGTGGAGTGGTACACCGTGATGGGTTGAAGATTTATTGCTAGTGGCAAATTTGGCTATTTTATTATAACAGGTTGAAAGTTTTGTTTTGAGAGATGATTGTAGATTAGTTAAGAGGGGCACCATAAAGGAGGGAGGGTAAGAGAAATGTGGTAGAGAGAGTGAGTTTGGTAGTTGTTGAGAGGAATTGATTGTGACGATACAGCAGGCCTAGTTTTTTGGTGTTTTTTTAATGTTTTGTAGTAGATGGGACTTGAAAGTAAGGTTATTATCAATTTGGACTCCGAGAAGCTTGGCTTCAGTTACCAGTTCAAGTGGGTTATTATTTTGACTGGTGATGGAGAATGGTTGTTGATCCAGTGTGTTGGGTTTAGAGGGGGTGAATATCATTAGTTTTGATTTAGCTGCATTAAGTGCAAGATGGTTGTCTTTCATCCACTGTTCTGTGGTGGAGAAGGCATCTTGAGTCAGCTTTTGGAGAGTTGGAATGGAAGATGAAGCACAGATGATTGTAGAATCATCTGCATATTGAATGATGTTAGCATAGGGGATAGAGTGATAGTAGTCATTTACAAAGATATTAAAGAGAAGGGGTCCAAATATGAAACCTTGTGGAACACCTGTGGGGCTGTTAAGGAAAGAGGAGATGGATTTTTTCCACTTAACAGCTTGATGCCTGTCTGAGAGATAGCTGGTGAACCAATTTAGAGCAGAAGGTGAAAGGTTTAGCTTGGAGAGTTTAGTTAGAAGTAAGTTATGGGAGATAGTGTCAAAAGCTTTGGAGAGATCAAGTAGAATGGTAGATAAAGTGAGGCCAGAGTCTCTAGCCTTGTTCACATTTTCGAGGAATGATAGGAGGGCTGTCATAGTGCTGTGATTGGGACGGAAGCCGTGTTGAGTAGAAGTTAGTAGGTTGTTGTCTAGTAAGTAGGGAAGGAGTTGAAGGTGAATACATTTCTCTAGGATTTTTGAAATAGGAGAGAGGATAGCAATGGGGCGGAAGTTGGTAACACTAGTATTATTTCCTCCTTTATGGCAGGGAATTATATAAGCCTTTTTCCAGATTTGAGGAACGTGACTTTCTTGGATGGAGCGGTTGATTAGGATACTAATTGGCAGGGCGATAGCATCTGCAGCTATACTGAGGAAGTGTGAGGGGATGTTATCGGGGGCATTGGTGCAAGGTTTTAGCTTTTTCAGGAGTTTTTTGATAGTGGAAGTAGGGATTGGTTCCAGGGAGAATCTAAGTGGTTGGGAGGTAGTAGGATGACAGAGTGGAGAAGGAGGAGGAGTGGGGGGGGGGAGGAGGAAGTTGGAGGTGGATGGTTGGAGGAGAAGGAATAGGTTAGTTTGGAAATGCAGTCAGTGAAAAAAGAGTTAAACTCGGTGGCAAGGTCATTGTCTTGTAAGCTTGGGTTAGGGTTTGGGTTTTCAGTTGTACCGGGTTTTAAGAAGTTTTGTGGGTCATTTTTGTATTTACTTTGAAGAGAAGAGTAATAGTTTTGCCGGTCTGCTGTGATAAGCTTTTTTTACTGAGTTACGAAGAGTTTTGTAGTCATTAAGAGTAGTGGGAGATTTGTGCTTCAGATAGCGTGCCCAGGCTTTATCTCTTAGTCGCATGGTTGTTAGTGTATTTTTAGTTAGCCAAGGGGTAGTTTTGTTTTTATTCTTCTGGTTTTTAAGGGAGCATGTGTATCTAACAGGTTTAAGAAAGTGGAATTAAAGTGAGTGATAGCACTTTCCAGGGGAAGAGTTTTTAGTGGGTACCAGTTAAGGGATTTTAGGGAGTTAGAGAAGGCTTCTGGGTTGAAGTTTTTTTGGTCTCTGAAAGTGATGTAGTTATGAGAAACTTGTAGGGAAGAAGAGAGGCGTGTGGCAAAGATGGGAAGGTGGTCGCTTAGGGAGTCAGGAAGAATTCCACTATCAGGGTAACTGTGAGGGTGAGAGACTAATATCCAATCTATAGTACTGCCAGAAGAGAAGTCTTTAGAGGGCCTAGTAGTGGAGTTGATGAGTTGAGTGAAGTTATACAGGTTGATGTTAATGTGGGGGGTATGAGATTGAATGGTGGACCAATTGATGTTAGTGGCTCCCATGATGATGGTTTCGTTAGAAATATTGGAAGAGAACCAGGAGAGGATATCTTCCAGTGTGGGGATATTGTCGCCTGGGGGAATGTAGAGTGAGGCTATGCATATATTTTTGTATTTATTTAATTGAAGTAGGCCTATTATTAATTCTGCATTGTTGAATTGAGGAATAGCTTTATTGTAAGGAGTAATGGATAGAGAGGATGAGTATAGTAGAGCTACACCACCTCCTTTTCGCTGGGTTCTGTCTGCTCTGATAATAGAGTAGTTGGCAGGAATTATCTCCACATCTTTTATATGGGGTTTTAACCAGGTTTCAGATATGCCTAAGATATCTGGTTTATTATAGTATAACCAGGCTTGAAGGTTTGGAGCTTTGTTCGCTAAGCTTTGTGCGTTCAGGGATGCTAATCGAATGGATTTAGAAGGGGAGGAGGTGTTTGGGCCTGGGTTAGGATGTACATCCCCAGCTAAAAGTAGAGATGTTAGAATTTCTATTGTATAGTATGGGTTTTTGTGTTTTTTGTCATAAATAGTAGAGGTTGTAGGAGATATGTTTGGTAGGGTGTGGGTAGTAGTTTTTAGTGAAATAAGTTTGAAGTGAATGCAGAGATTGGGTTTGATAGGGTAAAGGGTAGGAGATATTGGTATGACTGAGTAGGGGTGAAGTAAGTGGTGAGAGGAGGTTGTATGATAGAGTGGGGAGTGAGATAGTTTGTTAGGCTGGGTAAGGTAGTAGATGAAGGTTAGGTAAAGTAAGAGAAGTATTTGAATGGAGAAGAGTGTATACTTTGGATGCATGTTTGGGTTTTTATGGGATATTTATGGTTAGTAGTAAGAGAGATTAGGGCTGTGTGGTGTATTGAGAAAGGGGTTGATGGGATCTGTGGTGGAGGAAAGTTGTGCAGGGGAGGGAAATAAAGGAGGAAGGGGTGGAGTTGTGGGAGAGGAAGTAGGTGTGGTTATGTGGGTATAAGTATGGATGTGGTGGGGGTGGGTGGGATTTGGGGGTAGGGGAGCGGAGTGAGCCCGTAGGGTGAACGGAGCAGGGAAGAACAGAAGGAAGAACCAGCAGCAACAGAAAAAGTATCAGCCACTGCAGCTGTGAGAGCAATATAAGCAGGTAAAGTATGTGTATAAAAAGGTAAGATAACTTAACTATCAGAAAAGAAACAGAGGGGCAAGTTATCTATGGTATTCTGTTCAGGGGTGGAAGAACCAGGATATAGTTGGAGAACAATGGCTCGAAAGATACCTAGGCAGCTACTTAGGAGGGGAGCCAAATAATAAGATATATTGCCCTATGGATGGTAGGTGCTGCCACCTAGTGGTGAAATAGAGATAGGCAGGCTGAAAAGGGGGTGGAGGACACTTAACCTCTACGGAGGGAAATATGTAGGACTCAGTTGACCAGAGGAGGGAAGTAAGGTCTTGTGGTCTACGGTAGGCTGCTGGCTCACTTACAAGGGAAGTTATAGGAAAATACAAATGTTAAGTAGGTAGTTTGCAAAGACAGTAGATAGTGCTAGGCTACCTACATTCCCAAAAGTTACTCCGGGGCAGTCTTCAGTAGCATTTCTTTAGTCCAACAATAACCAGCAACTTCCAGAGAAGAGTCAGGGGTATTGGCGGGAGGTATTCCTTAGGCTTGTGATGAATGGGGGGAGCTTCTGGAGAGAGTTTTCTGATGTGGAAATTCCCAAAAGTTACTCAGGGGCGGTCTTCAGTAGTACTTCTTTAGTCCAACAATAACCAGCAACTTCCAGAGAAGAGTCAGGGGTATTGGTGGGAGGTATTCCTTAGGCTTGTGATGAATGGGGGGAGCTTCTGGAGAGAGTTTTCTGATGTGGAGTGTGTTCTAAACATTGTATTCCAGGGATACTGCTTCTACTTCCACTCACTGCCAACTCCAAGCAGGTTGCCAGACCTTCCTCCAAACCAGTGGGCAGAGGCTCAAAAGCAAGTGCTTTCCCTTCTCAATATCAGGGCTATTCAGCCTGTTCCAGTAGAACAAAGGGGACAGGGTTTCTACTCCAGACTGTTCCGGGTAACCAGAAAAGAGGACGCTTTGCACCCTATCCTGGATCTAGCTATTCTCAATACCTTTCTGGTGGTCCCAAAATTCAAAATGCTTACACTGCAAATGCTTCTTCCTATGCTTGCCAAGGATGCCTGGTTAGTCACTCTAGACTTAAAAGAAGCTTATCTGCACATCCCCATAAGGGAGTCTTGCAGGAAATATCTACATTTCAGGGCAGGCTCTATGCAGTATCAGTTCTCTGCACTTCCCTTTGGCTTATCTACTGCGCCCAGAGTATTCACAAAATGCTTGGCTCCAGCCATTGCATACTGCAGGCAGAGAAATATTCAAATCTACCCATACTTGGACGATTGCCTGATTCAGGCGGGCAGTCAGGAATTGCTACTTCAGCACCTGGCATTTGTAAAAGGACTTTTAACTTCACTGGGATACACCATCAGTGAAAAGAAATCACAACTGGTGCCCAGCCAACAAATTGTATTCCTGGGAGCAAGCTTGAACACAACTTCCCAGATGGCATTCCTCAATCCAGAAAAGCAGGTCCATTTGACAAACTGTTTCAAACTGATGGCCAACAAAACCCAGGAAAATACTGCAAGCCCTGGGTTTATGGCCTCATGCATTCTGCTAATTTCATATGCAAGACTGCATATGAGGAAACTTCAGTGGTACTTAAAAAGTCTCTGGTGTCAACATACTCAAGACCTGGAAACAGTGATTCCTGTCATATCTTGTCTAAGGGCAGAGTTCCTTTGGTGGGCAGAAGCATGCAACCACAACAAGGGACTTCCTTTCACTCAACCCCTTGCCACCCAAACCCTGACAACAGATGCACTAGACTATGCATGGGGGGCTCACATGGCAGGCAAATGCATTCAAGGCAAATGGAGCCCAGAACAAATTCCCCTGCATATCAATCAAAAAGAGATGCTAGCTGTATAGAATACTCTGACAGTCTTCAAATACCTTATCCTTCCAGGGCAGCTCCTGATAAAGACAGACAACACCACAATTATGTGGTACATAAACAAGCAGGGCGGAACTCATTCTTG
The DNA here is from genome assembly GCF_019279795.1 of Protopterus annectens. Classification (NCBI taxonomy): domain Eukaryota; kingdom Metazoa; phylum Chordata; order Ceratodontiformes; family Protopteridae; genus Protopterus; species Protopterus annectens. Next base: position 20,316,788 of record NC_056732.1, on the reverse strand, counting down.
TTAAAAGGTATCCCAGACACACCAATACCAATTTTTATTCCCAAAACAGACCCAGCAGTTTTTCTGGTATCCAGATCTGCTTCTTTTAAACAGGATGGGAAAGCAATAGATAAGTTGGGTAAGAGCATCTCTTCTTCTAGTACTTAAAAACTGCCAAGTTAATTTGTTATAGCCATTGCTATCCTTCGAAAATATACCATTCCTTCTTCTGAGGTAAAGAATTCATTAAACATTTTTATGACAGCTGCTTCTCATTTTACTAACCATACTTTAAAGTGTGCCTACGATATTGCTGATTCTTTCTCTGGAGCTAATGCTGCTTCTGTATCAACTTTGCTAGATTTGCTTGGTTTTGTTCTCCGAAATATCCTGATGATAAATCTTAAGATAAAGAGATTCTGTTTGGTTTTTCTGCAGTTGAGATGCGCAAGTGTGATGAAAGGGTAAAACTGATTCAAGGAGTAACTCAAATTTTTCAGCCCTCCTTTTTATAGAGCCATGAGTCATTTTCTCTTTTGTGCTCCCTTTTCCAGTGGCTTCTAAGCTCTAACCTCCTGGCACCTCTCCTTGGGAGGCTGCCATGGTTTCTGGCCTACCTACAAATGCTACCACTGCACATGGCGGCTGAATCTAAGGTCACTGTGCAGGCCTCCACTTCCTGTGTCCATGCTGTAGGTTCCAAGGGAGAATTCCTGTCTTCCCTGTCTACAATAGCTACAGCTGAAATCACGTTCAGACATCTGCGCCTTCCGATCACTCCCTTAAAATAGGCATCCAAACTGAAATGAACTACTACTTTTTCTTCACCACCACCTTTGGCCACTTCCCAAACTGAAGTCCAATACCTTCACCTTCATGTAATGTAGAGAGCCCTCTCATTCTTCCACCTCTGAGGTCTCTCCATCTAAAAGGAGCAAGGAACTAGGTTTTCAGGAAGAGGAAGATGAGGAGGATTTGTTTTACTGTGGCCACTTGCCACCTCAAACTTACCCAGACTCAGATGACGCCCTCCGTTCACAAGCGCAGGGCCGGTGTTAGCATTTTGGGGGCCCCCAGCAAATGTCAAGTTGGGGGCCCCCAGGCACTTCCAGTATAAGTATCATCCTAACAATGCCATCCATCCTAAGCAACCTTTTATTTCATGCTGCAAACTTTTAGGAGTAGTATCCACAGACAGACCTGCAGCTACAAGCTTTTACATTACAACAGGCCTATGTATCACACTATCACTGTGTTGAGCTGTCTAACAAAGGGGCAGTTAGAGTTACTGGCACTTAGTTGCAACAGTGATACATTGCAACAAGTCTATGTACAGGTCTGGACTTAAAGTGAAATGATGACTGGACCTACATTTCAACAACCCCCCACACACACACCCTCCAGTCCTCACCTCTTGAGTTCTTCTCCTTTTGGGCTTCCCATACCATCCACGTTACTTTTTTTCCCTTTTCTCACATTTTGCCTTACTCTAAGCTTTTTCAAGAAGCCATAACTTTGTATATACTTTGAAGTGCATTTTACACAACCTTTTCATCCAATAATAGCTTGAACAGAAATTATTAAGGAAAGAAATTCACGGTTGTGGTTCAGCTTTAGTTTTCCTTGCATCTTTCAACACACCTTTCCTGAACAAGACAGCCCAGTAATAACCATTTAGGAAATAACTCACGTCAGGGCCCAAGAAGCCACAGGTTTACAGATGGTCTGGGATGCATTTTAGAACATTTTCTCAACATTTTACTACAATGGTTGCCTAAATAAAAATTATGAAGAAAAAAAGAATTTCAGTCATTTTTTTTCTTTCAAGGCATAATTTGTGCCCAAGGCTTAATTTTCAAAGCTGAGAACATTGTAGCTTACAGTAAATTAACAAGCCAGTAGTTGTGAGAATATTTAAGTCTTATCTGGAAATACTGCCTACCTCCCTAACCCTCTAAAAAAGACAAGTCACTGCCTATGCATCCCTCTGGTGTTAGACTAGGATGAAAGCAGAGATTTAAATTGCCTTTGTCATATATTTCAAGTGACTTGATGATATACATATACATATACATAGCATGTTCTTCACCCCAGCCGTCAAAGGTAGCCACATGTATATGTGCCTAGTATGTGATTGTGAGAATGATTTCAGTAATATTCAAATTTGTTGCTCCTAGACAGTACACCTCTCTTACACAAGCTGTAGTAACCTTCTTTGTACACCTCTGAGGTCTGTGAGAAACACTGCCCTCAGCTCAAACACAACCTATAATGACTTCATGTGCGCACCTCTATAGGTTTGACTGTGATGAAAATTAAAGATGTAATATATCCACACAATCTCCAGCCCCTCATAACCCGTAGCAGCTTTATGTACACACACACATTTGAGCAGGGCTGGTTTTAGAATGGGTGTGGTTGTAAACAGAGGCTATTATTAGCCTTATCCTAAAAGGGTCATATCTCAGCACCATTCAGGTTAAACAGCGTATTCAGAAAATTGATACATTTTTCTCCAACAAGCAACAGCTTTGGTGGGGGCCCCCACAGAGTCAAGGATGATAAAGGGAGTCCCCATTATCCATTTAGACAGTCTGATGAGTGGGGGCAACCAGACTCCAAGAATATCTAAGTGTCTGAATGTTCTGTGATATATGTTATGTCTTACTTTCGAAATATAATTACTTGTTAGGTACATTTTTTACTGATACACAGAAGAATAATGTCTGGGTCCTGGCATTATTGGGTGCATGCACAGATAAAAATCAGTGATGTTTTTTACACACACACACACACACACACACACACACACACACACACACACACACACACACACACACACACACACACTAACATGCATAAGCCACAGCAGTACTAGTTATGTACTTATTTCAGCAAACAGCAATGCCTTGTGCAACATTGGTACTGCTGCACCAGATTAGTCACTGCTGTTTAGCAGTCGTCAAACAGCAGAAGCAGTAAGATTTATTTCATCGAGGAGTATTTCATACTTGTCACTGTCCCTATTTTCTCAGACCTTCCCTGATTTTGTTCATAATTTTGCTTTATCCTTCGTAAAAAAGTCTGATTTGCTGGTAAATCATTCAGGATTACAGTCAATCAATCCAGACGTCTGAGTTTTATACTTATTGTCCAAAAATAGATGATGCAAAATATGTTATTCTAGTAACTTTTTAAGTGAATTAGAGAAATATTTAAACATATTTATGATTCTGAGCATTTATTCTATTATTTTTGGGATTGTACTGAATTCTTAAGCAAAGAAATTGAGTTATAATATCTGGTGTTCTGGTATTAGTTATAAAACTACCTGAAAGAGAAACTATCCCTGATGATCGCAAGCATCAGCTCTTCTTAAAATCCAAAGTTTGCACTGAGGTAAGTCACTCTGGGCTGCTGATCCCTCTAGTGCTTATATTGTTCATTATCATCTTCATCCTAACAGGGTCCTATCACAGCCCTGTTCATGTTAAAGAGCATAATTAGGAAATTGATGCATTTTTCATTCCTCAATTTTCCCCAATCAGCAGCAGCTTTTGTGGGCCCCCCACACAAAGATGATTAAGGGGGCCCCCAGCAGCCATGGTTTTGCAGGGACTAAAAGCTGGCTATGTAGTTAGTTTTAGTGGAGAAAATGTCCAAAAGCAGGGTTTAACTAAGCTAGGAGCACTATGTCAGTAGTAAAATATTTAATGGCATTCTGATGCCTGTTACTTGACAAAACACCTGGTTGCTACAACCAGAAATATCTTTGAATTTTAAAGGAGATATAAATAAGAGTTATTACCCTCATAGTTTATTAAGTATGAAAGACTGCTGCACTAGCTTTTGTTGGTTTTACAGATGTGACAAAATATCAGGATAAGATAACTTGCTGTGGTTGGGGGCCCCCCCAGGGAACAGAGGGCCCCCAGCGACCGCAGGGTTCACTGGTGCCTAAAACCGGCTATGCAAGCAGACATCAGTTCAGTCTGACAGTACATGTCAGGGCTTTCCTGCTTCAGTATTAAAGTACACACAGCTGCTGTATCAGCCTGCCTGCACAGTGCTCCTCCTATCTTCTCACACCCCCACATGGGGGCTGTCCTACTCCAGTATTAAAGTACACACATTTGCTGTATGGGCTTGCCTGTATAGTGCTCCACCCATCTTCCTACACCCTCACATGAAACTTTTTTCTAAAAGGGGTGATTCACTTGACACCACCCAGAAGGAACCCTGTTCCAGCATGGGATCTAAATTGTGTTAGAAAAACTAACTGTGCTCCCTTTTGAACCTGTTGCTACTGCCTCTCTAAAGATACCCATCTGGAAGACCATCTTTCTTATAACTGTTATATCAGCAAGGACAGTTGCTGATGTGCAAGTCCTCTTGTGCAAAGAACCTTTCACCGTCTTCCACAAGGATAGGGTCATCTTCAGAACAAACCCTTCTTTTCTGCCTAAGGTGGTATCAGAACGTTACCCATAACTGGGCTGTGCACCTACCAGTCATCTTCCCAAATCCACTGAACAGGACAGAGTGAGTCCTTCATTCCCTGGATGTGCACAGGCACATCAAGTACTATCTAGACAAGGCAAAAAACCCTAATAGAGCAGAGCAATTACTGGTGGAATTCGCAGAGGGTAAACAATGTAAGCCTGTTTCCAAACAAAGCATTTCAAAATGGATAACTAACTGCATTAAGTTGTGTTACTCACACCATGGAAAGGATTTACCAGGGTATATTAACGCTCGCTCCACCAGACATGAGGTGACTACCGTTGCTTTCATCAAAGGAGTCTCTACACCGGCCATGTTAGAGACAGCCACATGGATCTCAGTGCAGACTTTTACAAAGCACTATAACTTAGGCAATGTCTCCATTGCTAGAGCAGGTTGCTCTGCTACTGTCCTGCAGAATCTTGTCTTCTAAAGTCATACAGATGACCTACCACCTAACCTTTAGTTTTGGGGGTCCTTCCAGGAAACAGTACTGCAGTATTAACTATGAAGAACATAGTACAGTTGCGCCCCACTTACCATAATTGTAGATGTTTGAGTAGATCAGTGTTACAATACATACTTACATCATCCAACCCCTCTGTCTGCTGACCACTTGTCTCCCCTTTGCTGGGTGCAGTGGTAGAGGATTTTTTCCAGACAGTTCTCTTATCTTCGTAATCCCTACTCTGCCTCCTGTGTTTTTTCTTCCTTCTCACTTAAATTCAGGCAGCTGGAGGGGGTTGTGCTGCCCTCAGACATTAGACTGTTTGTTCTCTGCTTAGACCTGAAGATGGTGCCAATGGACACCCTTGTTATACTTTGATGTCCAGATGTCGGTCTTCAGACGTCTGTCGGCTTATGATGATGCAAAGACTGGAAATTGGGCCAGTCACGGGTTTCTGCGTGGCAGGAAGAGCCAAGAATCAGTACTGCAACATTGATCTCCTCAAACATGTACAATAATTTTAAGTGGGACACAACTATACTTTGTGTACCCTTGTGGTCTAAATGTAGTGCTAAGATTTGTAATGGAAAAATTGTTCTTTTCTGACCATCATTTTTAAATTCTTCTGTAAAGTTAATTCCAAAGTACGTAATATAGCAGACTGTTATACGCCACTAATTTCTATCCTCCTTACGGATTTTTTTGAGCATGTTGTCATTTACATAGAAGGCTTGCAGTGGATCTGGTCTAGGTACACTAGCCTGAAAGCGCACGTCTTCTGTCTCATATCATTGATTTGGGCTATAAAACTGCAGCTGATCCTCAGACAGCTGTTATACCACCTATTCAATGTTTTTCATACTTTTGGAGGAAGATGGTTTCTTTTAATTTTGTATTTTGTTCTTCTAGAGAGTAAAAGGTTTGCCCTCATATGTGACATGGAAAATTGTCAAGCTCTAAGGCTGCAGCTTGTTTTCTGATGACAGACTGGATTACTTCAAAAGCTTACGTTTGCATACTTTAACATTTCATCTTCTGTCAGCTAAATGCAGCTGAAAGTAGAATGAAAAGGCTGTGACATTATGTAACATGTTCTTGTTTATGTAAGCCTTAATCGTGGTGGTGCATTTATTTATGTAGTAAATAAAAAAACAAGCAAAAACCCTTAATCGTGGTGGTGCATTTATTTATGTAATTAAAAAAACCTTAATCGTGGTGGTGCTTTTATTTATGTAATAAATAAAAAACAAGCAAAAACTCTAGCTAATGTAAATTTTAATTACAGTACACAATTTTTTATGCTGAAACATTAAATAGCAAAGCAGGGTTCATGTGAGAATCTAAAGTGAGAGACTTGAAAGATACCCGAAACTTTGTAGATGACAGAGGAGGCATCTCTGAAATAACTTGCTACTTTTTGTTTATTTTTCAGCTGTTCTGCGATGTCATTGGACCTGTGAAATGTCTGGATTTTGTTTCACAACTGATAACAGGTATCTTTAATCTGGCTATTCATCTATTTGAATTGAGGCAGTTATTTTGGAAAAAGTCTTGTGATATTTGACTTGTTTGAAACTCTTGATTTGCCCTTGTAACATTAATTATCCCTAGCTTGACATATATGTTTTGGCAGTACAGCATATGTGCACCATAGTAATTTAATTTTTAAAGTCCTGTTACTGCACTAATACACATAAGTTATCAGTTTACCTTAAAATAAATTGATAGTACATAATTTGTTGCAGACTGTCAATTTCAAAAGTCGTTACTAAAAAAACTGGAGCTGGAATGATCATATTTAATTGTAGTGTACTTAATTCAGTATCTTTATATCTACATATGCTGTGTATTCCTTAACTACCATTAGGTTCTTCTGTTCGCTTCACTGCTCATTCATTCTCTCCATGG